>NC_046972.1:15627021-16263687 GCF_009769545.1 Cyclopterus lumpus
TTCAACTGTTGACATGCTTTAAATGCTATGACAGTTAAGTGGTGTAAAGTTGTATAGTCTAAACTCTTTATGGAGGTAGTAGGGGTGTCTGATATTGCAAACCTCTGTATACATCCTGTGTTTACCGACAGTTAACATTAGGGTTTAGCTAGCCAATATATATCCATAAACCTTTACAGATAAATGCTCTCCCACAGAGCTCAGGTAGTGGTTGCACTGATCAGGGAGCAGATCACAGCAGTTTGGTGAGCTTGCTCTATAAGTTCTTGTTCAACATACACAGCTAAAAAAAAAAAAAAAACTATCCCACAAAATAATTGTCTTTTTTATGCTCGTAATCATATACAAGGAAGTATAATGAACACAAAAGCACACACAGGCCAGGCACACGTGGAGGCTGATGGGTCCAAAAGCCACCCACTTTCGGCCAAGAGACTGCAGTCCGTCACCCAACGAGAAATCCATGCATTATTTGTCACATAACTAGCGCACTTCAATAACGGCACTTCCATAGTTATTTAAAGCCAAACGATGATCTTTTCCTAAACCCAAACAAGTAGTTTAGTTTAGGTTACCTGTGAAGACGGGAATTTTATTATGCATAGTACATCCATGTAATGCACGGAAATTGACACTTGTTGCACAAAAAATGAGTAGTAACTTTTCGTAAGATATTATAATCATCGTTGTAAATATATTTCTTATTATTGTGACAATGAGAACAATTCCTTATATCAGAGTAACTTCATTGTAACTTTAGCTGCCATTGTCACAAGAGACTGACTGAGTAGTTATCATCAAATAACGTGATCACATCTGGGAGGAGAATAGATTACGTATACATTGACACCTCTGGAACATTTGGATCGCATGTGTCTCGCAGGATTACAATCTGCCCAAAATGTGTGACAACGTGTAAAAGGGGTCTTTTAGTTTTTATTGGGATAACAGTCAGACAACAATTTTTTTCTTTCTCTTTGCTATTTTTCTCTCTGCAACTGAATTGAACCGTTTGGCAGCATGACAACATTTTCTTTAACACTTTGATTCTTGGGAGCAACGAAACTCCTCTCTCTCTGCTATCAAAGAAACCCATGATGCAATGAGTTACAACAAAAACAATACACTCTCCTCATTCTACCGTCCTCTTTCTGTAAAACACTCCTGCTATCGGAGTCCCTCTTCATTACCCACTCGTTTTGAATCAGCAATAAAATGCTTTACTAGTTAACTCTCTGACTCTGACAAATAGTCTCTTGACCCATCTTTCACTGCAGCATTATGTTTTCTTTCTGATCAGCAGAAGCAACAAAAGCAGTTGTTTTCAGTGTCCTTAACTTCATTTGTAGAAAGTCTTTGATTTTCCTTTATCTTTAATTATCAATTTCCTTGTTGAAGGAAATCTATAAAGTGAAATCACTTCACCAAGGTATCAACATGGAAAACTAATAACATTTTGCCATATGTGCATCTGTGCCCTAATATTGTGTTTTAATGTTGAGGCATCCAAGACAAATGTAGCACCAACGCAGGAAAAAACAAGCTACATCTCCAGGCTGCAGGCCTTCTCATAATCATTCCACTCTTCTCTTCCTTCTTTCTCTCTGATCCGGTCTCCACCTCCCTTGTCTTTTGCTCCCGTTTTATCTATTCATTGCCTTTTCCTGGGGCATGTTTCTAACCTGCAGACGTTATAATCTTTTGTTTCTTTCTTTATTTGTGAATCTTAATGCCTGGTTTTATTACTGTCATTGTAAGACCTGCTTTATGGTGCATATGTGTAAATGGAACCAACAGAGTGTCTTGCTATGACAGATGGTGGAAGGAATTAAACTGAAGGTGAAATTAAATCAAATAAATATCTTTATGTGATGCAATAGGGTCTTTAACATAATTTGCTGTCACTATAATCCAAACGTTTCTGAGCCACTATATTAAGATGATGTTTAAAGAATTAGTTGTGTATTGTAACTCAAAGAAGAGTGGGTCCACACGCAGCTCACTAATCCAGGATAATGCAACGGGCAACACTGAAAAAATTAAGGAAGACTGATGTTTCATAATTAATAACTTGTTTAATGCAGGTGTGTTCACTTATTCACTTTGACAGAAGGAAGACCAGAGGTGGCATTTTGCCTTCCTCCATTTATCATCTGAATTGCTTTCCAAGATCAGTGCTTGTAGGATTTCTTATCATATTTTGATTGATTTTCCCCACTGTGCTTCTAGGTCCATTACCTTTTATAATCATACTTTTTTAATATTGTCTTTATCTCGAATGATCTAAATTGTATTATTGTTTATGTTTGGGAAATGTGTTCTTGCAAGACCAATTCAATTTATAGCGCCAGTGTGTTACCATTGTGGGTGCTATATTAAAAGAAATGGAATATCATATTTATTTTCATTAGTGAAAACGTTGAGCCCTTCATGTACGGCGTCTCTCTTACTGGGGTCCGCTATATTACACCGTCATGTTTCTACAGTAGCCCACAACGGACAAACTAAACACAGGCTCTTAAAATAGCCCTTTTCAAGTCACCTGAAAGCCACTCTAGTTATCAAACAACCGAGTGAAGTAACATGAGCCGCCTGGCAGCGGCACGTTTGCACTCTGCGGCTCAAGTTACTGCCGTCTTGGAAAGGGGACATTGAGCGGAGGGTAGTCAGTCATTAACACACCACTAGATGCCACTAAATCATAGACACTGTCTATTTAACCTTGAACACCAAGGAGGTATAGGCTGATGTGTACGAAAGGCATGATCTGCGTTATAGATGACAATGGTTATCAGACACACATTCAGTGAATGCAGAGTTCCCTTTCTGAGACCAGAACTGGATCTCATGAATACAATCTGCTGTGACACAAGAATATAAGTTAAGAATAAATAACAATTCTTAAAACCCTGACGTTCTGGCTTCCCTTTCCGTTCATACAAATACATAAATCTGTTTCTTGTTTTCCTCTTACCACTACGCATTATCACTCCTTTTGACTACACTAGCAGAATGATCAGATTTTAAAACATGTATTTTTCTACTAACCAGTTATCAGTATCTCACTAGCTGTCTCTCCTTGTTAATGGATTGTTTCCCTCTCTCTCTCTCATGAATAATGTGCGCAGTTATGTAATCACAAGTCACTGCAATAAATTAAAAAAGGAGTCAAGGCTACAGTTGGTTCTTAGCAGCAGTGTCCTGCAGCTGATCATTAAACTGATCAGTGGATACAATTAGAATTCATTCACTCTACCTTGCTGCCTGTGGCTTGCACATTTTATTTTTATTGTATGGTTAACATTGATTTGCATATAGTTTTTACTATATAAATTGAGATATATGCTGCCAGTTTTAGTGTTGATAATTTGCTCCATTATTACACCACTCACAAATACATCACACTCATGGTGTGACGATTATGAAATTTGACATTTGTTAATAAATTCTCTTGACATTTTGCATCATGTCAACCAGTGTCAAAAAGTAATTTATTTCCTTGGCCCAGTTCCCCTCCCAACACTTGGTCCAGTTCCCCTCCCAACACTTGGTCCAGTTCCCTTCCAACACTTGGTCCAGTTCCCTCCCAACACTTGGTCCAGTTCCCTCCCAACACTTGGTCCAGTTCCCTTCCAACACTTGGTCCAGTTCCCTTCCAACACTTGGTCCAGTTCCCTTCCAACACTTGGTCCAGTTCCCCTCCCAACACTTGGTCCAGTTCCCTCCCAACACTTGGTCCAGTTCCCTCCCAACACTTGGTCCAGTTCCCCAACACGTGTCCCTCATGTGGATCATACTGAGGTAAAGCCTGTGTGGGCGTTCAGAGAGGAGTTGATCTGCAGCAAAAAGAAAATGGCTGTGATGTTGGTTTTGAATGTTTCTCTTTCTTTCCATTGTGATTTATGTTTTTGTTAACTTTAAGCTTTACCAAAAGCAGACGCCCCTCAATTACAAATCTCCCCATAAAGTCAACCACCGAAGACTTTATTATCACATATCAAGTGTTAATAATAAACAATGATCTTTTTCTTCATCTGACTTGTCTCTCCTGATTGAAATAATTGTGTACACAGCCTGAGAGATTTAAAACTTGCTCAACAGAGTGGATGCATCCCAATGACATCCCACACATCCACACTTACTTAACTTTGTAGTTAAACCAGTGTGAGCTGGTGTTCCTACAGCAGAAGTATTTCAGAAGAATTCAGCGAGGTCCAGTTAGACCTTATTTTGGTGTTCCAAACCTGTCCACTTTTCTTGCAGAACGCCATGTGGAATAACTTATTTCTGACTGTTGGGTATGTCTCCCTACCTCTCTCTCCTGTGTGTGTGTGTGTGTGTGTGTGTGTGTGTGTGTGTGTGTGTGTGTGTGTGTGTGTGTGTGTGTGTGTGTGCACATGTCACTGTCGCAGTTGGCTGAGTATCATCGCGATACGATTTACAACGCATATAATTGGTCGGTGTGTTTCCTGGACTGCTGAATGAGTGCCGTAAATGCGAGAATAGCCACACCGGTTGAAATAGATTCGCTGCGTGAACATTTTATAATTCTCAATTATCTCTCCGGTTATAAGTCCAGATACAACAGGGTCTGGATCTGGATCCGTACCGCCGTCAGTGACCCTTGCATGTCCTAGAGCATCATAGTGTGAAGCACAGGGCCATTGACCAAACGACAGTACGGTGAGAACATGTTTCTCAACAAAAAGTAGGCTGTAAAGTAGTGATGTTTTTACAAGTAAAATGACTGACTGTTGTACTGTACAGTATATGTGTATTTTGAAGGACGAGGCATTACATTTTAAGGTTGGGGTGTTACCTTAAATTAACAATTAGACCAAATATAACAAAAGCTTAAAATATGGCTGAATGCCTTAAGAAATGCCTGGCACTAATGGAAGGTGTAAGCTGATTATGGTATTGTTATGTGTGGTTATTTTGCTTTAAAGTGTTAAACCAGAGCTATGGTCTTTCTGTGAGGGTTCGGTTGTGCTGGACCCAAGCGCAGACACGGGGAGACAAGGTTGGGTGGAGGTAAATAGTTTATTGTATAGAACCGGGAGAGCGTAGATGGGGTGGTGAAGTGGTGAGGTGGCGTGAGCGGAAGTGCAGGATTCCTGGGCACAGGGAACAGGGGTTAGCAGGAAACCACAAGTAAAGTATGTTTCTTAGCGAAGCCGAGAGTCTAGGTACCACTGTAAATGGTGCAATAATCTGGCAACTGGAGAGAGGGAAGCCAGGGTGTTTTAACAGGGAGGACTTGATGATGTGATTGGAGACAGGTGCCGGAGATGACGTGCAGGTGTGGAGATGATTGCCAGTTGCCGGAAGCCACGCCCACGAGACATACACACACACACACACACACAGACACACACACAGGTAACAGGGGACAAACAAGGAAAAGAGAGAAAAGGACGAGAGTCACGGCCGAGCCGTGACACCTTCCCCACCTTAAATTAACTGAATCTAAGAGGGAAATGGTTGGGCCAGCAAAGCATAATAAATTCACAGTGTGTTAGATAATTTTTGTTTATTGACATATAATTGACACTTTACAGAGCCATTCATTGTTACAATCATTAAAAAGTCAAAACAACGTGTATAAACATTCAACGTATATCTCCAGTAGTGTGTGTAAAATAGATGTGCATAGAACACTAATAAGGGTGTGCTAGCGGTCTTTGCTCATGTTAGCTCCACTGTTTTTTAGGCAGAAACATAATGTTTTAGAAACGTGCATCTCCTTCCAAGTAACGACCAAGGTAATCCCTTTTACTCATCCCCTTGCATCAGAGTCTATGAAGCAGAGCCGGATAACTGTGATCGCAGCTAGCCACATGCTACACTCTGGTTGCCTTCAAGAAGAGGAACTTAGCGAAGAGACAATTTTTCTCAGCCAGAACCTGCTTGTTTTTGTGAACTGAAGGACTCAAATGACTTAATCTGATGCCAGTAAATGAACCCAACACGGAACCCTGAGGAGTCCTGAAATTACTGCTTGAGCAGGCATCAAACTGACACGGTTACACAGTTAAGACTCTCTCTCTCACACACACACTCTCACACACACACACACACACACAGGCTTAGTTCTTGGTTATACACACAATAGTAGCAGCTATTTGTCAGATTGGGTTGGCTCAGGTCACAAAAAACAACTTATGAGTATCTGAGAAGTCCACTTTGAATCTCTGTTAAAATAATTGTAAATTGTGAATTGTTTAGTGTTACTGTCCAATGCTGCACCAAATTCCTTAGATGTGAAAACATACTTGGCAATAAAAGGTTCTGATTCTAATAAATAGGACACGTTTGAGGATGTATATCTGAGGATTATTCACACTCATAACTTAAGTCATTCATGATTTCCGTTGCTTATAAAAGTATTCAGGAGTTAGATTAAGCTGTTGTGTCTGATCCTGTAATAAAAGACCTAACATTCATGTGGTCGGTCACGCATCCTTTATTGTATTTTAGTATATGGGAGATAACTCAGAGAAGGTAACCATTGGTCTCAGTCAAAACTATACTTGTTGTTGCAATTTGATTCACTTGTTTCAAGCATGGCATGATTAGTTTGGAGCAATGAAACATGTCAAAATGAATGCATGGGGAAATAGAGCAGCATGTGATATGGGCCCCTGGATGCAATTTATAATTTAGACTGATATTCTTATCTTTACGTAATGGATGTTCAAAACACACACACACACACACACACTCACTAACAAAATACGTATTGTTCTATCCAGCCTCATGCCAATCTGCCACTGCTCTATAGATAAAAGTAATCTTTGTTGTATAGACTCACTTGTATACAGTAGCCCTGGAAAGTGCTGAATCTAGAGGCCTTTACGCATCGGGACGATTTATAAAAGTATTATGTCTTTCACTAACCAGTTTTCCTTGACCTCGACTGATCTCCAAGCCTTTTCATGAAAGGCTGGTCGAGTGCTCTGCTGATGGAGATAAGAGAGGAAGCACTGAAACACCTTCTTTTTCTTTTTTTCGAGCATCAGTTTTGGTCGCGGGGACAGCATGTTAAGCTTTTTCCATCCACAGTGTCTTTTCCAAATAAACTTCTGTCCTCACTGGAAGTAAAGTGAACCACGTAGTTCCGGTTAGTAAAAGAGAGATAACAAATAACCACGTGAACAAGTCACGTGAAGGAATTCCAAAATTGACTTGTTGGGAGTGAGGACTGGTTGCTACAGAAGAATTACAGGTCAGAGTAATATGAAAAAAAACATTAATTAATGAATCTACACATGACCAGACTGCAAGCACACCGGCAGTGTAACACACAACTTGCTCACTGTATTCATCACATATTTTGTCCAAAGTGTTTCATTGAAGGCAGAGAGCTAATGTGAAAGGTAATGTGATTACAGGAAGAGGTTGTAGGCTATTACTCTGATAATGTGTGTATGTGTTCCTCTTTGGGTGCTCCTTCAAACTGCAGGATCAAACAGTGTTTTACAAATGGTTGCACGTGCTCGATATATAATATTTTAGAATGCACTCTCTCTCACAGTTGTCCTTCCCTACCCAAATGCACAAAAGATGGGTTACTAGTGCAGAGATGGAGAAAAGAAAGGGGGGTGTTGAGAAAGCCCCCTCATCGATCTGCCCAAAGGAAAGAGACAGGGGGGAGCTGGGGGGGGGGGGGGGGGGGGGGGGGGGGGAATCAGTCAAGAAAAGAAGAAAGCAAAGCGCAGTGCCTGGCTGCATCTTCATCCCAGCAGACCCCTCCTCTCTCACTCGCTCTCTCTCCCCCCCTCCCTCCCTTTCTCGCTCCCTCTCTCCCCCTCTCGATCTCTGTCTGCCTGCCAGCTGATGCTGACTGGAGGTGAAGCGGTTGTCTCTCCTCTCGTCATCCCGGTGAAAACCTGGACGCCTTGACGGAGATTTGGGATTGTGACAGTGACGAGCCTACTGCTTGATGACAGCGGGAGGAAACAAACCCAAACCAAGAGAGAGCGAGAGAGACAGCGGGCTGAACAAGACTGTGCCCAGTAACGCGGGGGAAACAAACAACTTCCAAACGCTTGTGTCCTCTGGGCGGTCTGCGTGGAGCTGTGGAGCTGTTGCCACCAGAGAGGTAAGATAATGCACAACCTTCCAAACAGATGCAAGCACGTGCGCGCAGCCTATATGCGCATATATGTACATATAGACGTCGGTGCCCTGGATCACAACAGTGCGCACTGCGTGTGAAAACGCGCCGGTGTCCGTCTGCACTCCGTCACCGTGTTTATGTTGAGCTACTTCAGCTGAAA
The DNA here is from genome assembly GCF_009769545.1 of Cyclopterus lumpus. Taxonomy (NCBI): domain Eukaryota; kingdom Metazoa; phylum Chordata; class Actinopteri; order Perciformes; family Cyclopteridae; genus Cyclopterus; species Cyclopterus lumpus. The sequence continues at coordinate 15,635,304 of NC_046972.1, forward strand.
GGCTGCCATAACACACTGTATAGATGGCGCTTGGCGCGGCGCGTGCGTCACGTACACATGTGTTACATCTGCGTGTTCATGGTGCATGTATGCGTTGGCCGTGCGGGTGGTACGTGTCAAGGTGTTTATACTTGGAGCGGCTCGGTTCATCTCGCGTCTTCGGTGCCGGTTGCATTGTAGAGAATTTGGGAAGTTTGTTGCATTCAAGCCTGTAAGATTCAAACACCTGCTCTGATTGAGATGCACGATTGTGTGTGTGTGTGTGTGTGTGTGTGTGTGTGTGTTGGGGTCTGATGTGAGTGGAGGCTTTGTTGAGCATTTCCATGCATCACTTTCTCATTGTGATGTAACTGTGTATATGGGTATGTGTGTGTGTGTGTGTGTGTGTGTGTGTGTGTGTGACTGATGTTACTACTGAGAGACGTTGCAGCAGATTGTATGGAAATGTTTTAATGCCAAAACTGAAGAAAACAAATCCAAGACTAGGTCTGTGAATGCTCACACAGATCAGCGGTTGTGTTTTTAACAGATTTGGAGAACTCGAATAGTAGGTGCATTTTTTGGGGGTTTCCAGGTTCAATAATCAATGCCCTGTACAAGTAATCTACAGGTTTTAATGTATTTTACAGTAAACATATCCACTCAGAACAAATCACCTGACCTGCCTTAGAAGGTGGAGTCGAACCAAATGATGATTGACATCCAGGTGAACTTTGCTTGTGAGGGACATAAATGTAAAGCAAATGCGACCCTAGTGCTTTATTTTGTTTTTGAGCTTTTGGCACAGCTTTTATTATCAGTTGATTTCAAAAGCGTATTAATTGCATTTGAAGCAAGTCTTGGCCTAAAAGAAGAAGTGTAGGAGGTCTGTCCTTGTGAAAACAAACATAGGCAGAAACCATAGAGTCACTGAGTTTGTTCTACTAAAATTACATATTGATATATATTTTCCCAAACAATCCCAACACAACGTCTACTTCAGCCTACCTGCTTGTTACGAAGCTACCAACTAGACCTGGACGATATGTGCCCCCCCCCCCCATAATATGTATTTATCGCCCTGCTTAACTATTTCGGACCAAAACTATTCATCCATCACTGATGCAAATTCACGACAGTTTCAACAGTTTATGAATGAATGGTTTAAATTTATTTGTACAAGCAGAGGACTAATCACCTGGATCCTTGATTGACTTGTGAAAAGTAAAAACAGAAGGCGTGGATCTGGCATGTGCTGCTTCATGTCAAGATTGAAATGAGTACTAAAGTTTTCTGTCTTGGTTCGGACTACTGAGACCGTGTTGTAAGATTATATGTGCAGTAATATTTGCATTCTGTGTGAAATGATCACATGTAAATCTGTAAATACCTTAAGACTTAATGTCCATGTTGGCTTGAATGTCAAGCTTTTAACAACAAATAGATGCAATTCGACTATTCAGACAGCTCAGTTTGATTGTGTTGTTTCCTCTTCTCATAGACTGGGGGGGTCAAATATAATATTAAAAAGTCAAATATATTATTAGATCACCATCATGGACTTTTGTTATTGTCTCTGTTCTTTGCTTTAAGTTTGTATATATTATGTTTAAAATGTACTGGTTACTGTGCCGTACCACAAATTCAAGTCTCCAGTGTTGTTGTCTCTCTGCAGATAAATTAAGTCATGAAGCACAGTCTCTCGCTGCTACATAAAGATGAAAGCATATTTGTGAACAGTACTGTCAGAGATGTGACATTGTCCAGTAATGGCCAATGACTTGCCGTTAATCCCATAAAATAAGATCCTTACAACAAATCAGTCAACTGATCTGCTTCGAGACTACTACTGCCACTTTATGTTCAGCAGCTAGAACAAAGGATAACACGTTTAACATTAGAGAAGCTGGTCTATCCACATTAAACTGTACTTGAACCACAATCTATAAAAATCAAGATGCACTGCCTTAGCAATTCTAGGTGTATCTGTGTCTTCAATAGAGATGTTGGTCAACCTGCAGTCCCAGACATTTACGAGGCACTAACCTGCTGCTTAACTTCAGCGCAGACAGTTTGCTGATGAAGCCAGATAATCATCCTAGTTAACTGGATGTGTCCTGTCTCAGGCAGGTATGCCCTACAATGTATTGTTATTTTCTACACCGATGTGTCAGGGGTACTCAATAATGCTGTTTCTGCATCCAGAGGGTTGTATCAGCTTCACATTATGAGAAGATGTTAATCTGTGCAACATGCCGCGTTAAAATCAGTGCAAAACAAGCTTCTTTTTGCCACAGTACAAACAGAAGCAGTGTAGGACATTTGCTATCAGTGTGGTCCAACCATTTGCTGCTACAAAGAAAAATTGGACTACTTATTTATGTAACTAACCATTTAGACATCCAAGAATAGGCTGGAAGGCTGAAAACAAGCAGAGTTTACATCTTCCTCCAACGTTTACCTGAACTGAAGCTTATTAACAGCTGTTTATATTATAGGTTTCCTGTGAGGGGGTTGGGGAGCCTGCAGGTTTTCACCACAAAGGATTGTGGACTCTTGTGTGTGTGTATATTAAGTCATATTTAATGATTGTAGTTTAACACTTTAGTAGCACTTAAATGGCTCTTACTGATAGCACTTTGTAGTTTAACTTTATTTAAGAAATTGTACTTGCTTGATTCTTGTTGTTGTGAGTTTGGACTCATGGTTTAATGCACTTATTGTAAGTCGCTTTGGATAAAAGCGTCAGCTAAATGACATGTAATGTAATGTAATGTAATGATTGTAACAATTATTCCATCCTAACGGTCGCTCTCTGTGCAGATATTTTACTGTTTTGTGTTCCTTTACGACCTCATTGTGGGTCTTCTTCCTCATCAAGTCTCATTGAGGGTCTTTGGCGACATTCAGATCACATTGGTTGATAAAACTCAGCCTCCTCAGTCATTTTGAAAAGACCAGTATGGAAACAAAACATCAGTCATCCTGAAAAACAGTTGAACCCATGGCTCAAAAATGTTGTGCTGTGGTGGGCAATCAAGCTGACTGGATAATCAGGAGACTGCGGGGCAGTGATTAGGGGTGTCACGGTACCAGACATTGGGTAGGTGATACCAGTATCATTGAAATTAAAAAATTAAAACTCCCATGTACTTCAACATACACTCCTTTTACCATTTGCATACAGTTTTGCAAATATATTATTTATAAGTGATGATCCGCCTCAAGTTTCTTGCTTAAAACTCAATTTTACAAGATCACATTTGAACAATGTTTTTACTGAATAGAGCTTGAAGGTAGCAGAATGTAACTCAATGCAACCTCTGCTGGCTCTGTTATTTCGCCAAGCAGGACTGTTATTGGTCTCTTCTTGCTACATTGTTGTTCACAATGTTTTAAGTATTGTTCACAATGTAGCATTATCAGGGAATGTTTCTATTGGTCTCGGGACGATGGTTTGTGGTTCGACTCAAGCCCTAATCCCTGGTACCTATGGGGTACCTGTGGTACTGGAGAAAAAATAGCATTAGGACATTGGTTCTTGGAACATCACTAGTGTAGATGTATTTTAGGGCTCTGCACCCTAGACTGCAAAATTACCAACAAAAGATGTTGCTGTTTGACAACTTGACAAAAAGCAGCTTCCTTACTCTACAACAACAAAGGTCACCTGCTAGTTTACCGCTCAGGCAGCGGAATATTATGGACCTGTGTGCATCCGATTATCCTTAAAAATGATGGATGAGTTACTCAAACTGGATTTCTTGGATCATAGTCCATTGTCTCACTCAAAGAACAGGCAAGTTATTTCAGGCAGTACCTGAAATAACTTGCCTGTATAGTGTTGGTATATTGTTAGCGTTGTAAAGTATTACATCAACCATTACAATGTTTTGTAGTCTTAACAGCGTTTTTTATGATGTTTCACACTCATTCAAATGCTGCTGAAACAAAGATTATATGTAACTGACTATATTAATGTAAAACAGTTGTTAACACAATACTGAAATATAGTCGTCTTACTTCTACTGTCGCAAAACCTGTCCTGCTGTGATTCATGACTCAGTATAAAGACTCCAAACGGACATAATAAAATGAACGGAGATGGTTTACCTGGACGTCCCCAGTTGGAGTTCATATTGTCACCCGCTCTTTCTACCACCACAGCCGCAAAAATACCAGAAGAAGCCATATTCATTTATTGAAAAAACAAAATTGCCACCGGAGGTTGGAAACAGTGATGAAATACAACAATCAATCAGAGTTCATGTTGATCAATGAATTGTGTCATCTTGTTGCATCCTCTTGCATGTATTCACATCATCATACAGATCCACATTATATTTTGCAGACATTTTGGCTTTCATAACATGTCTTCTAAAGGCAAGAACACATGCTGAATACACAGGTGTTTGTCTATTTGCCTTTTTAGATTTCTCCTAAATTCACCAAAAGTTAGCACGAGATAATGCCTCATTTGTAAAAGTAAAAGTTACCTCCCCCTCCAGCACTTACATACACCAAACTTTCCACTAAATAGATTTTGAGTATTTTCTGATTAATGGATCGATAAAGAAATATCCAAATTTCTCTGTTATAACAAAATAAACTGGCTTCATCCAATGTTCATATTTCTGTTCGAGAATTTTGTGCAAATAATCGCATAAAGAATTTCTGATTGCATGATAATTGCAGCGGGGAAGTTTCATGTTGATATCCATATGTTCATTAGTGCTTCTTTGTCCTCTCACACATGACAGAACTGGTACAGTGGACCACCTAAATTGCAACTGCAGCCTTACATGGGCACACACTTCAGGCTCAAGTTTAACTGCTTATTCATCAAAGCCTAAGCTAAAACACACACACACACGCACACACACACACACACAGCTGCCGCAGAGATGAAACCCTTAAACCAAAACGCACTGTGTCTGAGATGTGGAGGGTGGATGTGAGAATGAAAGGAAGAAGAGACATCAACGGTGAGGGAGAGATGAGGAAGAGATTGAAGGATGAGAAAGGAAGGAAAGAGATATTAGAACATATATATAACCCATGTGTATTAAGCCTGGCAGGAACCCCGGGGAAATTTAGCCACACAGCAGTTACTTTGCTGTTTTGATTTGATGAATATTCATGATCATGCAGAGAGAGAGGGAGGCAGCCTGGTTCATGGCAGCATTTTGATGTGTTACTAGCTGACAGCTAACAAACGACTGCTCCATTGAGTTGTAATATGATGTGTTGATGCAATATGATGTATTCATGCTATATTCAGTAAAAATGAGTATTGGTCAAAGGTAAATTACCACGTTATCATGACGTGTTTAAATGCACATTTGTAAAATGTTGTTTGGCTGGACACAAGTAGATATTATATATAATATAGAGAGGGAATTATGATCTGTTTTACTTTGTAACACAAACTCTAAGCAATGTTTAATAATTCATTAAAATCACCAATATGTTCATCAATAAAAGCACAATCTTTTATTTTCCTATCAGTTGAACTTTGTGTTATAGTCATCTATAGTGGGAATTATTGAACCTGCCTTGGAATGATTTTCCAGGATGGCGATGAAAAATAATAGTCAGGAGACTTGTGTACCAGCTGCAATAACAAATTGATCTGTATTGGTATATAGCTCACTGACGATCAGCAATCGGTTTAAAGAAAAAAAACAAAAACATGATTGGGGCAACTCTAAAAGTTCTATTTGTTTATTTGCATTTTTTTGCTGATGCGTTCACAGACACACCTTCCAGACACCCTGAAAAGATAGCTTTAGAAATGCCAGTACACTGAGAGCTTCACCTTCAGGTTTAGCACCCTACTCCCTCTGCCAGTCCAGTCCTGTGTCGGTGTCAACAAGACCCCAAGATACTTCAACTCCTTCATATAGGGCAGCTCCTCACTCCAAACCCGTGCAGTGAATACTGACTTGCACAATGCTTTCCAGATCACAGGAATTGCCGCCCACATATTAGATTTGTTCATCAATTTGAATAGATCTGAATAATTGTGCCCATTGATGTATAACTCCCAATTCACTCTGATTGGTTGAAACAGCTTGATAGGTGTGAATCCCGAATCAAACCTTTAATACTAGAGTTGTGTTTTAGGAACCAATGGACTTGTGGGCCTAAGGCCACACACAGAGGTCAGGAATATGCATAGTGTTGTTGGTTGAGTTGTTGAAGCAACATGTGTAACACAGCCCTCTCTTTTAAATGCTGGCAGATCATCTTTTGTTCTGCTTTAGAATAATTGCTGATACAAATCTCTCTCTCTCTCTCTCTCTCTCTCTCTCTCTCCCTCCCCCACCCTCTCTTAACACACATACATATTGATGTCATCCCCCCTCTCTCTCCCTCATTCTTTCCTTAAGTCTCTCTCTCATACATCTTGGCGTTAACATATTCCTCAAGCGGCAGAGCATTAATAGCAAATGTGATGCTGCCAGCTCCTCTCCTCCTTTTTTGCTGTAGTATTCTTTCTTTCAGTTTCCTAAATCTCTTGACTTCTTTTCTACCTCAACATCTACCATCTAATCCCTCTTCCACATCGTTTTTACCTTATTTCCGTGCTTCTCAAGCGTCTTCCTTCCTCCCTTGCTGTCTTTTGGTCCTCCTTTCTTTGGGCTTTACGGTTCATTTTTTTTCTCCATTTCATACCCTTTTTACCCTCTCTTCTTTACTTCATTCTCTCTATCCCCTCCTCTCCCTTTTGTCTGTCCTTATCCTTTTATTCATCCATCCCTACCACTGAATAAAGCAACCTTTATTTACATTTAGCAAAGCAGGAAGCAGTGAAGTTAAACATTGGTTTCTCTAAACCATGAAGATGATCTTTCTACGACCTTATTAATTAACCACAAAAATATTACAAACAAATGGTAAAATATTGGAGATTTAGCTTTATCAATAATTCTGTGGTATGATCTAAATAGCACTTTGATTCATGGCATTGCAGCATGGCTCGTTAGTTTCCTCCACTGCATGTTTTTAAAGAGCAGCACTCCCAATGGTGATGTCACAGGGTCCTATCGTATACTGCACATCACTGCAGAAAGGTGAGAAGTTCAAGCAACCATAACAATTGATCATTCACTAAGCCCCTCCCCCTTGGTTACTGTTGTTAGGCCTGTCAAACGTTCACATCTGGCTAGTCAGTATGGCGTGTTTAACAATATCAGTGAGATATATTCCAAATGAATAATAGTTCTGAAATACCAGAGAGTAGTAGACAGAAAGGACTAAAATATGCATTTGAGAGATACATTTACAATATAATTTGTTGGCGAGTATTGTGGATAAAAAGGCCATTCAAATGGAGGGAAAAGCTCACCAGTCCCAATGAAAGCTTCAGAAAACCCTGTGTCTTGTCTCGCGATGGATGTCTTCAGGATGTTATTGATACTACTACTCTTATCGATACTCCTTATAGGTCTAGTTCTTTATCGATACTCTTATCGGTTCTTTTTCATTAGTAAATAATTGCTTTTTTATATATAAAAAAACAATGAATTGAGAACAGGATTAGAATTTATATATATTTTAAATATAATTAATGTTTCTAGTGCAGCAACAATAATGTTAACAACTGCAAAATGGCTCACTGGAATCATCTAAAATGTCAATAAAAGAATACATATTCCTAAGTGAAGTCTGTAAAGAACAAAGAACACAGATATCAACCAGTATCCTCATGTCCTTCATGGCAACCAATGCAGATGGGCAAGAGCTGGCGTGATTGGTTGTTTTTTCTTTGTTCCAGTTAAAAGGTCTAGCAGCTACATTTGAACCAAGTACAGTGCTGACAAGAACTGTTTTCTCGACCACTGACCACACCCAAGATCACTTGTGCACCAAAGTTCAACCACTTGATATCATGGAGTGTTAAGTTATTCTTTAATTTGTACCCACACCTAAATGCTGTAGTACAGTACAGTAGTTTATTATAATATCACATATGTGACACCACACTTCTTCCTTGTGCCAGGTGGGTTTAAAACGTCCCGGTTCTCGGTCAGACATGGAGTTCCCAGATGACTTCCTCCTTGCTGAGCTGGGCCACTTGCAGTTCTACAATGACTCCAACGGTACCTACAATGAGACCGACGGCTTGCTGCCAACGGGGGTGAAGGTCACTATTGTGGTCGTCTACATGATTGTCTGTGTCATCGGCCTGGTGGGAAACTTCCTGGTCATGTATGTCATCATAAGGTAAGAAGAACATTTCTACATGCACACACATTAAACCGCTGTCTGATAGAGATGCTTCAAGAGACAACTAACCTAACACTGTAGCTTCTAGAACATTCTTAAAACAAGTTAATTTGCATTGGAAAACACTATAAAATGATCCCGCAATGCTTTTTTTTGCCACTTTTGTTGAAAATGTTTCATGTGAAATTCTTCCAGGCTAAACACTTCAAGGCTTTAAAGTCAGCGATGATGATATGATCACTGAAAAGAGGGGGGGGGCACCAGTGATAAACATCATCATGCACTTACATGAATGCGAACACATGAAATTTGAACATGCAAACTCACAAAAAAAGGATTGCATATGCGACCTTCTGAAGCCTTGCTTTGTTTTAAAGGGACAGTGTGTAGGATTTAATGGCATCTAGCGGTGTGTTTCCATGTGACAACCAGCTGAATCACCCCCCCCCCCAGCTTTTCTAACGTTCTTCAATTATTCTAATAAAAGCCTAAAAATATTATCTTAAAAGAAAACATGGTGGTGCAAGACTGCAGACCCGATATGAAAAGCTCATTTTAAACGAACAAAAACACAACAATAATTAGTTCCTGGTTCCTGGTTCCTGGTTCTTACACAATATTGAACACATGGTTATAAACATTGTCTTCCATTCCATTTGCTTATTGATCAAAAGCCAACACCATTGATTAAGACAAAACATTAGTTAATTATCAGAAGTTGCAGCATGAGAAGGTATCAAGGTGATGTTTTAAAGCCAGAAAGCCCCCTCAGCATGTGTCGACCTGTTTGTGTACACACATCCCCTATTGCGTAGATCATCTCTGGGAAAGTGTCTTTTGTGTGTGTGTATGTGGGTTTGCACATATTCTCTGTGTATTTGATTTTTAAAACAAGCGTAGGTGAACATCTGGGTGTTGTATGAGTTAGTGTATTTGTGTGCAGTCATGGTCGGCTTGGTGGACAGCTACTGTCTGCTCATGTACATCACGCTAAACCAAAACAATGTGCACACTGAATGTGTGTGTGTGTGTATGTGTGTGTGTGAGAGTGACTTTGTTGTTGTTGGGATACTGTTGCTCTGTTATTAAGCTCAATATGTGTTTGTGTGAGACAGACAGCTGACAGCTTTCTTGTTTTCACACTGGAGAATAATAGCATTGTTATGGAAATGTTGTAAAATGTCTTCCTAAAATGGTTAGCTTTCCATTTACCATCCACATGTGTTTGTGCTTAAGAAGCAGTAGAAAGAACTGGGGACCTGAAAGAGAAAATAATTATACGTTGGAAATTTCAGCTCGGATACAAGCGGCCGAAATGAGCTTCCTCCGTAGGGTGGCCGGGCTCAGCCTTAGAGATAGGGTAAGGAGCTCGGACATCAGGGGGGAGCTTGGAGTCGAGTCGCTGCTCCTTCGTGTCGAAAGGAGTCAGCTGAGGTGGTTCGGGCATCTAGTCAGGATGCCTCCTGGACGCCTCCCATTAGAGGTTTTCCGGGCACGTCCAACTGGTAGGAGGCCCCGGGGAAGACCGAGGACACGCTGGAGGGATTATATCTCCCGGCTGGCCTTGGAACGCCTCGGGATCCCCCAGAATGAGCTGGAAAGTGCTGCGGGTGAGAGGGAGGCCTGGGTCGGCCTGCTGAACCTGCTGCCACCGCGACCCGACCCCGGATAAGCGGGTGATAATGGATGGATGGGATGGAAATTTCAGCGTGTGTGTGTGTGTGTATGTGTGTTAGAATGCTGTCTCCATATTACTTAAATCGTTGTGAATAATAACTGTCCTTGTTAGACCTGTTCTCACTAGGACATCTGTGTGGAGTTATGTAGATAGATGTATGAGTCACACACATAGACACATAATAAGAATCATTACATCCAACTCCACCTCTTTGGCATTTCCACCCACAACATTTCACTCATTAGGGCGACCTTAGGAGCTGCCGGGGGTTCAATTCCAACCCACAGCCCTTTGCTGCGCATCATCCCCTCTCTCTTTCTCTCCCTCCATTTTCTGTCATTTTCCAGCTGCTAAAAAAAAAGCCAATAAACCCCCAAACCAGAACCAATGAAAACTAAATTAAATGAGAAAAAGAAATGAAACATTGAAACACTTCTGAAAATACACACACAATGTGTTAATGTGTTACATTAATGCTGGCTTAAAACTGGCTTTCCTGCTTTACAATACCCGCTCTCAGCCATTGCCCACAGTAAAGATGTCTGCCCTCGATAACTTGCCCTTATCAAGGGTGCCAGAAGGCAGCAGACTCAGGTTGGTTGAATTCGTCACCAAATGAGGTCTCTGCCCTCATTAGCCTCTTATCCCCGGAAAGATTCAGTGAATGTATGTGATTATGTTGGATACCTTTACTCACAGGGTTCCAGGGATTTACTGCAATTTTCAATTCAAGCAGGTGGAGGCTGAAGAACAATATAACACTCAGCTTTCTGGGCAAATTTACAAGAAGAATTGAGCTGGCCAACACTTGATCTTGAAGTTGGTGAATGTTTCCTGTTTCCTGTGAATTTTATGTCCTTTTGCTAATGTATTTATTTAGGATGAGTACATGCATATAATACAATATAAATCTGTAATTCAATAAGTAAAGCTGTCGATTGCTGATATAAAAAAAGAGGAATTTACATCAAGCTTTTAGCTACATCATCTGAAATAAAAAAATTAAAATTAAATAAACCAAATTAAAATGGTTTCTTCATCAAGGTCTAGTTTGTCATACAGCTTAATCAGATGTACATATACATCCATCCCCAGGTAAGTCATACTGGTTTTCCAAGGCCCCTTAAAGAGCTTGAAAGCCTGAAAGAATGATCTCAGAGCAGGTCTGAGCATCAACAGAGTGCTCTGAATTTAAAGTTATCCAATCATCACAAAGACTTAAAGAATGGGACTCAATGGGACTCTGCTACATTAGTCTAGGGTTGTGGGTAATTACCTTGGATGGATGTCACAGGTTCAGGAGCCAGACAGTAGACTACCTCTCTTCTTCATGTAGTGTTCAACGTTTTTAATTTTTTTTTTTTAAATAGGTACACCTCTACGAGTTACTGTCTCCTGCCGAGAGACCATTGAAAAATATAGCAGGACGTCTCTCGCAGACGTCCGACGTGGCGCGATGAGTTTGGGTCCTTGGCATCCTGTTTACTGCCATCATCTTTGTCCATTACTAACACTTTTAATCTTAATCTTAATTTGGCCAACAGGGTGAACCTGAGCAGGGTCAAAGGGAAACTCAAGAGACCTGTTATTCATGCAAATGTCCCACAAAGTATACCCCTCCTAAAGCCGCTTGCTTTTCTTATTGAAGTAATAACCCTTTAATCCACCTTTTTGGGGGTAATCTACCGAAATAATATGTCCTTTCCTCATTATGGGCGCTATATAGGGTGAACATATCCATAACACCAAAAAGGAGGACACTATGCTGTATTTTGTGAGGCTGTGAATAATTACATAGGACTCTGGCGTGCTTCCCTCTACAATACAACTTTGTGTGATTGCTACATGATGTATGTGTAACAGAATAGGAGTCAAAAAGTGTTTGTTCACAGTATTTGTATTTATTCAATAGATTGTGGTGTTCAAAAACTGACCACTGAGATGAGTCTTTTAAAGTGCTGAGTGCCACAAAGCATAACATTTGTGGACTTAAAATGTACAAATTACATAAATAATAAACAGATAAATAAATTTTAAAAGGGCAAATTATTTGCTTTGATGTAATCTGTATGTACCTGTACAGAGGAGGGCGCTAGGACATTCAAATAAAACGGTGTTCTTTTGTCCATTCTGGTTTGAACAACGTCTGATGTGTTGGCATGTTTTTCTTCTATGTGTTAAGTTTCGGTCAATGTAGCCAGCAGCGTAGATATGACGTAGCCAGCACACGGAGCATTGTTTATGTTTTTAACCAATGATATAGGGTTAGAACCTAACCTAAGCCTATCAGATATGTATTTGACAACACTTTTTACCAGTCATTTGTTAGACTGTGTTCCAGCAAAATATTCTATCTCGGGCCCAGTGCAACTCCAAAGAGGAGGACAAATACAGGGCATTGAAAATCCGGACTGTCCGTCCTAAATCCGGATGTCTGGTCACCCTAGTGCTATATGACTTTACCAACTGTAGCTAGCATGATCTGAACCAAAAGATAGCAGGCCGGGAGGCTGTTTAGACTACTAATAACTATTAGGGAGCGTACAATTCAAGGTTTGTGTGAAGCTAACTTTAGTTTGATGGATGCCTAGCACACAACAAAAAAAGATACTATTTGGGCAACAAAAAGGCAGTGCAGTGCACCTTGCGTTCTCCACCTGTTACACAGCAGGGCCCTCAGAAGTGTTTATGTGAACACAGTTATACACAAAGCCTTTATGGCTTCAGAGGGAGCTGCGCAAAGTCTTATAAATGACCTCAAGTGATGTAATTTGAGGCAAACATTTAGTTTAGATTTAGAAAGTAGTGAGCTTGCAGAACACAACAGATTGTTCGACAGAACCGTTGGTGGTTGAGTTGCATTGGGGATAATGAAGGCCCCAGGTTTTGACAAGGAACAGGAATGTGTCATATGTAGCCACCGATAGAGGACCCAAACAGAGGACATGAGAGACAAGGACTTCAACATAAAACAGCAATCAAGACACAAAAACCCAAGACCGTGACAAAATGAGTGTAATAAAAACGTTTTGGACTGTTTTGGTAGTTTCTCTGTGAGAGCTGATATAGCTCAGAAAGTCGTTAGCCCCGAAATGAAACAACTTTGGAAATCCAGATGATGTAATACTACATGTTTTTCTAAACTTTTTGTGTATGTATTTGAAAGATTGATTATAAGTTTATATCTCCCAAACTTTCCTTTGACCTTTACACTGTGCTGCCTCTGCAATTCCGCACAGTTACAGCTGAGACAACGTAGTCACTCTTTAAGCCAGATGGAATTATGTGACAGTCAACCCACAAAACAAACTCACACTATGATTAATAAATTATTGTAAAATGTCTCCCTCGAAGCTACATCAGATGGAGGAGAGAACTAAAATGTTTTTACTCACTTTCTATCAGTGGGAGTGGTACGAGTTACATCAGAGGATCTTGTTTACTGTAAAATGACCTGAACACTGTCCTATGGCAACAGCGACTTTTTGATTCTTGGCAACAATTGGTTTGAATCAGGTCACTCATTAAAATAAAGAAAACAATTCAGCAAGGCATTTTAGCAATTAAACTCAGTAAAATAAACATTTGCAAATAATATATGAAGATGTAGATGTAGTACACACAAACTGTATGGCTCTAATTTTTCCTCAGCACTTGAAAATATAAGTTACGGTGACTTTTGTAAAGGAAGGACAAGAAAGATAAAAAGCTACTTTTCATGGAGCAGCCACAAATCATTCTTTAAATAGCAAGGTTGGCGACATGCTAACCAATTGCGGCTGACAGCAGCTGCCCAATGCACCTCTTCCTTGTAAACAATAACGAGCGATAAAAGGCACGGAGGAAAAGCCGCCGAGCAGCATTAATTGAGGTTGCGTGTCTGTCGGGAAACTCCTCTCTCAGTCTCGTCTTTTTGCTTTTTAGTTTTCCCAGACATGCCCGAGTGCTTTTCCTGACAGCGTGTTTCCAGCTACCAGTGCTGTCAGAGGACAGTAGGGGTAGAAGAGTTTCAACTTCCAGCAGCAGAGCACTGCAGTGCAGGGCCGTCTTATGGCTCGTAGCAACAACAAGAGCCAGGAGCGAGGATTTCTCCGAGCATCTGTTTAGTGCTACAGGCCCAAAGAAAGAGCAGGTGGACCACAGGGAGAGATAAACATCATGCTGAATCCAGCGCAGAGCCGCCTGGAGACAGAGAGTAGAGAGTATGGCAGGACAAAGCTGTTTTTAGACGGAGCAAGGCTTGTTTTTGTGAGGGGGAAAACTGCCTGGACGGATTTTTGTAAGGGTCTGTTTCCATAACAACAGACCAATCCACGTTGTACATTTTAGGACATGCTGAGGCCTGATGATGTCATCATTCCTTGGAGCATAATGAAATCAGGCAGTGAAAAAAAAGGAACACGAATTGTGAAATCTAAGGTGTCGTACAACTGAACCAACGGGCTTAATACACCTAGAATAAATGTTACTTTAAACTTAATCAGTGTTGACGAACACTAGTGGGTTTGACTTTTAAAATAGCTGGGAGTGGCTGAGAGGTGAGTGTGATGCAGAGCGACGGGAGTATGAAAGCTGAACTGTTACAACTAAGCAGCTCTGATCTGGCCGGCTTTCTCTCCATACAAACAGCTGCTGGTAGACGCACTGAAATCATTTAAACCCGGCCATAACATAAACCTTCTTGATAGTATTGTAAAATTGTCACGGAGACATATATAAATATTGTCTCCAAGCTGTGGTGGAGTGTTTTGACAAGCATGTTGGGCTTTTACAATTAAAAAGTGTCTATATATGAATGGCTGAGTTTTGTGTGCATTATTTTTCTAAGAGCTTTAATTTAGTGGGTGTGAGGACAAAAGAGAGGGAGGGAATATAAATGAGATGAAGAAGGAAATGATTTAAGGTACAACATACATCTTTCACGTTCTTCCCGGTTTGCTCATTATAAGAAAACATCATCATGAATTAAATCATGTTAATGTGTGTGTGTGTGTGTGTGTGTGTGTGTGTGTGTGTGTGTGTGTGTGTGTGTGTGTGTGTGAGATCCTGGAAACGTGACCAGAGTTTCAGTAACAAAGTGGCAGGTCAGTTTGTGTCAGATTTGACCGATTTGAAATCTGGCATTTGAGATTCTGGTAGACAGAGTTAGGTTGTGTGCGTGCTCTGAGCTGCATTGAGTGGTCCAGTTATCGGATTCTCTCTTTTTATTTATTCTTTTATATATTGTTTTTGCCTTTATTTAATAGCGTTAGTCAGGGAAGGGTAAGGGGTTGGATTCGAACATCAACCTGATGCAATATGATGCAGTGAGTTTTCCTTCACTTGATCACATGGTAACAGCAAGCAAAATCAAGCAGAAAGTGTCATCATACATTGCGGACTTTCCTTCACGCTACTATCTGCTGGTTAACTGAAATATAAAAACATATATTCACTCCAGTAATATGATCAAAAGTTACCTAAAGAAAATTGTCAATTTTGCTCAGCCAGTGCTGCATTGCAGTGTTGCATTATGGGTTGCACATGTGATGCGACTGTGCATGCAGAGGGTTGTAATTTGACTGAATTCCTATTAAATGGTATACTACAAAATTATCTACATGTGATGGATAAGTGCAATGCTGAATGTGGTGCATGGTTACAACTCACTTAAATGGTTGTGCTTTTTAGCAAACAAAACATGGATTGTGTACAAACCCAAAAATAAGTTCACTGTTGGCTATTCAGCAGAATGAATAGCCAATTGCTTACAGTGTGGTCTGTGTGTGTGCCTTGTAGTTCAGCAACAGTTAAAAGTGTTAGATGACCTTTTTTGTGTGTTTCCATTAACAACTGTATTCAGACCAAAACAAGGTGTGTGTGTGTGTGTGTGTGTGTGTGTGTGTGTGTGTGTGTATGTTTGTGGAGGTGACGGTCATGCTTGGGGTTTTTATTTTGAGTTTTTTAAAGTGAAAATAGATTGATGCAGAGGGGAACAGAGGCACATATATAGAGGTCAATAAACAGAGAGAAGGAGCGACAACTAAAGGCCAAAGATCAATATATATGAAATAGAGTGGGTGCATTCAGTGCCACATTATCTGATATCCTCTCTTATGTGTATCTCTTCTATAGTTTCCTTTACAAATCAGAATATTAGTGTGTGTGTATATAATGCAGTGTGTGTATATAATGCAGTATATATATATATATATATATATATATATATATATATATATATATATATATATATATATACTGCATTCACTGAGAGCCAATATGATCCTTCTGATGAAATCTGTTCATTCATTAGTTTGTTCCTTCATTCGTTGCACAGGTTTCTCTGCAACATTACATCTTGATTCTGATCAAATTGGTTAATGGTGCTAGATGTGAATTCTCGTTGGGTGGCGCGAATGACGCGAATAAACCACAACTTGTCGGGCGAGTAAACTCACGCGAGTAAAGCGTTGTGAATGTTCGCAACGCGTTTGGTGTGAACGCAGCATTAGGGGTATAGGTAGAAGTTGAAGTTCTTGCTGGTACTACCACCCTAACCGTAACCAGCTTCACGCATCCCTGAACACATACATTTACTTTTTTAGAAGCCTGGTGGTGAAATAAATAACATTAAAAAAAATCACACATCATTATTTATTGAAATGGTTTAAGTGTCACTGAATAATTTGCAAATATTTCCTAAATGTTCCAAACTGTTTGTTTTGTTTTGAATTAGAAGAAAAGTACAACTAAATGTGTAAGCATAAACAGTTTACTGTGTGTGTTTAGGAAGTAAAGATGCCCGAGCACACCATTATGCCAGGAGAGTAAACAATGTGACATAACTTGTTTCTGTTGCTGGAATGAAACATCATGAACTAATTGTATTATTTATTTATTTCCCATCTTACTTGTGAGATTTTTGCAAGAAATGATTGCCAAGAACACACAGCATTCGAGTCAGCTGCAGCAGAAGTGGATGTTTTTCCCGTCAGTAGGCTGACGAAACAATTTTGGAAAAGCAGCTGGCACAAAAAAACCTGATGGTTTGTGCTCGGCACAAACACACTGACACTAGAACGATAAAGCAATTTACACTAGGAGAGTGGAGACAATGGTGCATTCATGTCCACCTCGGATTGTCTCATTTCCCAAGTTGAGAAGTTGTTCTTGGTGTGTTCATAAACTGTATTTTCATGATGTTTTCTTGTTTGAAATGTGATCATGACACGTTGTTGGATGTGGGTTTTGACAAGCAGCTGCTGCCCCCTCTTCCCCCCACTTGGCGTAACTTTCACATCGGGTAGCCTGTCACACTATGACGCTCCACTATGTCCCCAGTAAACACAAGGTTAAAATTGTTAATTGATTTATTCAACATGGCAGGTCACTACAGACTTTACTTTCCATGTGTATTTATGTATTTATATGGCCACTATTTGATTTATCTGGCTTACGTTTTCTTTGTGCTTTTGACTTCTAGTCCATTTGTATTCAGCTCGCATATCCTTCCCCTTACTTTACTGTAGGTCTATGTTCATTTTTGTATTGTTGTATGCCTTGCTGTCGAACCAATTGGCCTTTGGGAACCCCAAAAAAATCTAAAGAAAGTTGCAAAATGGGTTTCCATTGGAGATAGTTGAAAGCCAAAGGGATTGGATGAGGCCTGCCGGCTTGTGTAAGTCTGTGTGAATTCAGCGACTATGCAGCATTCTGTACTTCTTAGATCTCTGATCTTCTAGCCTGCTTCATCTCCATAGCAACAACGACTGGGACGGATTTTTTCTAAATAATTTAAGCCTTTGGCCATAGTATAAACACTATTTTTAGTATTGTTAAACTATGTAGAAGATTCCAATGCAGCCAAATGTAATCATGTCCATATTTCACAATTCCGCAACTAACGATTTAAATCCGATGGCAACATTCAGTGCTAATGCAAGAGTTAATGTGTCCTTTATGTAGTAGCAATGCACAAAGTAAATGTCACTGCTGGCTAGATTATGCCTGTGTGTTAGAAAGACATAACAAAAAGAAAGAAAAGCTGTCATCTCATCTCTATGGGGATAGAGAGAGAGAGAGAGAGAGAGAGAGAGAGAGAAAGAGAGAGAGAGAGAGAGAGAGAAAGAGAGAGAGAGAGAGAGAGAGAGAGAGAGAGGCCTATTATGTTATATCTGCTCGTCCTTGATCCTGTGACCTCTGCAGCTGTATTGATGCTGTGTGTTTGTGTCAATATCTAGCCCATCTTTGTGAGAAGCAATCAGACCTTGAGAGTGAGAACAAGTTCAAATATTTGGCAATAAAGAGTTTTACTGAGTTTTTACTGCATATCTTTTCAAAACAATAGTGCAACCTGTACACAACTATATGGCTTGTGTGTGTGTGTGTGTGTTTCTGCCACAGGCTAATGACTGTGCCTTCCTCCTTCATAATGACCACAGTGAATTATGAGGCCATTATTCTGCACTGCAAATTAATCCTTCATACTGAGAAGTGTGTGTTTGTGTGTGTGGGTTTGTGATGGACACCCCAATATAGCTGGTTGTCACATGACTTTTCAGTCTTTATGACACAGACACACTCATCTGCATATTGTAAGGGCACACACACTCTTTAGCCCTCCCCGTAGCTCTTCCTTCTGTCTTTCTGTCTCTCCCATTTGGCACTCTCTCTTTATTCATATTTAATTTCAACCCACTTCATTGTAGTTAATGTTAAAATTAACAGCATCATCAAAGTGCCTACATACATATTATGGCCATTATATGTACACATAACATCTTTGACACTTTGACATTGTACCTGACACAGCTCAGCATAAAGCCACTAACGTAACTTTAAAAAAATAACAACATTTTCTTGTTTGTTTGTCCTATCCATCTCCCTACTCGCCCAACACAAGTTAAGCTTTTCATACTACTTAATTTGTAGAGACAGTATCATAGTTACATGGATGCCTTTACATATTAGTCAGTACAGACTAAATGGCGTCAAAATGACATACAAAAAGCAAGAAATACGCTCTTGTGACTCACTACATGGTTTTTAGAGGGACAATGACTGGGTCTATTCCCTGTTTCATGTACTCTAGATACTTGTGCAGCATGACTATGTGTCCTGAGGAGTTAGTTCACTTTGTATGTAGGTGGATGTAATTTCATTGCTGCCAGTGTAGTGTGGAAAACAAGACTTTGCAGATGTTATGGTAATCTAGTGGTAACGTCTAAACCAGGTGATACAGTCATAGAAGGTTGGCGATAAAGTCTAAGCTTATGGCATCTGACATGTGGGACCCTTTTCAATCATAATTAACCACTGTGTAATTGGAATAAATGCTAAGTGTCCTGATACAGACGTCTTTACAGAGAAGGTCTTCCTGATTTGGCCAAAGCAAGATAGTGCTAAATCAAAGTTTAGAGTTTGGCATCTCAATCTGATTCTCTCCTGTTGCTCTTTCTTTCCCCCTGTGAGCTCCTGAAAGCAGCAGGTACTTAATGATTGTCCCATTTATCCTTAACCGTTACTTGATGATGAAAGATTACAAAATGAGATTGACTTTGACACCAATTGTAGCCAAAAAGTATCTCCTCCTGAGCAATGAAGATGACCGACACTTTTTTCAACGTCTGCTTTGGCCCTATAAGAAAACCATCAGATTCCATGACACTGATGTCATTGAGGAAGTGTACCTGCCGATAGGACCTCATCCTCACTCATTTGTCACTCAGACGTTAAGGTTAATGAAACCATAACTTAACCTTCACATTCTACTGGTTTAAATAGTTCATGGTTTTATAGCAAGTTTCTGGTGCTTGGAGAGATGGAGATAGAAGAAGAAAAATGAAAGTTCCTTGTATGAACTCAATACTTTATTACATATTCTATTCACTTTCTACTACAGATTAGACATATTATTTAAAGCAGATGTCTTCTTAATATGTAATGCTTCACAATTAAATGATGGTGTGGAAGCTGTCCTGAGCTAAGTAAAACACTTTTATTAATCAAGTAGATTGATGGCCGAGGAATATTTGTTTTATTGGATAAACTTTGAGGTTTCTTTGTGGCTACAGTAATGGTGTCTGTATTACCATTGAACGATTGTCCAGATATCCAGAATTTTAGCTTCAAAACCCCAAAAATAAATACAACTGTCAACGTTGTGTCATCAGAGCAGAGCTGTCCTGTGACACACATGGAGAGTACATGTTCTGACATTGCTCTCTAAAGCAAAGCGACGGTTAAGGAGATATCTAAGACAAGATAGTATGATAGCCCACAGCAGGAGATGTTACACTGTCAGCAACAGAGTATGATACAAGACAGACTAAATCATTAAGATTAAGGCTTTATGAGTCATAGGTTAAACAATATATTATACTTGACCTAAGGGCCCCTCATGAATTATGTATTGTACCTAAGAGAACATTTAAAGTATGAAAACATTTAAATCACTCTTTCATGCCACTCAGGGCGCTAGCATTTCCTTCTACGCCGTCTCTTAGCCTTTGATGCTCATACGCAACTTTTCCGAAAAACTATTGACATAAGGACTGTTTGTACTGAGAAGTTGATTCACCTCAAATGAATATACGTTGATTTACAGACTCCTATTTCCCAATGTATGTCTATGCCGAAAAAGAAAACAAAATGTGCAGCCCAATGGCATCATGGGATGGACACGGCAGTTGTAACTTGGCCTGGCGTTCATCCTGGGGGCTTGGGTCAACCTGGTTAATATTGCTGACATTGCTTCACATTGACAATGTGAGCATGTTAGGACGCTGATTACAATTTATCTTTAGGGACATCGTCTCACTAAATATGTTGTTGTCTTATCTTTTCCGAGTAATGTGTGGGGGTGGGGGTGAGTTCGCTTTTAAAAGTCATCTTCCTGTATTGAAATGTCATAAAAGTCACCATTAAATAAGACATTTCTATATCTTTTCCCCTCTCCTTTTCCTCTTGTGAGTTATAGTTAAGTTTTATGATGGACATATGGTCTGAAATCAAGTACTTTGATTTAATTCAAAGTGAAAACATTAGCTTGAATGGCTTAGTATCTATCATGTCCCATTTATCTGTCTTCTTGGTCTCTCCAACATGTCTTTAGTGGAGGGCGGAGTAATTTACCATAATTGCCTAAATCTTTTTTTCTGTCCTTTATTCTTTGAGTCTACCCTTGACCTTCTCTCTGCCTCTCCTCTCTCACCATATGTTTATCTCCGGCTGGTTTAACAGTGTAATATAATGAGATTGGGTCCATTACCTGAATCTGTGTTCAAATGAATTTTGGCACAGGCTTAGAATGAAAGGATTGTGAGCAGGACGATCCCTTCATTCTAAGCCTGTGCCAAACTTTCTGCTTTGTTATACTTGTTATTATACCACGTAGCTTCCAACAACAGACACCGGTCTACCACCTGTCTGTCCCCGACCACGAGAATAGCCTCTGCTTCCTGGCTGCCTTCTCCCCTGACGGCTTGGCGTTCCATCGAGTGGGTTTCTCCACAAGAGCTGATTCAAGACTGTTTGCTTGTTGTGTCTTCTGCCTCGAATAAAGCTTTGTTTAACTATTCCGTGTGTCCGTCATAAAGCTTCTGGGTCCAATACAAATCCCCTGTCTTGTGTTTTTAATGTGCATGTTGCATACAACAGATACAATTTATACAATTGCTTCAAAACTAAAACTAAAACTAAAATACTTATCTAGATCTGCAAATAACCAAAATACATGATAGTATAAATTTCAAATTATACTCTACTAATGTTTTTAAATACATTGTATAACTCTTTTTTTTATTTAAGTCTTTTATTCAGTCTGCATACATTTATGTGTTTGAGACTGGCGCTACAAACAAAATACAAAACAATATTTCAAGAGAATTAACAAATTAGTGTTGATTATCAAATTAACACTATTTTTTCAGGAAAAGGTTCAGCTTATTCAAAATTTATGAATTTACAAACGCTACGCATACACTGTTGCTTTAAATCCCAGAAAACGTGTCTGCTACATGTGCTCTGCACCCGTCTGTATTTCTATCTTTTCTATTCTCTCTGTGCAGCTGATTGCTTGTTAAGACCCAATCAGAGGACCTGTGGCAGATAGGAAAATTAGGAGAGGCTTCTTCAAACCCTCATTAACCATTTTTATACTTTGAACTTCACTGTCATCTTCATTTTCCATCTCTTTCTTCTGTCTCTACTCTTTGTTCTATGCTGTTCTTTCTTTCACTGTCTGTAAGTTAATAACACTATAGACATCTGTAGGACATAACAGGGGCTTTCTCCCAATACTTTACATTTAACCTTCATTACATAGGTAATGAATCTGTGTAATACGTATCAGCATGAATACCATCATTAACACATGTTCTGAATGAGAAGATTAATTAGTTTCAGAACTGATTATGGGGCAAAACAGCAGACGTCTGCATTTGGCTGAGAAACCAGTGTTTCACCAGGTCTGTATCACAGAGCAACATGTGGCAGAGACGTATCGTTTTCGTCACCCTGGCAATATATTGGACTTGGATGGGAGGCTGATTTGTCACAGACACGCACACTCAGGACACGGTCGTGGTCAGGTTACGTCTTGTGCAATCATCCCTGCTCTGGGCCTCTGTGAGCCATTTTCCTTAATGAGGGCCTCACGTGGTGAAACAGAGCCAAACCATATATCATCATCACGGCTCCACTTCTCCCCCTGATCGTGCCTTCTACCAGCACCTTGATTTTCAACAGTGGACAGAAGTTTGATCTGTGATTTGTGGGATTGCTGTATTGGCCTGACAGTAGGGGGTTAAGGTGAATAAATGGAATTGAATGTATAATGAAGGATTGGGCCGGTGTAAAAATGATTGTACAGGTTTGAGATAAAGTTCTCTCTCTCTGGAACGGCATCCAAACCTCCCACCGCACTTTGACGTTACTCAGCTATAGAGGCGGGAAATAGGCTATACAGTAACAGGATATCACTTCATCTTGTATACACACTGCCTAGTTTGACAGTTTGATCGGAGCCTGTCGCCTCGGATGGACAGAACTGATTTGCAAAAAGGTGAGGTCCAGTCGTGACTATGCAACAAGTATGGCAAATGGTCTGTCAACCTGTCACCTTGTCGTATCCATCATGCAACTCGCGGCAGGCTCTCTTGCTCTACAAAGAAATGAATAGAATTCGTCAACTTTACTTACGTCAACGAATTTGGTGTATCTCACCGTTATGGCAATATCCGGCTTTCCTAACTTTGTCAAAACAAAGTAGAACAAATAAATACATTGATATAAATCTACCGAATTGTTAATTAATAAAATAATGGCGTCAGTTACCAGATCAGTCTATTGTCACACATACCTGATCCAGCAATTTGAGTCAGTATTGGACAATTAGCTAATATTTAATGCGTTGATGGCGTTGGAGCAGGTTGCTGGCTATTGCAGGCTATTTTTTTATGCTGATAGGGATCATGTAATAAGTTCAAAAATAAACTTAAGCTTAACAGTGATGACTCTGTTTACATAGCATTACATACATACACATATATGAATTTGACCTCTGCATTTAGGCGCAGTAGGCTGCTGTGAAGCAATCCCATTTTATGTTCAATGTCTCGCTCACCAGAGGGTATGGAACTCACGACCTTGTGATTATTTAATCACAAGGTCGTGAGACAACCAGCTCAAGATCCTGAGACAGTCATTTTAGTCCCTTGTTCATTTCTCAAAATGTTGATTGGCCCTAGCATAGAGTAGCTATCCACATTAGGGCGTATGGGATTATTGTGACTTAACCTGTATTTACACTTTTGATTGAAAATAATATTTTTGGGCACGTTGTAATTGTTTCATTTTCCATTTTACAATTTTAAATATAGAGGAAAAACAAAAAATTAGAATGACTTAAATGAATGTGACAGGGACCGCCTGAGTAGCTCAGTTGGTTACAGCGCATCCCATACAACCGTGACCACTCATATTAGATTCCAGCCATGGGAACTTTGTTGCATTTCAATATACCCTATTTCTACAATGTCCTCTGTCAAAAGAAGGTGAAAATAAAATTGAAATAATATAATTTTGAATAATTACTGTTAAACAGAAAAGGAAGATGAATAGATATTTTGTTGGCGATCTTTCTGCCTTTATAATATACAGGGTTAATAATCCACAGAGTGTGTTGCTATGTGACACTTTCAGAGATGTTTCCAAACACTCTCACTGAGTCTTATATTTAGAGTATTGGAATTCATTAAAATCTCATCAGTGGCGTACGAGTGCCATTAAAGGCAGGACAAACAAACAAATGGTCCAACTCAATTCTGGAGGACACAAGAGAGGGACTAAAAAAAAGAAGCGCGATGTTAAACAAATTAAAGTGTGAGGGGAACAGAAAGACAACAGGGTTACGGTATGTAGAGTAGGCTTTTTCAAAAGAAAATGTGCATGAGACCTTTAAGCTGTTCGCTGCCGCTGCTGCCACATTTGTTAACCATGGAATGTTTTTAAAGAGATATGGCAGATAATATTTGGTACAATGGTCTGCAGCAAAATATTGAAGCAGTAAAAGTCGTATTTGAAGAAGCAGTAGTCTGACTATAAGTAGTGGCCAGAGGCTGGGAAGCATATTGGTGAACGCATTGGTTTCCCCAAGAAATCGACTGCCACTATAAATGTCAACACTTTTAAAACCTATATAAAATCACTGAAACATGTTTGAATAAAGAAAATTAAAACCATACATCTTCTGAACAATGTACATGTCTACCTTGAAATGAACCGTCTCGGACATAAGTTATATACATCTCCTGAAGAATATGTACATTGTAACATTTAAATGAACTTTCTACAACCAACTGCACTCAAGTAGGTAGACACCATAGAATGGCAAATGAATAGTACAGAATGGAGAATGGAGTCTTGGAGCCAAGAGCTGAACTGAGAGGAGGGAGAAGAGACGAGTGGTCCACTGGTTTAATTGGGTACTTGTGGATGTAAACGGGCGAGCTAAAGACAGAGACGGGTCTGCCCAGTGGCCCGACTTACAACAGCACAGTCTTTACTGTTAGAGAAAAAGGCTTCCAAGAGAGGCAGGAGACTGTAACAAGAAGTTTAAAGACACATGATTTGTTTAATAAAAAGAGCAATGTAGGAAAAAGACCAAAAGACAAATTAATTGCTAAAAAAAGATCATTTGAAAGAGCTATGTGGCTAGATTCACTTTATCTTTTTTTGCATTCAGAGCCGAGAGTAAGCCGAGTTCAGTCTGCGAGGAGACCTTATTTTTTAATACAGCCAAATTAAATCAAGCTTAAAACACCTGCTACTCAACCCAATAGTCACAGACTGTAAACAATATTAACTTTCCTGTGAAACATTTCTTATACTGATGAACATACATTCTTGTTGCATCTTAGCATCCAAATAATCATCTACCAGGAAATGTACCCTGCTATGGTCAGTCTGCAGGATAGATAGCTAGTCTATTGTTAATGTCTTAGTCTTATTTATTAAACCGCTACCGTCTGGAAGATATTTCATTCATCTGAGGAACAGTGTGTGTATCACCAGTAAAGAGCTCTTTGTGAATTGATTATGCATTTAATAAAGATTCTGCTTTAGTAAAAAACATTACTTTTTAATGTCCCAAACTGTTCTTAAGGGATATGGGGGAGAATATAGTTTCATTAATCATTCTCCAGAAATGTCAATGACGTGCACCAAGTATGTGCTGTATTGGATATGTCAACTAAAAATAATAAAAGTGATTCTAAATTAACACAATATTGGACTAGTATTACTATCTCTTCCACACTGTTCCTTTACTGGCTGTGGGACTTGAATGTATTTATATGAGTGTGCCCCTCTTCCATTTGTTGTCTTTTAATTTCTTTAAAATAATCTTTTTTCAATCTTTTTCTTTTTTACATTATATGGCAGTCTATAAACTCTTTGACAGTTACTTATGAATGTTTCATATCTAACAGTGAATGTGTTTACGATGCTATCATAAACACGTACAATAATCTTATAAAGGCCTTACTATCTATTAACACATGCGTATTACGAGCTCCACGTGAGATCCTCCACCGATTTTAAACGAATAGAGACGCTGCTTTGTTATTTTAAATGAATATTGCCTATCAAATTAGAAGCAAAAAAACTTACGCAGACTATCATTCTGAATCCCCCAAAAAATAAATCAGCAGATTCCATTTGAGTAAAGACCTTATAGAAAGCATTGCCAAAACAACCGTACTCAAAAGCTTGAACTCATTTCATCATCTTAGTGTTACAAAGGAGGATTTCAAAACATACCACTTCACATCTAGATGGATTTCTATTAGATCAGAAGAGACCAGGGAGGGAACAAAAAGATGAGATAGAGAGAACATGAGGGGTCATGTTCACTAAGTGGATACTTGTTGAATGTTGTTTTTCACTAATTAATTGTTACCTAATATTGTATTTCTGTCAGAAAGGCTAACGCATTTATCACAGTTAACATTAGCTCATAGTGTATTTCTGTCAGAAAAGGCGAACATATTTATTACAATTAACATTGGCTAACGGTATCTACTATATTTCTGACAGAAATGTTAATACATTTATTTTCACAATTAATGTACGCTAATTGTTGTCAGAATGTTAATGCATTTCTTACTACTCACTAATCATATCTACTGTATTTTGGTGAGAAAGGTTATGGCATGTATTACTAGTAATTAATATATATTTTATTTCTGTCATAAGAGTTACTGTATTTATCACTGGCAGCTATATTTACATCTTCCTGTCATAAAGGTTTTCACACTGGTAGCTATGGTATTCATAATGCATCATCTTCTTGCTTAGCAGGTGTTTTAGTTGCTAGTGGTTAATACAATGTGTGGTATTTTACCCATTTAACAATATATATATGTTCTTCCTCTGCCTCTGGGATTTTCAGTCATTATTTACTAACATGCACAACTCTTTTCTCCGAAAGATAGACATCAAAGAGAGAATCCAATCTGGGTCTCCTCCATATACCTGACTGGGGGTTTGTCTTTATGGGCCATGACATGCTTGGGAGCTCTTATACCTTTTATATTCTAGCATTGTTAGAAGATCGGAACCATAATTAAAACCAAATGTGTGTTCTGCTCATACAAACATTGAATTGATTGTCTATGGAGCAGTCCCAGATTTTACATCCCAGTCACTGATTGTAGGGTTATCTCTCTGTATTTTAGCTTTAACAGAGGGTGCTGTCCACAAATGCTTAATATACACTCCTGGGGATTGGGATTATATGTGAATTATTCAACTGGGTGGCATCCACCTTTAACAACATTTTACACTTTTTCATTATCGTTCTATTGAGCTGTTTTTCCCACCAGACTGACACGCTATGACTCATTCCTTTCAGAAAATGCCAAGAAGAATTAAACGAAAGTAGACCTCTCAGCCATATGCTAAAGAAAATTCATGTTTGGCTCGATTTTAGTTTGTCATTTTGAAAATACACTTACTTGCGTCTTCCCCACAATCAGAAGTGAAGATTGATATTAAATCTGGGTGAGTCATTGTTGGAGTTCTTGGAAAGATGTATTTGTTCACTGTAGAGCAAGCCAAGGCGACCTCTACTTCTCAGTGTGCTAAGCAAGGCTAGCATGCACCTGGACGTCTCTCTGGGGTGATTGGAAACACAAACATGAAATGTATATCAATTTATTTAACTGACTGGAGGAGGTGGAAATGTATTTCCCAAGATGATTATGTCTTCCTTTTGGTATAACATGATTCAGCCATACGAACGTGTGACTTGACATTAGTTTTCCTTGAAGAATTTTCATACACACAGCATCTTACTTTAGAAGCTCTTATACAAACATTACAAAAATGACATTAATAATAGGCCTTATTTTTTTTTAAGCACAGTTGTAATCTCTTACCCCCTGACCCACCCACATATTGCAGTGACTTTTCTCTGTCAGAGTCCTCCAGTAACTTCCATCCTAAAAAATGGACGTGAAAAAGTATTTCACTCATGACACTCCGACACCCAACCTCTCCTTTCACCAACACATTCAGTCACAAAAGTTCATTAACTTGTCACAAATAACTAATAGTGTATTTCAGACAAGTTATCACAGTTATTGCAGGTAACTACTTCATCATTTGTGCACTTTTTTGTCAGTTAACACATTGTTCTCATTGGATTGGTGTCCTTTTAAAGTATAACATTGATTGTAAAATTATTATTTCAGTGAAATGGATTCTTACAGTTTGCTGTCATTGGACCGTTTCCTCTGCAAAGAACAATGTACCCAACGAGGAGACTCTTAACATACTTGATTTTTTTGTACAGTTTAATACTCAAATAATGACACATAATTGCATTTCCTGAATCACAAAGGCTGTGTGTGTATGTGCGATAGAGGGAGAGCGATGGGGACAGGAACCCCCTAAGGACCCCCTTAGTCTGATTCTATAATTATATATAACCTGATCCATTCATGCCAGATATTTTCTTTAAATGTGAGTTAGTGCAATAGTATGTGAAAAACAACAACAACAACAATACAATGTGTTAACTCTACAATCTTGATTGGCATGTGTGTAGCTCATAGCATTGTCATTTACATGTGATAGCCTCCCCTGGACCTGGGGCGAGGTCGAAGCCAAGCTTCTCATGCATGTAAAACGGCTGGAAATTGAAACTCTGTGTCAATTCCTGGCAGTTCCCGGGAGTTTTCTGTGCTGCTCGTAAATTTCTGTGAACAGCCGTAAACCTGAACTTCCAATTTACAGTGCCACTTACCGATGAAAGTCACACTTTTCTTGCATTGTTGGTCTCTCCTCTCCCTCCGCTGCTGATGTAATTAGATGGCCTTTGAATTTATCCATGGAGACACAGACCACCATCAAAATCTATTCAGACTAATCTCACACATGATTACACCTGTGCCCTCAGAACAATAGTCTGATGATAGGTGTGATGATGGTTTAGAGGGAATGTAGACTTAAAGAGGAGATAACTGGGGATATTTAGGTTTGGACTGGCTTCTTTAAATATTTGCTCAAAGACAGCTCAGCTTGTTGCACAAAAACCAACAAAAAAGATCCCAGTAGAATCAATTGCTTTTTGTTTTGTTTGTATTTGTGGTTTGTACTGATTTATTTGGATTATTTCAACAACCCAAGTAAAGATGTTTACACTGAGCTAAAATTCAGTGCACATGAACTAGGTAAGAGTTCTCTGCCACACAAACAATACCTCCTGAAATTGACAATTCATCCACCATGCTGACAATGGTGCAGCTAATGTTTTCACCTGCCTGTCCAGATCCTCAATCACTGACGCAACACCTTTTGCTGTGGTTCTCAGTCGGCAATCACAATTACTTTCAGGTCTCATGTGTATACATTTCCATTTCCTTCATCCATCTTTTGCAGTCCTTCATTATACCATAAAATGCATGAACCCACATCTCATGGTGCAAGTCTTAAACTTCAGTGAGGTCCCGTAGTAAATGATCACAAATGCTTTCTGACTTCACTCGTCTGACTTGGTTAATCCACCTCAACAGTGTGACATTAGGAGCATCAATCCCAGCCTAGCAGTTATCACATCCACTTCACTCAACCTTACTTTACCTGGTGTCATCATAAATAAATATATACATGAATAAAATCGCTACCAAAACTTACTGCAAACTGCAAAAAAACTTATTTCACTGTGCGCTCCAAAACAACCCCCAAATCTATAGTGTCAAACATATACATATAGGTTCTGATATTGCGTGCACTGCTTAACTGCAAAACACTTTTCCAGATATGTTAACGCTGTTCACAGTGCCTGTATTGCGTTTCTGTGAGCTGTTTTCTGGAGGGAGGATTTGTACAATCAATATACGACTGGCATAAAATGCCACTTTCCAACGTGCCTCTCCAGCAGACAAGAAGAAGCATTTAGTGGCTACATTTTTTTTCTCCTCTATAAGCATTTAGCGCTAGGACTGCCAGGATTGTAGCACCCCCTACAACCGTTGCAAAACCTTATAATTCAGATGTTTGTGAATGATGAAGTTACTAGAAATAATGGGAAATTATTAAAATACCATGAAGTACTATTCGCAACCTTTTGTTGTCAGATGCTAATTAACAATGTATGTGTTTTTTTACAAGGCACATTGATTTATTTACTGCTGCTGCACGTCTCACATCCAAATTGACCAATATGCTTTCCAGTGTTCCAATTCAATATAGGTCGAATTTGACACAAATACTTTACGTCACAACTCAACAGCTGTGTGGTGCACTGCAGTCATTTTGAAACTAATTTTACATGGAGGACATGGTTCCTGTTGTTTCTAGCTTACCTCGTTCAAAAGAAGAGTGTTGCAAGATAAAAGAACAGTACTACTAATAAAACAGAATATAACAGATGGTTAAGACAATTATCCCACTTCCACTGGAACAATTTAAAAAGAAACAAGCTTAGAAAATAAGCATTTAGCACTCGTTGATGGATTAATTGACTTAATTGCTTTGACAGATTTGCAGTGCAACTACTTTTGACTTCATAAATATGTTTATTAGCTTGCTCAGCTCAGCCACAGTGGTCAGCTAGAGCGGATACGACACAAACAAAGAGAGAAATGTGTGCAGCTGAAAGTGAAGGCGTGAGGTGAGAGGGTGTTAATAGCTCTATATTCTATCCTTAAACAAAAAGGTTAAAGGTTTTTTTCCCTGCCTCTTCTGCGTCTCTATCAACAACCCTGATGAGGCCCTTTTACCTGCTCTGGGCTGACAAAAGCCTCGGCTGTGATGTTCACAGGAGTTGAAAGGTTTCGCGATAATGCACAATATTTGCCAGGAGACAGCCGTCAGCAATCATGAAGCCGGCATTCTAATGCTTTCGGCAGAGCTGTGAGCAAAGCTGGCCTGCTGGCAGCAGCAACCAAAGGCTGTCAAATGAGGAAATGCCGGCTGACCAAGCATGCTCAGTGCTTCCACAACCCAAATCAGGATTCATAGACAAATCATTCATTATTTACCAGTTGCTACGGTCTGCGTCTGCCGCTGTGCACATGCTGCACTGGTGTGTGGGAGGGAGGTGTTGCATGGCATATGCAGATGCTGACAGTGGCAGAAAATGTGGCTCTAATGAACATCTCATCCCAGGGTACAGTCTCCTTCTGTCTTTCACCTCCTCAGATCTCAGTTCGTGACTCTTTTCAAGTTAATGAGGGCAGTGTTGTAACTTCTCTATGCATGACGGTGTGTGTGTGTGTGTGTGTGTGTGTGTGTGTGAAGACATTCTTCATGTATCAGTGTAACGGTTTTCACAGGCCCTCTCAGTTTCTACTAACTAAGGGTTCAAATTATAATCAGGTCTTTGAGTATTGCTGTGTTTCATAGTTTAGAAAATCCTACTAACAGTCAGCTCTGAACACACGAGTCTTATGCGGATGCTGGTGCAGACTAAAAGAAAAACCTGCTCACAGTTACATCATGGGGACTCGTGTCCCATGTGGGGACATGAGTCTGAGTCCCTTTGTTTTTGTGGTTTTAGTTTTAGGATTAACATATGATGTAGGAATATGTGATATATAGGAATAGGAATGTGTAAGAATTAGGGGTTGTGGTTTGGGCATGTATTGGTACTGGTTATTGGTACTGGTTATGGGTTCATTTTATTAACTTCCATATAGTCGTGCGATCTCCCACAATCCAAAACATTGGAGAGTTAAATTTGATTTATTGTTTTCAATAAATTCATATAATCAATTTGAGTACTCAAAAGAAATTTGCCTTTCAAGAAACAATTTCAATGGTACTTAATCCACATAATCCACAGACCTCCCTGTGAATTGTCTTTATTGACCAAAGTGTTTGTGTGCAATTTCAACACTCACAAAATGAAAAGCTTATGATATTCTCTCAAAAATGTCTCTGGTCGTGGAGAGCTCTAAAACACTTCCTCAAGGTTGCTGAACATTGTGAAGGATTAGAGTGTAATTTACTGTGTAGCTCAGTGGAAACTTGCATTAAGGAACCATGGACTGTGGATAAAGGGCAGCAATGAAATTAAGGGCCACCGCAACTCACAAAAGGACATTTAGATGAGCACGGGATCAATTTAAAGATCAAAAGACGCCAAGCTTCTTTGAGCAAACGATTTGAAAAGCTGTGTGGCTAATTTGGTGCTGGATTACTCGGCTCATGATTGCAGATCAACAACTTTTACAAAAGCAGGTTCATCCACTCTAATGTGTTTACTTCCTCAAACTCAACAGCGACAAATCCGAAATCCTCATCTGCCCCAAATCACTCAACAAATCCGGGCACACTTTCTCCCTCTTCATCGATGGCGCCTCTGTTCCTGCTTCCACACACATCTGTAACCTTGGTGTCATCTTTGATCGAACCCTCCCCTTTGAACGCCACTGCAAGCACATCACAAAACCACCTTCTTTCATCTTAAAAACATCGCCCTTCTACGCCCCTCCCTCTCCTGACGCTGAAACACTCATCGTCGCCTTCATCACCCCTCGACTGGATGCAACAGCATCCTGTACGGCACATTCACCAAAATCATCAACAAACTACAATACATCCAGAACTCAGCTGCTCGTCTCGTCTCCCACTCCCACCAGAGATCACAGGACCTTTAAAACCTCCACTCGCTCCCCATACAGCAGAGAATCCAGTTCAAGATTCTCCTCATCACCTACAAAGCCCTTCACAACCTCGACCCCTCATACCTTTCTGACCTCCTGCACCGACACGCTCCTGCCCGCAACGTCAGATCTGCCGATGCCAACCTCCGTACCCCCCGTACTCTGACCAAGCACCACACCTGGGGGGACAGGGCCTTCTCCATTGCTGCCCCCTCCCTCTGGAACTCTCCTCATCACCTCAGACATTCTCCATCACTCGCCACTTTCACTATTTAAATTAGCTTTTGACCTGTGATGCTAGTTAACCCTCTGGAGTCGATGGACGCGCTGGCGCGTCCTACGGTGTTTCCGCAACTGTTATATTCATATCTCCGTGGTAAAACGACACAGAAATATGATTCAGATGTTGCCGTAATCTGTAGACGTTCTACTTCCGTGTCCTTCTCACAAAATCGTACGGGATTCACACATCGAGCCAAGAGCTTGGATGTGTTACGTTTGTGTCGCGCCCTGCCCTTCAACGTAATTTGTTGAAATGTGCGTCCGTCAATATTTTGTGTGAAACCAACCAATGAAGACTTCTAAAATCACTAAGGACCTACCCACCTTACGCTTTGAACACTGATGTTTTCAGTCAGTAAATAGTTTGTTTTTATATACAGGACATATTGTGTTCTTGTTTGGAAATCTGTTCTTGAAAAACTAAATATATATTGAATATTTTGTTTGAAAACAAAATGCTTGTAATGTACATTTTTCATTTGCATACATCCCATGATGCTTTATTTGTAGTATGAAGTCATTTCTCAGTCCCATTTTATCTCAGTCCCTCTCACATTTGGTGAGAGTTGAGTGACAGACAACACTTTTACAATTTTATTCATGTATTCCAACCTAAGGCTTTGGTAAACCAATTTCCAGCACCAAAACAGTTCGTCCACATGAATAAAGGTACTGTATGTTTTCACAAGAGATTTGAAGAATTTTAATAAATCAGACTTCAACTTTTCAGCTTTAGGGCCAAATTACCCCTTTACGCTGTACCTAAAGACAATGGTGCTTCATTATATAGATAGCTGAGATTGTTCTGCAATTTTTGATGTACAACACATGGGTATGTATAAAATGCAAGTGCCTTTTATAAGGTGAATTTAAGAAAGTATGTAAAATAGAGAAAAAGACTGTAGGGGGTTAAATTAGAGGA
Source organism: Cyclopterus lumpus (assembly GCF_009769545.1). NCBI lineage: Eukaryota > Metazoa > Chordata > Actinopteri > Perciformes > Cyclopteridae > Cyclopterus > Cyclopterus lumpus. The sequence continues at coordinate 15,669,049 of NC_046972.1, forward strand.
AGAGAGAAAATGCCCATCTGTGTTCTCACCCGACATCGAAATAGTGTAGCCAGCATGTAAAGTCTGAGAGCTCCTCTATTCACAGCCATCCTGGCTGATTTAAACAGATACGATCAAAAGTGTTTCTTTGTGCAGCTATGGCTCTCTCTCGATGTTCACTTCAGAACAAAAGGCCAAAAAGGGATGTTCTCTAAAAAGGCACCTCGAATCAAGGCTTTAAGCAGCTTGAATTTGTCGTTAAAGGACTCCAAATGTTGGTGGCAAGGAATTACTGAAGCTAAGACAGAAGTCGGTAGCAGAATCTGAGTGTAAACTGCTTTTAATGACTGTCTGCTCAGATCAGAGCCTCTGTGAGCTGCAGCCAAATCGACCAGTTTGAAAACGTCAACACACATTTGCAGGCCAAAATCCAGGAAGAGTTCCAGTAAGACCAGACCAGAGCAAACAAACAATATCTGATGTATTTTGGTCAATTTCATTGAGAGCATATTTGACTATAATTAGTATATTCATTTTAGTTTTCTATATTTGTGTGTGTGTATGTGCTATTTGTGAAAGTGCATGTGCATAGCACAGCGAGTGTTCTCTAACCTGTGACCCTGATTTTAATTATAAAGTGAGATTGTATCAAACCTCAGGAATGAAAAAGCCATGTTTCAGTATTTTTCTAAATGTCTTGCTTATTGTCCTGCAGTAGAAAGAACGAGTCTTCTTTCTTCCTGCTCTCAAATCTTCTCTTACAGCCTTAGCTAACAGCATCAGGGGAAATTACTTTCAGCAGCTGCTTTTATAGAATGTACTCGGAGAAAAATATGTCTCTCTCGCTGTCAGTTTATTATTACCAGTTACCAGTTGGCATGTTGATATTAAATGTCTGTGTGTATTAAAGAAAGAAATACAGAGGAAGTCAGTACTGTCCAACCTCACATTGTACCATGGACTATTGGCCAAAATAATCCTTTTGGATATGTTTGTACACAAAAGGCTATTTTATAATCAAATGAGTCAATTGTCAGGCAGTAAATGCACATAAAATAATTAAAACAACCCAAAAAGCTATGATTGAGGAGAAACTTTGGAGTAATCTTTAGCATCAATATACACACAAATACAAAAAAGTGTAACATATACCTAAAGACATGTATCTGTGGTATGGATAAACAGTATGCATTAAAACACCTGCACATTCTGTTGTGTTTTTGATGTGGCATTGATTTGTTTGTGTTTATGTACATAAAGTTGTTGATTCATCAGGCCAAGCACTGAGAGATCCTGGAGCTATCAGTGTGTAAGCTTTTAAAATGGGATTTTTTGCTTGATTTTATTCTGGAACTACATCAATGCAGCACAAATGCCACATTTTGTAATGTAAATGAAAGTAAGGTAATGGATGTACAAAGAAATGAACCGATAAACCGAGACAAAAACAAATAACTGTTGTTTATGTTCACCTTACGTTAGCAGACGTGTTTTCCTGGGAGAAACAACTTTTGTTTGTATATCTACGTCCAGTTCTTGGACTAAAAGATGATTTTTGTATGCGAAGAGCAGAATTGCAGTAAAAGTCAATTGCTAATACACCCAGCAACACCCTTCTTTGAACGTTTGTCACAAACACCATATCGGTTTTGCTGGAATTTTGAGGCCTTTGTACGTGACTAATTTGTAAGTCAATATACATTTTTCCTCCTGTTGTTTGTGTCATGAATTCTGTCACAGAAAAAAAAGAGAATATTACGTGGTGAAAAAGCAACGTAATTTCAGAAAATTTCAGCTTTGCAATAATGTACTTAGTCCTTTTTTGTAAATCAATTTAAATCTTCTTAGTGGGGTATCCGATAATGTTTTGGATTTGATAACGATTAAAAACTTTGTGTATATATACCAGGTTAATTATTGTATTCTCATTTTAGGTATTTATAGAACGCCTTGCTTAAATCAATCAATCAAATGTAAAGATAGAAAATCAAAAACACAAATCCTAAAGTTTTTGGAAGAAAATGTTAAACTTTTAATCAGATTTTTGCATGATTGATATTCTGAAGGCTTTTCTTGATGTGATCTTGAATCAGTGTTCACTGAGGATATGAAGACATGCAGCACTGTAGTAAATGAGAGAAAGAGTAACGGTTTCAAGCTCTTTTGACACACCAGGTTTTCTGAGTCTTTGTTTGGATTTCCGAAGTGCTTTATAGGCCCTCCAAGACCCACCTGGATCAGTACTCGTAAGTATTATTTAAAGAGCTTGGAAAGCCTGAAGCCTCATCTCTCTCACATTCTACTGTTCAATTTCAACTCCCTCCACTTGTGCTCTTGTCGGAAGATGAAAAATACATCTGTCCTTCCTCGCCTTTGAATTCAGCTCATATTTCAGTTCTTCTTCATCGAGCATTTCAAAATTGCAAAGTCTAAGGGATGTTTTGTTGCCATTTTTCAAAGGGTTTTGTTGTTTGTCAGCGGCTTTACAAGTTTATAATTGTTATACTGGGATTAAGACAAGATACACTTGTGCATCTGTTGATTGTTGCTCATTTTGTTAGAAGGGTACTCTTTTGTGGATTGTGAAGGATTTAAGCCCAAATCTCCACTAAGACACAAAGGTCAGAAAGGCTCAGGTTACCAGAGGACTCCTCTGAACATTGCAGCCTCTAAACAGAACATATAATCTGTATTATCTTAAAAGAACCACTTTGGAAAATATATTGATTTTTCACATGAAATTGTACACAGTTCAACATAAAAAAATGCACGGATTCAGTTATTAGACAGGTCAGGTCATAAAATCAATAATGTTCACTATAGCTGAAGTTGTACCTTAGAAATAAGGTAATTTCCCGGAGATTCCAAGAAATTTAGCTTCTTCTCTCTGAAAAAGTATTTTCAATTTTTATTTATTTATATTCCTTATCTGAACCACCAGTAGTCATTGGTAACGTATCCAGACCAAATGTTATGCTAATCCTTCTACAAGCTGTTGAGATTTATTGCTTTGGGCACACCGGAAAAAAACACCACAGTGTAGGTAGGGGCACGATAGCAATGTAAAACATCAAGATCAATGTACTAGTCATGATGAGTACTGTTCAGCTTCTAAACAGTTATGTGGCTCTGACAGTGTTGTCAACCCTGAGAACCCTCTACTTGGATATTATGATATAACTGGTTATAGGTCTCACGTAAATATGCAATCACTCAATATATTTTGGCTGCTGTTACATTTGCTTTGAATATTCTTTTTCACACAATTTGATGGATGTGCAATACTAAATCAATTACATGTATAGTGTGGTCAGTTTGAACATTACTTGTTGTCTCTCTCTGTTCAAACAAATATGTTTTTTTTAGTCATTGTTCACTCACCAGAAAGAGCCGAGCTGAAGTAACTGCTTATTTTTAACGTTCAACCGGTTTCATGCTTCTTCATGCGTGGTGACAATGCACGCCATCCATACCACACTGAGCACACTTGCGCTGACTGCCTTTATGTGCACACTTGCGCTGACTGCCTTTATGTGACAATAGGGATGTACACGCCCAAATTAAATGTTATGCTTTTATATATTTTTTGCTTTATAATATGACATGGCAGCTCTGTAAGCATTCATGAATTCCTTAAGTGTTTAAACTGTAATCATTGTAATCCTCACAATACATGCCAACACCTGACTCTACTTTTAAACATCGGCATTCATGTTTTCATAATCCCACTTGAATAATCTTTCGGCAAGGCATAGATAATTATACATTCGTTGAATTGCTTATATAGACCTTGAAGAATAGAGCTGATGATGTCGCCAGAGGAGAGCTGTGATAATAACACAGTTGCAGCACCTCTGCAGCAGTTGGCGGCGGGGAATTGGATTGTGTGTCATCGAGAAAGGCTTTCCTCCAGGAGCTCTTCCCTCTGAAGACCCACATGACATAGCCTACTGTAGAAGGATACAGATAAAACAGTTCCTCATAAATCTGTGCCATTAAGGCATAGAGGGAGGCAGTGGATGAGCCACAAAGAGACAAAGGAGAAAGAAAAGAACTCATTGTCAAAGAGCTGTTTATTCAGCTAATTCTTGGCAGAAGATTCTGCTCTCTAATTATGCTTTTGGGAGAATGTGTTACCTGGTGCTTCTTGAACTGCCCTTGGAGATTGTGGCAGTGGGGTGTGGTTAGACTCAGCTGTAGAGTGGGTGGAGCGGGGGTGTGGTTCAGGGAACAGTGCCGGAATGATGTCTAATCAGTCTCAGCTGGGGCTGAGGATTAATCAGCCTCAGCTGGGGTTAATCTGGCTGTCTCTCCCCAAATAAGAGCAGGAGGGACTGAGTCCGCGACTCACCGGGTAACAGGGAAACCTGTTACAGAGACGTTAAATACAAGACTGGTAGCATTTTGTGGCCTCTCAACGGCTCACAACATGGCGGCGGCTGAGCTAGCGGCTTGCAGCGAGCTAACTGTGTTAACAGTGGAAACTAGTGGTCTACTTACTACTTTAAAAAAAATCTCATACCCAAGTATGAATCATCCATACAGACTTAACTTAATAACTGCAGCAGAGTTTAAATACTATATCACAAGCATGTACAGCAGTGTTACCGTCAATCTAAAAGCGACTCCATCTGTGAAGGGGAGTGTGGGCTAACTCCCTTTTCACTCTGAGCACATTAAACTCATCTTTGTATCGCTCTGTGTGTAAGGTCAGGTCTGCTACACATGGCCAGCCTTCATGCTGTAAGTCGCAGCCTTAAGTGTTGTTCTAGCTGTGAAGACGCATTCATCTGCAATGAAAGGCTCTTAAGGGCATGTTCCATTTGTTTTCCTTGTGTGTTCTTGTGTTGAGTAACGCATTCATTGAGAGTGACTCATTGTGATCCTTTGGTTTTAGATCAACAGCCAGCAAAGGGTTACAGACTTGCAGAGCTCTGAGAGTAGAGACACATTTGTGCAGTAAATGACGATAATGAACTTGGGGAGAGTCTTGGTCAAAGAAACACCGCACATAGGATAACCAATAAGATGTTATGCATTGAGCTTTCAAAAAATGTATGTGATAAGCAGTGGGTTTTTCTTTAGATTTTTTTTGTGCAAACCCTGGCCACCTTCATTTTGAAGAGATTTCAAGATAGCACACTTCTCAAGCTTAGCTGGTTGTCCCTGCTGCCATTCAAGATAATATATCTTTGTGCACACAGAAGTTGTTTCTGTAATGCAAATAGGTCCTAGCTCTTTCCCAGCTGCTCTTGAATTCAGCATTATTTGAAATATGTATGTTGCACATTGTGGTTAAATATGCTGCTCATGCACTTAATGTAAAATATATTTAATCAAAATTATATTTAATCTCTCAAGTCCAAAATTAATTGTTACTCACGCAAAATGTTACATGATTATCGTTAATTCACACATAAACAATCATGTAATACCTTTTTGTAGTGAACAGTGGTTGAAGCCACTGCCATCAGGTTGAGATAAAACAATATTTTCTTGCTTTTACATGTCTGCTAAGAAATTGACATTTGAGATGCATCATTTTAATTAGTGAGGAAGGGGAACTATGCTCATTTTCAAAATCTATTCATCATTACTTTGGTTGCAAAGTCTTCGCACAACAATTCCATATTTTTCATCAGAGATTGTTGTATGTCTAAAACTCAATCTCACATTGTGTTCATCAAATTTACACAATGAAATTAAATTCATTACATTTTAGAAACAGGCCAGACTCCTTGCAAACGCCGTGATCCCAAATGTTTTCTGATAAGCATACACTTGGTCTCCTGGCAAAAAGCACTTCAAGCTAAACTAAGTAAAAATTACAAAGATGCGTGATTGTTATCTCCGCCAGGAGAATTATGTGATACTTGCGTGTGTGTGTTCGCATGTCCGTGCCTGACTGCCTCCGTGCGCTGTCAACCCCCATGTGCTGCTCTGCGGACAGAGGCACAGTGGGCAGAACATAGTGTTTGTCTAACAGCTAACGGAACTATAACCACATACAGCTGGGTGCATCCGTTGTGTCAGGCGTGAGTGAAGAACACGTCTTCTTGCGGCCTCTGCGGTGTGTTAGCCAATTGCAGACACACCTGTTGGAAATCTAGACTCTTCTGAGTACACCTTTCTATTTTAAGATAAGGTTATGGCAGGTGATTGCAAAACAGTTTGGAATAGGGGATGATCGCAAAACAAATCCTTTGTATAAAAGATTAGACAGCAGGGATGCTCAAGGCCAGCCATTCTCAGCCACTGGTGGGTCACTGAGTTACTTCCAAATGGTTTGATTACATTTAAAAGGAAATACTGTTATTTTTATATCTAAATATGCTCAAGTATGGACAAATAAATACATTTTAATTAAAGAAAAATCATAATTTCAGTTACTAGTTACATCAGGTTGCAAAACGTCGACACAGTGCTGACTGGCAGTTTGTGAATAATTCAAAGTGATTATTAATATTTGAAACGGAACAGCATGGCAGATAAAAAAAGTCATCATATAGACTAATTTCATCTTCCCTCTGTAAATGGAGAGAAAAAGCAGAGAAAAATGTCGCCTTTATACATTAATTGCCATTCATTATCCATCCAAACACTAAAATTAGGTAATTCGGTAAATGAAACACCTTGACAAGAAAAAAGGTCTTCCTGGTACTCAAAAAGTAATTATGTTAACAACCCTTGAACATTACAATGTAAAAACCTTGACTGAACCTTCACTACTTATTGTGAACCATCTAGTCTAAAAATAGACAAATGAAGATCTACAGTACAAACATTCATCAGAAAAGGGAATCTTTTTAATTATCATACAGTTGATTTTACCAAAAATAATTAATTTTCACATCAATATTTTGGCCCTGTGAACTAATTCTAAGCTTTTACTTAACAAATAAAGCCTTCAACCAATCAAATTGTGTGGAAAAGAATTACAAATGCACTCAATAGTGTAACCAATGATAATGAGTAAAACAGCACAGAGTCCGAATCAAGACTACAAACTTTATTACTGCTTTCAACTTTGACAAAGGCAGTGCATACCAGATCCACTTCATCCAATATAAACTTTATACGAGTCAAATTAATTTAAGCATTTTGCTGAAAGAAAAATCAATAGAATATCTTACAGTCGCTAAGGCTATACAACAGTTGACGGACTGTTAGAAGCTGCTCTTGGTCGTGGTCTCATCCCACCTTTTATTGAAAAAGTCTTCCATCAGTTGCAAGTTAGCATTGCTGCCAGTATCAACAGTTTTGTCCCCCGTTGCATTAATCCTTCAAGAATCATACCAACGGTGTCACACTATTCCACTGACGGTCAGGTGGCGAACAAAGGCAAAGATATGTTGGTGTGCCAACAGGAATTTTATGGATTTACAGTTTATCAGACTGCAAATTAGACAATACCCGTGTTTCCTCTGCCTCACAAAGGAGAGTGGGCTCCAGCTTCGGACACAGACTGGCGGCTGTAGCAATTCAAGTTAAGCCGGCGCAAAACCAAGCGTATTTTCCTCGGAGCGGCCGTCCTCGCTTCTGCCTGCTGTGGTGTCCCTTGGTGGGGAGCAGGGAATCACTGCACAATTACTCTTTAAATCAAGTGGTGTTTTTAGAGTTACTAAAAGTAAATGACTGATCTGGAATTGAAGTTGTGTACAATTAAAGTCCATCAAAAATCACAACAAAATCATAGTTGCGTGCAAATAAATTTGGGAGAAATAGAATAAATTGGTAATCAAGCTAAATATGAATATCATGATTCATATATTTTTAGAAGAGGCATACGTTTGTTTTACTGTACACGAGAGCTATACATAATAATAAGATTCAAATCAGTGATTTTGGAAACAGAATCAGTGAAGTGAGTGTTTCCCTCTTTGATTCGGATTGTTTGACTGAGCTATGTGTCTCGGGTTGCTCCAGTGATGAACTACTACTACTACTACTAGCTGTATATTGTTATTGTGTGTACAAAGAAATGTCATTAAAATGCAGCAAAGGGAATCGTTCAGAAATTCAAAATACATTTATCGCTCTAATAGTCCTGAATTTATGCTAGTGCTCGGATTAATATATTGTTTGATATCAAAACAGATTTATGTTGATTGTTATTATTTAGCCTTTATGAGGTTATTGCCAAGATACCGCTCCGATCGTCTGGCAAATGTGTGCTTACATGGTGATTTTACATTTTTTATTTACAGTATTATTAGGGTGATATTTAAAGCAAAAAAGGTTATACATCATATATATATTAAAGTAGCTTGACAGTTATATCAACGTCTGTACGTAGTCAACAACTGACAAATATAGAAATACCAATAGAACAATAACTCATTTCACATTTATTTTCAGATTTAAAATGTAACTGAATGAATTATGAATAATATATACTCTAATGATAAATTAACCTTGTGGTTTGCTCATTTTGGAAACGCATGCTTTTTGATCAAACCACACACGCGCTTCTTTGTAAAGAGACTTGTGTTCTGAAGACGTTTGTTGTGCATGAATAAGTAATAGTTTACCTTTATATTTGAACACTTGTTTTTCTTACTACTTTTCTACATAAACAAAACAGGACGTTCCTATCATCAACAGAATATCAGGGAAGCAACTCTTGTCAGTGTTGAGCTGCCAGAAAGTTGAAATTACACGTCTTATACATCTCTGTATTAACCTACACGCTGTATGTTACATGAATGTGGCTTCTCTCTGACCTTTCTTTTCTCGTCTTGTCTTTTTTATTTCACTCTCTCTCTCTCTTCGCTGTTGCTGCCTCAGCTGCCAGGAGCCTTTTGACTCATAACTGTAATGCAATTATACTTTTACTGACTGACAGAGAGAGAAAGGAAAGGAGAAAGAGAAAATTGTATATAGTTTCGGGAACAGGACTGAATATCAGGAGACAGCTAATGTTGAAATAAAAAAAAGAGAATAGTTCTTGACCCAGAGAAACAGAAGTCCAGAATACAAGTGAAACCTACAGCGACTTACTGAGAGAGAAGAAAATATGTTCTGGAGAAGAGAAACAGACTTATATGGAGGGTTTGGCTGGCTTGAATTGGTCCCTGATCTGAGGAGGGGAGGAAAGCTGAACAGCCATGAAATATTCTCTCTGAAGACTCGCCTGCCAGCAAGTATTCAGTACGCAGAGAGGGGTAGGGGAGGAATGTAAGAAAGACAGAATGTAAAGGACAAAAAGGGCAGAGAGAGAAGAGTAGGATTAGAGGCGACGAGGTGAGATACCGACGGGATAAAGGAGAGAATAAAGATAGTGATGTAGGGAGGAAAGGGAGGTATGGGATGAGGAAAAGGGGAAGAATGGGATGCAAGATGAACAGAGAGACTGAAAGGAGCTGAAATATATTCAAAGAGTGAGGATGGGAGGTGAGGATGGTAGGATTTCACGTGGTGGGAAGGTGGATGGAGAGAGAAGAGGGACGATGCATCAAAAGAAAGAGACAAAGGGAGGAATACAGAAGGGAGGAACCAAGCAGAAGAAGTGACAAAGAAATGAAGAGACAATAGACTCAATCTAGAGACTCTAATAAAATATTTTCAAAGTGAACTGAAAGACATGAACCTTTCGTGATTGGTCCATTTCATTATGATGATCACAGTCTGATTGACCCACATGCAGGTCTACTGTCGAATACATAGATATTAAGATGTATCTGGTTTAATATTATGTAAAATGCTTTTGATTCGACATTTCTTCAGTAATTGATTTACTTTTGTTCTTCTCTCTATGCAACTTTGATTACTTGAGTTCAATTTGCAGCTGTTCTTGAGTATTCCTTGTCCCTTTGTTTTGTTCATAAAGTCTTGTATCATTGCTGCCATCATACGTTTTCAGATAAATGAGAAAAGCCTGTGTTTAAAAAAGATTATTGAACACTTTGTTTTCATCTGTGGACAGATACTTCCATAAGTAATATTTTACTCAAATCAAGCTCAAAATGGAGTTAAAATGAAATGTCAATACACATTATCTGTCTGTCACTAATTAAACACTATTTTTAATAATTTTCAAAGGTGAAATACTTTCAGAAACCACAGACAGAGGTACAGGATGAGCAAAAGCATTAATCCATGACAATATTACGAACATATGAAAATGCTTACAGTATCATACAAGTATTGAGGTTATCTTAAATTCAGCATCCTGGAACATGAGATACAACAAAAAGCGATGCAGGAAGGATGGAAGGAATCAGAAAAAAATGAGGACGTGGAAATGGATTACAAGTGAAGAGGAGGAAAGATACAGAGAACTGAAAGTTAGAGGAAGGTAATGAGAAGGATAAAAGACTGAAAGACACAGATGTTGAGATGCAAGGGAATAGATGAGTGAAAGATCTAAATAAAGAGTGGGGTGTTGTGTACGGCGAACGTTAGCTAAAATTGGAAATGTGTGTGTGTGTGTGTGTGTGTGTGTGTGTGTAGGGGGGGGGGGGGAAGAGTCACAGGAGGCGGAGAGAAAGGATGAAAGAATGTAGATGTTTTGAGGAGAAAAGGGAAAGTGCAAAAGAGCTCGAGGCCAAACTGAATGAAGGGGGGTGGGGGGAAACTCATTGACTGCAATGCGTTTTTGTAAAAGTTTTATTCAGGCGAGCAGAAGCAAAAATCGGAAAAATGAGTGACTCATTTATTACGTTTTTTGGACTTAAATTTATATCATTATTTAAGATTCATGTAAAATGTTATGAGGATATTAATTGGCTGCAGAGACTGAATTTTTATATTTTTCAATGATATAACCTGTGTGTGTGTGTGTGTGTGTGTGTGTGTGTGTGTGTGTGTGTGTGTGTGGGTGGGTGGGTGGGTGGGTGGGTGGGTGGGTGTGTGTGCGCGTGTGTGTGTGTGTGTGTGTGTGTTAACCCAATACATTTAGTTGTTAACCAAAAAAAGAAAAGTTATGGAGCGAGACAAGCCCGCAAGATGAAATTGAAAATAAGGCGAACCCTAAGGGCAAGACATACTGGACCATCAGACTTGGAGTCTACCAACAGATATCTGAGAACTATCATAAACAAGACTGCGCAAACAAGGAGACCATAGAAAGTAGCAACACAAACTACAGTTTCACATCAGGCTGCTGTGAGTCCACACCTGAACGAGAACGCATCACCTCGGGGGGGAGGGGGGAAGACTAACAAATAAAGCCACACCTCGCTCAAGAGAGGGTGATTATAACTGAACGGGCCAATATGTCACAGTTATACACTCATCTTCGTTTTGAATGCTACGTTGTCTATTTAGTCTCAACACCTGCACACAAAAGTGGCAATTGTATCAGCAGCACCTCACAGTTTGCGATCGAATGGCACTCAGTCTGTCTGTCGAGCAGGCGGGACTCGGTTAAGGTGTTAAATGTGTGTGTGTGACCTCCAGTGAAATGAGCCGCCTGGCTCAAGCTTCATCATTTGACTGAACCTCTGTGTTGCTTCCTCTCTCCTCAGATACACAAAGATGAAAACGGCCACTAACATCTACATTTTTAACCTGGCTCTGGCTGACTCTTTGTTCCTGGCTACTTTACCTTTCCAGGTATGACTTACTGCTGCTACACATATCACACATGTATTTAAGTGTCGCCCTTGACTTTTTACACTGTTTCCTGAACTATTATTTGGCCTCATCTTAAAATTAAAGGCAAAGTCTGTAATTGTTCACATTTGTGTCTAAATCGCTTGATCTCGTTTGCTGTTGTCTGTCTTGCTCTAAGAGAAATCTCTTTCTCAAATCTCAAGAGGGGGTTAATCCTCAGCCATGACATAGAATACATTTGTCTCATTCTGAAATCATGCAAGATTTCAGAATGAGACTCCTCAAGTGAGATTGGGTTAGCGGGCTGTTCTCCTCGACACTCTTCTATGTTTACGTCATCATCATTTGAGGGATTCACTGCTTTTTGCCTTGTCATGCAGTGTCACTCTGGTAATATATCACTTCAGAGCATCAACATGTTCATAAGAGCCTCATTTACTATTCGTAACAGCGACACTTGTATTGTTTTCATCTTCTTAGTCTGAGTCATCGTGGCAAAATGTGGTCATGGAGACACCTACTGATGAGGAACTACTGCTATATATACATATATCGAAAGCTGCTGAATGTCCAAAGTCATATGACAGGAGTTGTTCTAGCTTCCAGCTTTATTCATACGTTCATTCTTTGATATCCGGATATTTCCAGGGCACAGATGTGTTCCTGGGCTTCTGGCCATTCGGGAACGCTCTGTGCAAGGCGGTGGTGTCTATCGACTACTACAACATGTTCACCAGCACCTTCACCCTGACAGTGATGAGTATGGACAGGTACGTGGCAGTCTGCCACCCAGTCAAAGCGCTGGACATGAGGACTCCTCACAAGGCCAAGGTAAAACCATTTTATTTCATAGTGCGATATCTACCTGTGTTGCCCCTGAAATGACCGCTGACCGGTCAGGTTCCAGTCACTTCAGCTCACCAATCCTTTAACCTGACTGTGTGTGCTGTTGTCATGATGGGAAACTGAAAAAACATACACGGCATGTCAGTTTTCTTTTCTATGTTGCATCACATTCACTGTCTTCACATTCACACATCACCAGTAAGCACATTTTCAATATAGCATTGTCTAGTGCAATTACTGCACATCAAACAATTGATTAATTGCAGTAATTGCGATAAATGAAGAGTTGCACTGTGTTACATGACCCACAAGTTTGAGGTCTATTTATACATCTATCTATTGCCATTCACTGTGTGGATATATATTTGTGTATGATGGCAGTTTCAAGTGCTGATGAAGACTTGAAAACACTAAAACACAACAGCAGATTGCAGATCTGATTCTTTCAAACATATTTAACATATTAACATATTAAAGAAGGGAGAACTAAATTGACATAACAAAGTCTGTTTAGTGTTGGGGACTAATACTGCATATGCAAAAAGAAGAAGAAGGTATATACAATCTTATATGGGTCCAGAGGGATCTGCAAAATCGGATAAATTGCCTCAAGCGTTCCCTTTAACAAGACGCTTGGCCTCAACTCGCTCGCACAAATAGTTTATTTATTATCGGGAAATATATCTGGATTTGGCTATCGGTGCATTCTACAACTTTTAGGACCCAATGATTTAAATATGGGATATTTAAGTGTATTATATTGGGAAGGTGATGACCCTCAAAACATTTTCAATTGACCAATGTTAAGTATTTTCGGGCCCAACGACATCACGTGAAGATTACAGATATCTGGAAGTGTTGAGTTAAACAGAAGCTTACCAGACCACTGTAGCCTGCTCCTCATCTCGCCTTATTCAACAGTCAAGGGCCGGGGTGGATTGTGGAAAATGTAGGCCCAGGTTGTTCTTGTTCATCATGAGTCTGACATTCCATTCAGGTTTCCCAGTGAGAGGGTCCTGTATTGTGTATGCCGGCTAACTCTCTAACTTACTTCAACATCTTAGTGTAACAGAGACATTGTTTAAGTTGTAACTGAGCTTTTCCTGCTATGATAGTGTTGTGATGCATTTGAACAGTGATTGTAATTGCTCAGCAAGGGAAACAATAAATACAAAAACATTACCTCTAAAATGTTTAGGCTCAAGTGAACACAATTAGTTTTACCATTACCATCATGTTATCTTGTCCCAAGGTGGTGAATATCTGTGTGTGGGTGTTGGCTTCAGCCTTTGGTGTACCGGCCATGGTCCTGGGAAATGTCGAAGAGGAACAAGAGCACAACAGTAAGTAATTCACAGTTACACACACACACACACAGCTATATATCACCTTACAAACTGTACCGTACATGCATTTGTTCTGCGATTGTGTTAATTTGAATGTATAATTAATGTGCAAAATCATGCACAGCTGCCGAACAGTGCAACACAGTTTTTGCATATACAGAAAATCCAAGCTGTATTTGAAGAGATTTTTTTCGGAAGGTGTGAGTGAGCCCATTTACAAGGGTTGCTGTCCCAGGTTTTATAGCTTTTAATCGCACAGTATCTGACTAATAGGCTCAACACACATTGTTGCGTGATGCGTCTTTTCCTCTTTATTTCCTATCAAACATGTACAGGGATATCAAGCCGTGTCCCTGCGATGTGACAAATGATACTCCACATGGTGCTTCCTGTTATGAACTTTCACACAGCAGGTGCACATTTATGTCTACAAAAACTAGAAAGAGATTTCCAGCTCTTGATCCCTTTCGATGAAGCATTCAGCAGAGGTGACGTTGACAGGCCAAGGAGATAACAGCATGAGTCACTCGCTTTTGTGTTTTGATTATTAAAAGCTTGATGACTTTGAGTGGGTCGGATTGGAGATTAAATGTAGTGAAAGTAGAAAAACACGTGCAACTTGATAACATCATCATTTACATCTTATAAATATGCATGACTGAGATAAACTGAATGAGGAGAATACAGCTGGATTCAGATATCAACAGAAACCTAAAATGATCCTCAATTACACATGAATTATTATACCAATAAAGAAGAACCATAATACACTAAAGTGGGGAATTTGGTTTGATATAGAGGCAGTGGCTCCACACACCTCCCTACAGAGTTGCAGATTTCTAGTCAGACCATGACATGTTTATTTTTACTAAACCTAATCAAGTTTCATTTTATGTTAACCGTGTGTTTAAAGTGGTTTAAATCTGCAACTATAATCCATAGAGAAAATAGTTTTCCCTCGTAATTGTATGGGAATATAGTTTAGGAGGAGACAGGTTTGGTAATTCTTTCAATAATATGCGTAAATAATAAAATGTGTAATTTTAACTCAATATAAAATTGTGGTTCTGAATCTATATTTCTGAGCCACACATTTGATTAGTAATTTATCTGACAGCTGCAATCAGGTTTATTAGAAAAAACCCACTGCAATGTTTCCATTCTACCAAACTGTTCCCAGAGAGCATGCAATCTTATAAAACTTACATAAGTAACATTATCTCTGTATTTGCTTATCTAGTAATGTTCTTGTTTCAATTGTTGAAGGGTGAAAAACAATGTCTCAAAGGTGGTTGAGAGCATGGACATGTGGATAATCTGTCACCTATTTACATTAGATTTACTTTTAGTAACACACACGCAAAACATAAACACACAGACGTAAAACAAAAGACAGCAAAAACACTCACAGAAAAATTATTTAAAAGAGAACAAAAACAAATAGCATTAATCAAATATTATTAATTAAGCATCAGTGTTTTTTTTTTAACCTGTGAGAGAACTGAGAACATTATTCTGCTTCCTCCCTCTGCACCAGTAGTATTTGAGACTCCTTCTATAAATCACTTTCTATGTCTGAATAAAGCCACAAAAAACATTTGTATATTAGAATTTGATACATATTTCATATATTAAAAGAGCAACTACTGCCTTTGAACTAACTAAAAGCTGATGCAACTTTCTACTGCATTCTTACCAAATACTTAAGTTTAAATGAGTTTGTAACTGTTGGAAAGTTTGACTTTCACCAGCCCAGAATGTTTGCTAAGGGTGGTTGAGAGATATATATATATATATATATATATATATATATATATATATATATATATATATATATATATATATATATATACACTGGTTACATTTGTTATGGTTGTTACTTATGTTTGAAGCATTATTATTTGAACACAAAACAAGTAGTTTTGTTGCCTTAATTGTGTCACAACCATGTGGCATTGTGTGTTTCTGCAAGCATCATAAGAGGCTCATTATATGAGACATATTTATGAAATGTATATTTATGGTTTGAATGTACAATGCCACAAATAATTGTCTCTTTGATAACACCTGATGGATGACAGTAGTTTCATTCTCAGTTTGAGATAGACTTATTTAATTCTTCCTCTTATAGCGACTTATCAGTTTCTGCTGAGTGGATCCAGCTGGGTCCTACTTCTATTTACATGATATGCTGTGTGTGTGTGTGTGTGTGTGTGTGTGCGTGTGTGTGTGTGTGTGTTTCAAAGCAGGGCATTTGCCTTATAGGGTTGTGTGAGAGTGATGATGAGCGTGTGTGTGTGTGTGTATGTGATCTGATCATGCTGGCAGCCGTGGATATCATGACACACTTGCTGTCGGAGTTTACAGCTCACAGATGGCAGCTCTTCTCCTAAAAAGGCCAAACAATTCTAATTATTCTGCTCAGTTTATATGGTAACAGGTGCACAAAGGGGCAATATATAGGGTTTATAAAAAGCCAAAGCAGAAAGTGAACAAATATGTTGTCAGTTGTTAAACAGGGTTGTTAATTGATAGGCCTGCTGGTAGCTCGACGTCTCTTCAGCAGCCGCTGAGATTTCTGGCGTGTAAAACTACATTTCTTGCCTCTATTCTGTTGTGGAACAAAGTAGATCCTGCCCACTGCAGTTTTAACCCACTGCCTGTTTAGCTTGATTACTCATTTGTGTTATGACAGAGGGACCCAACTGTTTATAACATGTTTAGTTAAAGTTAGAATGGAGAGGATACATTCAATGTTGTAATTTATATTACTGTTGTTGTAATTCTTAGGATATCATAAAACATTATATTTGATTAATACAAATGTATTTTATGTTTTGCTTTCATTGGCCAAAAGACGGCAATAGTCCAGAGCAAAGTCCTAATATGCATCTTTTAATTTGAAGGTCAAATATATCTATGTTGAAGTTTAAGCTTTTTATAAATGACTGGGCACACACAACTGTGCCGAACTGTATAGCAGTTACAGCTGCTAACTTCATGTTCATATAGTTCACCTAATATTGTTTTAATTTATTAAGAAGTGATTGGAAACTATATTTAAAAGTTTTTTAAAAATACGGGGCAGGTGATTGGATGAACCATCTGTCAATCAAACTCTTACCGAAGCGAATCAGGAGAAGAGCAATAAAAAAGCCTCCATGTGGTTCTGTGCTCTTCTTTCAATAAATACATATTTTCCAGTTCTGATATAACTGATGCTATTGAAGCATTCTAAGCCAACCTTTTCAGGGGTTGTCATTGTTGTGCACACACCTAAGCCACGCCCCTAGCTGCTCACTGGACACTGATTGGTCATTGCTCCAGCTGACTGGACACAATCGCATTACCTGAAGCCTGACAAGATAGATTTACGTGTGATATGCGATTCCGTTATTTACATGTGATCTTGTGACATTGCAGTGCAGGGTAAACACACCTGTGTTGTTCTTTCTATTAATTTGTTCCTCAATTCAATGACATCATGTTTACAGTGTTAACTGAGGTAATATATAAAGTGAAAGGTAGGGACATTCTCTCTCAGAGTCTGACTTCATGCAAGCAGCCGTCTCCTGCTGGCCATTATAAAGAGTGCACGTTTAAGGAGGTTGCTGCCTGGTGCAGAAACGCTGATTTCCAAGAGAGGTCATCTTGGTACTCGGAAACTTTCTGCTCTTCACTGCCTGCCTGTCAATTTCAGAATTGATCTGGTTTTTAAAGGTTTGCATGGTCAGGGTCTTGCTTGTCCTTGAATGGATTTCCCTGATCCAGGCCTGAGAACCTCCATCTGCAATTGCTGTTTCCCAGTTAGTGAGCTCTTTTAACTCCACCCCTAAAAAGCTATGTTATCTTCAGAAGGTTTCCTAATACTAATTTACAATTTCAGTTCTGTGTAATGTTAATCTGTTTCTTGAGAGTCATTACACATATAAAGTTAATGACTGATTTTTTGGTACAAAGAGGGGAAACAATATTGCTATTAATATCACTAAACATAAAGAAATCACTAACTTAAACACCAGTTATTTTCCACATGCCCGCACATGTCACGGCTATAATCAGGGCTATTTTGCAGTTAAATCGAGTAATATGCTGCAGCTAGCAGGGAATGGTGGTTAGATATGGATCCAGCCTAAGCCTGCAGCTACAGTTAATCCTATAATCATTTTTATTAGTCTCCTCGACAGCAGAGCTACATCTCTGCTCTCCTGTTTACTTTTGTAATCTCCTGTTGTATCTCATTAATCTCTCATTTGTTCTTTTCATTGTATTCCCTTCTTCTTATTTTTATTTCAATTTGAATGTCATCAAATTCATGTCATTCCCATCTCATTTTGATCTCTGTGATCTTATGTCTGCCATTATCATCTCAATTCCAGTCTCATTTTATTAATTTCCCTCGTTTAATTCTCACGTCATCCACTTCAGTCTTGTCTTCTTCATTCCAATCTCGTCAAGTCAATTTCATTTGAATGTCATTCATCCCTGGCATTTCTTTCTCATTTCATTCGCATCTTATTCCATCCCCTAAGGTCATTTCATTCTCATATCGGTCTCTCTCGTATCTCTTCTGTCACTAGTTTTATTTTATTCTTATTCTCATCCTCATCTCGTGTCTATTATTTAATTGTATTCCTTTGTCATTACATTATTTTCATTCACATCTCCTCCTCCTCTCCCTTGTTTTATTCTCTGTTATCCTCTTCTTGTTACCACACCTCTCTTACATATTCTCACCATTCTTCTTATCCATGAATCACTCCACTATCATCTCCTTTCCTTTTTCCTCCCACCTCTCCTCTCCTCTGCTTCATATATAACAAAGTGTTGGTATTGCCCTGTGGCCGTTTGTTTATCATCTATATTGTTTTGTGACTGCTACCTGTACAAACAATTTGGGGGATACATTCAGGGGTAGTTAGCATTCACCCTCCTCCACTTCTAATCCTCTCTTCATCTCGCTGTCTCCTCTCAACAAACTAAGCAGCTTCATGACCTGACGCATGACGCTCTCAGTTATTGTGGTCAAAAGCCTTGCTCAAGGACACGTGGCAGGAAGGAGGCTATGATCAGCAAGCCACCCTGCTGTCATTAATAGCTGCTTTTATTAATCCATCCAAAAGAATGTTCGGGAATGTGTCGCAGTGTGTTTTGAAATTTGAAATTGAGTATCAGCTAGTTCCAAAACAAAGACCAGCCCGTCAGCAGCCGGTCCCGGGACCAGCATGGCTGCCAATGTGATAAGGACCAGGGCCAACATGGATGGCAGTTACTCATGTGCAGGACATCAAGTTTTCTTTTGAGTTTCTCATCCCAGATTCCATCCAGAAACTTATTCCGGATTGCACTAATTTAGAAGGAAGGCATGCTTTTGGAGAGAGGTGGAAGGAGATGGACTAAACCCATTTACATGGGGTTCTTATCCTTGCTGGAGTTTTCAGGTCCATAGAATCCCTTTGGGATGCTGAAACTGGCAGATCACTTTTCTGTGCAACAATGTCTTACATAATTTCCAGGATTATCTGCTTTTATAACCGAGACGAGAGACCAGCTTGACGGCAGAGAGACAACCAAGCTGCCATCAGGACGGTGTGGGACAAGTGGGTGCAGCGCCTCCCCCTGTTTTACAACCCTGGTCTTAATGTCACCATTAGGGGCTGCTCCCCTTTAGGCAGTATATAACATCTAAACCTGCAAAATATGATGTAAAGATCTGGGCTGCTTGTGATGCCACTTCCTCAAATGCTTGGAACATACAAGTCTACACAGGAAAGGAAGCCTGATGGAGGATAATGGAATGGAATCAAGTCCGAATACAAGACTCCAGATTTGGTTCCTTCCTTCCTTCCTTTATGAATAAGAGGCCAAAAGTAACTTGAGTAAAGTTCTGTGTCTCATAGTTTTCTGTGTGAAGGGTGATGAGATATTGAAGATAAATTGACGGAATAGAAAATCCAGCAATAAAGTGTGATGGAAGAGAACTGTAACAAAGGAGTAATTGAGAAATACCATTTGGAGTGTGTGTGTGTGTGTGTGTGTGTGTGTGTGTGTGTGTGTGTGCGTGTGCATGTGTGTGTGTGTCTGTAAAAGAGTTGTGTGCCCCCTCCACTGCTGACGCAACCTGATAAAACTTTTATGACAAGTGCTGTATCGCCCAAGGATATACACACACACACACAGACACACACACATGGAAAAAACCTACACACACACATGCCATCTTGTTGAAGTGTCCGAATCAAACTGACACACACTCACAGCTTTTTGACAGGCATGCATCAGACCCATATGTTTTGCCTGAAGCTACTGTGTGATGACCTGTGACCTGACAAAACATGATAATATACCACTTCCACACACAGATTAACAGGTTAAGAAAGCCAGACCACATCAAATCGCTTTTATTGTCAAATTGTCTCCGTTGGTGTTACCTGCTTTTACCAATTGTTGATCAGGATTGTCATTGATTGTCAATCCCAGAGTTGTCAAACTTGATAATAAACTAGAAATCACAAAATGAAGGCTGCATAAACCTCTACATGTTTAATCAGAAAATGAAAGTTTTTATCTGGATCAGTGTCAAAGTACATATCGTGACAGACAACCAAAGCTGACGCTGACGCTGTGTCAAGTCCAGGTGACATGAACATGTTTTCAATGTATCTTTATAAAACCTGTGGTTAATTAGAAAGACCTGGTTGTCCTCAACATCCTTGAATGGGGACCATATTCAACAGGGCAGCGCCTGTAAAATACATATAGAGCTGTAATGTTTGCATGCAAGAGCAGGTCAACAGGAGCAAACGTGGCTCATGTAGAAGTCCAGCTCAGCAACTGTCAGAGCCATTTGTCAGGGAGGGAGCTTAAGAAGCTGACACAGCTGGAAGCCTCGGAGATACACTTCATATGTGGATAAGTTCACATATAATCAACTGGCTTCCAACTTTATTCTGTATATGCCTGAGACGTATGAACACAGCTTCTAATAATGCTCTTTATATTTCTTCTTTTATTTGGCCCTGAAAAACTTTCATTTTATCTCTTGTCTGAAAAACAACTTCAGTCACCATTGCTCTATGCGTAACTAATGGCAACATAATATGTCCTTCTCTTCTAAAAGCAGAGGGAGGGGAGACGCAAGAGAAAAAAACGGTTCACTTCAAATACCTGAGAACAGAGCCACAGTGCTCTGAAGCCCAGGAAATACTTCAGACATGTAATTAAGTGTTTGAGTAGCTGATAATGGTTGCACTGTGCAGCTTCTCCTTATGAGCAATGCAAAACTGGTATCCCATCGCAAATGCCCATCACATAGTTCCAGAGCCTAAACTGATGCATAGAAATAATAGCTCATATATGGCAATACTTGTTTGTACAAAATGTCATGTCAATGTCAGTCGTCTGATTCAGACATTCATGGTCCCCAGAGGATGAATACTAATGACCTTTAGCCAAATCCTTAAATTAGGTGCTTTTGGAAGCAATGGAACAATTACGTACATTACTACATTACATTACATTACATGTCATTTAGCTGACGCTTTTATCCAAAGCGACTTACAATAAGTGCATTAAACCATGAGTCCAAACTCAGAACAACAAGAATCAAGCAAGTACAATTTCTTCAATAACGTTAAACTACAAAGTACTATCCGTAAGAGCCATTTAAGCGCTACCAAAGTGCTACTAAGAGGCTACCTTCCCTATTCCAGGTCGAAAAAGATGTGTTTTTAGTTTGCGACGGAAGGTGTAGAGACTTTCTGCTGTCCTGATGTCAATGGGGAGCTCGTTCCACCAATGATACATATTTTACATACATATTTTAATGAATTTGTCAATCCATACTAACCCCCATGTTTTAATGCTTCAAGTCAATTTTAATTGCGTTTATCGAGGCATTATCTGCACAGATCTATTTGAATCCCTCAAATGTACACGGCTCTCATGTCTCGACTACGTCTTGCTTCCAGTTGGGATTACCAGTTATAATGATAATCCCCTGACTTTTAATACAGCACTACAACGATGTTGACGTTTTTGTTTCTGATAGAAATATCAGCATAAGAATTGAGAAGTTGTATATGTTTGTTATATGTGGTTTAACTTTTGTAAAGGCTTATATAATCATGACCATACTGTATTTTCTTCATCATTTCTCATCCTGAAAGTGTGTTTCCTTGTGGAAACCGGGCCATGAAGACCTTGCAATTTTCTTGTATCAAATCAAAAATGTCATCAGAATGTCAGAAGGACTCAGCAGTTACTGAGGCAGCTGCTTCACTGAGTTAACAGACGTCCGTGTATTCAGGTGGGAGGGCAGCAGGATCCAATCACAAGACCCCCACCCACAGCTATTGTCCTCAGATAGAACATGGAAGATAAAGGGGGAGGAGAGGAAGGAAAAGTAAGAAATGATGAGTTAGAAAGTTAGAACAAATTTCAGTAAGAAGGGAAAAAGATAGGATAATGCCGTTAAACTCTGAGGGAAAGGGCAGAGGGGATTAGCAAAAAGAGAGGAATAATAAAAAAGCCAGAGATCAGATAATTGGATAAAGATATTTTCTACAGAGAATAAAGGTAAGGAAAGGAAGATACATCCATAAAGAGGAGAAGAGAAAGCAAGAAAGGAGGGCCAAAAGATGAAAGGAAAATATATTAAAAAGAATATAAATGGAACAGATGTGAATGGGGAAATGAAATCCTAAATAAAAAGCTTTGTAAGCAAGAGATTTAAGCAAGACGTGAGAAAGGTAAGACACGATTGAAAAGAAATAGATGAGAAGAGCAGAGAGAAATATACAGACGATCCCAGATGGAGGAAAAGAAAAAAATAAGAGGTAGGCTAAACGCAAAAGAGAGAAAAGAAGTCATAAATGAGAAGAACGAAAGCCGCGGTGGAGAATCACCAACTGTGAAATGGAAATCAGGATGGGACACACATCCCTGGTTATATATGAAAACAGACAGGAAGAAAGAAAGGTACCGAAGTGTGCACCCTGTCATTTGCTTTTTAAAAAACCATAGCCACAATCTTTCCATAGCCTTATACCAAGTGTGTCTTAACCAGACCTAACCATTCATGCTCTTGATCACTTTACACAGTCTACAATTACTTTAAAGTTGTTTGTTTTCTAGCACCTTTTTCGAATGTAATGTTTTATAAAGAGAGGTTATTGTGGATTAATACTGAATGTCAATCAAAAGGGTACCTACAAACCACTCCAAAGAGATGTGTGGTTCCTCGGAGTGGTGTTTCCGGCTTGGTCAAGCAATCCAATAGACTTCTACGTGGGAAGCCAGTGAGGGATCATGTCCTTTTTATGCTGAATGAGCAACTCCCACTGGTTGGCTGGGATTTTAAGTTTCATTGAGGTAGAAACTCTGTAAAATCCTATCACCTACGGATATACATTTCCGTACGGCTAAACTGAATCCTCGATTACGTTTCAAGCAGTGTTCATTTTGCAGGTATTATAGATTTAGTCTTTTGACAAAAATGACTCGTCTTCGGCACATTTAAGTTATTTGTATCATTCGTTTTACAAATGTTAGTAATTACGGTTTCTCTCTTCATTTTGTCAACAATTTATTTAGTCTTGTCCCTTTTTCTCATATTATATTGCAGATGTCAGTCAATGTAGTTTTGCCAAAACAATAGTTATTTCATATAAGATGTCATCTTAGCATTATTTTATGAAAAACACAGGTTTTGTAATGTATTTTATCAAGCCAGTCACGTGTCACGAGTTGTAAGTCACTCTGTAGTCACATGACGACTAACCATCAACCATGATATTCCCAAACAGCCGTTGAGTGACTGTTAAAAGTGCCTAGCGCTGCAGAGAAGCTTTAATGGGACAGCAATAAATCCATGAGATTTACTTTTACTGTACCAGCTCCTTAGAGAGATGAGAGCTATTGGATGTCTTTTGTCAAACTACTGAAAACTGCATGTATTTGATGTGGATTTATCAACATATTTTATTGAAATAACATGTTTCTGTGTGTTTTAAAGTGTGGCTTAACACAATGGTCATACTAGGTAACCAATAAAAAATGTAATTGTAATTTAGTAATTTAAATTAGTTCCCTTCTAGAAAGCCTGAGAGAAATATGCCTGGATTGGTCAAAGTTAAACCTGAGCCATTTTCTGTGCCTAAAACCTCCACAGAGATGTACAGGTCCCTTGCAAAGTGTTTTCTGATCATAATGTAGCATGAAGATGAATCTGTAGTTCTTTAGGTATTCATGTTGTTGTGTGTATCAGTGTACTGACAAGCTGTCAGCATATCTCTGAGCAGAATGAGAATGAAATTCTAGAGAATAAATCAAAATGTTTAGCTGTCAGAAATGTTAGCAAAGTCTGAAGAATGTATGGAGATCAACACAAAGAGGAAGCAGTTTCCAAGACAAGGGAGAAGGGGAAGATGAAATGAAGGTAGAAATAAGACGATCTGGTCACGTTAGCAGACCCATGGACATTACACAAAACAAAACTGTTGAAGGGATTGGAGCGGCAACTTTGCTTCTCTTATATTCTATTTATAACATGTCGACATGCCCTCTGACCCTCCGTGAGGATGAATTATTTACCCACAGAGATCAATACCATTATTGCATTTGTTGGTGCTGCTTTCTTTTAGGTTTAAGATGAGATAGCCATTCACAGCATTTTTCTAAACACATAAACTTCACCACGTAGCAAGTTATTACTACTCCTGTCCTTTCATACAGACTTTTACTGTGATTTTGATCAATAGCTGGAACCTGGCAGTAATGGATCAGAGGCTACGGCTTCCATTTTTACTGGGAACACCCACACACTATAAATCATGCACACTCATGGCCCTGCGAGATGCAGTGGATAAAAGCATCCACCAATTGGAATAATATATCAACTTTTTATTTCAACAGTTCCTATTCCTATTTGTTTAATCTAGCTCCCTCGAGTATGTATGCAGTCTATTCTGTAGTGTGTGTAGGTATTGTGTTATCTCACCGGTGCAAACACAGTTTAAGGAATTAACTCAAAACATGCATTTATTTTTCTTATCACAAGATCATAAGTATGAGAAGTTACTTGTGACTATGTTGGAGGAAAAATAAGACAAAAATACCACTTAATGAATTAATTAATAGTTTTTTAAAGATGCTAACTTCAAAATTCAGACCATTAATATGTTGTGACCAACAGCGTCCTAGCAGAAGCATAACAGACACCATCTGGTTCAAGAACACTGTTGGCTCTGTCAGCACTGTTGCTATTGTTTACACTGTTAGCGCTGTTTGCACAATTAACTGCTAGCTGCCGCCTCAGCTGTCACCATGTTGAGAGCCTTGTGGAGGCAATCCCACAATGATAGATATGCTCTAAATTTGGAATTTAGCAGCTTTGATACTTCAAAATATGGAAACCATCATTGCTAATTGATATGGTAGAAGAGTGTGGTTTTAAAGCATAAAAACATTAAAGCTTTTATCTTTATATTTAAGTGGGACAATGATTTATTGCAAGTTATTCTCATGAGTTATTGTTAACATCCATTCATTCATTTAAAAAACACTTGTCCGTGTCGGATAATTATTACAATGACAGTAACTAGAAGGCACAGTGATTGAACAGTTCTCCAACATCCTGTTACACCCAAAAGCCTATTTGCTTAAATGTTTTCGTTAAGTGATTTCTTGGCCTCTCAAACAGCCTCATGATCATAAAAACTTCAGAGTTGTGAATGAAAGACAAAATGTATCTATGTAATAAATAGTTTGGACCATTTGTTTTTTGACGACTGGATCATCAAGTACGTTTTACAAGATGTTATCCAGCCATTCCAGTTTAATACTTAGATAATACACAATAATGTAAAATGTTGAATGTGAAACATTTTCCCATGAAAAGATCAATATAAGAATGTTATAGTCATGAAATGATAACCCAAGATGACTCGTATTTCAAAGCTGTAAATTCATAAATGTCCGCTGTATTGCAAGTGAGAATGTAAATCATTTTTTAAATTCTGTTGGATGGCTTTGTCGGTTTGTCGATGGATTGCCATCATATGTGTTACATACATTCATGTCCTCCTTGGGATTAACTCTAATGGTGAAACCTTAACTATGTATCTAACGCCATCATTAGGTCAGAATTTCAAGTTGTCCAATACTCGTTAGATTGAGCATATGTGTATTTTTTATTTGTTATCATATCCCCGAGAGCTAATGAGCTAATTGGTAAACACTGCCCCCCTTGGATCTGCAGCAAATCTCTTCTTATTAATTGGAGCTTTCGCTCACTGCTGTTGAGTCAACTTCATATGTTTTCTTCAATTTGCGATCCATTGCTTCCTGCATCGAGTGTCCAAATTTGTATTTTTAATGAACAATTATTTTTCAGACGTCATCCACATTGTTCCCTGTAATAAACAAAGCAGGCTTTAATCCTGGTTTAATTGCATACATAGTGTGTGAATAATAGTTTATTTTTGGAAATACATATCAGTCACATTAGATATTAATTTCCTCTGTATGCATTAAGACTTTGTCTAGCTTAGCACAAAGTCAAGAAGCCTGGGGAACGGATTTGTTACAGCTATTTAGACTAGCAAGCTTGTCACCAGACAATCCAGAAGTCACCACAGCTTTATTGAATAGTGGCTGCTCAAGAAATAGCTCCAGTGGAATTGATTGTATGATTGATAGTATTTGTATAACTTGCAATACTGTCTCTCCCTTCTTCCAGTCTTTATGCCGACTTAGACTACAGACATCCTAGACTTACTCTGTTGCTACAAGGCTGTACCCTACATGTCAATATTCAACTTTTTAATGTAATCTCTTTGCTTCCCCTCTGCTTCTCCAATGCATCTAGGTGTTGAGTGCATCATGGTTTTACCTGAACCAAGGACTCACTGGGATTCTGTCTTCGGTACCTGTGTCTTCCTCTTCTCCTTTCTCATCCCCGTTGCTATCATCAGCATCTGCTACAGCCTGATGGTCAAGCGCCTGCGCAACGTTCGCATCTTGTCCGGCTCCAAGGAAAAAGACCGCAACCTGCGGCGCATCACCAGGATGGTCCTGGTGGTGGTGGCAGCATTTGTCGTCTGCTGGACACCCATCCAGATAATGGTCCTGGCTCAGTCTCTGGGCTTCAACCTGAGCAGTTTGTTCACACTAGTCCTGATGCACTTCTGCATCGCGCTGGGCTACGTCAACAGCAGCTTGAATCCTGTGCTCTATGCCTTCCTGGATGAGAACTTCAAGCGCTGCTTTCGGGAGTTCTGCAAACCCTCGCCTTTCCGCCTCGACACCCAACAGTCGGGCAGGATGAGGAGCATTGCTAGGGAGGTGGCAGCTGCTTACAGCTACAAGGCTGATGGCAGGGGGCCAGGAGGAGGGACGTCTAATCCAGCATGACTAGGCGTGGAGATCCCCTTGGTGGGGATAGACCCCAAAGAGAGGGGAGAGAACCAGGGGACAGGGAACTCTAATACAGAGTTGACTCAGATTACAGCTCTCTAGCGGCACGAGCCCCCCCCGCCCCCAAACTAGAAGACTGGCTTGGGGTGGGGGGGAGGGAGATGAGGAGGATGGAGTTGAAAAGAAAAGGATTTAGGAACATGGATAAGGATGAAAAACAATGGGTACTTACAGTATATGGGTTTAGGGAAATGGAATATGTTGAAAGCTTGGATGGGATGGGTGTGACTACGGTCCTTACTCCACTGAGGCAGTCAGATATTTTGGAATGTAAAACTTTCATCCAACTATCTTGGTGGACGTAAACACATAAGAGGTGACATCATTATTTGACACTTCAGCTCCAAAAACAAAAGTCTCACTAACAGAAACGGCACGTACCAACTGAGTCTGGTATCAGTTGCTGCATCTCTAGAAAGATGCCTCGCTCTGTGCTTGAGTATGAGACGCCAGGGGTCAGGGAGGGACATTTGTAGAGACCATTTAATAGATTTAATAGAGTGGGTATATATACCAAAATAAAAAAGACCATGCACTACTTGGTGCTTGTAGAAATAATATAAACAAACAATATTGGAAGCACGGATGGTGGCTATCTGGCAGTAAGGACCACGGACTGAAGACTTGCCAAGGAAGAGTTAAGCTTTCTGGAAGTGTGAAATAGAGAATAAACACTTTCATGACAGTTTATTGTATCTTTATCAGTTGATGTTTCCAAATTAACAACTTGCTGTGTCCCACACTCATCCCAGTACGGGGTCTATATTGGTGTCTCTAAAGGTCGACATAATAGTAATATTCTGCTGTAATATGAGCCCACGTAAGGACCAATCAAAGTATAATGTGATATTTCAGCCTTTAGACATGAAGTTGGATGTAAAACAATAGCTGGCATAAGGAAAAGAACAATGTGCTGCAAGCTGCTCTTGAACAATATTCTTAAACTGTATCTATGGACCCTGAATGGAACACATGAATGTTATTTTTTATCGGGGCAACATTTCTCGATGGGTTCTGAAGCAAGTTAAGACTGGGAAATCCTGTCAAGTGTTGTAGAGTTGTTGTGTTGTTGTTTTTTAAACGCTCTATGATCACTCAGGGGGTGTGGGGAATTTAAGAGTTTGGGGCCGAGGAAAAACTGGTGGTATAGTAAACAAAACAAAAATCTGTGTTTGCGACAAGCCCCGTCTGGTTTATCAATTCTTGTTCTTGTTCTTGCTACACAAGATGAATGACAGTGCCTCTTTGTGGTGTGTCCACACATGAAACGTCAATTAGCCTGTCAATCAATTTTGCAGCGAGGACTTGAGATTTTTTAGACACAAACATCATCTTTCTTTATTATCTACATGACCTGGGCAAAAAAAAATTAATTCATGAAAGCTGTTTTACATATTAGATAGAGATTAATGATACTGAATTTATTCTTCGTAATTGTCATACAAATTGGGGAAAAAAACGTAGATTTGGAAACACAACATCATGATATTTACAATTGAACCAGCTATCTCTCTTGTGGAACTTTTCAAGGCAATCGGTTTAAAAATGAATACAAGGAAATCAACATCACCTGAAAGCACACTACCTGAGTCACACGCTACAGTTGGCCCGTTGAGCCAACATTGCCACAGTTAGTTGAAAAATCATTTATACTTGATTTGTTTGGATTCTGCTTACAAGTCTAGGATTATAGCTCTTATTGAATCCAAATATTGAATCTTTGTATTTTGTTTCAGCACAAACAGAAACCAACGTAACGTTGCAATCCTTAAGATTTCATTGCTGTTTAAAAAAAGAAGTCAGGCAACACTTGGTCTTTTCCATTGTTCTGTGAGCAACCATGATCGGATTTAATGCTGCACACGGCATGATTTTGTGAACAGCTAAAGTGAAAGTAGTTGTACTCTGCAACCTATCGCCAACAGCTCTTCATATAAAGAAATATTAATATATATATCGCAAAATCTAAAAATTTCCACTTTTTCACGATTTTGGCTTCCTTAAAGAGTACGTTTTCATAAATTATTAGGTAGTTTTTGAGAATTGTATAATAATTTTTTTTTTCTGATTAATAGCTGAAATAAGCAAGTTCAATGTTTGTGATTTCACACAATTGTTTTTCCTGAGCTGGAACTTCAAACTGTAATGTTGGTATGAAGCATTATGACCATAGATGTGTTCATGAACAAACATTGTATTCTTCTGTTGCAGAAAAATACCACTTTCCTCCTTCCCTGCTTTGATTATATTTGTTTGATTATATTTGTCATAACTGTTTTCTGCTAAGCTTAGTGACACTTTAAAGCACTACCTCTTACCTGCCATACTGTAATAACTATACATAAGCATTGATGCATTCAAAACTGGTTATATAGAAGTGTATTAGCTTTTGGGAAAAAGGAATTGTTGGGATATGTTTTCAGGGAAGAGCTGGTTCTTTTAAATGTGTGTATAGTTCAAATTCCAAACTTTATGTTGATATCCAGCCTTTATGATCTAATAGGGACTCACTTGGAAACCGGCTAACAAGCTCTTTCTGTTTTGATAACGTTTTACGGCCTTTTTAGGATACATTTTGGGGATATTATAAATTCAACTCTCAGTTGTAAATGATATGTGTCGAATTGCAGGTCAAAAGGGAAGTCACTGTTCATCTGTTTGGCTCAAGCCATTTAATCTGACCCACTGTAGAAAGTAAATGATCAAATTTGAAACCTCCTGTTTAAATACTATAAGCATGCTTGCAGCTCACACTTTAATTTCCCATGACACCTACCATTTTATTTCGGCATTTGGAGAAGAGCAAACTGAACGTACAAAGGCAAGATAATAAGTGTTGTTTAGAAAATCATACATATGGGTATGCTGTTTTTTTCCCAGGTCTGTAGCTGCTGTCAGGTTTGGGGAATCCGAGCTGAAACTGATGGGGATCCGAGTCACGGTAGGGATTGGGAGTGTTGGTTGTGAACTCTGGGTTTGAGATATTTTGAGGTGGGAACAATTACATTGGGCGGGGTTGGGAAGGAGTGCTATGAGTTAGCAGAATATCAGGGTCACAGTGCTTTTTGACTCCAATCCAAGGGACAAAGGGGCTCTCTCTCTTCTTCGTGTCTTAAAGTGGAATTCCACTCTGAAACAGAAACCACATTGGGTATTCTTATTTTCCTGAACGCATTAGATGAGATGCAGTATTCTAACCGTTGAACTGAGACAATTTCTATGCTTTTTCATAGTTCCATTTGTAGCAGTTTGTATATGAGCCCTAACGTGATGACCAAAAACTACCTTCCTACCTTACATTTTTTACAGACAAAGTCTTTACACATTTTCCTGATAATGCTCATTACAAATAACAAAGGGATCTCACTGTTTGACTTTTACATTTAGATTAAAACAATAACAAAATTTAAAATTTTTAAAAATGTTAAAATCAGCTTGTCATGAACAGTCATTAGTTCCAATCCAGAAACTGTTTCTATTTCAATGTCTGTATATTTAATTTAATTTAATTTTGGTATTCATTGGAATTATTTGTTTGTTAAGCTCAATGTTTGCTTTAAAGAATTAAACAAATGGAGTTTTTATTTCACATTTTTGGAGTTACACACTTTTTGGCTGCAGTTTCAGTGAGTGGTTAAAGTGCCCAGACCTTAAGAATTAACTGTGGATTCTGTTTTAAGGTTGGTGTCCCCTTTAACTTTAAATGTGTATCCCTTCATACAATTTGGTAATTTTTGATTGGTGATTTTTTTTAAACTTTTGAAATATTCAGATGAATTTCAGTATAACAAGTTAACACCATTTGCTGTAATGAATGGTTGTGGATTTGCTGTCAATTGTGTTGTTTAAGTTATGTCTGTGAAAACCAATTTCTTTTCTGCAGTTACTCTTTGCATCATATATAACTCTTAAATAGTCTTTTGTTTGAGAGGAACCATTCTATGAACTTACATTGCCTTAAATATCAAGTGAAGTCTGCAGACTGAAGCTCGCTCTCTGGCTGGATAACATGTGTTCTAGTTTTTACTGGTGCTTCGCTGTTAGTTTATACTAGTCCAGACCTGTATTCATAAAGCCTCTGAAGACAAGAGCCATCAAACCAGAGAACAATTCAATTTTATTTTTGTTGTTCTTAGAATAGCTGTCTTTACCCATACATTGAACTACTTTATTACCAACAGCTAAAGTATCAGTGGTCAATTTAGTGTCATTTTTCTTTATTCTTCTCCCTTAAACTTTGCTGTCACTTTTGGTTCATGTACGTCAAGGTAGTGCACACCGACAAAAATGTAAACAGATGTCATTTGTGCTCAATACGCCGTTGTATGAACAAAATACTATGTATGAGTGTAACCGGCAAAACACCATAAACCAACCTCCTCAATGACGAGAAAGAAATTGTAATTAACTTTAAACATATATCTCATATTCATAGACTACTTTATATACTCAAATGAATATTTTTTTAGACTTTGGGTTTCTATGGCATTTTAAAACAAATTGACGTTTTTTGTAAAATAGACAAGTAAATAGTGCTTTTATCAGTAAATTATTTATGAGAGTCGTGTTTAAGAAGCTTTGATCGTGCGTGCAGCATTTGCAAGTTCCAAAAATGTTGAGGTGTACGGCCTTCGCACATGACGCAGAGGCCATGATTACGTAATGTTCTGACGTGCCCCTCACATTGGCTTCACTGCAGCGAGTAGCTTAACATTTAGGAACCCTTGGCTTCTGTAGGATATGATGATGTGGTTAGGCTCCAGCTCAGAATGTTACAGATACTGCATATATTGTATTATACCATGAATTACTTCCCACTGAGTTTCACCGTATTGGTCTCACTCATCATGTGGAGGTCACATACATTTTAAACTCCACAATGACTGCAAA
The DNA here is from genome assembly GCF_009769545.1 of Cyclopterus lumpus. Classification (NCBI taxonomy): domain Eukaryota; kingdom Metazoa; phylum Chordata; class Actinopteri; order Perciformes; family Cyclopteridae; genus Cyclopterus; species Cyclopterus lumpus. The sequence goes on from NC_046972.1 coordinate 15,701,142, forward strand.
TGCAACCTTTTTCTTTTTCTAGTTACACAAAAACAGTCAAATTTTCTCTTTTGTGATCCTGAAGGTCACAAGAGACAAAGCTTTGTTCTGCCATTATTTCAAATAGATGCCCCATTAGATGACTGAAAATCTTAGCATTTATTTACACATTAGTATGATCTATTTTATACGGTAAACCTGATTTGATCAACACACCACTCATTGTTGTGGGTTGTCAAATTTCCTAAAATATCCATCGAAATCACTTTCTGAAAAGAAAAATCTAAACTAGGCCAAAGTAAGACAACATTGCTTCATTATTATATTACATGTTTTCAGTAGTTTAAACATATCCTGATAATTTGTTTTATATATGGCCATTGGGAAAACTCAATGTGTCAGCTCTTCTGACATTTGGTTTATGGGGACACTTCAAATGGAGTTTGAGTCAACAGTTTAAGCATCTTTCTAAGCTCAAGGTGTAACCACTGTTCACAAACAAACTTTGAAAATTCTTATATGACCTACATTGCTTTTTAATATATTTAAGTTACCCAGCCATAAGCACGGTAATACACTCCAAGGTGATCGGATATAGAACATAATAGAGCCGGCTTTGCCTCTACATTGTGTAATTTCCTGATATCCAGGTTCCCCACACATTATCATATACTGAATATTTTGACACTCAAAAAGTGAACTGGTCCATTTGGTATTTAAAAAATCAGTAACTGAATCTTCGTTTAAAGACTCGTTTCTAAATAGTCCGGCTTTGTGAGGCTCATCTTTGACATGTAAAGTTTCATAAATTCTCGTAGCTCTACAGTTTTGCCACACCCCTGGTATCCTTGATGATCAAGTCTGTCTGTTCTTTTCTTAAGATAGTTTTATGAATACTGGTCGTCTTTTGTACAACCTAGCAGACTTTGTGTAGTAACAATGTCCAGAGCATCAAGACACTCGCTTCGACACGGTTCAGCTTTATCAAGGCGAAGCTATAACCTAGCTGTTAGGCTCTTTGTGCTTAACTGTGTATGTTCAAACTGAAGGCGCTACAATATTTTGTATTACTGTTTGGTGTTTTTTTGTAGCACAAAATTACATAAAAAGGCCTCAAAGAGGGCAAATCCTTCTGTTTAACAACACAGAGTGAACATAATTATACTGTCTGTTAGCTCTGTATGAACATTCTGTTTTAATATTACACTTATGTAAAAATATGAAAATGGTTTAACGTCTGACCTCTTTTTATTCTTGGTGTATAAATACAAACTATTTATTGCTAACCGTAATGGTACGTATTGTTACCTCCGTGCATCTGAACGCAGGGAGATTCCTTTCATTTGTTTATGTTTTACAGACCACATGAATGTCAAATGAAATAACTGTTGAAATTCCAAATTGAGGAAGACAAAAACATACAATGTTGATGTTGTTGTTATTACTATTCTTGCTATCAAAAGAGAAAAACAGTGTCGCCTTAGTGTTGCTGTGTGGGAGACTGTCCAGTATGTATCTATGTATTACTTGTGGACCGCATTTTGCTCACTGCCTGAGTTATGAAATGAAACAGTTTGCTGTTGTTGCTGTCAAGGCCCCACTCCTCACCTTGTTTCAACCACAAATCTGCTCACACAATTTGACTTTGGTCACAAAAGTCGTTTTTACAGTTATTTCTCATGTTAGGGTTGGGACTAGGTCAGAGCATCAGCTCAATGATGAAATGTGATATCGTTATATTGGTTTAAATATTGGCTGATGCTATCCGGTCACAATTTGCTGTTAGTGGGATTTGAGTATTGGTTGTGATTGGTTGGAGTCAGGTGACAGAGCTGTTTATATCACATCACTCTGGCTGTAGCTACATAAACATAATGTTCCTGTTCTGCAGATGGCAGACTGAACTACCATGCTAGCTGGCTTGTCTTTAAAGCATAGACTTTTTGCTGAAGCTTAAAGTTTAAATTGTATATTTTTCTCTGCATATGAAATGAATAAATAAATGATGGCCATGCATGACTCATTCTTTAATTTTTTTAACTGTTTGCCTGACTTATTCCAAATGTCAGCTCATTCGGTACAAATCACATTTAATCCACTTAATGACTGTTATATATGTTGTATAGTTTGTGCCATAGTTTTTGTTGTTAGAAACACTGTCTTATATAATCATCTACTTGTACAAGCTTTATATGCATATATACAATTATTGTGAAGAAGTAAAAAGCTTAATTAAGAATTAATAATAGATTATGAGTCAAGAGCTTGATTTACAAAATTCTCCACCATATTTAGCCACACACCCAAACTAATCTAGTTTGCTTCCTCAAATTCACAAATGATCTGGTCTTTAATAAGTAACTGTGGAGCAAGACCGCTTTGACCGCTGTGCCAAGTTGAGCACAGAATGAATTTTGTAACTTTATTTTTGTCGAGTTAACCTTTTAAAATAGAGTTACTGCCTCTGAAGACTCATTAAAGCTTTGGGAAGTTGTTATTCCTTTAAATTTGCTGTGCATCGCATTTCGTGGTTTGAAGAAAATCGTTTTGGTCACTGGGCTGATAAAACCCAAGATATGTATCAGTGCACATCTTGAGATGCTACATAGCGGAGGTGAGTAAATAAATGAATATATTTAATAGACTAGTCCATGGCTAACTAACCAGGCACACACTAGTGCTAATATAAAATGAACACACCAGGACACATTATTAGGACACTCAAGAGGGAGAAGCATCTCCATAAGAAGAATATGAACACCACTACCAGTTTACCTTTTTAAATTGTTTTTCAGAGCTTGTAAAAATTTGTTCTGAGAGGAAAACGCAATTTCCCAATGTCGCCCTTTCAGCACTGAGGGTCATCTGTTTTCATCCTTTATGCGTCCTGTATTTGTGGCACCGTGGATACTATAGACGGCTGCTTCTTGTGTACTGAGTTTCTCACGGCGAATGTTTCTGACAAGCATTCTAAAAAGAGCATTGACAATTGGTTGCTTTGTCGATCTACCAAACAAGTACAAGAGCAACATAATATATGTAATTTATATTTATGCTAGGACAAATCCTAATTATGATTGTGACCCCGTCCTTTGGCACAGCACCATTTCAGATCAAATCCTCATCTTGACAATCACTTTGGTCCTTTACAAAACCCTGACAAAATTGGTCAGATTTGCATTACATTTCATTTGGATCCGAATGCTCCCCACAGGGTGATACTCATCATCACTATTAGGAAAAATGTCCCATTTGTACTTGAGAGATATCAAAGCCAAGAGGGGCGGATTGCTATGAAATTCATTGAGTTCGCCAATGTTCCCCAGAGGATGAACCCCTTTGGTTTTAATATTTAATACGCTTACCTCTAGCACCACCACACTACTTGGTACCATTTATTGACATACTGCCTTCAAATGCAATTAGTGTATATGTATATATGCGTATAAGGTAATAAATCAAGTGAGAAGTAGGGTCATTTTCTCATGGACTTCTTTTTGCAGTCGCCCCCTCATGGCTATTAGAATAAATGTAAGTTTAAGGCACCTCCTCATTGGCTTCACTTTTCTGACTTAGAGCGGCCGTCAGTTTTTAACCCTTACTGGCATATTGTGTCTTGTTGTAATATTTAACCAAAACAGTTCAAATTTAGTACACAGTGAATTATTATTCACACAGAAATACAGCCCATTATTGTAATACTTGAAAGGATAAGGCTGGTGATATTCTACAGTATAAATCGGTCAACAAAGCTCGTGAAACCCTAAAAAGTATTCCTGTATTGTAGTATTCCTGTGCTCATGCAAATTGTATTCTGGTACGTTTGAGTATCACACATCTCGACACTTTAGGCTGTAACATTCACCCAAATAGTATAATATGGCTTTAAGAAGACGTTTAGTTTAAGAAGATGTTTGAAAACACACAACTTTTACTTTGAAGGCGAGCTGTCGGCTCCCTTGACTCATTATCAAAGTTGGATAATGTAACAAGCTGACGTGGTGGTGCACAGAATTGTTTTTGCACATGTTCATTCAATGCGACAATAACAGGCTAAAACATTGACCCCGTTTAAGCAGCATCGGCTATCGAAGAACGAACTCACGTACCAGAACACATTTGCATAAGCACAGGTCGACCAATGAAATTAGGCAATACGCCTAATTTGACATTGTTCATCTTACAACATGAACAATGGCAGACAGATATGTTTTAATACAAACTTAGCTCTTTTGTCTGATTGTCCTTTGATTTATTGTGTCCCTCTTCATTTCTCTTAAGTTAATTATTTAAATTATTTTGATGACAAATAAGCAGGAGAAGAAGCAAGGGCTTCCTCACTTTACCAGTAAAAGGCTTTGCATCTATTATTGCATCTTATAATCTCCCCTTTTATCTTCCTCAGCATCTATCTCTTATACTGTGTCCTCTCCTCCCCTTGTATTATATAATACTGCCGCTCTGTCCTTTTTAACCTCTCTCCACCAGCAACACACACATGCAAACTCCTCCCAAGTCTGCCCTCACGACTCCCACACACTTCTTCTCTTTCCACTTGTCTCTTTTCGTTGTTTGTTTTTATCTGCTCCTTCTTTCACCAGTAAGAGATTTTGTCTCCTTTTTTACTCTCTCATTATATGACAAAACATGTTTGTACACGCTTTTTTAACTTTCCAATCTCCTTTTCTGTACACCTGTACCTGTGCATTCAGCAGGTCTATTTGGATGTTGTACTTTATGAATATTGTATTCTTCTGAAAATGCACTACATAAAAACTTTCTTGGCTTGCCATTTGATAGCAGATTTTCACCCAAACATCCTCAAATGCTGCTCAGTCATGTCAAGCACATTCTGGGACATTCTGAGAGAAGAGTCTAGGCCAGTTGTCTGCAGACAATGTCTGCTTTGCAGCCTGAGAGCTAGATGTGACGTATTGCTCTCTAATTGTTTATTTTTAATCATCAGCTTTAGATAGCATAACAAAGTACTCAAGGCTCAAGAGCAGCAGAAGGACCTTCACCAGCAAAGCAGGACAAATAAAAGTTGCAGCTGGTATATCATATATCATTGCTCTGTTCTCACTTCTCACTTCCACAAAAACCTACTGAATAAAAAAAAAAAAGTATCCTATACATATTCTGTACAACCCTAGAATCATATACAGAATTGTGTTACATAAATTAAGCACCAAATAATATCATTTAATTGAGACAAAGATTATCCAACCTGTTCAGGAGCTAGGTCACATGACCTGTATTGACTCCTCAGGTCTACCGCATAGTCAGTTTTAAAAGGGTTTTCATGCAACACATCAATTGATTCAGCCCATTATGTTGAATAAAGCAAAGGGCTTGTGATATTCTACAGTATATGTTGGCATCGTCAACAAAGCCCATTAAAACAGTAAAACCAACAATGTGTAAGCCTGTTTGTCATATTTGTTTGACATTTCAAATGCAGCACTTATTTTCAAAATGTCATTGTTAGTAACACAACAAATTCCTTTCAGCAGTTGTGTTTTAATACAAACGTATCTCTTTTTGTCTGTCTGTCCTTTGATTTTTTCCTGTCGTTGCTCTTTTGTTGCATTTATTTAAATTAATTTGGATGACAAATACGAACAGAGCTATATGCTTTGTTATCATTCAATTGAAGGTTTGGTTGAGGTTATTCAATTAAATTATATCTATTTTGTATGGCCCAAAATCCAAAATTTGCCTCAGAGGGCTTTACAATCTGTACACATCTGACATCCTCTGTCCCAGGACCCTCACATCGGAACAGGAGAAACTCCCCCCAAAAAACCTTTAACGGGGAGAAAAAAAGGAAGAAGCCTTAGGGAGAGCAACAGAGGAGGATCAATGCATGTCATGTGTACAGAATGAACAACATAATAGAGTTACAACATATTCAATGCATATGACATACATTATTCATATGTTGAGAGTACTAAGCAGACTAATGATCAAATTACAACTTCTAATAATAACAGCAGCAGTAGAAATAGTAGAATAATATTTAAATAAGTTTTGGGATATGATAAAGCCCCCAAAAAGGCAAATAACCATAGAGGAAAATAATAATAATTCCTAGAAATACAATAGGTCTCTCTCCGACGTTGTCGGTGCGAAGCAGTAATGTATAATGTGACTAATAATGATAATGATTGTAGCAGTGTGTGTCAGCAGCGCCACGGCGGGAGGCACGACCACGTCCAGATATAACCATAATCCATAGAAACCTGTGAGGCGAGAAAGCCCAAAGACTCTGAGAAAGCACAAAGACTCCTCCTCTTAAATAGAGAGTGTCTGCCCCCCTGGTTCCATAGAAGAGGAGCTCAAGGCTGAAGGCTCTGGCTCCCTTTTTGGAACCACACCTGACCCCGCATTCAATGAGCTCAGCTCTCTAGTGGGGTAACATGGTACGATAAGCTCCTCAAGATATGACGGGGCCTCACCAATTAATAAGGCTTTGTAGGTGAGGAGAACGAATTTAAATAATATGCTTGATTTTACACGGAGCCAGTGCAGAGAAGCTAATACAGGAGTAATATGATCTCTTTTCTCAGTTTCTGTTAGTACTTATGGGAATGAGTCCAATATTCACCCTTTTAGCTTTGTTTTGGTATCCACCAATGTTTGAGGAAGTTTTCTGAATTATTAACTGCTAAATGTTCACTGGAATTCACATTCATCTCATTTTATTTTCACCTCAAAGATTTTTCAATGCATAAACATATTAACATGATGGCCAACGCTTGGTTATGATGATGATGAAAAGTTAGTTTGCAAGTTTTTATTTATTTGTATTCACATCATAGCACTGTAATTTACCAGAAATTTCTCACAGCATCTGACATGCCCCAAAACTTTACCATACATATTTTGCACAATGTGACATGAATTGAACTTGTTTGGTTTCTGCAAGCATGATTCAAAGCTGATGTGAAACATATTGATGAAATATATTTGAGTTCAGAAACATTAACATTGTTATGGGAGTTTAAAGTAAAGTCAAGTTTAAAATCAAGTAGTGTCAAATCATATAAATTGCATTTACATAGCCCAATATTGCGAAACATAAATTTGCCTGGAAGAGTGTACGTCTCTGCTCTTGGAACCAGCGTGGGTGATAACCGGGCTGGAAAGTACGTTTTAAAGAGGCGATTATAAACTTCAGGCCATTAACTGTAGCAACTCTGGCTTTAACCTCCGAAATATATCTATTTGCACCTTTTGAAAAATTGCAGATAATATAAGTATCAACATATTTTGTCGACCTATGAAAGACACAAGTGCACTTCAGAAGGTGAAGCAGCTGTTTACAGGCAGCAACAGCAACTCCACATGTTCTCCACATGTGATCTTTTATGTCCTCTTTATGATGCAGTTATTCAATTACCACAGCACTCCTCTGTGGGCAGGAGATCTTTTCACAGCCACAGTCTGACAGCAATATATAGTATCAAGGAAAGGTTTTCAATTATATTACAACAGTGGTACGTCTTTATACCTACATGTTACCATTGTTTTTCCTCGGCAGGATCGATGCTTTCACTGTGTTTGTGCATGCTGGCTTCCAAAGGAAGAGTGTACATCCATCACTGCCTACGTCACATGAGCTTGGCTCTGTTTGAGAACGGTAATGATAAAGCCAAGTTGACGCCATGACACAATTACAGCAATACAATTACACTAAAATCATTTCCAGGCAGCGGGGGTGGGGGGGGGGCTCTCATTCATCAAGCATAGACAAACATTATCATCACCATTATGAACACACACAAACCTTTACATTTAAACATAAATCATTAGCAGAGTTGTGCATGGCTGCAACTGATGCAAACACTTAATCTGACTCACATGCAGTCAAAAACATCTGCATATGAATTTGTAACTAATTAGTAACCATGCAATTAGCATGTCTAGAAATAGAGCCGCTGTAACTAATGAACAATGATTAGTGGCAGAAGGGAAAAGAGATATAATTAATGATGTAAAACAAAATGGGAGGAGGCAGAGAGATAGACGGAGAGAAAGAATGTGTTGTCTCAATATCAATATTGTTTTATTAAAATAGCATTTGTCCAGGGAATAGTTTTTTGCCATATTAAGAGAGTAGTCTCAAGCAGAACAGCCATTAGCAAAAAAAACACAAAAATGTAATTGTTTCCAACATAATTATAATATACTGCATTCAAAAATGGTGTCCCTTAATAAAACTGACATGCGGCCAGGTGTGTGTGAAGGCGGGAACGTTAAAGTTGTGTGTGTTTCGGAACATCAACCTACAAACCGGTGGAAAACTCATTGTGTCCAACTTAAGGGGTCCACATTCCTGATTCACATGCTAGGTGAACATGCCAGTCGTCTTCTTGCCAATTCACATATATGCCAGTAAAATTGGATGCTAAATATTCGCAGGCGATCATTTTATATATGTCACAACCCCGGTGTGTAAAGTCCTTTTTTTCTCCGTTTGCTGCCTCAGCTTAGCCTTTGCTATTTATAGCACATGCTCAATCAATTATATCAAGTATCCCTGAATTTCAATATCAAATACTAAAGCACATGTGTTTAATAAGATTCGATATGATATGATTTAATATGATGGGGCAAATCCTTGTGGCAGGAAGTTCAAATTCTTTGAGAGCTTCATCAAAGAGCAAAACCTTTTCTGACAAATCTAATTGGAAAACAACTTCCTCTAAATTATTGAATTCCTTGATGTGTCTCTCTAAATTCCTGTGTGACTCATATTAATGATACGATTGAATGCTAACTGTCCTAGCATGATGGTTCTAGCAGCAACACCTACACATGACTTCCAGTGTGTGATTCTAAAATGGCTGTGCATGACTTTATTCCCTTTGCTACCCCTTCCTACAGGTAAATACTTTCTTTGTTAGGCGTTACTCAACCGCAGACCGAGAAGGAGCAGAGAAGGAGAGACAGTGAGCGGTAGATATGGCAGACACCTCTGTGTCTGCCATATCTACCGCGAGAGGTGGATGTCAATGGCACAGGACCGTCTAACAGCCTCAGCCACACCAGTATGAGTAATATAATACTAAGAAATAAACTCTGTCATATATATATATATATATATATATATATATATATATATATAAAACGTTTTACTCACAGCGGACAGCTGTAGTGGTCTAAAGGACGTAGTGGTCTAGCTTCCAGGTTTTAGAAACCAGAAGGTTTCAGACATACGTCATTGAAAAGGGACAAACATGGACATTCTATTGTTCTGCTTGGTGGGGAAATTAAACAATAGAAAACGTGGAGCTAAAACAGACTTTCAATTTCAGCTAGTGAAGTTCTTGGAACAGAAAAGCCCTCAATTTTTTTCCCATTAATCCTCAGAAAATGACTGCTGCCCTTTCTGAAAAGTACATCTATATTACATCTATATTATAGTGTGTAGGAGGGAAGAGCAGGCAGGGTTTGACAAATGCGTCTGGCTACTTTGCTCCTACCACCACAAACCAGAATCAGATAAGCGGTGTAAACTGGATTGATGGATGGATCTTTTTTTCTCTGCCCACACCATTTGTTATACACACTCAACATCCCTTCAGTCTACATATATAAAGCATTTGTCCCCTTTTGACAAACTACAGTGAGAGTCCTGATGAGCCCTCTTCAGCTATATTTCAGGACATCTCCTCGCTCTTTCTGTTGTCACTTTGTCCACTGAGCTTTGCTGCAGTCTTATTTGTGAAGGCTGATTCTTTTGGTGTGAACAGCATCCAGTTGGACAAATTCACATGAATCAAGTGAGATGCAGATTTCATTTATGATCATCTCCTGCTCCACTGTTAAGAATAAGTAAACAAAAGGTCTCAGGAGCAAAATAGTCTTACTCTGGCCTTGTTGGTTAACTGCACAGATAACATTAATATTAATAATTTAATTTGATCCTGTTCAGTTATGTTGTATTTTATTTTATTTTATTCCAGTGAGAGTCATATATTATTAAAAACATTAAAAAGGTCTGTTCACTGTAGACAAGACAAGTAAAGAATATTGCATATCAGTTGTAAACATTTGTAAAAATATGAATGGTAGACGAAAAAAAAGTCTATTTGCATGTCTTTGCTTCCGGCCTATCACCGCAATCGATTTAATGTGACATGCGATTGTCCCACAAACGCAGCCGCTACAACCCCAACATGCTGTGGGGTGGTGAAGTCGAGCATGGCGTACATGACGGAGCGTCACCTGGTGTTGGTATTTGACAAGCTGGGAGTGAGACTGGGTCAGAACTACAAACCTCACTCTCCTGAGGCAGTTCCAGCCATGAAAATGAAATCCCCTGAGGAGCAGGCTTCCCAGGACCAGCTGGTAAATGATAAGTGTAGCAAATGAATGAGTAACACCACCTCCTCCTCCTCCTCCTCATTCAACAGATCCTCTTCACCGGGCTTTGATCAGAGCGGCTCAACTGCCAACTTCTCGAGTGGCGCAGCTTGAGCAACAGTGGCGGGCTGTGTTTGGACCTGGCCACAAGTGTGAACGTGAAGGAGGCCGTTGTGTCTTCAGTTGGCATTCTGTGGACTGAGAGAGATTGAAAACAACCTTTTAAAAACCTATGTTAACATGAAGCCACGAGGAAGAAGAATGTGCAGAATAATAAAGAGGATTTCTCCGCATTGATTCTGTCTGGAGGCAAATCTGTGGACCACTCCTTTAATGCAAATAAAATAACATTCAACAATGGCATTACTAAGTACATGTTTATAGTGTGGTAAAATATATATATACTTTATTTTTTTAAAGATTTACTCCACACTTGTTATAGACTTTCGGTAATACTAATCAAACAAAGTTACTGAGGCGAGAGGAGCACGCACTCCTCTTTATACCAAATGATACGCTTAAGGACTGTGGAAAAACATCTCATATTGATCAGTCCAGTTTCTCTGGACACACCCGGCTCGAAGGACGGTCGTATTGATCTTTAAAATTCAAGTTCAAATTCAACTGTTTCTGCATGTCCTGCCCCTCCACCAACACAACAATTTAAAATCAGCAAACAAAGTGAGGCTGAAAGTGGTCCAGTTTAAAAGGTGATGCAGGATTGTCTGAGGCGGGTCTGAGGCGACTGAACTCAAACAGTCGGCAATAGATGCAATGTCCCATTGCATCTATTGCCGACTGTTTGAGTTCCCTAAGTTTGTCTCCAGGCTCCCTTCATAGAATCTTAAAGAACAGCTGGAGGTAATAAATAAAAGGCAGAGGGAGGACAGATCAATAAAGAAAGTCTGGCAGTCCAATCCAAAATTGTATTAAGCTCTGCACTAAATGCATACTCACAGGGAGGTGAGTGCTTGAGCAAACTCTCATGAATAAAATATGCAGACAGAAACAACTTTGATGGAAGGAAACTTTTAACAGTAAAAGGATAGTTTCTATACACTTCAGCGTGCATTAACAATTTTGTTTGACAGAATATGGCAAATGGTTATGTTTTATTATGAGTTTAAGAAAGAGGTTTCCTCCCCCCCCCCTCCTAGATAACACTGACCAACCTGGTGCTTCCTTAGATTCTGAGATTGATTTTCTACATTAAATACAGCAGTTGTTTTTGGTTCATTTCCGAGAGCTGTGAAAATAATTTTGAAAGTTGCTCGAGATGATGAAAGTTTCGTCATTCTCTTGACAAGAAACAGTCAAGGAGAGGATGAAGTAATGCAACTTCGTACAAAAAGAGAATATGATGAATTGAGCTTGATAATCAAGCGGTGCGATAAAGCTCATGACTCAAGCTGCGAGCCACCTTGACCCGGGCCTTTCCAAGCCAACCAAGAGCCGGTCTTGGTCCCAGAGAGAGGGCTCCTGAGGGGATCCTCCCACACCTGCAAGTGGCTGTCCCTCACGAGCTGAGTTGAAAAATATATTTGGTCCATTATGAATCTGTCCTAGCTACGACCTAGACTGTGGCAGGATGGATGTTGGGCTGAATGTCAGATCACTCGGATTTTATTTGAATTAGGCTACACAATAATTATTATGATTGGATTAAGGTCCAACATGTGAGACGCCATAGGCTTAAACATTATTGTGAATATTCAATGACTGTTATAACCGGCTTAGACATTAGGGTTTAAGGGTCTTTTGTCATTATGCAACACAGGGATGCACAACGAAATGCAGTTGGAGCCCATTTTCACATGAAAAACTAAATAAAACAAATACAGTAGTATAACTCAATAAATTTTTTGAATGATACAAAAACATTATTTAACTTGTACTATAACTTTTTCACACATTACAATAATGAACTATATGCTCAATTCATGATCGTCCTCACTTTTGTTTGTAAGGTTACAGTTCTGAAAAGTCCCTCATGATGCATTTAAGGACACCCTGGCATTTGAATTTTGATCAATAAAACAATTATTTCAACCAAAATAAATAAAAATTCCAAATACCCCGATTTTACATTTGTTTAATATTCTTGTACCTGACATAGCTTGTCAATACTTTTCACCTCTAATGTTCAATTCCGTTGCGTCTGCAAATCCATGTTCCTAGAAATGAATTTTCCTAGAAAGTAATTGAAGACTGGAAGGAACTAAATCAATCTGAAAACTGATGGTATGACAATAACGTCATGTTCATAAGATTTGGAGATTAAATAACTGAAATCCAACAGAGAGCATGAGGAGAAATCGGTGCACCGAGGAGGAGGTTGCATATTAGATGTAATTAGATGAATCTAACTATGGAGCAAATGTCAGTTGTATAAACATGTCTTTAGGACGCCCACACTTGGTTGTACTGTGTCTAGCAAAGTGTACACAAGTCACAGGGCGGTGCAGAAGAGGGAGAGGAAGATAAGTAGAGGAAGAGAAAGAGGTGAAATGCATTTGATGGTTCAATGAATTCCTCTGATTTCATGGATGAGATGATGGGAAGATCTGAAAAAGTTGGTCTGAAGAGGGGAAATAGGGAGGAGCGAGCGAGAGAATGGAGGAGAAGTTTCTCCTCTGTTTTAGAAAGCCAAAGTGTTTTTGAACCAGCATATTGATGGACCATTTGTACCAGCCAGACAAAGAGTTTATTAATGTTTCAGATTCCACTGTTTGCAATGTGGTTGTATTGACACACTTTTATTGACATCAAAGTAAACATACAAGAGCTGGGAAAATGACTAAAAGCTAATATACATTTAAAAAAAGCACACATTGATAAATGCAGATTACAGTGGGACGAGCATCCGCCATGTTGTCCTTCGATTGTGTTCACTTCTCTTTATAGATCATATAAAATGTCTAAATGAAAAAGTAATCAAACAATGAAAAAAAGACTAACACATACAAACTCACACACAAGCATCTTCACAATTTTGTTTATTATCACTCACACCTTTTACACATTTCGTATCATATGCTCCATATGTGCATGTGGATTATCAAACAGATGAAGGCTTGTGTAAACAAACAGATGAATAAAAGATACGTTTATGTTTATAGTGGAACCATATCCTATAATACCAGTTTGCAAACGTTTTCCAAGGACCATTGCCCTGATGGTGGCGGTAGAGCAAAAGTTGCCATGAATTTCCGTGACAGATTTAATGTAAATGTGGTTGTTGAAAATGTCTCGCAGTGGAGTATTGGACAAACAGATTAATTGCGAGACTATCTTTGATTACAATTGCACAGGTTATTTTTTCCGAGGAGGAAAGAGTACACTGAATGAGATGTTTTTTCAAGCATTTAATGGACCTTTGTGAAAGGAGGGGTGATAATAACAGGGGGATAAATGTTAGAGGACTGGGTGGCATTCAACATCCAGCTTCAGAATGGATGCTATTAAATGGAGTCGATAAGTAGAGGAAGTAAAGTAGGAGGGGGAGTGAGGACAGATGATGAAAATGATAAAGAAAAGGTTGTTTGGACAATAGCTGCAGCTGATTCGAGGGACTGAATGTGCTGTTTAGCTCGACCAGAGGGTTTATTTAATGCATGTTTGGAAGACATAGCAGGAGGGCTGGATTGTGGGATCAGAGTTGGTCGCTGCTTAGATTTAGTGAACAAGAGGAATGAAAGGATGAGATGGAGTCGGATGAGACATAGATTGTGGTGCAAAGGGTGCCTCGGGGTGAATGGTAAATTATGTTTAGATTGGAGACAGCTAATGGACAAGAAGAGTAAAGACTAGTGACAGAAGAGGGCAGGAGAGTTCAAGATGTTTGGAGAAAAAATCAACAGCAATGTGCTTTTTGTTCAGTTGTAGTTGTGAAAGTGAAGCATTTTTGGAAAGTTGGGGCATTCAGTCCTATTGGGAAGTCTGGTGATGTTGTAGTTGTATTTTTTAATAATGATTTGTAATGGATGAAAGGTGCAGGCAAATCATTTCATCCTTAAGAAAGGGGCGTTGGAAGAAAAAAAAATTCTATGAGTCGATTTACAAGATTGTTGAAAATAAACAAATATTTTGTATTATTGCGTAAGTATAGTGCAAATAGTACAAAAGGATATGTGTGCCTGTATTCATTATTTATTACATTATGGAGACAATCTGTTCACATTACAGGGACTCACCAGCCGTCCGGGACAAAAACACACACAAAAAAACCCGTAGCATAACCAAAAGTGGTTATGTTGTTTCATGCCTCTGTGCCAGCATCAGCCATGGCTGGGTGCCGGGATTTTGGGTTGTCCATCCGTACTTCCGTCCGTCTGTCTGTACGTATGTTTGTACCATTCTTGTGAACACGACATCTCAGTAACTACATCTCGAGTTGTTGGCAGAGGCCTCCAACCAAGAGGCCTAAATTCTAGTTTTATTATAAAATGTATTCTTTAGTGTTGGTGTTACTGGTCTACACACTCCATGCAGCACGCACAAAATTGCAACAAACTAAATAACATACGCAAATTCTGAACTTCTGTTCAGGATATTGCTATTATGCGAAGTTTTTGTATAGAGATGTACTGTAAAGCTGTGATTTTTCACACCAGTAGATTACATACAAAGTCAAAGCAAAGACCTGAATAGATGCGAGTAAACACAAATTTGTGCCGGGTGAATGGCGATCCGAGCTCAATTGAGAAAACAAGTACTTTAAAAGTGATTTGCTTGTCGTCTTGCGGAAAGAACAAAACATAAATTTTTTATATATCAACATTTTATATATTTTTCGACATCCCTTTTATCTATTTACTGCAATTGAATCACAGCAACTACTTTATTTTGTAGTTCATACAGTAGTAATACAGTAGTAATTGCTAGATACAGTGAATACAGCTCGATGAAATTCACAGATCACCCTCTGACACATTTTGTTTTGCTCACCTTTAAACTACTGCACCTCATGGTTACACACAACCACAGTGAAACCATCAAGTGCATTCCTTTAGCTGAGGCTCCCAGCTTACAGCATAGGAGTCTTGTTTTTGTCTCGAGGGAGTAAAGTTGGTCAGAGGTGTGTTATGTCCGGTCATTGTGCCGGAGGGCTTATGATTCACAGCGCTGCAGCTCAGCAACCGCTTCATTGCACTCATTTATTTCTACTTTGTAATATTACAGAAACAACCTCCTGGAGCCGAACTCCTGGCGCAGTGTTGTGAGGACGAGCAGCAGGAGTTAGGTGTATGAAGCAAAGCTCAGCTCACACCGACAGACTCATGAGCTTATGAGCTGTGTGTGGCTACGCATTGCTGCAATGGATTTTCCTGAGGCAAGGTTTTTTTCCAGGATGATGCAGCACACTGAAATATTGGTCCAGGATGCTAAATAGATATTACAGTTTGGACCCCACTGGTGCATTGACCATCTAACAGAGGGACCATCATTGACATGCTTAAAACATGCAGGTCTGAAAAATGCTTAAAAATGTATAATTTATATTTATATAGCAAGTTACACTATAGCAAGCGGAGACTGAAGTTTGTTTACATAACATGAAAGAAATATGAACTGATCAACACTTTTGCAGACTTTATTGAGAGGAACCCATTATAATTTAGTCAGAATGTCCTCAGAACAAAGGAGATAACAGAAGGATTTATGCTTTGAATGCAGCCAACAATAAAGGTAATACAATTTGTTGGGACACTCATAGTACACAAGCAAAGAGTTGTGGTGTGTTTGAGTGTCATGAGACTGGTCATGGACTTCAAAATATTTGTGTTGACAACATAGGACTGGTTCATTGTGAGCACATCAGATTCCATCAAAGCTGTTGTGGTTTGAAAATGACTTTGTTAAAGTTTTATTTTTTCAGATATGAAATATGTCAGAACCATCACACTGGAGGTTTCTCTGTGTTTGCGCAGACGTATTTCCCTTCGTCCTCAGTGAAGCCTATAATGTCTTCTACACCCTCCTCTCCCATCCTCCTCCCGCTGCTCCTCCTTCTGAGTCCTGAGGTCTGGAGCTACGAGGCTCCTGAGGATAAGCAGGATGTGTTTGCTAGAAAAGCTTGTCCTGCTTTCTTGACCTTTACCAACGCCGCCTACCTGGCTGGAGTCACAGTGGAGATCCCCTGCCACTGCAAACCACAACAGGTAACCGGACCAACCAGAAAGTAAACACTTCTACTTTAACATTGACATGCTTTAACGTTCAAGGTTTGCCATCAGTCTGAGGATAATAGTCAGATAATGTTATATCTTATAGCATTTATGTAGAATAAGCTTACAATTCTGTTAAAGATTGCTACTGATTTACCAAAAAAAAGCGAATACCGTGATGGAGATTGGTTTGCCTTTTTAAGGGTTTAGTTTATATCAGCAACTGCTGATATAATCTATACATGTAAGCCTCGTTCAGATATCATTTTCAAAACCCAGTATTATATTGAGAATGAGTCCAGTTCTGGAAAAGGATCCAAGTAAGAATCAGTTTGGTGAGCCGAAGGTCAAAAGATGTATCATATAGTTCAACAACAACCTAATCCTCCTTTTTGCATTAATTTAGTCCAGTATTTTATGACAATACTACATATCATGGCCTATTACTAAAAGACACAAAGGGAGGATGTGATCCTCAGAAGTTATTACATGGTTGAGTGAGTTATACCAATCAGAAACTGATGTAATTAGCATAACATAACGGTGCAATGAAAGACATCCTCTTTTCTTCAGACAATACCGTCTGTATAAACCAAAGCTACTCTCCTGCTGCAATCCACAGCCTCTCGTAAGCTTTACAGAGAAGTAGGATTTGTTTAAGAATATGCAGAGGAAGAAATCAAGCAGTTAAATGGAGCTCAGTAAAAAAGAGACGATGAGACAATGTCTTGAACCGTATTGATAGCTTCTGCTGAAGTAATTTCGGTTTCTGGTATTGATCAACTGAAAAACATAGATTTTAATTATTAAGTGCTGTGTGTGTTTCAGATCCAATCAGTTGTGTGGTTCTTTAGGAAACATCTGGACGGCTCCAAGGAGACTAGAGCCCTGACTGATCACCATGGCAACAGGCTGCTGGACCCTAATATAGTCCCACACAGTGGCGAGCTGCGGAGTCGATTCTCCATCCGTCTCTTCAGCCTGCTGATCTTCAGAGCAGGGCCCGACGATTCCGGCATCTATATCTGCGGCTCCGTTCACAAAGACTTCTTCTACGGTTACGACCTGGACATCCAGGAGGCACGTACGCTCAGCTTCATTTCCAGGTGACAAGACATAGTCAGTGACTGTGACTGTATTGGAAATGTGATGTGAAATCTGTCAAATGTTTGGCATTGATGATGATGAATGTGTTCATTTACTGAAAACTTCTATTGACTCACTGTCCAGTGAACTAGAATCAACACCCAATGACAATTCTGGTTGGACATCCCTCGTGTGTCTCTGCAAACTTTATGGATACATCCCATTTCCACTGGAAACACTCCATCACTGTTAACTGTTTCCCATTTTACCTCCCATATGATCAGAAGGATGGGTGTAAGACAGAGGTAACAGAGGCTTATGAACAACCAATGATTACAAATTAGACAGCATTATAGTGAAGATGTCCCCAAAAGTGTGTCCTATTTTTATCTTGGTGAATGACAACCCCCTGATGAACCACTGATTTAAGTCATTCTAATTCAAATGTGACGCTTCTAGGCTCCCTTCTGAAAGTACAAGCAAGAAAAGGGAAGTAAGAAAAGGACTCGGCTCTACTAAGTCGCTGTACCAAGTCTTCACCAGCTTCAGGCCCTGGTCAGTCTGCGATCGCTGTGGAGTCCCTGGAGAGCAGGTTCGTGTGGGACTCTGCCATGTCCACTCCCACTACCTGCATGTACGCTATAGACGGGCAAACCAGACCGTCACTTCCTGTGGCTCAGGGGCGGTGCCCAAGGCGTTTGGACAACTGAAGCAAAGCAGCGTCGGAGCCAGGCTGCAGGTCAAAAGCTGTCAAGTAACTTGTCAAACTCAAGCTCCTCCATCCTCCAAAATCTTGGCTCTGATGACATTTCTTGGATACAAGTAAGCAAGTAGATAATTATATAGAGGTTCACATACAAGACAGGATGTGGAGCGGGTCATCCGCATATTGAAGTGAACAAATGGTTTCCGAGGGTCAGGACAGCTCGCGTTGGTGTAAATGGGGAGCAGCTAATTGTAAGAGTTATTTGAATATAAATTTGCCCTGATAAAAGGTCAGTCGGGCACCAAAATTTACTGGAATTATGCTCAGGGGACCATGAATCAAAACATTTTGTTCTGGACCCGAGTGTGTTGGTGTCACTAATTGTACTGCCGGCTATATCAAAGTTGATTACTGCTAGTCAAGAATGTGATACACGATACATCCACCACCCAACGCCTGTTGAGACTCTACCGTCAATATTTGCTTACAAATAATGATCTATTATAAATTTTAAAAAAATAAATAAAGATTTTCCTCTTGAACTCACTCTGTGTATTCACAGTTTACAGGAGCAGTACAACCTCTCTCTAAATACTCTCTGTTTCTGTGTCGTAGTTCTGCCTCATTGCCAGTGTTTTACCTGAACCACCCTGCGCACCGTATCCTGACCCTGGGCTGTCCCGGGGCACGACCTAACATGGCCGTGGCCTGGGACCGAGGCTTTGAACCCATCTACCGATCTGAACACTTGGCAGGTCGTGACCTCAACGCCCCGCCCCCCAGGCTGCTGATAGACACCGGACACCACTTGTTGTTTCAACCTGCAAAAACTCAGGACTCTGGTATCAGCTACTGAATACTGTAATGAGCCACACCTGTGTCAGGACAAGTTTTGTGATACAATTGTGTTCATCTGTCTCTATTTATATTCTAAAATATTCTATTATTGCGTTCATCTGTCTCTATTTATATTCTAAAATATTCTATTATTGCATTCATCTGTCTCTATTTATATTATATTATAGTATTAAGTGGTGTTTTGTTTACTTTCCTTACAAGCTACTATGCATGGTACATGTTGATGCAGTCAAACTCTTCCCCTTTGTTTTAAAATCTTATTCCTTACCTGCCCATAAGTCACTGTTGAGTTTCCCTCCTCTGCCTCAGCTGCACAGCATGTCTTTCATCACCACGCTAGTTCCAGTGTATATAAAGCAGTCCCTTTGCACTCATAATACGTCAATCATCTATTATGGGTTGTTGTCACAGTCTGCGTCTGCCTTGACATCCATGCCCCACTTTGATTGCCTCTTGGTGTGTCATTACATAGGCTTTTTTTGTCGTTTCATCTAACTAAGATATCATTTTTGTTAATTAGGTGTCTACTACTGCTGGCTGGAGGGTCACCGAGCTGCTGAGATACGCCTGCTGGTCTATGCACATTTGGGGAGGGGACAGTCAGTGACTTCCCATCCTGACTTCTGGATTGCTCTCCAGACTGTGTTAAGATCATATGTTGTCATGACAGCTGTATTTTGCCTGCTGGTGTTCGGCAAAGCTGGAGTCAAACACCTCAGAGACACCAGAGAAACACACGAGGATTAAACTTAAATGAATGCTGTAAAATCGTCTTAATCCATTTTCTAATACGGTGAAAGTTGGAAAGTTTTACATTTTAAGGGAATGTCATTAAATTCACTAATTCTCACACCCACGACCTAAATATTAACTTCAACAACTCAGTGCTGGCTCCGACTCTGACTGCCAGGAACCTCGGTGTGACGCTCGACAGTCAACTCTCCCTGACTGCCAACATTACCGCAATAACACGCTCCTGTAGGTCCATGCTGTACAACATCAGGAGAATACGACCTCTTCTCACTCAGAAGGCGGCACAGGTTCTGTTCCAGGCTCTGGTCATCTCACGGCTAGACTATTGCAACTCCCTCCTAGCAGGTCTACCTGCTAATGCCATTCGACCTCTATAGCTCATCCAGAATGCAGCTGCTCGACTGGTCTTCAACCTCCCGAAATGTACTGCCAATCGGCTTGTAGCTCCTTCACTTCGAGCTAAACACTCATCAAAATCACGACTGTTTGCTGTGCTGGCTCCTCATTGGTGGAACGAGCTCCCCATTGACATCAGGACAGCAGAAAGTCTCTACATCTTCCGTCGCAAACTAAAAACATATTTTTCGACTATACCTTGAATAGGGAAGGTAGAGCCGTAGTAGCACTCTAGTAGCACTTAAATGTCCCTTACCGATAGCACTTTGTTGTTTAGCACTTTAGTAGCACTTAAATGGCACTTACGGATAGTACTCTGTAGTTTAACATTATTGAAGAAATTGTACTTGCTTGATTCATGTTGTTCTAAGTTTGGACTCATGGTTTAATGCACTTATTGTAAGTCGCTTTGGATAAAAGCGTCAGCTAAATGACATGTAATGTCATGTAATGTAATGTAATGTAATGTAATGTAATTTGAACTAAAACCATACATACCTTTAAGAACCCTTATTAAGGCATATTGCTGTATAGTCAGTGATATGCAGGTGAAGGACACCTGCAGAAGCTCCTCTATCACCTGTTAGACAGAAGGGCATCACATGTGTCCTCATTAAGACTTCTCTCCACCCTGAGAGCCAGAGCGATGAATGCAGGGAAACTTGTTCCTCCACAGCTGTGGCCTCCACTACGCTCCCTCTCAGTCCTCTTTCTTTCATCTCAAGATGCACTCTCTATGGTTCTGCCTCCGCCTCTCTGAATCAAGTACCTAAATCCACATACCACGTTTCTTCAGCATAAATCAATGCATATGGGTAGTTAGTATTGACTCTAACGAATTTCACCGTAAAATAATGGTAAATTACTGGCAGCAGAGACGTCTGTAATTTACTTTTATTTTACAGTGCAGCTACTGTAATTTATTTTAACAGTATATTATCATCTATTGGATTACATTGTTATAGTAGAATAACTGGTCTTTAAGGTAATTTTATGGAACATACTAGCATGTTACCATTTATTTACAAAGGGTAATACAATCTGCTACTTTTGTAAACAGAAAAGTAGAAAACACAAGAATGCATACAAAATTAAATTACTGAAGTTTATTACATGTTGTCAATCTTTTATACAGTTGACTTTTGTCACCAATCAACACCCCCTCCTATAAACGCAACCTCACCTGACATTACAGTCTGTGAAGAGAAGAGTAGTTGTGACACTTTCAATTAGCCTGTGAGTTAATTGTGTTGTACAGTATTTGAAAAGTATTTAAAAGAGCTTGTGATTTAATCTTGTAACTTCATGGGATTCCCCAACCCAATATCTCCATCCTGCCTACTAGCTGAATATACCTGTAGTGTCGCTCACAGCAGAGCTGAAGGTAAACAGTGACGAGGCCAATTCACCCAACATCATCTGAGGCCGCGTTCCCCACACAATGAATAGCAGTCGACCCAGAGGATTCATTAGGTGTGGGATGATTCATTCAAAACATGTATCTTTTTTACATTGATTTCTGTTCATATTAATATGACACATGCAATAACATACAGTATATAAAGACCCAACATTGACAACCTAGTGTTCAATTATTTCTCTAAGTAAGAAATTGACATACGTGCTTTTCACCTGATAGCAACGATATACTGCATGTCTACTTCAACTTCATTGTCATGGCAACGAATGTAATGTGTAAAGAGTGGACAATTCTGTCTGACACCAGGGAAGATTTTAACCTCGTCTGTCCTTGTTTCAGAGGAGCCAGTTTGCGAACATGATGTAAAAAGTAATAATGCAGCATTCATGACACACAATCCATCCATCAGGATGTGTGCTTGCTCGTATGAGTGGGCGGATGACAATGTGTTGCAGCAAAAGTTGTGCCATGGTCAACTTTTTTTAGAGGAGCAGACAGAATATGTTGATACTTCCACTCATTTTCTTTATTCAGAGCTGTCATATGACTTGGTAAATAATTTTCTTAAATGGTTTGTTCCCGTTAACTTACTGATTTGGAAAATTACTTTGAGAGCATTGTGGAAGTAATTCAAACTTTTACCAGTGTCAGTGTTAGGACTTAGACAAAGAGAGTAAGAGGACAAAAGTCTACGTTTGGGGAAGTCTTGGGTAGAGAGGTGGAAGTGAGTCACCGACGTGTGGTTTGCATGTTGTGCTGTTTTGTCATTTGCGGGTGCCTTCCTCGTTTTGGGTGTTGATTGTAAAAATAAAGGTTCTTTTGGACATAAAATAAAAGGTGGAGGTTAAACTGGTTTAAACCCCGCCAAGCCTCATCAGACTTTACAATTGTCCGTATTTAAAGTTGTGCCTTATTGGACGAGCCCCAAGGGAACCGCAGGGAGTCACTGTGACACGGAAATGATGTCACTGAGGCCATGGTATGACTATACGTTTCCATTTTAAAAACGCATATCTTTTGCTCCATTTACACTGAGCGTCCACACAACTACTGTTTTTTTTAGCACTGAAAACGGAGGAGCTTGGAAATGCTCCAGAGGACGGATAAGTTTGAAAGCTAACTAGGGTTACGTCCTAGTGTGGACGGGCGTAAACAGAGATGTTTGGAACCGATGACGGAGACACCTGCGTTCGCTACTTGATTGGGTTTAGCAGTCACAACGTGTCCTTCTCTGATTCGTCACGGCCCTATCACATGACCCTCAGAAGGAAGATAACAGAATTCCCCAAAAGGCTTTTATCTGAGCAGAGATAGCTCATTTTTATTGTAACCTTGTTTGTTTCTTTTAAGGTTAACTGTATTTTTACTGTGTTATTGTTTATTTTACGAACTGCCGAGTCCTGTTCAGTGCTGCGAATCATAATTGTTGTGCCTGTTGCTGCTGTGTTAGTGTTGCTTACACACACACGCACACGTACACGTTCGACACCTTCACTGTTAACTCTAAAAGTAGAATAGTACTTTGACCATTGACATTTTGAGAGATATTGTCAAACGCACATTTCTTTCACTACTAAGTATGCTGACTTTATTGTAAACGTTCCACTGCTGTGCAACATGAATACAATGTTCCGTCTGTTTTCTGTTTTCATGACAGTCAAAGCACATGAATGCAGCTCCCACAGTTCATCAATATAATGAACTGTAACTCCGAAATAACTGTGTTACCCAGCGATGTCCAGTCGTCGCCAGTGAGAGCAACAGTTGGTGTACGTTGGAACGCCGCCACTTCCGTTGCGTTTC
This sequence comes from Cyclopterus lumpus, assembly GCF_009769545.1. Classification (NCBI taxonomy): domain Eukaryota; kingdom Metazoa; phylum Chordata; class Actinopteri; order Perciformes; family Cyclopteridae; genus Cyclopterus; species Cyclopterus lumpus. Next base: position 15,724,681 of record NC_046972.1, read on the forward strand.
TAAGGACGCTCCTCAGACCCACATCTTCCACGACAGGAATCGGCCTGCAGTCCGCTGCTCTCCACTTGGCCAAAACATGTGTTCATTGTTCTTGCATTGGTTTATCCACAGTTCTCCCGCACGCCGCATCCAAAGTAGTCTGACGAAATTTCGCTCCACTGGTTGTTTGGGTAGCTCTTGGCTGGCATCAATGCTGTGTGACGCCTGTAAGACGTACTTCATGCTTGTAGTACTTCATGCTCGTAGTACTCCGGTGATGAGTTAACTCCAGTTTGAGTGGTTACAAATAACTTTGCTTTTATCAACTACACCGTCTGGTAGAGATTTTAAATGAAAATGTCCATTTAAAAGTACCTTTCTCCATGTTCTCGGTCAATGTGCGCAGCAGCATTAAGCCCCTCCCAGTGCAAAAGAATGCTGTTATACGCATGAAAAAATCATTGTCGTCGTTAATGGTTTGCGTGCCCAGCCCTAATATATATGCCTTGCATGGTCGTGTGGTTTGAAACTCTACAGATAAGCCCACATATTCAGAAACTTAAATTAGAATTATTAAAAACAAAAAGAAGTTATGTTAATGATTCTATTCATGATATTATTTTTAGAGAATTAAACCAACTGAACATGATTATTTCCCTCTGTGACTGTTTAAGTGGAGATCCATCATCAGTTCTAATTATTACAATTCATTTTTCACTGAGAACCCAGACATTTACTGAGAAATAAATAATTTAATTTGATTTATATCCTATTCTAGATCTAAATGGGCCTTTAGAAATGGCAATTACAATCAAATTTAATTTATCTTCCGGGAAGCATGAATATGCTTAGATTTCCTGGAAATTAAGTTATTTATCCTCTGGGAATGATGAATACCCAAACATATATATATATATATATATATATATATATATATATATATATATATATATGCACATTTCTAAAAGTAATAAATGCCTCTTCAAGGGATCATTTTGTAATATTGCAGGTTGGAATGTAAAAAACTGAAAACGGCCACGTGGCATTGATTAAAAGAATAGCTGCAATTCACAGACTGGTATTGATGTTTATGATCGCTATGTATTGCTCTGACAAAAAACTGTTCTTTGACTGTGGATTAAAAATCACTCAAGACTTGCTTTAAAAAATTGGTATTTTGCCCAGCATGGCACGGCTGTATCAACCCAGTCATTCACCTACTTCCTGAGCTTTTTTCACATCCATCTAATTTTTTATCTAATTTTTAATCTAAATTACTTATTATATTTTATATATATATATATATATATATTAGTGATAAGGTGAGCTTTACCGTCATTATTGACACGACATTGATGCTGTAAGGACCGAGGCACTTCAGCTAAGCTCACCCTCTTTTATATTAAAGCTTACTCCAGTCTGAGCTAGGGATGCCCAGAAGGATCTGGAAGAAGCAGGGAGAGTGAAAGGTGTCTCTGGGATACGTTGTAGACGAAGGGATTGACAAGTCTAACTGAGCAGAGTAATAAAAATGCAGTCAAACAAAAACGTGGCAAATCCACATTTTCATGGCACGGCAAAGATATCGCGGTCTCCTGGCTTCATTACACGAACACACAACACAAAAAAGTTGATCAATGTTGTAGAAAAGAGTAAAATGTTGATCTTTTTTGATGCCGCTAGCTCCATGCTAACATCCGCTAGCACAGCCGCTAACGCATCCACTTGTAACGTTTATTCTGTACGTTTTCACCGTCGAAATGCTGCAAGTCCCGACTTGCAGCATTATCGCGAGTTTAGACATTGTGTGTTTGGGCTGCTCTTGTGAAACATGCATAAGAAATAAAGGAAAATCGATAGTTTCTTTGCAAAGATGAGGATTTATTGAATGCTGGGAAACCCAACATGGTCATGTTTGTTGACGTGGTCTGCGCGGGCGTCCTCAAACCCCTCCCCTTCCCTTTGTACGGCTCACGCAGACCACGTCAACAAACATGGCCATGGAATTGGATTCCGGAATGAAGCTACCTCGCCCGGACCAGAGAAACCTGGTGAGTCGAGCTCTAGGGACGTGGACGTCACCTCGCTAGCGGGGAAAGAGCCAGAGCTGGTGCGGGAGGTGGAGCGGTATAGTTGGGCTTTATTTTAGATCTTTGGGGCGTATATTTGGGGTACTTGTCATACTCCTGCCCGACACCTCACAGATGACGTCACAGTTTCCATTGTAACACTTATTTGATAGATATACATATATATATATATATATATATATATATATATATATATATATATATATATATATATGTATATGTATGTATACGATTGGAGGTTTTTGGTTTGTTTACCAGACTCCCGTGGGGGCTCTGGGGTAGAGGCACGTGCACCTCCGCCCACCCAAACCCTCTCTATTTGGCCCTGCAGCAGAGAGGCTGCAGTGGGCAGAGACTGGTGCCTCTCCAATGAGCCTAGTGGAAGTCACTTCTATTTATAGCTCTGGCTCTGTGCTCCGTGATGTCACTGAGAGAGATCAGAGACTCTAATAACTGCTACTACGGTAACAGTGACGTCATCTGTTCTGCCGTGTGGGGGAGGAGCTAATTTGATCAGTTCATTCTGCGATGAAAATGAGCTCCTCCCCCACACCTCAGAACAGATGACGTCACTGTTTCTGTGGTAGCAGTTATTTAAGTTATTTGAGTCTACTCAAATAACTCAAATAACTGTTTCTATGGAAACATTGACACATATTACACCTATATCAGATGGCTATGTTCACCAATCCTGTGCAAGATTTGGTGAGTTTTGGAGTATGACAAGTACCCCAAATATATGCCCCAAAGATGTCAAATGAAAATCATAGGAATAATAATAATAATAATCCTTAGAATTTCAATTGGCCCTAATAATAATAGAATAGAATGCGTGGAGGTGAATACCGGCCCACCTCCATCACCAACCGGCACTCCCTCTGACATCGCTGGCCCCGACTATATTCTGTTCTTCACAAAACACGTTAAATGTACTCTAATGCTGCGTTCACACCAAAAGCGTTGCGAGAAAATAGCGAAAAATGAAAAATGTACTTCATTCGCCAAAAAAACGTTTGTTTATGTTCTGAAGAACCCGTACAACCGTTCATGCTCTGAAAACCCGGTTCATGTTCTGAATTGTTATTGATAAAGATTGAGGAGATTGGATCTTTTTTTCTGGAATACTTGATGCGGCCCAGCCTCACCCTGACTCTACCTCCAGCGGCCCCCAGGTAAATTGAGTTTGAGATCCCTGTTGTAGACAGACAAATAGCGACAGTACACTTACCATAAAAGACTTTACTGTACTTCCAACAACATTTCAATCAACAACAATGTGACAAGAATGTTAACATTAATTGCATATGTGCAGAGATGTAAACACAAACTGCTGTAAATGGGAGACGCTGCACTCTAGATGGAGAGACATTTAGCACAGAATACTGTATATAAGCAGATTATTTATGGCTCATATTATTGTATCTTTTCCCGCCACATGTCACCTGCCCTCTCCCTCAGCAGCACCACACTGCTTTATTTGCTCCTGTACGGTACATTTCCTTTATATTGAGACGACTGTAGCTGGGAGATGGAGGATGGAGAGAAGGCAAAGAAGACACATCTGGACCACACACCACAGCTATTAATCAACTTGTTAGAGCATCCAGGCCAGCAATGTAGCAAGCCGGACGTCTGCTGGATGATAAATGAACAGAGACAAGTGTCTTAACCTTGTTTTGCCTCAGGAAAACAGACTATTTAATGCTCTCTGCAGCAACGATACCTGCCCGCTGCTTTGCTGCTCCACCAGTTTAATGAGAAATCACTCCAGTTATTTCTCATTTGCTGTACTTTGATAATGGAAGTAGTTGCCAAACATGTGAACACACTCTTTAGATCATATAGCTATATCTTAGTTAGCAGGGAGAACTTCCAACATTGGGTGAAATTGGGGAAGCATATTTTTTCGTTGAACAGTTACATTCATTAATAAGTCAAGACCCTAGGTCCTTTGCTCTCGTCATAATTACTACTCCCACTAACAATCTTGAACCTTCCTGCCTTCCCAATGATAACGCCCACCTGAGCCGATTAGGAGGTAGAGTGGGGGCCCCAAATCTATGCTCCCAATGACAATTGCAATCCGTTGATGGGAATGATGGTGATGATGAACATCTAATGTTCTTGTTTTTTGTTTTTTGTTTTTTTTAATGGAAGGCTGGGAATCCATAGAAAGTGCAAAACGATCAGGTTTCAGTACATAGTGAGACATTGAGGGGAACATGAATAAAATAAATTGATATAACTATTGATATAAACTGAAACAACATTAACAAGAGACATGATTATAACAACTAAGAATTTAAGAAGTCCAAGTTGAGATGTGGATCCTTCGTTGAGAAGGAACATCTTCTAAAGAGAGCAGAACATGCTGTCTCTTCACAAAGTGTGACAGAGTGCATGCTGATAGTTTTCCCTTGGTGCATTGTACACTATTTTCCACTTTTGCTGTTGTGGCAGTTTTGCACATGCACCTGTCCTTTGAGGACTTGCAGCATTAGGCGATAATACATATATCAAACTATGCAGTATTTTCTCTGATAGCTCATATGTAGCTATTTAAGATGCTAAATGTAAATTCCTGAGCATTTCTAGTGCCTCCACATGGCTCTTAACACGGTGACGGCTAAGATAACAGCTTAAAGATGGGGAGGGACTCTACGCCTAGGAGACGACGCCGTGGGATATATACGCGGGTGGGCGTAGAGCAGAGCTAGTGAGGCACACTCATGCACTAAAATGCACTAAAAAGGTTGTCCAAGGACCCTTTGCCGAATGTTAACAATTAAACCTCAAAGTCACCATTTAATTTCAAATCATATCTGCTGGACATGAGGTGAGAGATTATAGAGAGTATCATTGTCAAAATCCATATTGTCTGCACTGTATATCCCGCAGAATGGGATATTGACCACGGTTATAGGCTAATGTGTGAAAAGAGGTGGGTCTTGGGGGTTATCGCGCGAATCCAAAGATTTTACATAGCGGTGTCTCCTGTAAACAGTACAACAGGACAATGGCGAAGCGGACTATCAGTTCGTACTTTCTTCCTAAACCTAATGATATAGAGAAGACAAATCCCGAGAATGAGTCCGACTCAGATTGTGAGGAAACGGTCGTGGCGAAAAAAGGCAGGAAATTCAGCTTTCGCGATGAGTGGCTGCGTGAGTTCACTTGGCTGAGGTATTTCAGGGAGACCAATTCAATGAACTGCAAATTCTGCTGTCGATACCCACAACATGCGGGGAACACGAAATTTGCTGATAAGACTGGCACTACACAATTAAAACACGACACGCTGATCAAACACAACGCCAGTCAGAGACATAAAATGTGCCGCGACCTGTGCAATGAAAGTGCAGCTCCACTCCCAGTCGCATTTAGAAGACAAGAGGCTGCTAACCAGTGTGCCTTGGAGGCCGAATTGCTATTGAAGTTTAACACGGCGTATTTCATTGCCAAAGAAGAACTGCCTTTTACGAAATTTAAAGGCCAACTTGATCTACATAGGAAAAATGGTGTAAAACTAAACGCAACATACAATAACGACACAGCATGCGCACAGTTTGTTGGCATCATCGCAGATACACTGAAACGGAAGACGTACGAGAAGATTAAGGACGTTCCGTATCTGTCAATCATGATTGATGGGGACACAGATACGTCAACAAAAGATTGTGAAATCATATATGCCAGGATCCTGCAACAAGGGAAACCAACAAATGTTTTGATTGGCCACATCGAAGTGCAACATGCACATGCTCAAGGTATGTTTTCTCTCAAATTATGTTTAAACTCAATACAGTAACTTCTGAAGAGTTCTGTTGTGAATATTTTGCAGTGAAGGAAAACAGGCACCATAATGATTAAGCTGTTAGGCTGGTGGTAGGACTAACACATAAATAATTGTGCACAATATGTGATTTCATTTTAAGGTGTATATGATGCCACCAAAGAGGCCTTCAAGAAACTAGGGACAGAAACAGGGTGGTTAGACAAGACAGTTGCCATGGGAGCTGACGGCGCAGCTGTCAATCTTGGGCATAAAGGAGGTGTAATAGCCCTTCTCCAAGCTGAGGCAGGGGCTTTTATTGTCCCATTTCATTGCATGCCACATAGGTAGGTCAGGTGAACCATCAGGCTAAAGATAGGCTATTAAGCAATTATTTATAGTGTGCACCCCTAAATTTTCTGCTTGCGCCCCTAAAATTTTAAGTTAGGGGCAACTGTGCTCCTAGTAAAAAAAGTTAGTCTGGAGCCCTGTAATTCATATTTTTGTAATTAATATTGTGTAGTACGTTTATGTAAAAGCTTGAGTAGGCCATCTTCATCAATCAGGCAATCAAGAAACCAAATGCTCCAACAACAACAACATGAATACAATCTGGTGTCTGTGGCTGTCACTGTAATAAGGCTACCGGCCTCTGCCTGTGCACTCATCCTGAATCTTCCATAAGCTGTTAGCTTGACAGATGTTAATATTGTGAGAACCTTTGAAGCAAGTGCTGCTAGCTATTTTCTTGAGGAAAGAGTTGTGAACACTGGGATCTAGCCTACCCTTGCTAGTTTCTCAAGCTTTCAAGCTTGGATGTGGCTCTCTTCAGCAGCCTCTGACCACACACAGAGCAACAATATCCAACCATTCAGACCTACAAGATCAAACCTTTAGCTAAGAAAACAACCTTTCTACCCACGGTTCTGTTCTGCAACGAACAATTCTAACCTGCTAAATATCTCAACACTTTGTTCCATGTAATCTTCACAACGTCGTAAAACGTCTCTGGATAATACAGTTGATCAATGTTGTAGCAACATGGCTGGTGTTGCAGAAGCATTATGTCTTCACCAGTGCTCCCATGTGAATGTCAAGTAATTGTATTCTGTTGACCGACCATAATTCAACAGCAGGGAAAGAAGAGCGGATTTAATTGGCACCATTAAACCTCCCTGATCCTGTGCAGTGCAACATGGTGATCAGCTTCTGCTGGGAAAATAACACATTGTTTGTTTGCAACAACAGAGAGCGACAGGCCGGGGAGGGGTTGAAGCCTCGCAGCCCAGAGAGGTAATTGCTGCCTGACTTCATACCCAGAGTAGCAGATCTGAGATCTTAACAATGGATTGGATATTAGTCACACCTCACAAGGGTGAAGTGACCATATGAGAATACATGTCCAAAATAGAAAAAAACAATACAAATTGGTAATAAGAAGCATTTTACTGCACGGAGCAGTAAATGACTGCTCGGGAGTTGGAGGGGTTGAATGACGTATTTCAGATTCATGGCTACAAAACAGATTATTTTTAAACCTGTTTTCTTTTTCCGCAGCCCAGAAGTCGTGAGGCAAAACCGGACAAAAACATAATGCATTACGTCTGAATCCGCCGTGTTTGCTTGAATTCCTGTCTTTGTGGTTTTCCCTTTTTTCTGTGCAGCACCTGTGTTTGTCAGGTCTTGTCTTGTTTTCTAGTTAAGTTTCTTTTCTTTTTTTTAAATGTCATTTCAGTATTTCCTTTTTTATTTTGTGTCGCTCACCTCTCCTCTCATTGCAGATCACTTCACTTCCTGTCTTGCCGGATTGACTCCAAATGTGTCAAATTACTTTCATCCTTCCAATTCAAACTGTAATTTACTTTTCACAGCCAACAAACGATCCTGACCTGTCAATGACTTCTGTGCGATACAAAAATGTTTCACATTATTCACTTCAAAATAAAAAATAAAAATGTTGCAGTGATTTGGGATATTAACATGTATTTACTGTGTCAACCACTATTGATATCACAACTGTCTGGGTCAAATTGATCACAAATGGCAGATGGTTACTATAAGCATTTTGGTTTTCATCCAGATATATATTTATTACATGCATACAAAGTTATGACGACTATTTACTGGCTCTGAGCCAGTTTTTCCTCCATTTCGCTCACCAAGGGTCCGTTTAGGGTGAGGCTTTGGCATTTTTATGGCCGGCTATATGTCATTGCAGTGAGGGCGGTGCAGGCAAATGAATGGCGCCCCATTATTAGAATTGCTTGGAGGTGGGTGCCGTTTGCTTGCATGCACACTGCAATGACTCAGAGCTTTCACTTCTGGTGTATTACGCCACCAGGCTAGAAAACATGTTTTCCTCTCAACTCTGAGGAGTTTACTGAGGAGTAGCATCAGGACCCTTAGTGTCCCTTTGTAAAACAGTGTGTCCAACTATGATTAATGTTGTGACAAAAAACATCCTGATTCTGCTTAAAATAAGTACATAAACTTAGGTTTAGGCGACAAAACCAATTAGTTAAGTTGAGGAAAAATATCATGGTATGGAAAACACGTAACTCCGAAATAACACAAATAACAACACTTAGCTTCTGTCTCAACTCTCCTCCCTCTCAACTCAACTCTGACTGGGTGATTGCTTCATGGTACGCTCTCGACAAATTAATCCAATACTCACACGTCTGATGTTGATGAGTGGCTAAATAATGTTCTCATATGTTTATGTAGGAAAAAGCCCAAGATGAACCATCTGCCTTTCAAAGTTGTATTGCAATAAATGTAGATCTATTGAACCGTGTTTTGTCTGCATATTTATGACCCCATGTCTTGAGTGTTGGAAGCACACAACTGATATAATGATATTAAACAAGTCAAAAATATAGTATTTTTTATTTTATTTTTGGTCTTGACACTTTGAGCAATACGTGAAAATGAAAGGACATGTGTTGTTTTAGACTGACCCACTTATATTGATGGCAATTAAGTCAAATTAAATGAGAACCTTTAAGTCCTGTGTGTGATATGTGATACCCTATTCATACATGCGTGATAAGGTGCTGAAATTAAAAAATCTGTCTTCCAACATGTTGGCCAGTGTCATCTAAATCCTCTGCAGAAACAATAAATGTCAGGGACTTTCTTATTGCCCTGGAGTAATAACGAATCCTCCTTTAAGCTTATCTGAGGGAGCTTTTTTTTTTAAAATCTCATCAGTGGCTATGCTCTTGTTGTTTCATCACTCCCAATATGATTGTCCACACCTTTAATTTCCTGTCTGTCATTCCCTTTCTCCCTTGAGTTAACCTTGGCACCGTCTCCTAATGATTTGCATTTCCTGTCTTCCTTTCTTTAGTTTATTAAACATTCATCTTGTCAATATATTCTCTCCTTTCTTGTTACCCAAGACATTTTTATTTACTATATTTGCTGTTGTTTATTATTGTTGCCTTCTTTTGCCCTTAACCAAGGTGATGCTGCAGAGTAATCAGAATTGTCAACATTAACAGGCAAAATATATCATTTTTAGCACATTGAGAAAGTGTTACAACAACTTAAAACAATGGTGAATTACAATAAGGAAGATGTATACATTTTAACTTTTCAATCAATAATTTACTGTGGAATTCCTGACTTTAAGTGGATTTATCTTATTCTTTTTAGGAAGTGAGATAATACATTAGTCTTTTTCATATGATTCTTTTTTTCTCCTCAATATTATTCTCTGCAATTTGTTGCCTTTTCTCCGGCAGTTGTGTCCCTGCTAAGCGGCAGCACTGTAAAAAAAATAAAAGCATAAATGACTGGAGGAGGAAAATGCTTTGTTTTCTCTCTCTCACACATAGTTACATTTACACTGGGCTTTTAAACACAGCATTGGTAAGATAAGAAATATAATGTGTTTTCTTCTTTTTTGTTCTCCATTATATGCTTTCTTTTGATGTCTTCTGTAGTACATTTTAAAAGGACATAAATCTGTTCATCCTGTTTCTCGACATCGCATCTGTTTTTCTCTCATTCCTTCGCTGCAGTTGTCTCTGTCTTTTCTCTGCCTCTCCATTTCCTACCATCCTCATCTTTTTACTGTCATTTCTTTCTCCACTCCTACCCCCCCTCCCCCACTCCCCTGCTCCGTCATGCTTCTTACCTAAATGTGATTGAAAGTCCAGTTTAAGAAAAAATATTCATCAAACGTCTTTCATGTTTGGCCCTCCGTCGACCGTGGGAGTCATCTCTGATATTTAAGTGTTTCCTCTGGACTTTTATTTCCTTTTCCTTCTTGACAATTTGCATCTCAATTAAACATCCTGATATAACTGCTGTTATTGGTGGGGATTATTAAACAGGCAGAACAGAAAGGGGGTTTAGGGGACAACCGTGTTGAACTGATTTTGATTGCCATTTGTCGTAGATGTTTTCAGATTAAATTCATTTGTTTAGATTTTGCTCCTGCTTTACATTAATGTGTGTCTGCCGCTTGGCAGATGTTTACCCACAAAGTGATGAAGCAGGTGTCCTTTTTCTGTATGAAAGATAATTCGAAAAATAATATATAAGTTTAGGACGAGTTGGGAGTGGGAATGCGTTGGTGTAGCGCACACAACGTGTGGGTGTGCTTTCAAAGGTTTTCTTTTCAATGTTGGCAAGTAAATAATGTGATTTAACTGTGTATTGATGTAATTGACTGAAACTTTAGCAAGTCTGTTCAACACAGACAGACACACACACACACACACATACACACAAACACACACACTCTCACACACACACACACTCACACAGACACACACACATACACACATTGTTATTCCCCAAGCCAATTATCCTGTATAGTTCCTGTTCTATCACAAACACAAATGAAACCAAGAGTATTTATCTTGTATTGGTTGATGGGTGCAGCCCTGGTGGACTGCAGGTCCTCCATAGATTTAATGGGATGGTTTAAGAGCAGCAAAATCTTCTCGTAACTTAGGGAGTAATTGATCCAGTGGTACATTGTTTATTACAAACAGTAGCATTCATTCTGGACCTGAAATCATCCTACACTCCATTAAATGTACTGCTCCCAATAACCCAATCCCGATTGGGTTATTGAGATTATTCTGGGTATGTCCAAGTGGGAGGATATCCCAGGGCTGCATTAAAACGAGCTAGAGGAATTTCCTAACCCACTTGGCCTTGCAATACCTCGAATCCCCCAGAGAGAGCTAGTGGATGTGGCTGGAGAGAAGGATGTCTGGGGGTCTTTGCTAAGCTTGCTGCTACCAAAGCACAAACCAAGATAAATGAATGGATAGATGCATTGGCAGAGTGCCTGAGGACATTCATGCTCCCCAGAGGATGTAGCAGTTCTATTTTGGGAGATAAGCTGCCACAGACAGGATACAATACATTTGTTGCAGTCATGAATTCTGCCTTATTGTAATGATCCATCTTTCTGACTAACTTTGATTAAAATGACTATGATTAACTTTCGTTTTGTTTTGATTTTGGCAGAATCATTGGACAAAGGTGGTAGTGTTTCCACGTGCACTACGTCCTCATATCTTTATGATCTGTACCTGCCAGAGTTTTCTTAGAAAACGTAGGGTCTGACCGTTATTATGACATGTTAAATCACTGCCATTTGTGGCCTTTGTGGTAGTTCTATGCATGCTATGTGCACAAAGTATATCTTTAGGTGTTAATTTAAATTAAACCACCAACATGAACATCAAATGAAGTCCAGAGACAGAGCTAAGACCACACAAATTAGGTCACTACAACATAACATCATTTAATTGGCTGATTTACAAAGCATTCAAACAATTTCATACTATATTTTAAAAACACATTTACTAACTCAAGGCCAAGGGCCCTCCATTGGCTCAGGTTCCTTAGAACAAGCCCACTTGTCCTTGTTGTAACTTTATTTTAGGCCAAGACCTAAATAATTGTGTTGTGTTGGAGGTTGAGGTATTGACCATTGCTCTCTTGCCATGTTTCTCTCCGTCCTGTTCATCCCTGCATATGTCTTTCTGTCTGTCTTTCAGTGGGTGTCTCTTTGCCCTTATCTTCCTCTGTCAGTCATGGTGCGGTGTGAAGCCCTGTTTAGTATTCCCCTCAGTCATGTCTGTGTAATGTCTCACACACACACACACACACACACACACACACACAGAGGCTGGCAATAACTTGTGTTTTCCCTCACAGGCTAGAAATTATACAAACAAATAGATATAGACATGCAGTCGCATACCCACACATAGCTGACCGTATGTCCTTGGCTCCATGGTTTAATGTGCAAGAGGACACTTATTATGGTCATGCCGAAACAATTTCACAGTCACTTCACATTTAGAGGAAGATTTCTGCCGTCATACCGCAAGATCATGTGGGTCATTTGCACCAAGGACATTCAGATTCCACATCAGACTGTCTCTTGCAAAGGATGTGGCCTTCTGAATGATGGTTTGGTGATGGCCAGCCTCTACTCACTCTACCTTGTTAATTTTCTGTTTCTCTAGCAGCCAAATATTTCTGCATCCAAAAGACAAGAATTTGAGCTACATGGGACGTCAATTAAAAATAATAATTCCCTTAAACATATTGTCATCAGATACCTCTTAACGTTCCGGTGGCCTGTGGGCGGGCCCGCCAACTGTGCACTGGAGATCGTACCGTTCATCGTCCATCTATTTATAGTTAGGTACTAATGTCGTATGTTTCTGGAAACCTACGATTCTTGTGATTCTAACTATCCACTCCATTTCAAGATCGGACCAACAAACAAACGTTTTTAAAATCAAGCCGACTCACCGATGAAGCTTCGTTTTGAGCCACAGGTCATCACGTTCCAATAAAAACGGTCTTGTTACATCGTAAAAAGGTCCATATGATCCAATTCAGTAAAAGATTTTGTCCAAAACACGTGATTACATCCATAAATATCCACAAACTGCCGTTGCATCATTTCAAATCAGCTGGCAGATATGACAAAATATTTCAGAAAAGTAGCTGTAAAAGCCGTTTTCTGCTCCGCACCTGTACAACCCGGATATCAAACTGTTCGTTTGACTCTAACCTTTCGATTGACACCAAATGTAAGCCAGTAGGAGCAAGATATCCTCTTCTAAACCCACATTAGCCAACCAGAGTCAGCGAAGAAGAAGAGGGCTGACCAACTTCTTTTGGCTACTGTGCGGGCACACGGAATCGGATTTGTCAAATGACGCTGGATTCGAATAGCCAATGAAAAGACGAAAACAAGGAAGTGCCATGTTAGTTCATTTTGCACACAATAAAGTGTTTATGCTTCAGTTCCTTTGTGTCAGCAATAGTGCAATAGTGAATGTGTATATGATACCTCTGTTTCACCTTTCATTAGGGCCTAAAATGGAGTCTCCAAATGGCCTTTATTGGAAAAACGCCTAAACATACCCTTTGTAAAACATGTGTAAAATCTTAATTTTCTGTAAAATTATAATCTACTTTTTACTTGGACTAGGTAAGGCTTTATGCTATGCATCCCATTGTGTTTTCCAGACCATAAGTCACATCTGCAGGCATCTATTTCACAAAAATATTTAGGCGAATATAGAAAATCTTCTACTTATGTGTGTGCCAACTTATATTACTCAATGTCAGCAGCACTTAAAGTGATTCTGACTGTTGGGGGAAAAAACTTCAGTGTTACCTTTCAAAAATGCATTTACTCCAAATGGTTCTCCTACAGCTTTCAATTTACTTTGGGTACGTCTGGATAGGCGTTTTTTTTCGTGAATTTTACAGGAACGCTAAGAGGTTAAAGAATACTCTGCAAGCCCATCATGTGCTAATCATCTAATTAAAGGTGTGTTCTGACAGAGTGCACAACAACATTTTAGAAGCAGTGCAGCAGTCTGTCCACATACAATATCCTCTGTCCCAGGATCAATGCATCGGAACAGGAAAAACTCTAAACTAATAATGCTAATAAAAGTATTAATGGGAGCAGTAATAGTAATGTGAATCATAATAATACACAGTCCAGATAAAACCACCATCCATAGAAACCTGTAATGGGACATAAGTTCATACAGAAGGAGAGAGAGAAGATGAGAGAGGAGCTCAGTGTATCCTAGGAGGTCCCCCTGCAATGTAGGCCTAACGCAGCATATCTAGGAGCTGGACTGAGGCAAACCTGAGCCAGCCCTAACTATAAGCATTATAAGTCTCAAGTCTACACTTAAATGAGGTGAATGTGTCTGTCCCCTGGACTGAATCTGGAAGCTGGTTCCACAGAAGAGGAGCTTGATAACTGACGGCTCTGAGACTCTAAAAACCACAAGTAGCCCTGCATTGAGGGAGCGCAGCTCTCTAGTGGAATAATATGGTACGAAGAACTCTGATACAATAAGATATGACGGAGCCTGGACCATTAGGGCTTTTTAGGTGAAGGAGAATGATTTTAAATTTAATTCTACAGGGAACATTATAACATTTGACATACAAAGTAAATGTTACAGTCCTGAATTAAATAACTACTTTCTTTATCTCTCTCTACTTTCCATTTGCTTAATTCTCATGACTCGGTCTCTGCCTTCTCCTCTGTCCCACATTGACGGATAACATGTTGAACCAACAGAGAAGAAGAAGAGGGCAGGAATCAGGTGCATTGCTTCTTCAACCGATTTGAGCAAGGTCTCAATAGACAATACAGTTACAGCGTGTGTAGGTTTATTTCTCTCCTTTTTCAGAACCATATACATTTTCCCTCTCGACTCGACAAATAGTGATGGTCAGATACACCAGTGACCCTGCGTATCAAACTATGGCGCTTTAGGTAACCTTCTAGGGTCAGTTTGGGGAAATAAACGTTTGTGTTCTCAGGAAATTAGGCTTAGGTTTAGGCAACAAAAAAACAAAAAAGTGTAGTACAATATCTACCACGTAGGATTGGAGATTGATTGATTGATATGTTAATTATATACATGATAGTATGATAATATCGTTTTGGTTAAAGACTCTCCATCTCCCTGCACTCTTAGTTTGAGTGTAATTTGTTTGACAAAAAAGAGACAAAATATACAGTTTACAAAGTTAATAAAGATGAAGTTGACTGACATACTTGTATTTTTCTTCATCAAGTTTTTCTTTAGTATATGATATTGTGAATTACACGACAGCCCTAGTACCCATCCGCAAAGCCCTCCCTATGAAGGTGGACTATAAAGAGGACTATCGCACAGTGTATAGTATGTCAGTTGCTCTGAGCATCTAAGACATGGGTAGGTTTACATTGAGTTAGTTGAAAGCCTTGTGCATCGCCACATGTCCGTATTTGCAAAGTTGTGAGTGAGAGCAGGTTGCTTTGTCATGCCATATCATTATCATGTCACAAGACTGATACAAGCGAGAGCCTCCTGCTGAGACAGACTGATGGTATGACAGGACCTTGATGGTGTGATGTCCCGACACAACTGATCAGCCAGACTTGTGCGTTGTCACAAACCCGACTGTCAGTTGTCGGCTTCCTGTCATTCAAGTGTTCAGGCTACACTAAACGACACACTTTGCCCTCCTTCTGGGGAATCATGCAGATAGTCTTATTTTCTGACGTTTTGAGGTCTTCATAACTGAGATTTGTGCTATAACAACCACTTAAACTCACAAGATATCCCCCTGAATCAGTCTGTTTTGTGGGAGTTATTTGATCAAAACACTGAACCATGTTGCACTGAGACTTTGTCTAGACACATATTAAGTTGTTCTACTTGAGGTATAGCTGTCTGCATTGTCTGTCAATCAGAGTCCAGTTTGCCACAGTAATTAACTTTCTTTCTCTGTCTCTATTTACTCCCTACCTCTCTCACCCTCGTCTTTCTTTCTCTCTCTCTCTCTCGCTGTCTCTATTTCCTCTCTAGGTCTTCCTTTCTAACTCTCACCCTCATCTCTCTCTCTCTCTCTCTCTCTCTCCTGAGGCAGAAACTGGAGGAGATAATGGAGGATCAATACAAAGGACTGACATCGATTTGTAGCTGAGTCCTGGTGATGAACATGTACACACACGCAAGCACACAGTGATTTGGTCTGAATGAGTCACGCTGATAGCCCTTAGAGCTTAGGTGGCTCTCCAAGGTAAAGTTGTTCTGAGAAATACATGTTCAGGTCTGACAGACAGGACAAGAAACGACATGCAGAAGCCATGCTTGGATTTATTCTAAACATTTTGAGCCTTCGAATACTGAATTTCATGTAAATTAGACAATATTCAGCTAAAATGAGCACCATAAAATTAAGCACAAACAAAGAGCTGCAAATGTGCCTTGCACAATAACTACATGTTGCTGTGGTCATGCTATTTTAATGATTTTTAAGATCAATTAATAATTCATGGTCATAAATCTGAAAGTAGGACTGTTCCTGGGCACCAGAAAGTCTGATATTTCAGCGATACTTTTCACTTTATAGTGACGGGATATCTTCACTTGGGTCCTCTAAAATGTGGGGAGGAATTAGTAGGAACCATAAAGACTAAACAGTATATATTTCTTTAGCTAAGGTTGCATTCTAAGGAAACACCTTTTCCATACAAGTTCACACTAATCAAAAGGTTAAAAAAGTTCCATCGGCTTCAATGCAAGAGAATCATGTTATGGTTGTTTTGAGTTCCCTCATTAAGTTAACTTGGATCTGACATTTAAATGCTTCCAGGAAGCTGTTCAGACATTTCAGCTCGCTCAGTTCATCCTCAGGGTTTTGTCCACATCTAGCAACAACACTAATAAACTGTCCTCTTGTGACGTCGGTGATCTGATGTGTCATTTTGTGCCACACCAGATGCCACTCCATTCAGACGGGATTAGTGTCTGTAGGTGGAGGGGGGGTCAGGTAATTTAATTTCAACAGTGTTGATGTTATACCCGTACAGATCGTCCATTTCACATTCAACCTTCAAGACACTTCAGCCCGAAATCCCTGCTTTGTTTTTTTTTTTGACAAACTAAAAAATGCTGCAGTGATTAAAGATATTTTTTTAAACAGCCAAAGACAGAATCCAGAGTTTTTTTTCTTTGCTGGATTCTAACTGAGCACCCTATTTACAGAATGAGCTACTACTGCCACCATTGGTTGGTCCGCCATTGGTCAATTTGTCCATGTGAACATGTTTTAGTCTGTAAACTTTGTTTCTCTGTGGGTGGATGAAGATGAAGATTTAGCAGCTGCCGCATGATCATCTTTATTTCTCTGATTATTTGTGTTTATCAGCATCGGAGCCAGGAACAGGGACCAGAATCTGCTTCTCAGACAGTATTCATGTTGCAGCACTGCCACAAACACACCTGGATGCTCTTTTCGACGATTCGGAGCTGGCTGCAGAAGGATTAGGTAATGGTTATATGGAATGGATCAGGACAAATGTGATGGTGGAGTGGACTAATGTCAGATTTAGAGATTGGCCTTTCTAGTTGGTTGTTGGGATAGGCCAACCCTGGTTATAGTAACTGGTGAAAGTATCTTCCTTCTTGCTGACCTGATTAATATGATTCCCCATATTACCCAGAGAAACTGATCTTGTCTTAATTGGATCAGACACGCACTTAGTATTCTTGTACGTTTTCAAACTTGACATTGATTCAAACTGTGAATCAAAGAGTTTCAGTCGTAAGGAGAGTTCATGCTACAGCTGTTTTATCTGCTTGATCAAAAGACATCTTATGAAAACCTGCATTTAAAATGAATGTTTGTGAGCGTGTAGACTGTGCCTACGTACATGACTGTGTGTGTGTGTGTGTACTCCCCTGTGCCAGATTGTCTTTCAATTTAGCATCGAAGGCATCATGATTCCTGCCTTCTTATTGGACATCTGTCCATTTGCCTGATCCATAACTAGAAAATAATTATTAATAAGAATTAAGACATAATTGTCTGGTATTGACTTTTGCATGTTGCTGACCACACGTGAAACACAGCTTTTTTGGGGGGTCAAAACTTGGTGATAGTGAGACATTACAACATGTATGTATCTTGTATGTATGTGTTTTTAATGTCTTTCATTTTGGCTTAATTGCCTATGAAGTCAAGCAGCTGTATGTACATAACACATTTACTCTCTCTCTCTCTCTTTCTCTCTCTCTCTCTCTCTAAACCAAATGCCATGAATATACAGGAGCATTTACTCTTCTAGTTCAGTATGTTTGAACAGATGACACAGATGTGCCAATTCAGAAGGAGAGAGAGAAGATGAGAGAGGAGCTCAGTGTATCCTAGGAGGTCCCCCTGCAATGTAGGCCTAACGCAGCATATCTAGGAGCTGGACTGAGGCAAACCTGAGCCAGCCCTAACTATAAGCATTATAAGTCTCAAGTCTACACTTAAATGAGGTGAATGTGTCTGTCCCCTGGACTGAATCTGGAAGCTGGTTCCACAGAAGAGGAGCTTGATAACTGACGGCTCTGAGACTCTAAAAACCATCTTATTGGACATCTGTCCATTTGCCTGATCCATAACTAGAAAATAATTATTAATAAGAATTAAGACATAATTGTCTGGTATTGACTTTTGCATGTTGCTGACCACACGTGAAACACAGCTTTTTTGGGGGGTCAAAACTTGGTGATAGTGAGACATTACAACATGTATGTATCTTGTATGTATGTGTTTTTAATGTCTTTCATTTTGGCTTAATTGCCTATGAAGTCAAGCAGCTGTATGTACATAACACATTTACTCTCTCTCTCTCTCTTTCTCTCTCTCTCTCTCTCTAAACCAAATGCCATGAATATACAGGAGCATTTACTCTTCTAGTTCAGTATGTTTGAACAGATGACACAGATGTGCCAATTCAGAAGGAGAGAGAGAAGATGAGAGAGGAGCTCAGTGTATCCTAGGAGGTCCCCCTGCAATGTAGGCCTAACGCAGCATATCTAGGAGCTGGACTGAGGCAAACCTGAGCCAGCCCTAACTATAAGCATTATAAGTCTCAAGTCTACACTTAAATGAGGTGAATGTGTCTGTCCCCTGGACTGAATCTGGAAGCTGGTTCCACAGAAGAGGAGCTTGATAACTGACGGCTCTGAGACTCTAAAAACCACAAGTAGCCCTGCATTGAGGGAGCGCAGCTCTCTAGTGGAATAATATGGTACGAAGAACTCTGATACAATAAGATATGACGGAGCCTGGACCATTAGGGCTTTTTAGGTGAAGGAGAATGATTTTAAATTTAATTCTACAGGGAACATTATAACATTTGACATACAAAGTAAATGTTACAGTCCTGAATTAAATAACTACTTTCTTTATCTCTCTCTACTTTCCATTTGCTTAATTCTCATGACTCGGTCTCTGCCTTCTCCTCTGTCCCACATTGACGGATAACATGTTGAACCAACAGAGAAGAAGAAGAGGGCAGGAATCAGGTGCATTGCTTCTTCAACCGATTTGAGCAAGGTCTCAATAGACAATACAGTTACAGCGTGTGTAGGTTTATTTCTCTCCTTTTTCAGAACCATATACATTTTCCCTCTCGACTCGACAAATAGTGATGGTCAGATACACCAGTGACCCTGCGTATCAAACTATGGCGCTTTAGGTAACCTTCTAGGGTCAGTTTGGGGAAATAAACGTTTGTGTTCTCAGGAAATTAGGCTTAGGTTTAGGCAACAAAAAAACAAAAAAGTGTAGTACAATATCTACCACGTAGGATTGGAGATTGATTGATTGATATGTTAATTATATACATGATAGTATGATAATATCGTTTTGGTTAAAGACTCTCCATCTCCCTGCACTCTTAGTTTGAGTGTAATTTGTTTGACAAAAAAGAGACAAAATATACAGTTTACAAAGTTAATAAAGATGAAGTTGACTGACATACTTGTATTTTTCTTCATCAAGTTTTTCTTTAGTATATGATATTGTGAATTACACGACAGCCCTAGTACCCATCCGCAAAGCCCTCCCTATGAAGGTGGACTATAAAGAGGACTATCGCACAGTGTATAGTATGTCAGTTGCTCTGAGCATCTAAGACATGGGTAGGTTTACATTGAGTTAGTTGAAAGCCTTGTGCATCGCCACATGTCCGTATTTGCAAAGTTGTGAGTGAGAGCAGGTTGCTTTGTCATGCCATATCATTATCATGTCACAAGACTGATACAAGCGAGAGCCTCCTGCTGAGACAGACTGATGGTATGACAGGACCTTGATGGTGTGATGTCCCGACACAACTGATCAGCCAGACTTGTGCGTTGTCACAAACCCGACTGTCAGTTGTCGGCTTCCTGTCATTCAAGTGTTCAGGCTACACTAAACGACACACTTTGCCCTCCTTCTGGGGAATCATGCAGATAGTCTTATTTTCTGACGTTTTGAGGTCTTCATAACTGAGATTTGTGCTATAACAACCACTTAAACTCACAAGATATCCCCCTGAATCAGTCTGTTTTGTGGGAGTTATTTGATCAAAACACTGAACCATGTTGCACTGAGACTTTGTCTAGACACATATTAAGTTGTTCTACTTGAGGTATAGCTGTCTGCATTGTCTGTCAATCAGAGTCCAGTTTGCCACAGTAATTAACTTTCTTTCTCTGTCTCTATTTACTCCCTACCTCTCTCACCCTCGTCTTTCTTTCTCTCTCTCTCTCTCGCTGTCTCTATTTCCTCTCTAGGTCTTCCTTTCTAACTCTCACCCTCATCTCTCTCTCTCTCTCTCTCTCTCTCCTGAGGCAGAAACTGGAGGAGATAATGGAGGATCAATACAAAGGACTGACATCGATTTGTAGCTGAGTCCTGGTGATGAACATGTACACACACGCAAGCACACAGTGATTTGGTCTGAATGAGTCACGCTGATAGCCCTTAGAGCTTAGGTGGCTCTCCAAGGTAAAGTTGTTCTGAGAAATACATGTTCAGGTCTGACAGACAGGACAAGAAACGACATGCAGAAGCCATGCTTGGATTTATTCTAAACATTTTGAGCCTTCGAATACTGAATTTCATGTAAATTAGACAATATTCAGCTAAAATGAGCACCATAAAATTAAGCACAAACAAAGAGCTGCAAATGTGCCTTGCACAATAACTACATGTTGCTGTGGTCATGCTATTTTAATGATTTTTAAGATCAATTAATAATTCATGGTCATAAATCTGAAAGTAGGACTGTTCCTGGGCACCAGAAAGTCTGATATTTCAGCGATACTTTTCACTTTATAGTGACGGGATATCTTCACTTGGGTCCTCTAAAATGTGGGGAGGAATTAGTAGGAACCATAAAGACTAAACAGTATATATTTCTTTAGCTAAGGTTGCATTCTAAGGAAACACCTTTTCCATACAAGTTCACACTAATCAAAAGGTTAAAAAAGTTCCATCGGCTTCAATGCAAGAGAATCATGTTATGGTTGTTTTGAGTTCCCTCATTAAGTTAACTTGGATCTGACATTTAAATGCTTCCAGGAAGCTGTTCAGACATTTCAGCTCGCTCAGTTCATCCTCAGGGTTTTGTCCACATCTAGCAACAACACTAATAAACTGTCCTCTTGTGACGTCGGTGATCTGATGTGTCATTTTGTGCCACACCAGATGCCACTCCATTCAGACGGGATTAGTGTCTGTAGGTGGAGGGGGGGTCAGGTAATTTAATTTCAACAGTGTTGATGTTATACCCGTACAGATCGTCCATTTCACATTCAACCTTCAAGACACTTCAGCCCGAAATCCCTGCTTTGTTTTTTTTTTTGACAAACTAAAAAATGCTGCAGTGATTAAAGATATTTTTTTAAACAGCCAAAGACAGAATCCAGAGTTTTTTTTCTTTGCTGGATTCTAACTGAGCACCCTATTTACAGAATGAGCTACTACTGCCACCATTGGTTGGTCCGCCATTGGTCAATTTGTCCATGTGAACATGTTTTAGTCTGTAAACTTTGTTTCTCTGTGGGTGGATGAAGATGAAGATTTAGCAGCTGCCGCATGATCATCTTTATTTCTCTGATTATTTGTGTTTATCAGCATCGGAGCCAGGAACAGGGACCAGAATCTGCTTCTCAGACAGTATTCATGTTGCAGCACTGCCACAAACACACCTGGATGCTCTTTTCGACGATTCGGAGCTGGCTGCAGAAGGATTAGGTAATGGTTATATGGAATGGATCAGGACAAATGTGATGGTGGAGTGGACTAATGTCAGATTTAGAGATTGGCCTTTCTAGTTGGTTGTTGGGATAGGCCAACCCTGGTTATAGTAACTGGTGAAAGTATCTTCCTTCTTGCTGACCTGATTAATATGATTCCCCATATTACCCAGAGAAACTGATCTTGTCTTAATTGGATCAGACACGCACTTAGTATTCTTGTACGTTTTCAAACTTGACATTGATTCAAACTGTGAATCAAAGAGTTTCAGTCGTAAGGAGAGTTCATGCTACAGCTGTTTTATCTGCTTGATCAAAAGACATCTTATGAAAACCTGCATTTAAAATGAATGTTTGTGAGCGTGTAGACTGTGCCTACGTACATGACTGTGTGTGTGTGTGTGTACTCCCCTGTGCCAGATTGTCTTTCAATTTAGCATCGAAGGCATCATGATTCCTGCCTTCTTATTGGACATCTGTCCATTTGCCTGATCCATAACTAGAAAATAATTATTAATAAGAATTAAGACATAATTGTCTGGTATTGACTTTTGCATGTTGCTGACCACACGTGAAACACAGCTTTTTTGGGGGGTCAAAACTTGGTGATAGTGAGACATTACAACATGTATGTATCTTGTATGTATGTGTTTTTAATGTCTTTCATTTTGGCTTAATTGCCTATGAAGTCAAGCAGCTGTATGTACATAACACATTTACTCTCTCTCTCTCTCTTTCTCTCTCTCTCTCTCTCTAAACCAAATGCCATGAATATACAGGAGCATTTACTCTTCTAGTTCAGTATGTTTGAACAGATGACACAGATGTGCCAATTCTCACCAAACAGATTTGTGTAATTCTAGTCAAAATGCTAGCTGTTTTAAAGGGGACATATCATTCATGTTTCCAGGTTCATACTTGTTTTTTGGTTTCTAGGAAGACATGTTTAAAAAAAAAAAAATTAAATGGTCATACTGTCCGATTCCATGAATTCTCCATTTCAGCGCATGTCTCTAGAAGCCCTCCTCCTGAAAAAGCCCTGTCTGCTCCGATTGGCTTGCCAGAACAATCTGCTGCACCTTTGCAAAAGTAGTGCTCAAGCTCTGGGTGGAGAAACGCAGATGCTAATGAGCCTCAGAAGGGAGCCAAATCTCATAGGCTTGTTGAATTACATGTTTTCTAATCAAAAACATTTCATAGTTTGTGGGTAGGCACTTCAAATACTCCAAAATGTATGTGCACATCATTGAAAACGTGAGTTTGACATGATATGTCTCCTTTAAATGAAACATTTAATGAATGCGCAAAACTGCATTAATTAAATGTTTTGCCACTAGGGGGCAGCAGAACTCCATAACAGGCTGACAGATGTTGAGTGAATGTTGAGGATAGGAACATTGAGCAGGAAGACGTTCATTTGCCTTTGTGTTTATGTCTACCATGGGACAGTAACATATTCAGACTTCTTGTTCTGGTTTGGTCTCCACCAATTTTGAGAAAAAGATGTGGCTCTTTTTCACTTTACATAACCAGCAGGAACAAGATGTTGTAAACGTTTAGCCTTAGCTAATGTCACATTTGATAAAAATGTGCCTAAAAATCTGTTCATCATTTGGAAAAAACATGTTGCCAGCGAAAAAGAATCATCCTGTAGAGTCTATATGCTATTTTGCATCCAAATGTTCTATAACTGTCTTCATCATTCTGAAACTGTAACACAATGTAATTTGTGGAAGACTGTTTTTTTTACTCCTGCCACGTAAAGAGGCAAACAGTGTCTGATATTAGTTGTAAGGTACATATAACATCGGTAGGGTAGGAATTTAGCATAATCAACAAAAAATATATGTCTTGAATGACCTTAGGCTGCTATAAGGCCAAAGTATGAGTATATGATCCTCTTTTGTTCTTAACTTCTGTAACTCTCTTGGATCAACACATTTATTTGTTGAAAAATGTCCATTGTCTTTTGCTCCACTGAATTACCAATCCAGAAAGAAATGGCCCTCCTGTGTGGCGTTTGTATGCTCTACCCGTGTCAGCGTGGGTTCTCTCTGGATTCTCTGGCTCCTTCCCACAGTCCAAAGACATACAGTTTAGGTTCATTGATTTCTCTAAATTGCCCGTAGGTGTGAGTGTGAATGGTTGTTTGTCTCTCGGTGTCAGTCCTGCGATAGTCTGGCAGCCTCTCCACGAGGGAACCCTTCGCCCAAGTCAGTTGGGATCGGCTCCAGCCCCCGCACAACGCTGAACAGGATAAGCGGTTAAAGATAATGGATGGATGGACTTGCCAATCCAGTTAGAGAGACTGAGGGGAAATAATACAAATATTGTATATTTATGTCACTCATCGACCAATAGAGCTTTGTTTACATGTAAACTAAAGTAGTGATGAATCGCTGCCGATAGCTCCATCTTTCTAAACTCGTGTTTATCCCTTTCTTTACAAAGAAAATGAAATACAAGGTCCCAATACAAACCATTGATTTTGTTATTTCACACCTACTGAATACTTGTTGGCAATACATATTTGAATTGGATTGCTGTGCTTGGGGTGTTATTAATTTGCACTTTACATAAGGCATTTTTTCTGGAAGTTTGTGTTTCCCGTCTTCCATTTATTCAATTTCAGAATCATCTGCATCACCTTGTTTTATTCTTTTGACTTGCCAGATCTCTGTAGGCAGTTTTTCTGTGATGTCCTTATGAGACAAGAGATAAATGAACTTGACATGGAACTTAATGAAACACATTAAGTGTCCCCTTAAGAATGACTAGACCTCCCCTGAAGTACAGCAATGAATGCCTAAATCATCTAAGTGGAACTAATAGCTATTAGGTTATAGTTTCGTAGGCAGCACCAAGGTGTTAACGCCGGGTAATGTGAACGTAAAAAGTGAATCGCAGGCTCAGTCGACCTTACCTGGATCGCATAGTGATAAAAACATCGCAAACTGCTCTCAGTTTAAGTTCGTTGAGGACAAATCCACAATCTGAGGCAGAGGAACATCTTGCATGCAACTGTTGGTCAATGCAGTCCTTATGCATAACCTCAAAATGCTGCGTATATATCAATGACTTGATATGCAGCTTTAGTGCTCCCCTGTGGTGACAGAAAGCACTGCACAGGACATTCAACAAGTGGCAGGTTTAGTCTATCCCATGGAAACAGCAAGGGCAGCCACATGTTCTACGCTGTATAGCTTTTTAGCATCATTAATGCCTACTATAGAAAAACTAACATGCAAAACATTCACAATTTGTCCCACTATGTTGTGTTGATTCATTGTGTTGTTGTATTAATGAGATTCACGATACATCAAGGTCTTTCTAAATGTTTCCATGTCACCTACACAACAGGCAGCTGACATGCTTTCTTCAGCGGGAATGCATTTGATAAGACGTCACACCCCGTTCACATATCAGAGGAGATTTGTGCCACCAGATATGATTCAGAATTGTATAACCGGTCAAAGGTTAACCTCTGATAACATACAGTGGTGGAGACTAAAGCAAACTACGGTCGACTGAAAAGAAAGAAAATGCATCCAATGTTTAAAGTCCTGTTTCTTTAAACTTCAATATCCTGATCATCAGTATTGCAGGCAGCAGACTGGTTACAGCGCTCCGAGTATGCCTGTATCAATGATTTAAGAGAGATATACCTTTGGAAATGAATGATTGAGGACAGATTGTGTGTGCCAATATAAAGCAGGAAGTGCACATTTACAATACCAGAATTATAGTATGACTTTTATTCTATTCTCAAATCTCTTTTTAGATCATTTGTCCACATCCCCTTAATCATCATTCTCTTTCTCTCTGCTTGGTGCATGGCGCCCCCTCCTGTTGCTCTTGGTCTGCTCATATCATCTGAAGCAGTCACTCACAAAAACACACAAAAGGTTTCCTGAATGTAGAAAACTCAACAAATGACCCATTTAAACAAACAAAATGGTAAACCCCAAAATACTCATGTTAAGTAAACTAACCACATCTTTTATTACGCATCCAAGTATGTACAAAAGTAAAGGTAAGTAAAGTAAACTCGTGGTAAAATAGTGCATGAAGTATTACTTTAAACGATCATTTATGATTCACAATAACTTGTACAATAAATACAAGTGTATATATAGCCTACCTACAGTATATCAAGTTATTATAGAGAACTCGCAGATCTCCTGCTGTTTAGATGGCCGTGAATAAGCGCATGCGCTGTGTCGCCTCTGTCCGCCTGGACGGTGATCTCTCTCCCGCCCTCTTACACACACGCACACGCACACACACACACGCACACACACTTTCTGTCTCTCTCTAGCACTCTCTCTCTCTCTCTGGGAAAAACCCGAGCAGGAGGAGAGCAGCAGAAGGGGGAGGAGGCGAACTCCTTATTCTTCCGATACAGCGGCGGCAGGATATTTAGAAAAATAAGAAAAAAGAAATCCACGCACCAAGCCCTCCACCCCCCCCACCACCACCACCACCACCCCCCTTCCCCCCCACGGTGCGGAGCTGCAGAGCAAGAAAAAAAAAAAAAAACACGGATGTGCCTCCGAAAGAGCAGCGGATACCGCCCTCCGGACCTTATTAATGCCAAGATTGTGAGTATCTGATCGGCTGCAGAAACGAGGTCGAACACGGGCAGGGGAGGAGGGGAGGGGAGGGGAGGAGGGCTGCTGGTTCCCGGTTCCCATTTAATTTCCCCTTCCCCTCGTCTCCCGGCGGCGGCGGGGCTTTTCCTCGCTCAGTGTTGAGGAGAAGGTCGGTCTCGGTGATTCCTTACCTCCCTCCTTGCCATACCTCCTTGATTCCTTCTCGCAAGAACGGGAAGCAGACGAGGCAATCTTTTTTTTTGGGTGTGGGGGGGGGAGGGAGAGGAGAAGAAGGAGTCGATTATTTGAGACGGGTTTCTTAATGACACGAGCGGAGGCGTTTCATTCGCCGTCTTTAGCCGTTCTTCTTTTTTCCTCGAGCATAAGACGAGTTAAACACAAAGCTCGTTAGTAGAAAACTGAGGATGCATTTAAAAAAAGAAGGGTCTTCCGACTTTATTTAAGTTTTCTTCCTCTTTTTTTTAAATGTCTTTCTTTCAGTTCATGTCCTGTAAGTAAGTTAGTAAAGAGCCCGACAGCCTGTTAGCTGCACGTCTCAGCTGTTGATAACCGAGGAACCTGGTTCACAGGAGACCGGGTTCAGTTGCAACACAGGTCAGCCATGACGAACCGGCCTGTAGGACTGCGTCTCATCAAACTTCATTCATTGGAATTCAATCTTGTTTCCTTTTCCACTTTGATTTACTTTGGTCCATGACTAATTTTTTTCTGTCAACCCATGAGCAAGTTGTCTTTACTGTGCTTTCATTTGAGAATACAGTCGCAATGTACATTTACACATTATAGAAGCTATCTCAACTGCTGTTTTTTTTAATAGTTATTTCTGTTTGGTATCATTCTTGTCTGGCCCAATGGAGACTGCAGGGTTAAGGAGTTGTGGTGTCAGTTGTGATGCAGGTTCAGGGGCTGCTGTAAATGCACTTGGCTGGATTGAACGGCACCGCCTTGTGCTGGGCTCCAACCTCAACAACATGCAAAGGATCCTGGTTCTGTTGGTTGTTGGATTGATTTGACTTTAAGGGGTCGTGTCCACCAAAAGCGTTTTTTTTTTTTACTGAGGCCAGCATTTTATTTTGTTATCATTATTTGCAATGGGATGCATATTTACTATATCAAATAGCCTGCCACAAACATAAACAAATGTGTTGGGTTATGAGTATCCTGTGGTATTTCTGCGGCTCCTGAATAGATTATGGATGGACTTATTGTGTATGTATGCTATTGTTTTCACTGGACTTCTGGACCAAACAAATGTCCTAGCTGTGGGATAATAAAGTTGATCTGAACAAAACAATGGTTAGTTACTCTCTGAGGTGTTTCCTCACCCTACAATATCTCATTAGTCACACATGATCAGGTCCGTTCTCTGCACCTTCGGGCTTCATCAAGAACAACTAGGGCAGAACCCAAATATTTGGTTAGTTTTTGCTGTATTTCGTTTTCAATTTCGGTATTTAATTTTCTTTAACTCCTGGAAATTACAAACATGCCAAAACACACCAAACCTTTTGAAATAGGCATCTTACTCAATATCAAATGAAGATACAGACAACATTACTGTAGACTAACAGACTCCTTAGAAAATGAATGCCTTTAATGAATCCAAAAGATACGAGTTGCGGCCCTATGCCATCCATCTCAGGTGAGAACGGAGGAACGTCTGGCTGAGTCCTTCCCCAGAGCCCTCGCCGCCATAGCTAATGTCGGAGCATAAAGTAACCCATCGGGGGCTCGGGCTCAAAGGACGGTCTGGAAAGGCTGCATTAATGCACAGGCTTGCAGCTGGCCACTGCTGGAGAAACAGTGTGTAAAGAGCGGAGATAGCACAGTCAAAACGCAGCTGTTTAGGGGGTGAGGGCCCAGCAAACAAGACTTTGAGGTACGTCAACACTTGCAGTCACAGAGAGATGAGGAGAGGAGACACTGAGCGCAGACAGTGCCTCCAATCGTAAAAACAGCACCCATGGACTCCGCGTGACACATTCAGTTAGAAAATAAACGTGGGGAGGAAGCCTCTGAGTGTAAAGGAAATGCACTGCTTTAATGACACAAGTCTGTGCTGCCCACTAACCCGAGAAGTTAAAGCACTCCGGTCAAGGTGGTCCCGCAGGCGCGCTGCAGGTCCGAGCTTCGAATGTCCGCTGTTTGCTACCGAAGCTCTGGAGGCCAAAAAGATGGTAATTGGGACGGGCCAAGCAACCAGATGCAACCAAAGTGTCTCAGCTAAAACAAAAAAACACTTTTTGCTTGACGCGTTCCCTAATGCCTCAATTTTCTCCATTCAAAAGAGTTGTATGCAAAACTCACTGGATGCATCCCATAATGTTGCATCATATGACACTGTAGAACGTAGCACATTTTATAAACTCAATATCATTATATTCAGAACAGCGAGTTCCCATTGGATGTGATGAGCCTGTTGCTTTAACAGAATGAGGAAATCTATAGTGCTGCTTTTATTCACAATCCAATATACATTTTTGTATTTGAACATCAGCTGACATTTGAGACAGTTAAGACACAGAAGTCACTGTGAGACTCCTTTACCTTTCCCACAGTGTCTTTGTGGTTTGTGAGTTCATAGTGACCTTGCTGTACTTGATGGTATGTTTATGTATAAACTGACACTATGAAGTTCCTACATGCTACTCCTACAGCAGGCCAGTAGTAGTCTTGTTGTATACATTATCTTGTATATCGCAACCGTAGTATGAAGAATGACTTCAATATTCCCATTGTGACTTATGACTCTTATCCATCCATATCATATATAAGGTGTCGCCTCTGGTTTGCGCTTTTGGATGGAGACACAGAAAGACAGAAAAGAGTGTGTTGTGTTCATGTATAGTTCACTTCACTTAGTAGTAAATGTCTTTTCATGAATCGTACTGGACAACTTTGGATGAAAGTATTGCACAGGAAGGTGTGTGGCAGACTTTTTTTAAAGCAAAAGTCTTTGCTGCCGGCTATCAAACCTCTTAAATCCTTGTGTTTTCCTTGTCGACATCACCATGTCAACTGGATCAACAGTAACGGCGCTCAATAAAAGAAATCTCTGGCTAATTTGGGGGTCCCAACCCTGAGATTAAGAAACACACCACCTCTCAGATACTGACTTGTACCCGGTCAGGAGTCTGGAGTTTTTGTCATTCTTTTGTTGCCAGTTGGCACACACTTCCTCTTCCTGCGTCGTTCTTCATTTTGTCTGTTGCTTACTTCCTCTTCCTGCGTCGTTCTTCATTTTGTCTGTTGCTTACTTCCTCTTCCTGCGTCGTTCTTCATTTTGTCTGTTGCTTACTTCCTCTTTTTTGTTTTAGTTGTTTTTTTAAGTTGGCTTCTCTTCCTTCGTCTCTCTCTCTCACTTTTTCTGTCTCACCCCATTCAATTAGTCTCTGATTGTTTGTTTGTTTGTTTCTTTATTTACACCTCTAGTGTGTGTGTGTGTGTGTGTGTGTGTGTGTGTGTGTGTGTGTGTGTGTGGGTGGGTGTGTGCGCGCGTCTTCTTCATCTCCATCTTGTGCCACGAGTGACTGGTGGTTACTCCTTTTAGCTGTTTCAATTCGATAAAAAATCGGAATAGTCGGAGAGTTTTCTCAGCTCATCGAGGACCATATCGTTCCTCTAATAATGTGAAATCACTCTACACAAAGTCACCAACATTGGAGTAAGAAGTGATATGCTATTCCTGAGGCTGTAGTCCTTTTGAAAACAGGCTGAGAATAATTTAATTTCTTTCTTTTTAAATCTCGAGCTCAAACTAACCATTACTTTCATTATTTGTTTGTCTGCTAATTAGCTTCTCTGAACCATTTGGCCTAGAACATGTCCATCAGCATATTCAGAAGCCCAATGTGATCACATAGTTTTGTCCATTCCAACCTGTCACTAGTTAATGTCTGCCACTCAGATTTATATTTTCATATCGTCCAGTTGTTACTCAAAATTTTAAAGTTTAAAAAATAATAGAACCAAAGTTAAAGTTAGATAAATAAACATTGATAAAAAAGTGTGAACAATTGTTCACTAGGTAAAATATAAGAGCTCAGTCTTACTTTGTTTACAATAATCAGAATGTGTGTATATTTGCAACAGAAACAGTTTGATTCTTTAAAGTCTTGTTTGACTTAAACAACCTCAAGCTAAATTTGAAAGTTGACAGCTAAGACTCATTGAGTGACTTTTAAAACGTAGTTTTTGATTCATTGAAATAGTTGTTAGCTGAAGCCAATTATTCAAGATGTTTAGCCCTGTGTTGGTTCAGTTGTTTCATGTGTTTTAGTCAAGGAGGCACAGATGCAACTTCTCCTGTCCCGATATGAAACCCAATTTATCTGCCAATGCTGAGGAGTGATCCAATATCAGTGCTTTCTCTTTCCCAAATCTGTATCCCTCACTTGGACTCATTGTTGCATAACATGAAGCTAGGGCCGAGAAAATGAGCAGGCAGCCAAAAGTGAGTTCATGAATTTCAAACAAAGAACTTCATAATGACATTGACATAGAGTCCTGGCTGGTCCCCTTAATGAAGTCTGTATCAGCACTCGAGCGATCTGGTGGATTGTCACCTAACAGGGAGGCACCTGATTTACTGTTAATATTAGCCTAATCATTCGCCTAACAGACTTTTATTGTGTGAATGCAACGCACGTCATCTTTGATGGGAATAGCAGTGACCTAGCAAGACTTTCTGTCGCTCTTTATTAAATCATCTTGTTAGGACATCCTCAGGATGTTTGCATAAGAGACATTCATGGAAACACATACTGGTTCACTTTTTCTCTCATTGAGCTTTTGAAATTAAAACTTGGTTCATATTTGTGAAACTGTGATGGATTGAGGATCCACCGTTAAGTGATCCCTTAAGGTACACGCACACTCACTATGGCTTCTTTTCTCTTTTTCTTGTGTGTGTGTGTGTGTTTGTTTATGTGTGCGTTCTATTGCCTGTGTTCATCATTCATGCTTTTGTGGTTAATTAAATGTATTTTTGGTGCATTTTGTGAGTGGCAAATGCCATGCCTTGTGTAAATTGGGTTTTTGGTTCATGACCGCATGTTCTTGTGATGCATTTGTTTTGGGCTTGTTTGTGCCTCGATGTGGCATATTCACATGTACTTGCATGTCCATTTGTGCGCGTGCGTATGTGTGTGTATTTATAAAGGAGAGGTCAGAGGCAGAAGACATGACATGCATGTGTCCGGCCTGCTAACATCGCTAACGACTAGCACACTAACCGACAGCCCGCCCTCGCGACATGACGGACATACTGGTAAACCAACTGCATCTCTTCCTCCCTTTGTCTCCCAGATTATTTTACTTGCTTGTCCTCTCTTTGTTCATCTCTTTAAGTCTCAATACAATTCTTTGTTTCCGTGTCTGGCAAATGTTTTTGTAACCAAAACATCTATCTTCTTGCAAATGAACAGTCTAATGGCGATAATAGAGTGTTCTCCTCTTGAGTTTTTCCTTTACCGATAGTGATACTCACCCTAAAAATGCTTAATTGAGTAACGGCGAGTCTATGCACTGATCCGATATCACAATATATCAACAGGAACAAAAAAACAACGACACATATCACTCGCTACCCGATCCGTATCTATTACTCCGTTGGTACTGCACAGACACATAACCTAAGGTATATGCCACCTTTTTGATATAAAAACCATTATATTATATATTATATTTCTTGTTCATATACATATCAATGTATCATTCAACATCAAGGTTAATTATGACACAGCATCAAATTTAAATCTGCAACAGATCTTTTTTTGCCCATCTATATGTTTTTTTCCACTGTTCCTAAACCAAGGTATAAAAGGTCCCGTGACTTCTGCGTACCGTTCCATTAGTAGCTTTAGGTATTACCGTCTTTCAAATTTGGCTTCCCAAATTATGATAACCAGATCCCCTTCCCAAAAGTATGTGGACAGGGATGTCTACTTTTGGGCATGCAATGTACTCTTTCAAGGGAAAAGCAGGACGACAGCAAAGCTTTCCTGAACAGTCCTGCAAACAGCTGGCCTCTTTTCTTGTTCCTTCCTTTCAAAGAATAACGGCTAAAGACACATTCCTATCTCCTGCACTTTATGCCTGGGGCATTTATGCAGCTTTAGGGATACATAGTCAGATTTGTAAAATGCGGTGTTCTTGTCAAAGAGAGACGGTGACAAGTCCAGACGGGACTCCAGGGGTGTCCAAGGTTAGAGGGAGAAGGAATGTAAATGTTGGGTTTTAGCAGCATTTCTTCCCTTTCAGCCATCTTGGCATGAATGGGCCCATGCAGTCATGACGGGTTGGGTTGTTGTGTGTGGGTGTGCGAGTGTAGACACCAGGTCTGATTCATCAAGTTTCAGAAAGAAACCAAGAAGCCCTGTGTGTCACAATACCTCCGACTGTTTCCTGCCGCTCTCTCTCTCTTTTCCTGTTGCATTGGACTGGCTTTCGTCTCTCTTCCTCCTTCACTGGAGTGAATGCGTGTTGATTGATGGAAACACTGAGCTATTAGCAAAAGAGAAAATAGAAAGAAGAACCTGTTAGTTCTTTCATTCAGTCATCTATCCTTGATCCGCCATTGAATCGACTCGTCCCTGGTGAGCTTTGCTGCTGTATGGTGTCTGTGTGCTGCCAGGTTAATGTGCCAGTTATTGAACAGGGTTTGGTTATTTTGTACATTCTTAAAAGTCATGACTTTGTAGCTCAACAGATGGAGCAAGGCAGTGCCGGCGTTAGCGGTTTGATTCCCACTCTGGCTGCCCATGCACATAAGTGTCTACCAAAGTGGATGTATGTGGTTTAACGACGCCTCTGTGGGTTGTTGAGAACATTCTCTGTTGTCTCTTTGATGAAACTCTTTCAACATCCCGTTAGATAATCTTGAAAATGCACAGTCATCAGTCTTTAAACAAGACTGTTTGTCTCAGTTCCTGAAAAGGGGACATCTTGGGGATTTGCAGTTTTGCATTTCTTTTGGCTGATAAAGATAAATAACCTGCATATTTTCCAAATCAGAAAGTTTCACACGTTTCAGGCTTTGGCGTTCTTTAGTTCATTGTTTTATTGTTTATCTTGATGCCTTGGCAACTGCTTCATAAAAAAAAAAAATGAAGCTGGAATTCAATTGTTTACACTTACAGTACAACTAGGAAATAATACAATAACAATGTCACTATTCAATTAAACACACTAATCATTTTTTAAATCTGTTATTTTCAGTATGCAATGAAACTTGACATGCGGATCAGCAGGGATGTTTGGATGCTCAAACATCTGAGATTGACGAGTCAAATTTGGCAGCTCAGTCACATGATTGTTTTAATGTTTATTTTTTACTTTTAATAAGGCTGCAGCTGATAATTACATTAATTCGAAAACTTTCCACTATTTCTTTTTTTAAACCTAAAGTGATTGCATTAAGTTTCTTGTACAATCAACAAGCTAAACAAAGAAAGTGTGTTAAATATTTCGTAAAATGTATCTGAAAAGTAGCTTCACTAGTAAAGTTGTCAAATAAATAGTAGAATAAATAAATAAAATAAAGTTAAAAGTACAATATCTCCCAACGAGGTGTAGTGGAAAATGTACATGGAAGTAATCAAGTAAAGTAAAAATACCTCTACTACTAAAGTACCCTGAGTTGTACTTTGTTACATTCCACCACTGCTAGAGCAAGAGCTCAACATTGTATACAAGAGCACTTAGTTCTCCATTGCTTTAACCTCTCGTTTGAAGGATTCACCCAAAAGACAAAAGAGATGGACTTTTGTTTTGGTTTCTGAGATGTGTGCTTCCACCCCCATGACAATGGAGGTGAGCCACTGAAAATGGCATAATTTTGTCACATTAACTGTCTTTGAATGTTTCGTTTTGCTCATCTTGGACATTGACATTGATTTTCATGACACGTTAACATCAACTTGTTTGGTTAAGCGAGATCCGTTTGAAATGGGCGTGCATAGCTCCTGTGATAAAAGTAACGTGTGTGTGTGGATTGCAGTGTGTTTGTGTATTGTAACTTTGAATGCACATGTGAGCAGTTGTAGCTTGATTGTGTGTATCCAGTCAGTGTTTAGCCAGGCATGTCCATAGAAGGTGAGGACAGGAGATGATGTTTGGAGCTGTCGGTGCAGCCCTCCTTGAATCTGTCTCCACAGAGCGCTGTTAGGCTGGATTTATAGACCCACTTACAGTGTGTGTGTGTTTGTTGTCAGTAGCGGTAGAAGTGTGAAAGCAAACGTGTGTGTGTGTGTGATTTTCAAAGAAAGTAAATGAGAGACAGATCAAGAGCAAGAGGAGAGGAGCACACTGTAGTGGGTGTGTTTGTGTGTGTGTGTGAGACAGTGCGTGTGTGCTTTAGCACTGTTTAACATGTCATGGCTTGGCAAAGCTCCTCTCCTCCATACAAAAATGTCTGTCTTCCTGCAGCAGATCTGGGTTAAGACATCAAGACCTCGAGGAAACACCATTGGAAAGAAATGCTGGGAATTAGTATAAGAAACCTTTTAGAAAGATGTATGCACTTCTTTTTGTGGACAGCCATACACACTCTGATTGCCCATAGGTCTCTATGAAGCTGTAATCCTAGAGGTCACAACAGGTCATTTTATACAGTTATTTCAAGTGAGGTCATTCTAGTGCTGAAAATAAGATATTGCAAAGGTGATGGACTTTCAGACAACATAGTAGGTCTTGGTGTCAACAGAGTGAAGCGACCTACGTGTGTTGATATGTTGAAATTGAGATTGAAATCCGAACTGAATCAGGTGATTAAATCCACCATGATTTGTTAAACATAGATGTGAATATTTGCCTTCTGCCCATTTCTTTTTTAATTCAATATCTTCGGGGGTAAACTGTAGACCTTCGGGCTGGGGCTTGTTTTAGTTTCACCTTTAAATCTTAGGGAGATTTAATCTAAATGAATAAGTTCCAGGCCGACTTGAAGGCTCCTTTAGTGAGGATGGTTGTCTCCTCACCTAAAATTCCACAAAATCAGTGTTGCATGAGTCAAGAAAAATGATTAGTCAGTGTGTACTAAAGAAAAGATCTTCATCCATAATTCAGTGTTTGGTAGGAGGGGATTGAGATACCGTTTCTGTCCTGAACGTTTGACAGAATTCTGACAGGATTGCGCTCGTTTCAGAGCACCAGGTGTTACAGTTTAAAGAGTGAGCGAGTTAACTTGTGACTTTCAGCTCAATAGGACCGTGGTTGCTCATACTAATTTATGTAACAGATTGCCGTAGATAATAAACACGTATTTACATGTATTTATAATTTATTGAAGCCTTGTAAGAAGACACCTACATGTTCTGTTTGTGGTTTTTTTAACAGCCGCTGTCACTTTGAGCAACCATACGCTTTCAGCTGAGAGTCACCAGTTAACACGGTCACTCCTTATGCCGAAAGACCGGCAGCGTCTATGGCTGCAAGCTATGAAACTGATCAAAAAAGCTTGTGTTTGCAGCAACCGTTTAAAAAAGAAATAAACTCAAACCTCCGAGTTGATATCCCGGTATTTGACAACCAAAGACGTAGTCGGAAGCATCTCGTGACGTTCTAGTGCTCGTAATTTAGTGGAAGAACTTCTGCAGGAGAAGAATGCCAAAGGAGCTGTCATATTATATTCGCCTCTGTTATGGATATAAAGTAACTAAAAAAGGCCCATGTGATGCTATTAGTCATTTCTTTTAAAGTGATAGTGTCGACAAAAATGCTTTGTAAAATACTTAAATAAAGATCATTTGAACCCTATACTATACAATTGGGAGAGAAAAAAAATATTTAGCACTTTATCACTTAAATGTGTGAATAACATTGTTTTCCAAGACACTATATCATATAATTTAATTCTCAAACATAGCTTAACCATGTCATGTGATATGTCCCTTCAGTACACAGGAATTCTGCTGGGCCCACAACCCAGATCATATCCAGGGATTCTCATTATAGACTAACACAGACTCGCCCTAATGTAGCACAAGTATGCAGAATAAATAAATACAAAAAAAACAGTTTTCAGTTTTTAAAAATGTATTTTAGAGGATTGAAAACATGTGGCGCGTCCCCTCCTTTCCTCACCAGTGCGTCCGGTGTCCTCAATGACACCGTTAGAGTGAACTCTGCACTCAGTATTCAGCAAAAAATATGCTATAGTTAACAAAAGTTAAAAGTTATAGTTAACTCTTATATTTTAGCATTCTATAATGTAAAACATTAATCACAGACAAGCGGCAGCAGTAAACAAAAAAGAAAAGGTCACCTGCGTGTTGCGCGTGTCTAAAATACAGACGGCCTTATTTACATTGTCTGTAGATGGCGCGGATTGCCATATTCTGATGCTCCTCCCACAGGCAGTAGTCTGGCCAGGGAGGGTCGTTAGCTGATTAGACTCACCTGGGGCTTCAGGCTCTGAAAACAGGGCCGTGTGGTCAATCCCTCTCACACCCTTCCTGCAGCACCTTTAAACACTGCAACATGTCACACATCCATGCACTGCTTTCAATACTCCGAGGTTTATCTGAGTTAACCTTAGTTTCATAGATTGTGTTTGTTTCATGTTTAACTTGTATTGGCTTTCCCTTTTTGTCACATTCCTTGTGCCAGTTTGTGACAATATTTACATCTGTAAGTCAAACTGCTGCTGCTCTCTGTTTATCTGAAACGCTCACATTTTGTGCTGAGCGTCCATTCAATTCACAGCAACCAGTTAATTAGATGTTCGTGTTTTACTGTACCATCACTCCCATGGCAATTTGTCCAGAGATTGTTAGAAATGTCTTGCTCTGAACGATGTGTTGGACAGACCAGTTTCATTAACAATACAATAGTTTCAGTCATACATCTCTCTTTCATTTCATCTTTCTTCCTCTCGATCTATCACAGTGACCCCCAACACTGTGTCACACAAACGCACACACAAACTCACAGAGGGCCGTTGGCGATCAGGTGGTGAGATTACGGAGCAGTAATCGCTCAGATTAATACTTAAAATGAATGTTTAATTACTTAAACCCTGCTGTCAGGTGCAGATGTGTGTGTGTGTGTGTGTGTGTGTGTGTGTGTGTGTGTGTGTGTGTGTGTGTGTGTATTTGAGTGTGTGTTGGTAGACACGCGTACATTACACAAATGGCCGGCAGTGCCTCTCTCTGAATTTAAATGTCATCTTGCTTTACTGGCATGGTGTGTGTGTGAGTCCATCTGTGCTGCCAGAGCATACAGAGACCCACATCGGTGCAAAAGAGGAGATCTCCCCCAGCTGACCTGTACATGTTTGATGGACATGCCCAGAACTGTGCATTTATCCTTATACAGTATACATTTGCTAGTTTTTTTGTCTTTTTTAATACATTCATGTTAGCAGAGATTCGAAATGAGATTTTAACATTGTGTTAGTAAGGTCATCA
Source organism: Cyclopterus lumpus (assembly GCF_009769545.1). Classification (NCBI taxonomy): domain Eukaryota; kingdom Metazoa; phylum Chordata; class Actinopteri; order Perciformes; family Cyclopteridae; genus Cyclopterus; species Cyclopterus lumpus. The sequence continues at coordinate 15,762,640 of NC_046972.1, forward strand.
AACATGAAGCATCAAGCTATTAAGAACTTGGACCACCAAGGCGAAGATGACACATTGTTTAAATGTGACTCCAATCAACTGATCCTGATTGCTTTCACAAAGGCAAAACTCAAAGGGTCCAGATATAGTAAACAAAAGTCATGTTGTTTAACTATTGTTCATACACTTTCTCACACTGACTGTGCGAATGAAGCAACGTTGACACGTTCTACTCATTTAGCAGCTGGCTAGCTCGTTAGCCACTGTGCTTTTCATGGGACACTTCATGGGCACAATTATTGCCAAAAAGTATAATCACGTTTACTTTGATAATTTATCACAGATTATTCCTTGATTTTAGTGATAAACCATTAGTATGCACTGTAACGTACAAATTAGTACTGTTGTGCTACATTCCTGCTAATGTAGAAATGCGACAAAAGAAGACTGGCTCTCATTCACGGTGCATTTCCTTGAAACCAAATCAAATTGTACCAAAACCCTTTGATCTCAAATAAAATCAACAGAGCACTGCTTTCACTTTCACGTTGTGCTACATTTCTACATATTAACACATCTTTGCATCAAAATGAGACTTCCAATAAGGTCTTCTTTATCTGAATTCAGTGCATTTTGACCGTCCCGGTTGTACATAATGGGGCTGTATGTGTAAAATACAGTATGCTGTTCTACTCTGAACTGCAGCCGCAGCATTCTGGAACGTTTTTACACAACAGCGCCCCAAAAGTGATCGATCATGTTCATTTAATTGTGGAAATCCAAAATCGTAATCTTGATTAGTTGTGTTTGTGTGTGTGTGTGTGTGTGTGTGTGGGGGGGGGGGGGGGGGTTATCTGCATTCTAATGTCATCTAATTTAATCAGATTAACACTGTTAAACACACACACACACACACACACACACACACACTGAAATTCACGTGGAGCAAGAGGAAGTGAGACATGCTCAAAAGGAACTGTTCACATAGCATCTTTCTTACTTCATGTCCTTTTCTCAGTAGTCTCTTTCTTTTCTTTTCCTTTGTTCTTGCTTTCTTCTTTCTAAACTAAACTAGTTATGAACTTTCTCATGTTCAGTCATTACCTCTGGAAAAAACATGAATTTAAGCACGCACACACTTTTTGAACAGACTTGCCTTTTCACACACACACACACACACACACACACACACACACACAGGCAGAAACGTGATCGCTCTGCGTTATAAAAGATGTGGCGGTGATAAGAAGAGAGGAAGGGAGTGTTCCTGTCTTTGCTCTGACAGTGCAGGCACTGTGACACCAGCACTAGTGTGGGTGTGTTTCTAAATGTGTGTGATGTATTTTGTGTGTGTTTTTCATCAGTGAGCACACCCTGTTAGCAGCACCACAGCTGCCTGCCTTTCTCAAACACACTAACAGGTAAAACGAATACCAGTTAACTTAATATCTTTAAGTCGGATTTCTTTTCTTTTTGCAATGTTATGGGATAACAACTATACAGCCTGAAGACCCTTTTTCTCCCCACATCTGTAACTTTTTTCTCCATGGGGTAAAAGAGCTGGTGTGTCAGCCTGGCTGCCGAGGTGCTCCCCGGTGGCCAACCACAGTACTGCAGGTCAAACAGTTTTTTCCCTAGAAACCGCCATCATAAAAGAAACATGTCTAAAATTGTTGAAAGGATACTTCGAACTGAAACTCAAACTTTTCCCAAGCCTAGAAAAAATGCCCCCGTATGAGTGAGAAACTTTCATTAGAATAAATGGGGAGCAGCTTGAAGAATGGTCATCGGGTCCTGATTGGTCCTGTTTTTGTCTGTCACTACTTGTTCATTGCTCCAGCCAGCAATCGATAAGTCAGTGAGCATGTTGCAGGTTACTGCTCTCATTCACTAATCCACTGTATTACCGGCAACACCATTCTACCACATTCACCCGCTCAGAGAGTTGGCATCAAACGCACACACACACACACACACACACACACAGACACACAGATCAGCTGCCCACTTCTGTCCCTGTGCTGGCAGACACACACACACACAAACACCCAGAGAGTCGACAGCTGGAGGCTAATGTTAGCTGAGCTGTAGTTTCATAATTTTAGAGAAATTTAAAAATAACAAAAGCACCCGATCTGATGATGATGATAGCATCTAGATGCAATTATCTACACACACACACACACATACACACACACACACTGTGTGTATTGGCTTACTTTTCTTTTACGTCTGAATGCAACTTTTATGTTTGCGTATGGATGTCATTTGTGTGCCTTTTCATTCTGCATATCTATACTTGCTGTCTGTTTGTGCATGTGTGTGTATGAGCACATGATGTACACTGTGTGCTGGAGAGTGTGCATATGGCTGTGTTTCTTAACTCGTTCTGGCCCATTTGTCCCAAGAATGGTGTCACATTCTTTGGACTGGAGAATGGAGGGAGCCTTAAGTAGTGTCTATACAAAGGAACTGTATTTTAACATGTTTGTTATAAATAAAGCTTGTTGTCCTTAGTCTAAAACCAGAAGTTGAGAAGCCTGTGTTTGTGTGATCTTCTTTGTGTATTTGTGTGTGTGTGTGTGTGTGTGATCTTCTTTGTGTGTGTGTGTGTGTGTGTGTGTGTGTGTGTGTGTGTGTGATCTTCTTTGTGTATGTGTGTGTGTGTGTGTGTGTGCGTGTGTGTGTGTGTGTGTGCGTGTGTGTGTGTGTGTGTGTGTGTGTGTGTGTGTGTGTGTGTGTGATCACAGCTCAATCACATGATGCATCACATTGCCCGCTCTGTCTCCGTACCCGCTTTCTTTCACTTCCTCTATTCCTCATGGTGTCTCTCTCTTCCTCCATACCTTCTCTACATGTGTACATATCTTGTTTCTCTCTTTCTCTGTCCCTCATGTACTCTAAAATCTATAATCTTGCCGTCCTTTTAACATCTCTCACCCCTTTTTTATTTATCTCTGTATCTCCCTCTGCTGATCCATACCATGGATGTATTCCTCCTCGTCTCGCTGTCTCACATCAGATAACCGTTGTCTTTTTTCTTCTTCAATTCCCGCCTGTGCCCATCTCACTCTCTGTTTGAAAAAAAAGAGTGTGTTTTGTTCAACTTAATCTAAACCAGCAGGTTTATGTAAAGGCAGTGCTCATGCCTTCAAGTCACTGAAATGTGCTCATGCATTTAACTGACAAAACTCTCTTTCTTTTTCTGTTCTCTCTCTTCCACCTTCATTTACAATGTAATTATTACTACATTAGGATGTCTGTCACAGAGACAATAGTGTGCTAAAGACTGTCTGGCAGAATAGAGACTAATGTAATAAAAAAAAAAACATGGATTCTGTTATTATTTGACTTAAAATCCTTCATAATCATCAATCATCTCTTAAGGCAAACATGCTATGTGTAGCATTTGAAAACACTGACACACACACACGCACACATCTGCACACACTGGGCCACCTCATGATTACTGTAAACAAAGATGATAATTTTTAGTCCATGTTTAGCTTCTGTCTAACATGAGTGGTTTTGTTAGAGCTCAAGTTTCTCCATATTCAGACGTATCGCTATATGTTGGAACATCAGAAACTTGAAGTATTCCCATTTATTGCTACTTCATTCTACTTCCCTACAAGTAGAAGAAGTGTATGACAAACATTGTTTACTTTGCTTGAATCTATATGTACTAGTTACTTTTCATTTTAAGATCCTACATAGAAATACATATGACAAAAGAATAGTTAGAAGAACAAAGACATCGTAAAAATGTATTGGTGGACACAAGCGGTCCCTTTTGAAAACCTAGTTGTACTGCAGCAAGGCGTGACCGTCTACCCTGCGTAGTCCGGGTTTTCCCGTGCCTCCAGCAGGGTGGTGCAGACACTGCTGCCGGATATGGAGCTATTCACCTCCACCGTGACCTGCTACAACAATAATTAACACTAGTTAATTAATACAGGATTTGTTTGTATTTTTTACATTGTGATATTGGTTCTTCCACCACTCTAAATGACAGTTTAGAATAAACACCATCTCTCTCTGTGTTTCTGCAGTACACAGGTCCAATCCCGGCCGAGCGAGGGGGCGAGCTGGCCATGGGGGGAGGTCGCAGCGAGACCTCGGCACTGAGCGGGACGGGAGGGGGGCGGGGCATGACCACTACACAGAGTTCCCAACGGCCCAACGCCTGCTGCTTCTGCTGGTGCTGCTGCTGCAGCTGCTCATGGTAGGAGGCAAGAACACACACACACACACACTGCATTTATACGGACAAATACACACACACCTGGCACACACATGTGAAGCCTCTTTCGTACGCAAATACTCACTCAAGTACTATTGTCCCGCAGGGCTTTACTGAATGATGTGTTTTACTTTCCTTTATTGAGGCTTTTGAATGAAGCTTTACATATCTGTAATGATATTTGTATCACATCATCACCTTTTTAAAAAAAAAATTAGCGGCAAACAATATCCTCAATTTGAATAAGGTAATTAATCGGATTAAATTAGTTACTTAATTGTAGCAGTGCCTAATCCAGTGCCGGCGGCTTGAATCTGAAGGTGAAAACAACGCAAACGGTGTAACCATCACAACAGTGCTGACGGAGCTAACTGAGGGGGATATGGAAGGAGGCTGCTACACTTGACCAATATGAATTATATCCAGTACAGCAAACATTATAGTACATGTGATGACTGTTAGCTTGGATGTTGTGAGTAGAACAAACTACAACGTCTTATGCAATCCCTGTCATGGCAGACCACACCCATTTATTTATAGGCTTGTTTTAATCTGAGTGGACAGGAAGTAGCATGGGTCGTTGTGGAGTTGGTGTGATGTGTTTTTCTTTTTTGTAGTTGTACATTCTTCCTGATCTTTTTATTATGAATAATACTGTATCAATATTATATATTGTAATAATATTATAGATAACGCATCAACCTGAAACTAAACCTGTGTCGTATCTATCACACATTCAAAGAGCTGATGAGGCCTTTTAGTATTGGGTGGGCTACTTTGAAATGATAATAATATTAAGCTGACTTCACGAAAGCTTTACCTCTGCTATGAAATAAGCTTGTACGAGACTATTGATAAGAATCACAATATGTTGATAGTCATTCCAAAAGAAAAACTAGGACTGAGCAATGCATCACTTTAATTATATTCGTATGTCATCAGTCTTGTGTTTGAACTGCATTAGATGCTGCAAACAATGGCCTCTTAGTATATTTTCAGCCACTGAAGCATCGACACAACCTTCAATTCTTTGAGGAGGTGCAGGTCAGCTGTGGTGGGGCCTTCGGTATGTGTGTGCTGTACAGAGAGGGAGAGGACATTTACTTTTGGTACATATTGTCTTCTGATACAAAATAAGTTTTGAACTTATTCACCTTTGACCATCCGTGGCCTCCACCAGACCTGAGACCAGTCTGTTTTGAACTCCAGAGCCATTTGTTTGTTGTCATCCCAGTGTGGCTGCATGCACACACGCCAACACGCACAGGAAGTCATCGGACAGAACTGTTCACCATGAAACATACACCGAGTCTCCAGACATTAGTCAGACAGGAGCTGCACAGTGATGAGGTCCTTCTAGTTCCCACAGGGGAGCTCATTATTTATAGCTGTCTTTCTCTCTCTTTGCGTTACACACACACACACACACACTGAAGGTGTTGACACCTGTAGCTGCTGCGTTACCCTGCTGTTAGCATAGCGTTGGTTAGTGTTGTCATTAAATGGGTTAGTAGCAGCGTTGTAGGTGATTGTACATGTGTTTATAGTTCTGAGAGCAATGACTTCTGCCAGCTGTGGTTACGTGTGTGTGTTTCCTGCCGGAGAGCTTTTTATCATATCAGTCTCACTGTCAGGAATGAAGAGGAGCAGCGGAGGAGGAGGAAGAGAATATCACAGGACACCAAGATGGAAACCATACCAAACTGTGAAGCCTGGTGAGTCTGCAGCACTACCACACAATCATTTTGTTTGGTTTAAAGTTTGTTGAAACATTTTGTAGATCAGGTCATGGCACCAAACAACAATGATGCAATGCTGAGCGAGATCGTACTTCTGCACCATTTCTCATGTTTTAATCCGCGAGCCGTGTTCAGGGCGTGAGCTTCGGACCACAGCCGCCATTAAATAACAAATTAACAAATGAAGCATCTTCCCACTCATGGTTCTTCAGCACCAGACCCTCAGCTGAGGAGATCCGTCTGTGGTCTCAGTCTTTCGACAAGCTGATGAGGAACCCTGCGGGTCGAAATGTTTTTCGGGAGTTCCTGCGGACGGAGTACAGTGAGGAGAACATGCTGTTCTGGCTGGCCTGCGAAGACCTCAAACAGGAAATCAACAAGAGCGCCATTGAGGAGAAAGCACACTCCATCTACGAGGACTACATTTCCGTACTGTCGCCAAAAGAGGTAGGAGGGTTACACGCCTCCATTTCTCACAAAACGGTTTGCAGGACCATCCTGCTGGTTTAGCCAGTTCCAGCTGCTCGGACAGCTTCCTTCAAAGTGAAGCTTCTTAGCGTAGATTTGATTTGTTTTCATGACGGAGCTCACGAAGACCTTTCTATCTCTAGAATGAATCAAGAGAAAGAAGGGGGTCCACGGACAGTTTCAGTCTGTAAAGGTATAAAGATCGAAGGTTTGTGTCATTGTTTAAGTGAATCACTTCAGGATGATCGGGCAACTCTGCTCGTTGTCGGGTCTTTTATTCATGGAACAACGTTTGTTTCCTCATCTGTCTGTCAATCTGTCCAACGTTTTTATTCACAGCATCACGACTATTCATAAAATGGTCTCTATTGATTTATATGGACCACAGAGCTGATGATTTCCAGTAGATCCATCATCGGGCAAGAATGGGAAATAGAATTTGGGGTCGGCTGTAGCTCATGGGGATGAGTGGTCGTCCCGTAACCACAAGGTACCCGGTTCGATCCCCTCTCTCCCCATAGTTCATGTCGAAGTGTCCTTGAGCAAGACACTGAACCCCCAGTTGCTCCCCAGTTGCTCCACTGCATCCCACTGCTCCTTAATAACTAAGGATGGGTCAAATGCAGAGAAGAATTTATCCACAGGGATCATTAAAGGATATATTATTATTATTATTATTATTATTATTAGATTGACACCATGCTATGAAACTGAGCATGTCTCTGATGAATCCTTTGGTTTTTTTATGCCTCTTTGGCCTTTTTCTTTTGGCAGTTTGTCCCAACGCCTCAAGGGAACTTCTACATATTTGGCAAAAAGTCCACTTGACCTCAAGAATTAACTTATCAGAATTTGGTGGTAAAATGTCACTGTGACCTCACAAAACATGGCTTTTTTTTGGGATAAAAATATCCCCGTCCTTCCTGTCTTGTAATGCCACCTGTACCCTGAGAGGCGATAGTGAGTCCCCGTCCAGTCTGACCTCAGTCCAACATAAAGTGGAGCTGACCTAAGGGCTTGTCAATCACGTTGAAGATGCAGGGTCCGTGTACAATGTTGATAGTTTGTTATTGGATGAAATCCAAAGTGGCAGAAAAGGGAAAACAACCCACTCCAATATTTTCCCCTTTCTGCCACTTTGGATTTTGTCCAATAAGAAAACTGTCAAGGCGTACACGGTCCGGACCATACGGCCGCAAGTCTGGTTAGTGGTACAAACTCACAGATGACTAACGTGAACTACAGGCTGACGCCTATGAAGCAGTGTTATTTTTACCAGCTCTGAGTTTTAGCAGTTCATTGTTTTATAACTGACAACTGTAAATCAAGATGTATGGACCCAGTTTAGAGGTGAAATGCTGACCCCTAATTATTTGGAGTGTGTGGCTACATGTTATACACTGCACCTTTTTTTTACATTGAGTTTTGTTTCATGCTGCACATTTAGTGTTTTTCATTCGTCAGCTGTTATGCACACAGTCTTCACACCAACAAACACCTCCAGAAATGTGAGCCCTGCTGATTAACCAAGTGATTATTGCTGGTGATGAACTCAGACATACTGTAGTACAAACACACACAATGAATGTGTTGTTGCTGGTGAGAAATGGGGAAAGCATTGTCGGCTCTACTGCTATTTTTAACTGACTGACTCTCTGTGTGTGTGGTTGCTTTATTTAGTTGGAGCGCTGTAGGCATTGCTTGTCAGGCTGCATCACACGTGTGCGTGTGTGTGTGTGTGTGTGTGTGTGTGTGTGAGTGTGTGTGTGTGTGTGTGTGTGTGTGTGTGTGTGTGTTTATTTATGTAAAGTTATCTGCATGTGTGTTAGTATTTGTGTACAGTGTGTTTATAGGAAGCTATAAATTGCTGCTCTCATCTACTTCTGGCAGTAGAGGCTTTTTATAGACACACACACACACACACAAACACACACACACACACACACACACACACACACACACACACACACACACACACACACACACACAGACAGACAGAGAGAGAGTTTTGCAGAGAAGATGCATGCCAGGCTGTGTGCATGTCTGACCTTGGTAGGATGCCTCTCTCTTTGTGTGTGTATGTGTGTCTTTCCTTAATAAGAGCGGAGGGAACACATATAGGAGACAGCTTGCTCGTCGTGCTATAAATATCTGCTGGTGCTGTGTCTGTGGGGCCCTTGTGAGTGAGTGTGTGTCCCACTGCTGATAACGGTATGTGTTCAGGCCTCTATGGAAGATAATAAACATAACTACAGCGCACAAAACAACTTCAGACTTTAATCAGCCAGCGAGTCCACGTCTGAGAGTTCAGACACATTTAGAGGTGCAGTATGAGTTTTAAGTACAGAATCCTGATTTGCCCTTTTTAAAAAGCCCTCTCGCCACCTATGAATGTCCAAACTAGAAACTGTGAAACAATGAGTATCAACAGGAAATACATTGGCATGTTCTTTAATGTGTTGTCTTCTCTCTTCATTAAACTGAATGTGATGTCCCTCCAGGTGAGTCTGGATGCCCGGGTTCGAGAAGTGATCAACAGGAAGATGCAAGACCCAACAACTCAGTCGTTTGAAGACGCTCAGCTACAGATCTACACGTTGATGCACAGGGACTCCTACCCACGATTCCTCTCCTCCAGCATCTACAAGTCGCTCCTTCACGGCGGCTCGCGTACCTCTTCTGAATCCTAGTCCCTCACCTCCTTCACACACACACCCCCCCCCCCCCCCTTCTGATCCTGCAAATACAGGATTGATGCCAGACCATTTCATTGCTACTCGAGCACAACACTTTCCAAAAATTATCAGATAACTCCTCGACTCCTCAGATCACTTCTGAGAATCTCTAATCTCTCTGATTACTAATGATACTTTTTATTTTTCTTCTCCATATCCTCAACTGTTAGTATTGTTGCCAAGACGTCCTTTCCTCCTCTCAGCTTCAGTCTCCAGTTGACTCCTCTCTTCTTTATTAGTTTGGTCTCACTTCCATTCTTTTTCACTATTACAACTCTTCAGCATAAGAATATGGCAAAAATATTTGCCAGGTAATAGTTGCAATTTATTATTTGTTGTTTTTACTTTTTATTTTTATTTTATTTATTTTTTGTCAGAATGGAAAAGTCTGTCTGACTGTAGGCCGATTTTGTTTTTAAATAAACTCCCTAACAAACAAACATTTTGGATTAGTTTGAAAGGGTCAAACTTCTATCTTTTCTGGACCTTTCAACCTCATCTCATCTTCCTCAGTGGATGAAGTAAGCACAGCCTGAAAGATCTGAACAAACACTGTCTGGAAGGATGTGGTCCAAAGGTCTGGAAAAAGCCAAGTGGCCTGACAAATATTGGATTTTTGGCTCTGATAATGATATTTAACGCTTGGAATTTAAAGGATTTAGGCTTCCATCATTTCCTCTCGGCTGCTGAACACTTCAATCCTCCTATCCTTTAAACCAATTTCCTACCTTAGAACCTCTCCTTCTCCCTCGTCACCTCACCTTTTTCCCGTTTTTCATCTCAACAACTCCGAAACAGAGAACGAAGCTATCTGGATGTTGAAGTATGGGATATTATTTACTTGGGAGATTTTAATGCATTTCAAATGGCAGAAGTATACACCTGTGCAACGGATTCTTATTAGATTTTTGCTAATTTGCCCCTCAAATGTTCATTGAAGAGCCAATTAAAAGGTGGCTGTCCCTGACATCCGCCCACCTCGTCACCTTGTTTTTCATGCTACAGTTCTCTACTTTGAGAGTAATGGAAAGGAAAAAGATGGATGCTGTCACATTTCTTCTCTTTCTCTCTCTTTTCTCTCTTTCAACTGGAAAACACAGGCCGCTCCCTCCATCTCCTACTACGAACCACAGTTTCATTTTTAGATTTTTGTTCTTATTCACTCATTTGCTGGATCAATTATTTCACTCCTGTGATAAACGGACAAATGGATGGAAGTCACTTCCTTCCGACTACTGATTTACAAACAGACAAGACGTCTATTTTTTAAGAGAAAACTATATGGAACACTTTAATTCTGTTGATTACTCTTGGTTTTGTTTATTTGGTTTATCCTAGTCTCTCCCCTTCCTGAATTCTTTTGCAAGAGACTGTACTGACCCCCACCCGACCCGACACCAGACACCACTGGTGCAATAAACACTGGAGTTTGAAACACACAAACACTTGCACACATTTACAACATTTGTGTTACTATACAATTGGTTCATTAATTTTTTTAATAATTGATAAGCTGATTGGCTTTTTCTTATTCTATATTATTTTAGATTCAATATATCTTTTTGATTTGTTTCCGATTGACGGGGGGGGAACAAAGTACAAAATTGAAAACTGCAGTTTTATTGGTCAGGAAGGACCAAAGAAGATTAAATGGTCTCAGATCAAGTTTTAATACTAAAAATCATAGTTGTCCTAATAAGTATAGTAATACAAATCTACACACACACACACACACACACACACACACACACACACACACACACACACACACACCAGGGTGGCCTACCTGGGCACTGTTGCTGCTGACCTCTGCCTCTCACCTTTGACCTCACCACTGTCTGTCACCCACTCAGACGCCTGCTCCTGATTGGCTGCAGGAGGTTGTTGGGCTGAACTGTGGTTGGTCAATTCAGGAAGGGGGGTGGAAGAAAATCCCAGGTGCAAAAAATATATATATAGATATATTAATGAAAAACAATTTATAAAAATGATATATAGGAAAAAAAGATGTTATGTGAGATGGGATGCTTACACCCAGTGCTTTGTGGGAAATGTAGTTTAAAAAAACATGTTTGTAGTCACTCAGAATGCATTCATCTTAGTATTGTTGTTATTTATTTTATATTTTGTTAAACTGTGATTTTAATTGTATATATATATATATAAACAGAAACCCTTGAACATCCAATGAGAAGCAGCTTTGTTTGTTCAGTGTTTGTGAGTAAGTGAATTTAGTTCACCACAACAGTATGCGTCTTGTCAGTAATCGTTTCTTTGCTGGGAGTCAAGCCCTCATCTTGCCACCTTTTCTTCTTTGAGATGATAAATGATTCATACAATATGTTGAGGGTTGAGAATGTATTTTTCCCAGATCAGCATGAAGAATATTTATGATGTTTTCCGACTGGTCTTATTTTTACAGCCTGATCGATACTGGATTTTTGATTTGGGAGCCTAGAAGATCTGATTAAAGATATATCAGCGGATATTCTTTTTGTATTTTTGTTTTAAACGTGCAGTAAAAGCAAAACATAAACAATCTTGAGGCGCATCCTTTTTGAAGAGACGAGGGTTTTCAGAAGTGAAAATGCAGTTTGACATGATGGTTTGAACTGAAAGTGAACATGAACTGAGCAGAAACAGACACTGCTGTTGACTCTGTGTTGACACTCCCAACACTCAGTTCCTAAAGGAAACCAACACACACACACAACTTGTGAACCAGTCGATTTGTTGTGTATGGGCGTCTGGTCTTTTTCCACAGTAACTTGATGTGTTTGTGTTTGGCAGTAATTCTCTAACACACACACACACACACACACACACACACACACGCGCACACACACACACATCAATGTTTTTTTTCCCAGCATTCCACTCTAGTTTTCTGTTGAAGAACACTGATACTCGTCACTTTAAGAGCTGTGCGTTCTCATCAACGTGCAGATTCATTTTTCTTTCTCTACTGTGAACTTTAGTATTTTGTTACTATAATATGCAACAATTATGGCTGTGTATTGGTAAGAATCTGGCGACGTGATATGAACAGGGGTTACGATTCAATTTATTGCGATAGTCCCAGTTGTTTTAGTTTGAGTTTAGTTGCTTGTTAAAAGCAGTTGCTGCCATTTAACTCAGTTTAACCTGAAGAATTGTTTGACCCAATGCACAGCAGGTCAGCTGAATGTGCAACAATGCAAAGTCAACATAAAACATAAAGTCCCAAATAAATCATTCAGAATGAAAGAATATTTACTTCTTTTTTTATGCTTTTCAACAGCTTATACATTTAACAAGCATTTACTAAAATGACAAGTCCTTGTTTTTATCCTATAAAGAGCCAATTACACCGCTCTGTCCAGGACATTGGAAATAACGACCGGCCAAAGGGTTGGAACATTGTTTTACGCCAGTGTTTGCCAACATTAGTTAGTTTAATACATTTTAGCTCAGCGAGCAACCGTGACTACTTTCGGTCGACTAACATCGTCACCAACGTAGTTGCTGAGATCTGAGAACACGGTGATGTTACTAATTCAGAGACTGAGTTCTGCAACCTGGAGAGTACAAAGTCAAAGGGCAACAACGGTGGAAACGTGAGTGAGTTGGAGAGGAGGGCCGCTGTTGTCATCTTGTAAAGAGTGTTGACTAAAAGATGTTCAATGTCATGGCTGAATATTTAGATGACTTTAATAAACCTGAAGCGGAAGGAAAGACAAAATGTTTTAATCCTCTTTGAAGCGCTGTTAGTAGTTGTGTATCGTTGCCCCGAGCAACCGAAGCCTGATGAGCAGCTGCCGTCTGCCCTCTCCTTCAATACTGGACCGTTTTTTCTAAATTGTTGTCCCTACTAGTCACACAAATACATGGTCAAATATGGCCCAGGTTGAATTATACCGAAGTTATTACCATTTTATATTTTTACCAGAATTTTCCTTTAGCTTTTAGTCAAAATGGTTGCGACTTTCATCCCAGTCAACCGAATATGGTGAAAATAAAAAAAAAAAAATGACACGGCCACCCGATCACTAGTTCACCAGATAATGGCGTTCTTCCTGAACCACGTGCCTGCAGTCTGTTCTCCATCCAGGAAGATGAAACCTAACAGAACGGTTCCCCTTTGTCCCTCTCTCGTGTGTGTTTCCACAACAAACACAACAGGAGCTCCGTCAACATGCTCGCGGCGACTCAAGTTTACACTTTAGTCCATTGGGATTTATATTAGTTATATTTCTTTTTACATGTACATCCGGTTCAATAGATTGAGGTCAGAATGAACAAAGGTGACACAGGCTCGATTGTTGCCGTGATAACGTATTTCGTCAACAGCGATCATGTTTTAATTTTTTTCTCTAAGTTTGACTCTTTAAGAGTTGAATGTGTCAGACTTCAACCTCTGATTCTATGTGAAGATTTTAGGGAAGTCATTTGGCAAAAGAACAGATGTCTACAATTTAAGTCAAACACAGCGGACTTCTCTCTGTAGTGGCGGCAGTCCGAAGAATAGGGAATACTTTGATAAACTGCAGAGGCTTTGGAGTGTAATTTAGGGGTTTCTGTGCAGCAGCCCCTTTGGAGAACCTCTCATGTTACTGAAGTCTGCCCAGTGGGTGTGTGGCTACAGTCTGCTCAGTGGGTGTGGCTACAGTGCCCAGGGGGTGTGGCTACAGTCTGCCCAGTGGGTGTGGCTAGTCTGCCCAGTGGGTGTGGCTACAGCCTGCAACACACTGCAGACCAGAATTAGTGATGCTGGTTGTTGCGTTATTATCAGTCAGTGGCCGTAAAGTCAACCAGATTTAGAGTAGAGGATACATTTTGTTCAAATCTGTTGACAAGCAGTTGACTACAAAATCCAAACAAGCCAGACAGAAAAGAAGAAAGTGCAGTAAAGTGATCTTAATCCAAGAGCCACTTTAATAGAAATGTTAAGGGCAAAATAGTGTGGCAGCACAACATGGCAAAGAAAGGCACATCTGCTATTTCCATAAGGCCAAAATGTGATTTCTATTTGGCTTAGAGCTTCATCTAGCGTAAGAAAGTGCTCAAAACAAAACAAATGAAACCAAATACACAACATGAACTAGCATATTCAACAGCTTTCACTTTTATAAAAAAATAAAATAAAATAAATATTTGTTTAATCAATGCAAATCACTTAGTCAGTTTTGTTTCATGATAGAATAACACACTCTTTTTTTCCTCTCTCTCTCACACACACACCCTCTTCAACAGAACTGTAAAAACAAAAAGAGAAAAAAGATTGCGATTAAAGATTCATCACCTCAACTTATAATTAAAGCTTACTTTGCAGCAGATTGCAATGAACAATTAAAACATGTTTTATTGAAAACCTAAGGAGGTTACTCTTTGTAAACAGACAGTTGTGTTTACTCTTACAATGCGTTACTCACCAAACACAATGTGTACATCTTTGAACGTCTCAAAACATTTGCAAACCCAGACATTCAAATATTTTAAATAAAAAAAGGTGACAACTTTGCATGCCTGTTCATTGTACCAATGGACAACCAACTATTTGTAATAAGTTGTAGCTCACATTTACAGAGATTTATCAACCACGCTTTACCTCTATGGAGCTCGCTGGAGTTTTGCTTTAACAGAACATTATCTGTTCAGTTTCAGGGTCAACAACCTGCTCTCAGTAGAAGCCGTACTTCAATTCAAACTATGAACCGCACAAGTTCGTACTTCAATTAATCTATTTCCGTAAATTTGCTCCTTAATTAGCTTAAAATATAGTAGTACTTTTATTATGTGGCGTTTGTGTTTTTGAGGTTCTAACCTGGAACCTCTAAAATGTCAAATTTACAATTCATCCATTTCAAACAAAAACATGAATAGTCATGAATAAAAACAGCAACCATACATTGATGTTGTGCTTGGTCTTCATTAAAAGCTAAAACAAAGTTACACCGAGTGCGATGTATGGTTGGAAAACGTAACAAACTTTTAAACACGTATTTTCAAAGAATGTAATAAAACAAATAAATATGTCGGAGCTCCATGCCATGTTTCAGATTATTAAAGTGCTTAAACAACAACAGACGCTTCCCACAAAACATCAGCGTATGAAAGTAGTGGCTTCACCTTGACCTCGAGCCAGGAGTAAGGGGGGAAGGGAGGGCTGGAAAAACTTAGAGAGGGAGGAAGGAGAAAACGTGCTGAAGAAAAAAGGAGGTGAGATTGAGGGAGGAGGGTGAAAAGAACAAGGGGAAAGTATGAGATGTAAACAAGAGGGGGAAGGGACGACATCTGAGGAAAGGGAAAAAAATCAAAGAAGAAAGGAGAAGAAAAGAAGACGTCGCACAAAAGGTAAGATGAATAAATGTAAAGTACAAAAAAGTTGGGAGGGAAGAGAAACAGGTGGCAGAGAGAGTAAGACGGACATAAAAAAGTAAACGCAATCAACCCTGACTGAAGGTGAGCAGAGGGGAAGAGAAAGAAAATCAAGCAGAGCCAGGTCTCTGCTGCCACCTTGTGGTGAGTCTGTTACTCACGTCAACCCTTCAACCTTTATCAAACTTATGTGTTGACATTCAGTTATTTAGTGAAGCTACTTAACTCAACTACATACCTCATCTCCTATATACAATCAACATTAAAGTGTCAATATTTGAAAAGAAAGTCCATATATGTCATATTAACAATGTGGGATTTGCTGTCTCTCATATGGAGCATATGTATACTTGATTTTTGGATGTTTAGCCTTAAAAAAGGTGCTAACCTCCAAATTCAGAGCATTAATATGCTAACTATATAGAGAAGTCTCCCTGAGCAGAGCATGAAGTCGCTCTCCCTCTGTGTGTGTTTTAATCGAAGCTTCTATCTGCTTTGTTTTGGTCTGAGTGTGTGTGCATGTGTGGCCCACTGGCTCGCTCATGGCCACCACTCTGCACTGTGCTCCCATGGTGGTAACAGCTGGGTCTGGACGGTGTTGCGCCTCCCCTTATTTCATACTTCTTTTTATTTCAATATGCTTTTCTTTTTTTTTTTTTTTACCTTCCATCGGTTGCCGCAGCCGTTACACAACACAAAGGTGGTCATGGGCTCGTCAGAACTGCGGATCTGCACCTTTAACACAAACAAAACATCTTAATAAAGTATTTTCATTAAATGTGTGTGTGTGTATGCGTGTGCGTGTGTGTATACCTGTGTGTACGAGCAGTTCTTTCCACGACACTTGCTGCAGATGAACATGTCGGTCTCAGTCCCCCCGACCTTCGACAGCTGATGCTCTCTGATGGACTCTTTAGTCAGACTCTCTCTCATCTGCTTCATCTCTGCACTTGCCATCTCCTGCACACACACATATGCACATGCACACACACACACACACACACGTTCTGTACGAGCCTTCATTGACGTAATAGTGCCCCTTGCCCCTGATCGAAACAGAAACCTCCTTCTAACCAAAGCCCTAAAGCCAACTTGCAAACCTCCTCAACAGGTGAGGACGAGACACAGCGTCTGCATGGCTGACCTCAGCAGTCATGGAGGCGATGCGTTGCGCAGAGATGTTCCCACACAGCACGTTACGCCGCAGGTCGGGATTCTTCTGGTCCTTGAGGTTGGAGATGCGGCTTCGTAAACGAGTTTTATATTTTATATCTGTAGTCTTAAACTCCTGAAAGATCTGTGGGCACAAGGAGCGGTCAAGGACTAACACACGGAGAGAAGAATTAAAATGATGTTCAACTATTGAGCCAGCTGTCATTCATGTAAATGGAGGTGGACAAAATGCTGAGCGGACAGATAAACACTTGAGCGACATTATCAAAGTGAAACGCGCCCTGTCGCTCAGTCCCTTCAGATTAAGATCGTTCATGCAGGTGTGAAACCCGGTTCTGTTTGTTTATGTGTAACTTTGTGTCCTTAAAGTTGCTGATGACGCAAAAGGATATCCTCTTCAATCTGTGCTGCAAGATTCTCACAGTGGACTCCAATGGTCTTGTGGTCATCTGGAACACACACACACACACACACACACACACACACACACACACACATCTAGTGAGTGAACCTTGAGTGCATGTATGAAACACACTGCACAAGTTAAACTTCAAAGTTAATTCTTGACCTTAGAAACGGTTGACCTCAAGGTTCATTTCGTAACTGCTCTGCAGCTTTCGATCAGGTCACATGACCTTGATCAGCACATGAAGTCATGGAAATGTAGATATTCTTTTTCTGAGCATGATAAAACTTTGAGAAAAAGATGAATGTGCTCTTGAAGATCATGTGATACGATGTAAAGCGCCAAAACAGCTAATAAATGGACTTTGAGGGGAGTTTTTGTTATCGTTCAGCCTGTAGTTGGTTGAATTCTTAACCAAATGAGAGGATTGAAGAAGTGTTCACGTTCAGTGTGTTATAGCATGCACATTAAATCACATTTTTGGATAGAAAAAACGCTGTCCATCAAATAATAATCCTCTCACCATCAGTCTGCAGCGCTGCCACCAGCAGCTCTCGACACTTGTTCCGCACACTGTGGGTGGTGACGGGGGCTGGGGGGAAGGAGGCGACCTGAGGGAGTAGGGTTGGGGTAGTGGGGGAGGTGGGTGTAGTTGGCATGGAGGGTGAGGTGGGTGTTGTGGGCATGGAGGGTGTGGTGGGGGACTCCCCTGACTTCTTACTGCTGATTAACAGGAGGAGAAATTATGAAGAAAAATTGTAGTAGGGTTTGGATTGAGAGAAACAGGACATGACTGGTTAAAGGAACATTCCACTTTAAATCCTCTTCTGTCATTAAAGACAGAATGTGACAAATGTACTGTCACTTCTGTGTTTAACAGTGACCTCATCCTCATCCAACAGCAGGTGTAACCAAACATGACAGCGTCACTGTGCGACCGACCTTTTCTCGCTGTTGCCGGAGTCCTTGGAGGTGGACGATGACCTCACAGGGGAGCCTTCTTTCATCTTCTCCTTTTCATCCGACTTCCCCTCTACACCGTCTGCAGGACGAGCCACAAAACAAACCGGCGAGAAGAAGCTTTGAGGACACACCTGCATTACACATTCTGATGCCTGTCAAAACATCTCACTGTCGGAGCCCACACGCTTGATGCATCGCTCTTCTCCTTTTATATTAAGCAAACTTTATTTCTGCCTCAAAGGTGAATTCCTTCTAATGGCCAGCAGGGGGTGACTCTATAAAAGTTTCTGGTCTCAATTCCTAGTTTAAAAAAACAGCATGACGTTTGTTTTGTAAATTAGTACCCCGTTTCGAGTAAGAGATGTTTTAGAGTGTGGCTCCCTGGTGATTGACAGGTTGCTACCACCGCAGCATCTGGGAGTTGTCCATGTGTTCAGGGTTTTCAGCTCCGCTCTCTTGTGTCGTTTCTGGTTGCAAAGAAGCAAGAACGCGACGGCAGATCTACAAAATGGTGGTCTGGCAATCAAGACATTTGCAGTCGTCATCGTGGACATGTCTCCTCCATCAGTACTTGCCATTGACTTACTAACCAACAGGACTCTAAGTCTGTCCTCTCCTGGACTGGAACTCTAATGGGGAGTCACAAAGGCAGAAGAACAAGAACACACAACACACACACACACAAACACTTACCCAGCAGCTTCTTCCAGGACTTGATGAGAACTTTGGCCAAAATCTGAACTTCTTCATCTGAACTGTGTTTCCTCACCGCGTTCACCGACATCCCAACTCTGGTGGACTGCAGAGGGACAGAAACAGACATTTATTTTCTAAAATTGTAATTGATAATAAAAGAAATATAAGTTTTATTAAATTTTTCTGCTGCTCTGGACTAAAACGCAGGAATGATTTCGCATTTTCGCACTTCTGGTTCCCTCGTCTCGATGTCGATGGGAACCATTTGTGAATGGGTTTTTGGTTAGATGCCTGAAATAAGGTCAGTGGTTAACACAAGCTTTGGAGAGTTTAACGTTTTGTTATGTAACATAAAATGTGTCAGTAAATACCCCTCTCTGGAATTTGTAAGATTTTGAATGCCTTTAAAAAGTCAGTTGGCTAAGTGGCTAAATGACACAATAGACCACCGTAAGCCTAGTGGTTGTGACATGAAGTCATGTGACTGTGGTGTAGTTAGTTTATAGCCTTACAATAAATGTTTTACTTCTGCCGATTATATTTATACTTCAAAAATCCTAAAAACAATTGTGTGCATTACCTTGCTGAACAAAACTTGTTCCCCGCATTAGTTTTCTCCAGTCGGTGGTCATTTTATTGGCCTCTCTGTGTCGACATAGACAAAACTACAGCGTGAAAAAACGTGGCTTTCTCGTGTCGGTCCCATCTATGATCCGAGCACTTCGACTCTACTCCAGGACTTAGTCTGGACCGATTGCTTTGGTCCGCGATTAATGCGCTCACAACTGCCCAAAACCAACCACATCAGGGACTGAACTGCGTCGAGTCGGATTAAAATGAACAACATGTTGGCTTGTGAAACCGCCCTTAATGTAGTTTTAGTGAATAAAACGTCATGTTATAGTGAACATTTCAGTCAGTCGATCTAGTCCCTTTCTTTCTCCCGAGCCCTGCTGTCCACATTGTTTAATTAGTTAGTGCGAGTCCTCCTCCTGACTGGGTTCAAGGTGTGCTGCCAACGTGTCGTTCTGTTATGACATGCACAGCACAAAAAAACTAAACAAGAAAAGTCAATGATATTGTGTCATTAAAAATTAAGAGAATTTGGTAAAGATTTAATTTTTTCAACCACAACACAGCCTCCTCTTGTCACATCAACAATATTGCATGTTGCACAGTGTTCAATGACGTCAGTGCCATCTCGTCTATTGCATCCCCTCAGTCATGGAAACAAAAGGTTGTTGACTGACATATTTAGTCAGAGTTTTTGTGCCGTTGTATTGTGCACATTTAAACACTTACATTTTAGATGTTAAAATACAAGTCTATTTAAAGAGCAACTTAATACCAGACTAACAAGAGGATGTTTCACTGCTTGTGGTCAGAAGGATGCTTCCTGTGACCTCACTCAACAGGGACGTCAAAGGGTCGGGACACGCCCTTGAGTAAACATCGACATCACTTCAGCGAGACTCGAAGTTAACTCATAAACTTAACTTGCTCACTTAAATTGAATAATAAATATTAACTTCTACTTCACAGAGCGATTCTGATGGGCCGGGCGTGGTGGATGTCCATACCGTACTTACTTAAACAGACTTGTGCCGTAATAATTAATCTTGTGTCAGCTGTTTCGTGGCTTTAGGTGCACCTAGCGGTGACAGGGACACTGCAGAGGGGCGGAGTTAATTACCTGCAGGGTCTCCAGAGACATCTTGATGTTCTTTAGTTCCCTCAGCAGGTCGAGAGCTCCGTCCTGTAGACAGGACAATCAATGGAAACCTTCACAATAGCTTCCTAGCCAGTACATGTGGTGAGATCGACTCACCACATAAACAGCCCTGCGAGGGAACCTGGATGATGAATCTGGCCCTAACCCGAATCCAATGATGTGCGTCTGGTAAACGGTCTGCCAAATTTCTGACCATTTAAATCAACAGAAATAATCAGAAATGTGTTCTTGCCTCCCACAGCGGAGCAGCTGTCAGCCACACTCCCGAGACAGTTGTTTAATGTATACTGAAGGTCATACTAAAGGTCACCAAGAGAAGGATGGAACAACACAACTGAATTTTAGTGAGTGGAGCTCATGCTCAGGAGAGTCTCACTAATTTGTCACATATTTAGGACAAATAGGCGCTCATACATGACATCAGGAATTCCATATTTGGGTAAATTAAGATGATCCAACAGCTGCAAAATTGAATATGATGGCACATTCTGCATAGCAGATGTATGAGGGCACACCTCTGTAGCTCTGCTTAGCTTTTAGCCTCCTTTCGCTTACTGTGTTGGGCCTCTGGCTGAATGTTTATTGTACTGCTAGGGCTAAGTATCATTTGAAAATGATAATGCCAGTACCCTTAATATGATACAGATAGCAATAGACTAATTCACTCGACACCATTTTTCACTTTTTTATGCGATACCCTTTATGTGAATAGGAGTGGTCTGTGTGCCCCACTGGCTAGCTGGTTGCCGTTCATCCCGCTGATAACGTTGTCCCGAACCACGAGTATGGAACAGCGTTGTTGCGGAACCCTCCGGTTCTCAATGAGGTCAACCCCATTAGCTTGGTCAGCACTGGTTGTGCTTTTAGCACTGTTAGCTGATAGCAGCCGACTCAGCAATGTCCTTGTTGAGAGCCGTGTGCAAGGAATCTCGGCTGTAAGGGTTGTGGCTGCTGAGGTCGTGGGTCAATTACATGTTGCATTAAATCTGAGGATGCTTGCAGTAATCGGCTGTAAGCAAGATTATACAAATACATTTTTATGTAGATATGGGATATGGTACCAAATAGGAAACAAGTTTCGATACCACCTGTAATATGGTTAGTTCGAATTTTGGCGCAATACCCAGCCCTAAAAACCTCCCATCTAAAACCACTGCTAGCTGTTGAATATACATTATTATATGGGTATATCAAGATCCTTTGATAAAACGTAATACTGACTTCAAAATGCAGCAAATAAAAAATATGCACTTAAATATATGTTAATTTTAATTTTATCTAACAGTATCTGCAAAAACACTTTTCATTCTGGAGTGAACACCTCTACCAAATGTTCTAATCATGATGATACCATTCAGATGAACTGTCGTTTGTGGGACATTTTGCTTTTCATAAACCCTGATATGATTTGGCCTGTATACTGGATGTGGCCTCAGTGGTGATGCAGCTCATGAAACTTTGAATATATGATCAGTTTTAGTTTTGTATAAACCCAGTCGTTTTGTATTTCCAGTTGTTTTGTATTTATGTGGTGATCAATACCATTTGCAGACTTTTGATACGTTTGATTGGGGTATTTTTAAGTAGTTAAACGTTTTTTAAATATCGCTGACTTTCTTGTGACATTCATCAGCGTATGGACCGAACTGCCCTAAAACTATAGTGTTATTAGATAGATTGTTAAAATACAATTCTGCATGTTCTTCCTACATGTATTTATTAACTGACATTTGTTTACCAGTAGAAAAGTAAAACCTTTATAGATCCTAACCAGGCACGTGTATTTACAAATAAAAAAATAAAATAAAAATAATAATAATAATAATACTTCCTCTATGATTCCGTTTTAACACCACACTTCAATATAGACCACATGTGATTTAAATAATCCCTGAAGCGTTTTATAGTTAATAAACTACAGTGAGTTAACAAGATAATTGCTTCCAGGTGCGCGTGATATAATTGGCAGCTTTTTGACCAATAGCTGCAGTGATTTATCGACAAACTTTTTCCCCCAATCATCAAAAACAGAAGCAGCGACCTTGTTATGAGTGTAATTATTAGCAGTAATCCTCGTGCGCACAGCAGCGAGCGGATTCATGGCACTGTTTCCAGAATGTTCCTCTCCGCAGTTGAAGGTAGAGCTCATCACCTGGTCGCGTGTTTTCTGCGGATGCTGCAACTGTTGTTTTTTTGCACTCACCGTGTTCTTCTTGTGAACCATTTTATCCAAGTGTTTGGCGATGTGTTCCACCTCCTGGTGTTGGGCCATTTTGAGCAGATTTGTCTCCGTCACTTGTCCTCCTGTGCCGCGGAGAAACCCGCCATTTATGTAAGAACAAGTCTGGCAGTCTCTCTCTCTCTCTCTATTTCCTCCACTTTACGCAGCCTGTCTGTCTCCTTCTCTCCCAGCTGCTGCCTCCCTCTCGTTTGTAGTTGTGTGTCGCTGTGGGACGCTGGGAGTTGTAGTTTTCTTTTTACTAAATCCGCCGGGAGTAGCTTGAACACACCTTTTTTTTTTTTAAAGGAGACTGTAGACTTCGTAATCTGACTTGTCAAGGTGGGCCCTTCATCAATCATTAATAAACCCGATGATGGGAAGTATTTAGACCTAGATGGTCTATTGTAGACTATTTGTTGGACGGAATTCGAGTGGGAATCATTTCTGGTTGTTGCATCATGATGCATATGCTTACCTGTAAATTCACAACACATTTTTTTCAATACAACGTGTTCTTGTATGAATGCATGCCACCGTGTGTTGGACATTGTTGAACTCATTCTAGACGAAGGGATTGACAAGTCTAACTGTCAATCCCTTTTGTGTATGAATACAAATGCAGTCAAAACGGGGCAAATCCTGTTCATGGCACGGCAAATATATCGCGGTCTCCTGGCTTCAATACATGAACACACAACAAATAGTAGTAGCTACAATGTTTTAACTTTTTTTGATGCCGCTAGCTTCGTGTTAACATCCGCTAGCACATCCACTTATAACGTTTATTCTGTACGTTTTCACCGTCGAAATGCTGCAAGACCCGACTTGCAGCATTATCGCGACTTTAAACATTGTGTGTTTGGGCTGCTCTTGTGAAACATGCATAAGAAATAAAAGAAAATCTATAGTTTCTTTGCAAAGATGAGGATTTATTGAATGCTGGGAAACCAAACATGGCTATGTGTGTCAATGTTTCCATAGAAACAGTTAGTCTTTGATCAGTTGATTCTGCGACAAAAAAAGTTAGATGTAGCTCCTCCCCCACACCTCACAGATTCCATAGTAACAATTATTTGAGTCTTTGATTTCTTGATCAGTTCATTCTGCGACAAAAAAAGAATTAGCTCCTCCCCCACACGGCAGAACAGATGACGTCACAGTTACCGTAGTAGCAGTTATTAGAGCCTTTGATCTCTCTTAGTGACATCACGGAGCAGAGAGCCAGAGCTATAAATAGAAGTGAGTTCCACTAGGCTCGTTGGAGAGGGACCAGTCTCTGCTCCCTACAACCTCTCTGCTGCAGAGGGACCGCGGGAGTTCGCTCCGCTGGGCCCAGTAGAGAGGGTCATGGTGGGCGGAGGTGCACGTGCCTCTCCCCGAGGGCCCGCGTGAGTTCGCTCCGCTGGGCCCAGTAGAGAGGGTATGGATGGATGGATTGATGGATGAATGAATGAATGAATGATTGGTATGCGGGTATGACATTTTACCTCGGAGTTTGACGCCATGCATAGTTGAAAACCACTGCCAGTGGCCCTATGATAGGCCCAGACTAGTAGTCCCGCCCACGCATTTTCCAGACCCCCCTATTGTCCTTGCTTTTCTTTTTTTGAACACTTATTTATGGACATTTTCAAATAAGAGACAAGGAGACAATGACCCATTTCACATTATACAGCTAAAACTAATGAAACACTGATTAACTACTGTTACAATTAAACATTTGCGTACATATTAGGGGTGTTCAAACATATACCGTACTATTTCTCTACTTGTCACATCCAGGTTTGTGCCTATATATATATATATATATATATATATATATATATATATATACACATACACTTGCTGTCGCTCGCGAAGCGACAAAGACTGTTTTCAATTTATGTACTACTTTACAGCCACTCTCCATGCACCTCTCTGAAGCGCCAGAGATGTCCACGAGTCAATTTCCCTTTTCTTAAGGTTTCTCTTGATCGTGTCTTTATAGCGGAGCCGAGGGCGGCCACGATGTCTCTTGCCAGATGGTAGCTGCGAGAAGAGAATCTGCTTCGGCAGGCGATCGGTTGGCATTCTCAGAAGGTGTCTTGTCCAGCGAAGATTCTTTCTGATGAGGAGGTCTTCCATAGAAGGGAGTCCGGTCCTCTTGAGAATCTCTGTTAGTCACCTTGTCCTGCCATTTGATTTTCAAAATTGACCGCAAATGTCTCCTCATAAAAGCGTGTAGCTTCTTCTCTTGGCTCCTGTACACTGTCCATGTCTCAGCCCCGCAGCAGGGTGGAAATTATGATCGCTCTGTAGATTTTCCCTTTTACTCTTGCGGACACATGATGGTTGTTCCAGAGTCTTTCGCGAAGCCGACCAAAGGACATGCTAGCCTTTGACATCCTCTTTTGTATCTCAGCATCTCATCTGCGTGGCCTCTCCTCAGGACCTGCTGAGGAGCTCCGACATGATCCACTCAACGTTCACAATACGTGTTCACACGGTGCTTGTGAACGTTTTAATTTGCATTTGAACATGTGCGTTTAGAAAATGTTTCTCTTGATAGAAATGATGATGATAATAAAGCGTAGAGAAGTAACAGATCAATCATAATATAATGTGTCAAAATGCTGGAAGCTACCATCTTGAAGTAGTACTTTGCTCTATTTACTTATTTGAACATTTTTGTTTCTTTTCGGCATTTCAATTTATACTTTTGCCCATTACATTATATTTTGACTTTGTCAGTTTTTTTTATTGTTGGAGTGCACAGCCTAACTATACATCTATTTGCAGTAAGGAAGGACTCTGCCATATAACATGAAGCTCAAAGGCACAAAGGTTCACGCAAGCTAGCTGTTATCATTCCAATTCCTCTAGAGGGAGATTCCTCTTTTGGTGAACACTGAAAGAACACCAGCAACCTATTTAATGGCCTGAGTGTACTTACTGTGTCCTTCCTCTAGATGACAGTGTTAAGTTATTTTGTGTGTGAAGAGACCAAATTCTGTGAACTCAACATTATTTGGAAACTATTTGACTTGATGTCTCAAAGTTGATGTAACTGCAGTTTCAGTCCGTCAGTGAAAAGAAGGCTCTTATGTCCTGTTCGTATGTAATGAATAAGTCATCATGGGATCCTACGTCTAGTGACTGAAGGCTTGACTTGGACCTCTGTGTACAGTGCAGGGATGTTTTCCCTCTATTTGATTTGGTTGGCTTTCCTTTACCCTAGAACTGTAAAAATATTAACATGTATTTTCAAGTTATACAAAAAAGCAAAATCAGATCAAAGTGATTTTTTTATTTTTTTTTAAATAACAGATCAAATCAATGTAAGTGATCTAAAACAAATCAAGAAACTGTATAATGAAATTCAGAGACTTGTGGATTGTCTTCACACGGCACATAGCAACACATAAGCCGGCAGCTAACGGCGTTAACAAAGGCAACAGTGCTGATAAGGGTGAGCAGATGCCCTGAAAATTAATCAATACAAATTATGAGCAACTATCCTGTTTGTTTTTTAAGTTAGACAAAACCATGATAACGTAAAATACCTATCCATGTGACTCATCATGTTGGTGTTGCCATCAAACACTGTTATGAATTATGACTGTTGTAGGTAGTTTTTGTTGTTGCCGTGTACATAAATCCTGGGACTTGATACACGTTTACGGAGGGAAATGTAACAGTCCATCGCTGACAAGAAGCCTGCGGTGTCCCGGGACCTGGTGACCATCCAGCCAAAAAGCAACAAGGTTACCCAGAGGAGTCTGAAGGGAAACGCACACGATCATTGCTGCCTTATGAAATCCAAACAAAAGGTTTGGTAAAGTCTGCAGTTGTTAGTCCTAATATTATGTACTACAGTTCGTAGACACTGAATGTAACGTGAATAATTATTGTTCCTGTTCACCCATTCTCTTCTGGTTACTACTGCTGAGAGCTAACAGTGTTTACTTGAAGGGGAACCAGGGGGCGGGCGCTAAGCTTCTGTGACAACGTCATCAGTTAGACCGCAGTGGGGGTCATGAGCTAGCCAGTGGGGCACGCTCGCATGCATTAACACGCATTGAAAGGCACGGCCAGCACAGCCTTTTTTTTTAACAAAGCGCAGAGAAGCCTGGATTACAACACACATAGAGGTAGAGCCACTTCATTCTCTGCTCTGGTAGACATTACTCTATTGCAATTTGTATATAATAAATAGTTGTTTGCTGCAAAGAATGTCGCATAGAGCAGTGATTCTTAACCATGGAGCACCACCTAGAGGATCGCAAACAACTTTCAGTTTTGCACCCATGGGCCGCGGCACCGCGTAAGTTATCAATTGAAGACACCAGAGGTATTAGTTATCCATGAGACGCTCAGTTACAATACAGCTTCCCACCACTTGGTGGCAGTAATGCGTCAGTCAGTTGTTTTACAAGCTCCAATAGGCAGAAGAAGACACTCAGCCAGCCGTTAGCCTATAGCGAAAGTTATGGAGAAGTATTTTAAAATGAAGACGAAAGTGGTGATAAACCCCCCCGACTTCACTAAGTAGGGCTTCATTAACGGAGGTGACGAGCCAGAGCCCAGTGTGTGGAGTGTGTGAGCTAACGCTACCAACGCAGCACTGAAGCTAAAGCGGCATCTCGAGATCAAACATCAGCGCTCGTCTGAAAGTCGCTGGGATTTTTCAAGAGGAAGTAAAATGGACTACAGATGCACTTGTATCACTGACTGGACACAGATATGAAAAGCAACTTCCTGTTCTGCAAACATGAAGACTGCTGAAGCATATCATTCGCAGATTCTAAGGCTATAATTTTCATTTGCACATTTTAATTTTTTCACAGTTTATTTAATTTGAAACGTATTATTTTCAATGTATTAATTTGTTTACCACATCATTATTTATTCATCAAAATTAAAAAAAATTCAGTTTTCTTCGAGAGTGCTTCGTAAAATCTAATTCATTAGTTATTTTTGTGTTAATAAGCCTGACTTGAGCCTTTCAATTTGTTCTTGTATTAGCTTGATTTGTACCATGAATTGTCTGTTGGGCGTCTTGTTGTATGCGCAGGTTTACATACACATGATGAACAAATGTCTTTGTGATCACATTGTCATGTTTTTGCTTGTTCAACTGTAAGTGGATTTGATTTAGTTATTGAATACAAATCAAACAAAGAGGGAGGTCAATCAGTTAAAAGACAGTGTTAATATTTGAACGGGCCCCGGGCCACTTTGTACTTAAAGTTGGGCCGGGAGGTCAAAAAGGTTAAGAACTACTGGCATAGAGAACCTTTAACAAAATGTATAAGTAAAATGAATATACAATAGAAATGTCATGTAGATTCTAGATTACATGACAAATTCTAGATTCTGGAACAAATTACACTCGACCAACTTTCCCAACAGTGCCTGCCAGCTAAAACTCAACAGATAGTGGTCCTGTCTCTGCATTCCAGACGAGTAAATTAATCTTGGAGAAACTTCTTTTGATTTTTCGTCATATAAATTCTTGCTGCTTGATGTGTGCAGCCAAGAACCTCCTCCAGCTAAGGAGCTGGCAGCGACATCATCATCAACAGCTGGTGTGTGCGTGTGTGCGTGTGTGTGTGTGTGTGTGTGTGTGTGTGTGTGTGTGTGTGTGGACCTGAAGAGGTCTGCAGCGAGGCACAGAAAAAGATGCAGAGGAGCAAATCTCATACAAGAGCTGATCGAAAGGAAACGAAAGCGGCTTCTTCATCCTCCTCTTTTCTCCTTCTTCCACCAACCCTATGACCGTCTTCAATGAGGTGTTTTATCACTCTACTCTTTTTTTTTTTCATCTTCTCTCTCCCTCTTTTTATTCTGTCCTTTCCTTTCCTCAACCATTTTTACATTTATCTTTTCCTTCTTGTCATTGTCTTTTTCTCCCGACCTCATCTCTGATCTTTTCATTTCTTCCTCTTCCATTCTCTGTTTTGATCTTCTCTTATTCGTTATTAGTTTGAAAGTGTGTCACACGTTGAAAAAAAAAATATACCATATGCTGTTTTTTTCCTGGACCAGGTATAAGAAAACTTATGAACAACAATTTAAAATTGAATGAGTTCTAATTTTAGATCTGGGCGACATGGCTCATATAATATCCTAATATTTTGAGGCAATGCCGCAGTATACAAACTCTCAATACTTTCAGACTCTCGAAAATGAAAGTTTGATTTAACGCTTTATTAATGCATATGATTTAATTAAATTTAGTTTATTTTGTATAGCCCAAAATCACAAATTACAAATTTGCCTCAGAGGGCTTTACAATCTGTACACAAC
The DNA here is from genome assembly GCF_009769545.1 of Cyclopterus lumpus. Lineage (NCBI taxonomy): Eukaryota > Metazoa > Chordata > Actinopteri > Perciformes > Cyclopteridae > Cyclopterus > Cyclopterus lumpus. The sequence goes on from NC_046972.1 coordinate 15,791,640, forward strand.
GACATCCCTGTCCCAGGACCTCACATCGGATCAGGGAAAAAAAACAGCATTACAGAGTTAGAACACAATTAATGAATATGACAGAAATGTACGATCCAGATTTCCACAATCCATGAAACAGAAGGAGGAAGAGGGGCGGGGGGAATCAGGGGGGAATCAGGCCACGGAGAAAGGAGGCCGACCAGTAATGAGGCAAGGCGAAAGAGACCGGACCAATGAAGCCAGGCAAAGAAGGAGGCAGGGCCATTGGGAAGGAGGCCAGGCCCAGGCCAGATCATTCTACTAATATGATCACTCTAACAGGTGTACTGTCATTCTAAAGTTGGCTTGATGTTGGAAATGCACTTCTTTTGATTCATTTTGACTAATTATTCACACCATTGAACATTTATTTGCAGGCAGTTTATTTTCATATATTTGATTAAATATGTATTAATTTTGTTTTATTTAATTTGTTTTTGACAGACCCACTGACAAGCTTACTGTAATGCCTAGTATATTAACATACTGCAAAACTACGTGGGGGCAAGTCTGTTCCTGCCCCACTCCTGCTGTCCCCTGGACTCATTACTGCCACTCAGCATATCTGTCCACCTTCACAATAGACTCCTAGATGGTTGCTGTCAGCCTGCATTGTCTGCATTTAGCTCCTTCCCTCGTTGCCTTGCTTTCACCTGCGTGACACCAATTCAACAGCATCACTAACTTGGAGGCTGAATTCAAAGTTGAACCAGTAAACTGTTAAAAAAATGCTCAGCTTTTTGGTTGTTGTACAAATAACGATAGTATTCTGATTCTTGGTTAACTAACTTAAGATGAGCGCATCAAGAACATGCCCTCTGACCTTGGTCCATGTTTCTTTTGGATGAACTTTGACAGCAGCAACTCTTCGTTCTAGATGGAGTAAATATATGTGCTGTTTATTAGATCAATACAACCGTCTATCAGCGGCTGAATTCAGGAAGTGTCCTCTTCTAGTGATCTATGGACTCATTCGAAGTCACCTCTGACGCCAGGAAGTGTGGGACTTTGGAGTCTCAGTTATTGACCATCTGAAGCAGGAAGTTCCCACTCTCCTTGATCTGTAGCTGTTCATTTTGACCCTCGGCACCGGGAAGTGTGCGTTCTACTTGCACTGGATCTATGGAGTCGCTGCTAACTATGACCTCAGGCAGGAAGTGTCCTCGCTGTTGGATGGATGGAGCTATTCTTATTTCCTTCAGAGACCAGGCCAAGTATTGTGTGGAGTTGGCTCCTTCTTCCTCTCTGATGGTAAATGAGTCAACGGAATGGTCGTCAGAACTAAAGCTGTGTTCATCATTTTGTGAGTAACATGCCTATTCCGATTTGGTAATTGTAGATACAACTAGGCGTAACTATATATCCAGAGGTTTGCTGGGAAGTTAGATATCCATTGTTTTTTATTGAAGCTGCCATCAGAAAGTCAAATGGTTTAATCAGGACAAAATGGGACTGCATTAGAGAGAAGTTTACCATCATCAGCAACTGTGACACTGACTGGTCTGCCATGTAGAGAGTAGAGTCTTCTCTGCCGACCGGATGCGATGGAGGAAAGGTGAATGAGAACAAGGTGTCGGCTCATTATTGGGGATCCGTCTCTCTGTAGCTGAACTTATATTGAAATAATAAATTGCTCTGATGTGGCTGAACACTGCACACTAACAGAGTTGGGGCAGTTCGACGGACGTACATTTGCCAAATCAACCGAATATAAAAAAGGTCCATGTTTTTAAATTGTTGTTTGAAACCACTTCCAATAAAGCATAAACCTTTTCTGTGTCAGTTTTTGATTGTGGTGTTATTTTTCCGTTCTATATGAGAAAGTACTGAAAGGAAAAAGATTAACTGGTTGGTAAATGTACAACTGATAAACTTCCCCACATCCAGCGGCGGCCAGCTGCTTCCTTCAGCTCTTCCATGGTAACAATCTGGGACTATTCAAACTACAGATGTGACACAATGATTGTTGCTTTGTGGGTCTAAAAGTCTGATCAAATCTGGTTCACAGTAGAGAGAGAAACCTATTTTGTACTATTCAAAAACATAAAAGAGCAGTTTATTCTACATAAAAAACATTTATGTTGATTTCCAATGCCACCAACAGTTCCAGGCGACAACCTCCGGGTCTGAAAGGTAAAGCCAATGTTGATTGTGTAAAAGTCTTTGAGGAAATTACTTCTCACTTGATTTTTATCATCTGGGTAAACATTGTAAAGCGTGAGATTATGGTCTCAATCACTTGTTTCGCATCTTATTCAATTTAGGATGATGTTCATTTAGCAAATTATGGTCCCATTTAGTGTAAAATAGACAATAAATCAGGGTGTGCTTTAGGTCGTGGCTATCTCGTGAAGTTGCGACCACAGCTGCTGTTCGTGTTTTCGTTTTAGATCTTTAACCCTTTCAAAGTGTTTTCAGTTCATAAAGGTTCATTTTATAACAATTTGGTCGACTAAAAATATCTTATTGAGCATTCAGTTGAACTTAGTTCCACCCTCTCGTGTCACTTCTGGTTCCAAAAAAACAAGATGGCGACTGTCAAACTTAAGGCTTCAAAATTGTAGTCTTCAAATCAACGGCTTACGTTATGGTGTGTTCGCACATTAGGACAGTATCGAGTTCACACTTCTCAAGAGCTACAGCTCAAAGTTCAATTCACACAGATAAAAATCATCTCATTCATGTATATTTATAATGTTTTTGTTATTTTTTACTTGGCTGATGCTATGGCGTTAACTTAGTTTCATAACCTGTAAACATTTACATAATACAAGGGCCCTGAACAGTATCTGCGAGCCGAAAAGCGTCTATGAGGGAGCACTGATGCGCTGCGTTCACAAATACGGTCCCTCACCGTCGACTCCCCCAAACAACTTGCAACTGCTCAACACCTACTCACTGAGTCGTAAAACACAGTGCTAAAATACTGCATTGCATTCTGGTCAATTGAGAATGAAGAGTTGTTGCTTTTCATGACTCCGTGATTCTATCTTGGATGTTTTATGTTGCTGAAACATGTTCCCCAATAAAATGAAACCTTATCCATCAAACAACTACATGAAATCTTTGGCTTGAGTAGAAAGACATGTTTAAAGTTGCTATTACTTTTGAAGTTCCCATTGCAATACACTAATATTTATTTAACAGAAACAGGGAGAGGAAACACTGAATATAATCAATATGCAGCATGAAAGACTGTCGGACATCTGACATGTATGAACTGTAAGGGGTTAAATAAAATGTTGACTTAATGTTTCATTAACTTCAATGCTGTCTGCTTTCTAGTGACTATCAGAATAATTGCACATTTAGACTCGTCCAGCAGCATCAGCACAATTTAATGATGATAGTTCCTGCTTACTTAAAACATGTATCCATCAATAATGGGTTCACAGTCTGATGAGTAATAGAAAAGGAAGACAACAGTACTCATAGAAATCGGAAATGACAAAAGATTATTGATAGTATTCTGTAACGTGGGATTGTTTGGAGTTCTTCCACAGCTCAGTTCAGTATTCGTCGTCTTTAATTGTCTCTAATCCTGCACTCGTTTTGTGCCAGAAAAGACTTCCCTGTAATTAAGCATTGTTAAAACCCATCACATCTATCTTGTGTTGCATGTTTATCCCTTAATGCATCTAATGTCAACATTTAACCTTCTCTGTGGGAATGTTCGTATGTGCATGTGTGCGAGCGTGTACATGTGTTTGTTTCCCGGCCAGTTTCCAACATTCCAGCCCGGCGTCCACACCAGGAGACAGGAAGCCGGGAACAAGGTGATGAAGTCATCATCCCCGGATGGAGAATGAGGCCGTCGGTCCAGTGTGGCACAGGTTGGGCACACATCCAGTCATTCTCCTCCCTGCAGAGGCGCCAACATGCGGCGAGCCAGAGAACGAGATACAGCTGAAGACGAGGTGAGGAATTAACAATTTATGTTAGTCCATCCAATAAAAGACTACTACTCTTCATACTTGATAATCAATACATGTCAACCTTTCTTTCAAAAACATAAAAAGTTCATTTGCATTTTGTTACTTCTTGTCAGTGGTATAAGAAATATTCAGATCCTTTACTTGAGCAAAAGTACCAATACTTCATACTTCATGACCAGTAAAAGTATAAGTATTATCAGCAAAATGTATTTCAAGGGAAACATTTGACTCGTCATGCACGTCAATATATTTCTTCAAACTGTTGTATTGGTCATAAGTACTTCACACACAGTTCAAATTAAAAAAATTATTCTGAACTTTTGCACCGCGAATAAAGGCATACGGATATTTACAAAGAATATAAAACAACAAGATGCTGCACAGTCCACACCTAGAAAGCAAACTTTATTACTCCTTTCAACTTTGACAATGGCAATACAGACCAGATCCATTCCTCCAGTTTTGGGACAATAAAAGCCTTGGTCCTATATTTTCAGGTGAATATTTTGCATTTCCATGTTGTTTCCTTGTTACCTTTACAATCAGAATTCATATGTTGTCAGTTCGAAATGGTTTCCTATGTTGTGCCACTATGAACCCCTTAATGTTACTTTGTAAAACAAATGTCCATTCGGGTGGACACAACATGACATGTCTCTCAAATACTCACCGCGAGTAACGTTCAAATAATTAAAAACTCCCCTTTCTCGTGCTCTGCTTGCAATTTTCTTTTATTGTGAATCGATTTGTTCTCATGAATGAAGACAGAGCTTTGTACAGTGTCTGCGTGAGTGTGTGTGATTTCCTCTTGGCCAGGTCACAGCAGGACTGAAGTCCGCTGGTCTGCTGCTGGGCCTTTGGTGTGTGTCTCGCCTGATGTGTGTGTGTGTGTATGTGTGTGTATGTTTTATGAGGGTTTTATGGTGTATGTGGGAAGGCATTTGCAGACCCACTCCCACACCCTTCCCTCTCATACTCCCTACCCCTCATATACGTAGTGCACACACGCACGCACGCACACACACACACACACACACACACACACACACACACACACTCATAAAAACATACTGCATCCAGATACATTTTTAGTCTTATTTTTGCACATTTATTGTAATATTTAGCATGAATGAATTTTTAATTCAAGACCATATAAGATCATGGAAAAAATACACTAACTGTTGGTGAATGAGGATTCACTGCTCCGTCACAATACCGCCTGCTTTTAAAAGCGATTTAGACGTTATTCTATGGAGACTGGGTAGAATTGATACGAACTGGTGATGTTAATGCTATTGAAAATGAATATGTGTGTGTGTGTGTGTGTGTGTGTGTGTGTGTGTGTGTGTGTGTGTGTGCTCCTCTGGGATTAAAGACAGAAGAATAGCAGAAGCTCCACAGTGGTGTGAAACTGAGAAAGTGTTTGCTCCCTGCTTCTTCTTCCTGTCCCTGTGTACCCACCACATCCACCTCATTTCCCCTCAATAGGACTCATGGGAGTTTAAAATGTCTGCACATCTGTCCGTCACTCTGTCTCTGTTTGTTTGTTTGTTTAGTTTTTTTAAAAGAGGATCAGCATTTTGGGAAATACTCCTATAGTTCGATGATCGAGTATTGATATCACTCAGGGGCAAATTCACTAAGGATCGTGCCACTTTTTGGCCGCAAAGTCCTGCTCAAATAAACAAAATCATGTAATTCCTCAAAATATAAATGGACCCTTACTGCTCTGCCAAGCAAATAGCATCAAGGTGCTTCTGTGCTATTTGCACATATTTAAATGAACTAGTATTCAGGGTGCAAAAATGGCCTCTTTCTCTGCCAATGAGCCTCATTGAAAAATCAGTTAAATTCACAAAGGTTTAACCTACATGCAGTTCCAGTGGAATTATTAGCATAGTTAGTTACTTCACAGAGTTCATGGTAACTGGAGCACTGGCAGACTGGGAAATTAAATCCCAAATATCATTCTCCCTGTCACATTTAAATTCCTTGCCTGAAGTTTTTGAGGAATGCCGCTGCTCCTCATCGGTTAGGACCTGTCTGAACATTTCTTTTTCTTTTTCCTCTCCATTGTTCTATTCTTGGCGCAAAGGCAACATATTTTGCCACATGGATAATTGCAATCGCATGCAAAAATAAAACTCCTCTGCAAAACTTTGTGATTTGTGCTGTAATATGATTGGCGCAATATCCTTTTTGAATCAAACCTTGAGACAGAGCAGATGGCGGTTGCAAGTGATGAGCAGTTCATGGTGCTGTCAGTGCATCAAAGTGGTATTGTCACCGCACAGGTCCCATGCAACCAGGAGGCACTCTGACAACTCCTGGTTCAACATTCAGCATTTTGCACTTTGTTTTGGTTTGCATTGCCGTTGACAAATTGGATCCAGTGAGCTTTAGTTGTGCTGGTAGGCAGGTTGTATTACCTTTGTGTAGAGCCAGGCTAGCAATTTCCCATAGTTGTCAGTCGTTATGCTGAACTAAGCTTTTTTGCCAACAGCTTCATATTCAGCAAACAGACCTGAAAGTAGTATTAAGCTGTTCAGGGAATTTGTCAAATGACATATTCATTTAGTAAATGAAAAACTACCATTTATTTCTATTTTTTTATTTCATAGCTGTGTCCACTGGCATCATGTCTGGCTCCAAAATTAAAAACCAAGTTGACAAAAAAAAAACTAAAAACATCTCAGCACATGGAAAGTATTGCCGTTTCCAAGATCAATAGTTAACTTTCAGTATCTAAGCCGAAGTTCTATTCGATAGTCGTTTTCCTTTTAATGCTGTTGAGCACTTCTTCTATGGTCTAATTAAAGTACAATGCCATAGGTGGACATCCAGCAGGTCAATGAGTGTCTTTCCATCAACACAGTAATGAAGTAACAGGCTTTGTCTGGCTTTCAGCATGCCTGCCCTCATTATTCTGTGTGTGTGTGTGTGTGTACGTGTGTGTACGTGTGTTTGCATGCAAAGTTGGATATAGGTCAGACCAGGGTCTATGCATGGCTTTGTGTCTGTGTGCGTGTGTGATTTTGAGTGTTGAAAAGGCGCACTAATCTTTGCATGTAACAAGTGAAAACAATGAACGCACGCACGCACGCACGCACACACACACACACACCCTGTCCAGCCTCCTGCTGCTCTCAGCATCTCCCCACTATGGCAGCACCACAATTCCCAGAAACTGCCCTCCATCCAGAACAGACACACACACACACACACACACACACACACACTATAGATTCCTATCTGTTGTTTGTGTATGAGTGCAGCACGTTTCACACGTGTGTTGGCGTGTTTAAATTGTGTATGAACTAAGTGCAGCAGGACAATGGCGGGACGCAGTGGTTGTGACAAGTCTGTGTGTGTGGACAATGTTGACGACCACACACACACACACACAGACACACACACACACAGAGGGGATGTATGTTTGTTTTTTCTGTAAACCTGTGCCTTTTGTTTATCTCTTTGTTTGTTTTCATCTGCACACAGAATGCACCGTCAGCAGATTTTTTACTGTTTGTTTGTGTGTGTGCTGATGAGCATGTGACCGTGTATAATATAGGCGTGTGTGTGTGTGTGTGTGTGTGTGTGTGTGTGTGTGTGTGTGTGTGTGTGTGGGATGAATAATAACTTTTGTTGTTTTGCCTGGGGCCTGTGCTGCGAAGCGAGTTCCACATACCGAGAGTATCTTTTGGTTATCCGTCTTAATTAACCCCAACTTGGTAAGTCCGCCAGGGTTTCATCCTCTGGATTTGAGCGTGTGCACATAAAAGGGTCCACTGTCAGGAGGAGTGGCATATTTTACAAACAAAGAGCAAGGACATTAGACACAAATTAAGAAGTTAATCACATATATAAGAGCATATGGAGCATGAGTAGATCTGACGTTTATCATATGTGTGTATTCCATTAAGGTATTTATTGTATAAAAAAAAGGATTTGTAATATCTAAGAAAATGTCATTAAAGTCTTTTGATTTCAATATCGGAGTATCCTGATATCTCACATAAGTAGCCAATTCAAGGCAGATTTGAGCTACTTTCCATCGACTTCCACACACAGCACGGCATGTGAGCGCCATGCAAGTGTTTTTTGAGTATTTTACACTGAAAGACATCCAGTTAACATATACTGATTCACCCCCACACACACACACACACACATCATCTAACTGTGTACAGTTGCACATTCATACAGAGAATTACATGCACGCGCTTAACACACACACACACACACACACACACACACACACACACACACACACACACACACACAGTCACTGATCCACTCCCGCAGTCTTTAACATTTTCTGAATAGTTGCAGCGACCACAGAATACTTTCCCAACTTCTGTGGCCGACTAAACTGGAGGCTCTGAGTTTGCTTACTATCACTCCTTCCTCTCATCCCTTCCTTCTTCTCTAAATCTGTCACATTTTTCTCTCCATCTGCCCCGAGTCGACTCCTCTTTCTTTCTTCTGTTTCTTTCCTTTGCTGTGTTTTGACATCTTTCTCCTTTTAGGATCCTGCCTGTTGCAACCACTCTGTTTCCATTCAGTCAGGACACAATTGTTGTTGTAGAATTGTACCGCTCTTTTCTAAACCAATAAGGGTTTGAAATGCTAAGGTCAATTCATCCTTTACATGTGCATCTTGTTGTGGTTACTGTGCTACATTCAAGGTTCTGATCACAACATGAAGAAACCTTGATGTCCATGAATGACTCTTCGTGTTGTGTTGGTTTGAGGCCTCCAGGGCTGCAGACCTGTTGGAGGTTGATCCGGGGTACGGGACCCACCTGGTGCCCAAACATTTGGAGTCTTTTCTTTGCTTTTAACACAAAATCCATGCAGCACATTTTCCCTTCTCCACTCCCTTCACTATTTACTTAAAATATTCTGCCACCTATTTGTTTGACGGTTTTGGTGTAGATACATAACTTTGTTATTTAGTATACAAGTGTGTCTCCAAGAGCTGGGCTGTAACAATATGAAGTCTTCTACACAGAGACATTCTTAAAATAAATTACTTGAATAAACTTAAGACTCCAATGAGATCGCTAATCCATTACTGTTAACTCTTTGTTGACTAATTTCACCTCAGATGTATTATCATCAATGAAGTTGAAACCATACAGGGACGTGCGGTCAGGAGAGGCAACATGTCATCATGAGTCATTTATTATAAAAAATAATGATACAATACATTTTAATATTCCTCTACTGATCTGAGCTATAAATGTAATTTCTGTATGATTACAATAATTTCAAGCATTTCTATAATGAAAATCGCTGAATTTGCGCATGTCCTATTGAAACAGAGAGGAGACACACAAGGTGAGGCAGCGACGAGCTGGGCCTCATCTCAGATTTTGCAATCCCTCACAAACTGGGTTGAGCGCATGCCTTTTGCTTTCACATTGTTTGTTACCACTGTAATATTTCTTTCCATAGAATAGTTGTCTATTTCATGTATGTGTAGGACCTATTTAGTCTTGCTGATTGACTTAAAAACACAGGGAAAAAGCACAGAGGGGAGGCAAACAGTACCACTGTCTCAAGGAAGAGAGCGCCCACGGGTTTGTGCTTGTTCTGCCTCGTATTCACCGCACGTCACTGAAACTATATGTTACTCTCGGGTGTTCAGGTGGTGCGTTCACGTGTTAGTGAGAAGCTCTGACAGCTGAGGAGCGCAAGTATGCTATTAAAAAACGATGCATTTACAAGCAACATCTGAAAGCAACATCAGAAGAGACAGTTACACTATAAAAGAAATAAAAAAAATACCGACTGTGATAGATTGGATGTCTGCAGCAAGCTTTGAGTCTCTACAAATAGATTTTTTTATAGAAATGAACTGAGACCACAGGCTGCCTGGAAAAGAGGAAATCAAAATATAAACTTACTGTACGCTTTGGAAATTGGTAGGCAGAATTTCAAAGTACACATAATTTGTATTAAATTAGATAAAACCTGCAAAGACACCACTATAATCCTGTAGGCTCCTTTAAGGCGACATAGCACACTGGGGAAACTATGGGACACACTTCACTGACTCACTTAATCCCCCAAACACAACTGACCAATTAAATAAATAAGAAAAAGTATCTGCCAAGAAAAATGTGATTGGATGCATTCCTCCTGTCTCTCTGCTGTGTTGCACAGTGATGGGAAGCTCTGCTGAATTGCTGCGTTTTAAACCACACAGTCGCGTAGCATTGGCTCTGCTCTCACTCCCTCTCCTCCAAAATACCATTGCACCATCCCGCTTCACAGCTAAATCATATCGAAGCGCCAGCCGCACTCAAAACAATTGAGCTGCATCTAAGAACCCTGGATGGATGGGGTTCAGCAGACAAAGGGCCGTGTACAATCGCCTATAATAATACGCTCAAATCTTTTGCTCAATAACGTCAATATACATGGGGAAAATTCACTTCTAATTGCATCCATTGACATTGTATACAATGTTTGCATTTTGTCTGATCACACAGACGTATTTTAAATCCAAACAAAAACGTACAACATAATATTACAAGAATATTTAAATGCTAGGTTGGCAATAAGCTTCAAGTACAACTTAAATATTGTTAAGGCATTTCACGTTAAGCATCTACTGCACATAACATGCCCTAGCATGTAGATGCTGGCATGCTACCATGGCAACGTATCCTCATACAACGATTTGTATTATATCTTACCAAATGTGTTAAAGCAACAAAACTAGCTGGTACCTCTTCGGAAAAGATTATTTTTGGGTGGTCATTGCAGACCGTAGCAGTTGCAAATAAACTAAGGTTGGGGGTTTCAGGGTCAGCAGGTCTGTGACGTGATGAAAACCCTGATCTCCTGCATGTTAAGTGACTTATATCAAACTCTCAGTTACCTGTTATCAGTGCGGTTGAAAAGAAATGAAGAAAAGAAAGTGTTTTTTCCACTGATTTCGACAACAAATATCGTAGGTCAGATTACTGCTTGAAACCGTTTCTCTAATTTTCCAAACGGCTTTAACCAAGAGCTCCAGTTAACAAAACACAGAGATTGAACACGGTATTTAGTTGGATTTTAAATTAGTGCCTCTATGGGATGGAGGTGGTGTTGATTTAGTGCTGAGCAGACAAAAGGCGTACCATGAAGCGGAGTACTGTTTCTTTTTCATCATCATCGATACTTGGCTGTGCTTTAATTAATGATCGTGGTAAACCACTAACTAGAACAAACATTATAATTATGTCACTTCACAGTTAAATAATGTTCTACACTCAAAACAACTGCAGCCCACAGCACTGGCTTACTAAGTGGATAGTGCTGGAGTAGATGGTACTTACGCTTTAAATTAGTGACTTTGCTCTGGGACTGAAGTGTTTGTGTTTGAGCACTTTGCAGGACTCGAGCTCCAGTTTCTGTAAACCTGTTGTTGCTCCACAGTTGTTGGGGGGGAGGAACCTTCTGGTTGATTGGTCCAACCAGTCACCAGAAGAAAATGATGGCATTGTACGTTTCTGCAAAGCACACGATACATTAAATGTCTACATTTCTGAACCAAAAATGTGTTTAATAAATAGGTAACACTTTGTAATAACTGCATGCTATGAAGCATTAGTTAAGTATGAGTAAACACTTAAATCAATTATAAAGCGTTGTTCCACATTTTATAAATGATGGATTCACCATTTGTAAATGAATTATTATATAATACTTCATAGAGTGCAGTTATTATAAAGTGTTACCGAGCCATAGGACCAAAGAGAGACTTCTCTAGGCCAGTGCTGCCTCTAACATGACCAAATATTACAGAGAGAAACAAAAATAAACGCTAGCACTTTATAATAACTGCACGATGAAGCATTATACAATACTTCATTTACAAAAGGTGAATCCGTAATTTATCAAATGTGTAACAATGCTTTATAAATGATGAATTAAGTGTTTACTCATACTTAACTAATGCTTCATAGCGTGCAGTTATTATAAAGTGTTACCAATAAATATATTACAGCCTTGAATCTCGCTTGCAGAAACATATAATGCTAAGTCAGCATAAAGTCAACATTTACTTTGGGTTTCGCTCCTTGGACTATGTCACTCGCTCTTGACGAGTCTGTGGTTTGTAGAAACGTACAATGCCAAAAGTTTTTACAGGAAACTGGGCTCAATTGTTTCAATAATACTAAAGAGCTTTCAAAATGTACTGTGCAAAGTACTTGTCGATACCTTTTTATATTAAAGGTGAATTGCTGCAATAAAAGTACATTTAATAGAATTAAAATGTTCTATATTAACTGGAGAACATCCAGTTTGGTGAGCTTTTGTCAACGTTGTTGGTTTCAGCATCTTAATATTGAAAGTCGCCACCCTTGAGTCTAAGGACCTGTTGCTCTCATGGAAAACAGTGAATTGTCACCTTTGGGTTGAGAACTAATCCTGACGGGGTTCAAATATCCAAGGGTCTTGTTTGGTACTCTGAAATGACTTCTTACGTCATCCTCCAAACCAGCAGTTCAGTGTGAAGTCATAATCTCAAACTATAGGATATGTAAATGAAGTGGGAATTCAATAGTGACGTTTTTTCTGTATGTCTTGGAGAAAGAGAAATGCGGCTCAGTTTCTCTTCTCCTTTCCTAACACACTATCGCCTTGAATTCTACAGCCACTAATCTAAATCTAAACACTGCGTTGCCCTTCACTCGTCTGCATCAGTGTGCTTAACTGGACACACAGTCTTTAAAACAAGTCTTCACTCCAGCAAAGGACCGATAAAGAAAAGTGTTGCTGAGCAGGTAGAACGTTTCAACTAAGCAGGCCAGGTATATAAAATATACAGTTGTTTTCTGTGATTACTGGTTCTATGAAGTGGCTGGGTTATGAGTGTATGCTATCTATTTGTTTTTACATATCTTGTTCTAAACAAAAGGATGGACAAGCAGATGGACCAAATGACTTAAAAAACAATGTCAGAAAGGCCTCAACACCTCAAAAAGTACTTCTATAATATACAGTGACAACTGCATGCTAATGTATTCAATATTAAGGGTTGCTTTTGTTTTCTCACAAACACAAACACTTTATTTTGTCATCTTGTCCCATTGAGCTTATTGTCTTCACAAGAATTGTTTTAATTTATTATTCTAATCGTATTGCAACTAATGAGTAATCCATGATTCATTTGTTAAAGTGCAGCCAAAAAGGAGAACAAAGAAAACTGCTACCAAGCTAATTATTGTGTAAACGAGACGTCAGACTCTGTCAAACTTGATTTTGTGAAATAAATCCCCCAAAATAATTTAAAGTATGTCTTATATAGTATGTCTTTTCAGAGGGACTGTGAAGTCAGGCATTCAGTTGTGAAACGATATCTAATTTTAAGTTGGAGAAACTATGAGACACACAGCTTTGAACCCAGGTCGGACTGTGTTCTTATCTTTTCTTAACAGTACATTTAATTCTCCGATTGTGTTTCCTCTTTTATATTGGTAGTTTGGTATCAAGATCAAATTCTTTGCCGTTTTTGGGCCAAGTCCCCTTACTTGATACCCCTCAGGCCACCATCGGCCCCATCCCAATCCTTATCGTCCCCCCCCTTTGAACCAGGGCCAGTGTTTGAGTGTGTCTGAGGCTGATAGCATTGACTTTAGGAATCACTACATCTCATTCAGCAGTTCCCACAAGTTCACCACAAAAGAAAAAAAAATAGCCTTTACTTGTAAACCACATTCAAAAAAAACTTTACCTCCCACCCAACTCCTCTTGCTGTGCCAAACAATCCACAGTCCCACTTGTTGCACCCCCCCTCCTTTAGTTCTGTTCTTGTGTACATTGTAGTCTTGTTATCCCTCCTTCTCTTGTTCAGAAATACATGTTTGATGGACAGAAGATATTCGGTTGCCGCCGGAAATGAACACGATTCAGAGAAATGTGGGGAGTTTACAAAAAGCCAAAAAGGAGAAACATGTTGAAAATAAGATAAGTGGAAATGTACAGACTAAACAGGCTCAGGGTCTGTTTGTGAAACAAAGGGCGAATGCGTGAAATATTGCACGAACTCTGTTTGATTGTGTACGTGTGAAAGCAATGCTGAAACCTCCTGACCTGCTAGCTGCACGTTTCTCAGCAGGACATCTTTATATCGAGCCGTTAATCAGGTGAAACTTACAATGAGTATTTTATAGAATATATATCACTGAACTTGTTTTTTCCACACAGATGATTAAAAGATTCGTTGAGTTTTTTACCTTACTTTTGCTATTTAACTTATGCACTTAACTCACACCACGTATGTTTGTCACGTAAAAAGCGTACTTCTCTCAACACAAACCACGATCTTGTCCTCATCCTCACCAAGCATTTAGTTGCCTAAACCTTCATGTTTTGTGTCAATTCCCAATGTTACATTTCAACAGGTGAGTTGTAGTTTGGCCCATCTGAAGCATCAGAAGTGACAACCGCTGATAACGGCAATTCAATTTGCTGACAACATTTGAAATGGGTGCACCGACATGACTTCCTGTTCCAGCAGCGAACATTGGTTTCCTTAAACCATGACTGCTACCTTTGCAGTATCAGCATTGTAGTATATGTGCCTTCACCTCTTTGAACCTTAACAATGAGACAGCGGATTAAAAAATGCAAGAAAAGCAGTTTTTTAAAAGGTTGTATGTAACTGTTGACGGAAGTCCTTGCTGTTGGCCAATTGATAATAATAACGGCTATCACACAGCAAGAAGTGTTCTACAGATAAGACGCTAACCTGCTGGTAGAAAAGTTGTTCAACATTGCAACACTAAGGGCAGGTATATGTTAGGATCAGTATGTAGGATCAAGCATGCTTTAATCTGTCTTGTTTCCAGACATTTTTCTATTTATGGAAAATATTTATGATCTTTTTTAGGGATAAGGGACTAACTCATGGTTTAAGTTGATTCTTAATAATAATCATAGACTTTACAGTCCACTTAATCAAACTCAGTTTACAAAGTGCTAAAGTGATTTTCTCAAATCCAAAGCAGCAGCAAATTGACAACTCCCACTCCCTAAAAATGACTGAGATCCAAACTGGCAGCCTTTGGGTTTTCTTTTTATGCTTCAAAGCTGAAGCTATGTCACGGACACACTCAACAATCTACAAAATACAAAACAGAGAACTGATGTGGGAATGAAGTGATAAATAATTTAAAAAATAAGCTGGGAGATGCATCAATAAGACAAACTCATTCTGTGATCAGAAAAATAAAATAAAAGTATAAATGTTGTTACTGCTTAAGGAAATATGAATCAACCAAAAAGTTTTTGCGGCCTAAAGCTAAAGTTGTTTTGTTTGAATTCACAACGTTAAGTTTCACTTTCACAACGTGGGAGGTTCAGTTTGAACCGTCGGAAGCATGAGAATGATAACGGCTGATAATGCCTCTTCGACTGACTGAATCTACAGGTGCTTCTCTTGAAAACAAATGTGGTCTCGGTTGTAGACAAAAGGTTGTCTGTCTAAATGCACAACACGGTTCTTTGTCTTGTTTGCAGGTCAGCAAGACTCTGTTTCTACACATTCTTTGAATGGACTGGAAATCCAACACAGTAAAACCACTGGGTAACGTGGGCCTCCACAGTGGTTATTAAAGAAAGAAGAGTGTTCATTATTTCTTCACACAGTCCGATTTTTCCAGACAGCACAGGGATCTGAATCTTTAACCTTTATTCTGTAATTAGGCAGAGTGGCATAGTTTGACAGGGGTTCACTGAACTTCAGCTCATGTGGTTGGTGTGGTTGCTGAAGCAGGACAACTGTTCATGAAATTGTTCTAATGTATAAGTATAAGCGCTCAGAAGAAGCTTGTAATTGTAAGCTGTTGGTAAACTAACACTTCCTGGTTGAGTACCAGCAAGCACCATAGTATGGTATGTGAAGCCATAATATTTCATAATAATACCCAACTGTACAGTATGTTGAAAATATCAGCAGCATTAACTATATAAAACCCCCAATGCTATGCGTATTCTAAGGAAGGGTTTTCATGTTTTTTTAAATTATTGTTATTTATGTTATTTGAAATGCACAGAAAATATAGAGCTTATGATATGACAGAGGAAAGTACGAGATGGAGTAATGTTGAAACATTTAATCCCTTAATGATGTAGTTAATATTAAAATTAATAATATGAATATGAATAATGTATCAATGTTGTAAAATAAGAAATAAAATTGTTGCATGCAAAAGGCATACATTTGCCTTTGTGAAAATTGGCAATTAAAAGGGTAACAATAAAACACAAACATTCTACATCCAGAAAAGTGTTGTCTCCTTTCAAATGTGAAAAATCATAACGACACGTGAAACCCTCTCAGCTCAAAAAGGAACATGCACAAAATATAAACCCAAAACCTCTTATCTATAAGGTCACAACCCTGACCACGGAGTCCACGATCTACCTGTCACAAAAGATCACTCATACTATATAATCCTGATCATGACATCTCATGGCCCACAGGTCACTTTCCCATGATGCACCTCTCCGTTATCTCCCGACCTATGCTGCTAGCTTTCTGTACGTCTGTGCGAGCACATCTAATTCGAAGAAAAAAGATTTTTTTGGGGGGGGGTTATATTATACTGAGACTTTGATATAATATAGAAGCATGTTTTGCTGATTTGGGAGAGAGATAGGTGAGAGAAGATGGGTAGAGAAGAATGAAGTATAAAGAAGAGATTTAGGATCTGAAAAGAAATACAAAAGAGATAAAAACTTAAGATTTTATGTTGTTAGATTCAGGAAAAGAGACAGAAAATGACAGGGATGAGGAGGAAATAGAAGACAACAGGACATAAGGGATGAGAGACAAAAACAACTGTTTGACTTGAAAACAGAGGCATTGTGTTCACCAGGGAAAGGTTGTATACTGTCCTGTGCTGCTGCAGTGCATTAATTACAGGATAAGAAATGATAAGCAGGATTATGAATAGACAGACAGACAGATAGCTGACGATAGCAGTCAACTGCCGACTGTCTCTGGGTTCCTCACAGTTTGCAAAAAAAAGCCTCATTAAATGAGGCGGCCATTGCTTTCCCACTTTCACCTCTGACCACATCTACAATGTTAACATTAGGAGTGGCTGATTCAGCAATGCTCTGTCTTTCTAACCAATGCAAATCTGACAGAAACAAAACAATTTAGATTTCAAGTGAAATTCATACAAATTACATAAATAAACCCAATTCACAAGACTGTAAAATCTTTCCCCGATCTTCAGTTTTTGTTCCAGCTTTTGAAAGTCTGAGACTTTAAAATAAGCAGTGATTGTTTTGTAGTGTTGCTGTCTCCAAGAGAGGAAAAAACAATTAAGTTGTGTCAGCTTTTACAGCGGTTTGGAAAAGATCTGTGTCGGTTTCATTTATGAAATTACTCAATCAGAGTTTGAAGTGACTTTCATCAACTCAGCATGTAAAGCTTTGTATAAACCTCCAGTTTAAGGGCAATTAGGAAAAAATGCTTCTTCTCAATCACGCCCATGTATTTTTGGATCATAAAACATCACACATAAACACATAAATAACCATACAGACATATAACACAAGCAACACTGAGAAAAACAAACTTGTATCATTGAGCAGCATCTTTTAAATTATATAGTGGGTTTTGAATTAAATGAGATTTTTGAGCCCATTCAGCATGGCAAAAAAGTGCACAATGGTGTCAGCAGTGTACACCATTGAAAATGAACGGGAAAAAACCCAGAACTCTCAAAAATAAACTTTAATGTCGTTTTTTTCATATTGTAGGTCATCCACTGTCAACACCCAAAAGAGAAACAACTCATTACTCAGTTCAGCCGGCCTAACAGACATTGTATTGACATAGTTTCTAACATTATGATATATTGTGTCTGTTTGTCAGTCCACCTTTTCTTTTCCCGCCAGTATTTTGGTTTATGACTAAAAACGTATGAGACTAATGATGTTCCTATCAACCTCAGCTTTATATTGTGTGCTAATTAGCTAATGTTAGCATGCTCGAAGCTAGGCATCACTGGTGCAAATCAACTTGTTTACAACGATGTCTGGTTATGCTACTTGGTTACTAAAAGTTAATCCTGACATACCAGCCAATCACAATTGAGAACTGACACAGAGAGTTGTTGTTTGGATCAGCTTAGCTTTAAAGATGACATTAAGTATTTTTCAATCTGATATAAGGGCTCATGAAAACTTGTTGAGTCCCATTTCTAAAAGGTCAATTTCATAAAATGTGTGTGTGTGTCTGTTTATGTTGAGAGTCTTGTGCATTATGCAAGTGTGTGTGTCAGTGGATGATAGAGGTGGGGGATTCCCGTAGCGACCAGTTAATGAGTGTTTGTGCGTGTGTGTGTGTCTCCAATCCATCATCACACACACTTCCCTCTTTCAGCGTGTTCAAAAATAGAACGGTGTGTGAACATGACCTCTCCCACACATAAACACACACCTACACACACACACACACACACACACACACGCACACACTCTAAACACACCCATTACAATGCCATTGTGTCTTGGCTTCTTGTCCAGAATGTTGGTGTATGTTTTGTTTGTGTTTGTGTGCGTGTGTGTGCGTGTGTGTGTGCGTGTGTGTGTGTTTGTGTGTGTATTATCGAGAGTTAAAAGAAAAAAGGTCCCTCTTGCCATGTACTCCCTTCTTTTTTCTCTCTCTGTCTCTCTTTTCTTTCTCGCCACAAAGTCTGGAGCTGCTGCCAAATTTCCTTTGTGGCAAAGGTGTGGTGCCATGACACTGTCTCTCTCTCTCTCACTCACTCACTCACTCATTCACTCACACACACACACACACACACACACATTACTCCAGTTTTGTTATAGACACATAGAAACTGGACAGGACATTAAGTGATAATGAACTTTATGGTTCCGGTGGATGTAAAGAATGTGTGGATGCCAGGCAATGTTGTATCTGCTCACTTCCAGATCATTATTTCCAAGCACACCTCTGATTACATTGTCATATATTAATGTAATCAGAGTAATGTAATAGTTAAGCGTCTTTGAGTACCTAGAAAAGCATTATATATAATTGAAGTATCATCATTATTATTATAAAGCAAAAATGGATTTGGAAAGGGACGGGGATGTTTTATACAGAGATGTGTGGTCCCCAGAGGATGAAACTTGATGGCTAAATCAAGCACAGGTCTAAAAGTCCACTTATTCTGTACTGGCTCATGATAACATACCTTTGCTTCTGCTAAATGTTAAAAATGTTAAAATAAAATTCTAGCTGTAGGAGTCAAAACATATATATTGTGGATTTCGATTCAAAGATTGTTACCACACTTGTGCATGTCTTCAGTTTGGAGCTAGAGTTGGAAATTCTGCCTGGATTAGTTTAGTTTAGCATGAAGACAAGGAAGCAAGGGGAAATACCTAGCCAGGTCAAACATACACCTACCTCCACCTTTAAGGCTGCTATTTTATTGATTTTAGAGATATCAACTGCTGGAGGGCTCAAAATCTGAATATATTTAGTCTGTCCCATTGAAAGTGCCCTTGGTCCCCTGTCTGTTACCGTAATAGTCCACTGCCAGAAATGTAGTTTTATTCTGGTTTAAGCTTCAAACCACAAATCACAAATGTTGTCCAGTTTTAGGGTTTACATTTGACCCTCGTTTTTGTTTTGCTTTGTTGAGCCTCACTGTTGAGCTTTCTGTAGTTTTTCTGGTCTGTTTTAAAGGTGCTATATACATAAAGTTATATTAAAGATCCCAAATTAAACATGTTTTAAAGAAACAATCCCATAACATTAATTACAACGATGTATGCAGGGGAACATCATGCTTGATAAACACAAGTTAATTCAACCACATTGGGAGAACGGCAACAACGCAGGTTGCCAGATAACGGCCCTATTTCTCGTACCTGTCTAACGTAGTTAGCGGGATAATTTTGCGGATGAGATTAGTCAGGGTTTTCGGTTCCACGAAGCAAGTTTGGCAAAATCACCATCGCAACACATCAAAAGATTTGAACCTGCTCAGTGCAGGGTCATTCAATCTAGCTGGATAAAGTGGCCACTCCCCCTAAAGAAAATGGCAGCTCCCTTCCTCATTGATGAAGGAGCGATATTAGTTAGATTAACGTTTTATAGGGAGAGAGTTCTTCGAGATCGCCAAGATCCGTTATCACGTGATGATGACTTCCTGTACGAGCGCTATCGATTCTGCCCACAAGGAATCATTTATTAAAGACTTTCTCGAGCCGTACATTGAACACCACCCGCCGCAGCATTGATTGTCTCACAGACTGTATGCAGAGCCTTGTGATACATTGTGGTACAGTGTGGTACAGTGTGGTACATTGTTGTACAGTGTCGGCGATGCAGAATGTTGAATGAATAAACTACAAATAATAGAGTAAAGCATTGTGAATATTCATTCACGCAGCATTACGCATTTAACTTGTCTGATATGTTGCCATGCTTCTTGTCTAGCCCTTGCAGCGGTGTTAGATGTTCCATGATTATGGTCTGGACTTCCTCATATTTGTTCATGATCATCTCCTGCTCCTCAGCTGAGAAAAAAAAGGCTCTTACTTTGAGTTTATTTGCCTTTGTGCTGTTAGAATATCATGGATTCTGTGATCAACGCTTTGAAGTAGGACGGGCACGCGCAACTATCCTGTGAACTGACGTCTGGTTGGAATTAACGAGATAGTTTGAGCACGGATCAGCCTTTGAGAAACCGAGATAGCCTGATTTCAATCATCGCGTTAATTTAAGCAGGCTAATAGGACATTTGATTGACTTAGTTGAACCACGTACGAGAAATAGGGCCCAGGTCAGAAGCACAGATTTTAATCTCTGTATAGCAATGGTACAATCCGTTTTTCTTTATTTTACACCAAGAAAGAGTTTCATCACACAAGTCCTTATAAAGTCACTAATGTCAAAAGAATGGCATAAATATTCACCTCCCAGTGATGGAAAGGAAACAAATACATTCATCTAAGTATTCCTTTAAATGTCCACAATTGAACTGAGTGACTGTTATCTATTCTACACAATTAACCAGTCCGTAACCACATACTGATGTATTTAGATTAATGTATTGCTGGTGTGATACCTTATTTTATTATTTAAAATTGTACAACTTATATTTAGATTCAGTTGCAGTTAAGTTTTAAGTGATGTCTTCATATGTGCTTTTCCCCATAAAATGTCCCGTCTGTTACGCATGCAGAAGAGAGTCAACAACTCTGTGGAACAGATGTACAACTTTTGCACCAACTTACACTATTTCATTTCCGATGATTTATACAACAAGATTCTCAACTGCTTAACTATGAACTTAAATTTGTATTGTTTCTAGGCGTACATATACGCACCTCGATACATTTACTATTCTTACAAACAATTACATAAAAATGCAACAGATACACAAACACAGACACACACACACATCAGGAGCCTGGGACGGCGGTGATAAGTGGGAGTAGTTCCTGGTTGGGAGAGCAGGAGGCTCTGAGAC
Organism: Cyclopterus lumpus; assembly: GCF_009769545.1. NCBI lineage: Eukaryota > Metazoa > Chordata > Actinopteri > Perciformes > Cyclopteridae > Cyclopterus > Cyclopterus lumpus. Next base: position 15,813,109 of record NC_046972.1, read on the forward strand.
GCCGCAGCAGTCTCCCCTGAGCTGGGCGTGGGGAGGAAAGTGTGTGTGTGCGTGTGTGTGTGTATGTGCGCGTGTGTGTGTGTGCGTGCGTGCGTGCGTGCGTGCGTGCGTGCGTGCGTGCGTGCGTGCGTGCGTGCGTGCGTGCGTGCGTGCGTGCAGGGGGTCATTATTATGTGGTGGAGGGAGGGGGTTGGGGGGCTGGTCCTTGGCAGACAGGCAAACACACAACATACAATATTCATCTTAAGAGGTTGTTTAGTTGAGGGAAGAGGTTGAAAATAACATTAATTATTAAAGCAACTTTTTCCTTTCATATTCACGTAGTAGACAGTAGTTGTATCAGTTGTATCAGATTATTGCACTTAGATATAAAACATATATTGATGAAGTGTGGCAACAACACAGTCAATTCAACAAGCTGACACAATCCAATAAACTTTTTCCCATGCCCAGATCTGTTTCATCATCTTCTGTGATTCATTTTCTCACATCTCCACACATGCATTACTGCATTACTATTATGCAACCTATTTACAGATTCTGTAAACCAGAAAATAAAACCACTAATGTGTTGATTCTTTTTTACCCCTTAAACACTAATTTTGAGTGATTTTTTTGAACTTTTTTAGAGACTGGGTTTATGCAACAAAAATACTTGATTTTGGGTTTGGGTTAATAAAGTAAGTTTTGTTACATAACTTAATTTACGTAGCCAATGTTGTATATGTGTCATACGATAAAAGTGACACGGAGTGTGTTTGTTCGAGCCGACTCCTCCAACACTTGGTTGAACTTTAACCTATGTTGTCTGACTTCAGGACAAGATGCTCTGAGCATCATACATGAGTTACTTGAAAGCCTGGTGCGTCTCCTGCAGATTCTCAGGGTTCAGGGTTCATGCTTCATGGTGCTTCTTCTTCTTCTTCTTCTTCTTCTTCTTCTTCTTCTTCTTCTTCTTCTTCTTCTTCTCTCTTAGTTAGTTGTTGTTAAACTCAGCCACTAATCGCTTTGGTTGGGACTGTGGTTGACTATGTTACCGCTGCCCTGCCGTCAAGTATACACCCCCACACACCCCACATCCCCAAACACACATACACAGACACACACACACACACGCACACGCACATACTATCTGTGTGCATTTTCATGTTTTGTCTCTCATTCGTGTGCTAATTTAATTATAAATGTGTCGTCTCGGTCTTATTTTGACGTGTACGCTTCTTTCACGCACGTGTGTTAGAGAGTGTATCTGTGCCGTTGTGTATGCTGGTGTGTGTGTGTGAATCGGTGTGTATGTGTGCGTTATAGTTTGCATGCAGGTGGGCCTTGAATGAGTGCAAGACGCTTCATTCTCAGTTGGGCAGAAACAATGGAACCTCTATGATTACATCTCCCTGTACAGGCGGACAGGGTGTGTGTGTGTGTGTGTGTGTGTGTGTGTGTGTGTGTGTGTGTGTGTGTGTGTGTGTGCTTGTGAAGCTTCAGGGGGGAGAAAAGGGTGGCGGTCGCCGACGAGGAAAGAGGGGGAGGCAACGCTTGAACCTGCCCCCTCCCTTCTTTGCTCTCCCATACACACTGGTCTCTTCCTCTTGTGCCCGCCTGGCGTCTCATTGGTTAAGTCCCCCGGCTATATATTTATGTGATTGGTCAGGGCGGGGTATATATACTCAGCAGGGGTCGGTTAAATCTGGCCACAAGTTTCCAAACTTTCAAACAGGGCAGGCAGACTGAGAGTCGGACAGGCCATGTGACGGAGGAGAATCAAGCTTTGGACAAACCACTGCACCACACACTCCAGACAAGAACGGTTGTCTTTTGAGGGGGAAAAAAAGAGTGAAGAGAAGAGAGGCAGTGTGGCTCCTTTTCAGGGGGAATATCCTGCACCACAACTTGTTTGTTTCCTCTTTCGTTCTCGTATCCCAACTCCTCTCAGATCTTGATGCTTTGCGTTGGGATTTGTGCTTCAAAACCATCAAATTCCTCTCTTGATCTTTCTCGTTGTCATCTGAAACATTTTGAGGAACATCTTTTTTCCAGAACTCCCCAACAACTGAGACAGACATTTGCTCACTTCAACTTGGACTAAAAGTTGAATCCAAGCCCTGTTCTGGAATGAATTTAGCCAAGTCCAGCTTGTCTAGAGAGACTCTTCTGCATGCCAGCCGGATGTCTCTCGGGGGCCACTGGGCGTCGGGGACCCCGAGTCCTGCTTCTGATTCTGAGCTGGGTTTTGAGCAGAACATCTCCGGGGACTGCAGTTCTCCTGATGACCTTGGAAGCGGGAACATGAGGAGAACAGAACCAAGGCTTTCTCTGACACCAAGTTCAGGGGGACAGAGTCCGGACCGGACCAAGGCAGGAGTTGTTTCTCCAGCCACAGCTGATGGGAAGGCTGTGGGGGGAGAGCAGAGGATCCGCAGGCCCATGAACGCCTTCATGGTCTGGGCCAAAGATGAGAGAAAAAGACTGGCCGTGCAAAACCCTGACCTGCACAACGCTGTGCTCAGCAAGATGCTAGGTAAGACGGGGAACAAAAATAAAACTGTAACTGAAACTGTATGAAGGGTACCAACACTTTCTAGTGAAAGCAGACTGGTACAATCTAGTTAGGGATGCAAGCTTTCAAAAAGTTCAATAGAGAGAATTCTGAGAATCAGCAGACTATGATCAATTCATTTCTTGGCATTTATTTTACCTTTTGTTGGGGTGTGAACTTTACCACATCAGGAGGCAGTTTCTCAAAGACCAAGATGATCTTTCTACGATCACAGTCTTAAGATGGTTTTGGGAAACTGCACCCTGACCAGTTTAGATGCCTAAACTAACAGCAAACTACAGTTTTGACTTCCAGGTATAATTGCAAATCAATATTTGAGCAGTATTCATAGCTCAGTTTGAAAACCCCACCCTTCTGAGTCATTTTACTGACTCACACATTTATTGGATTAAACAAAATGAATATTGCATTATTCTTTTGAAAAAACTGTCAAAAATCATCCAGCATTTAAATAGGATTTAATAGTGATACAGATTTGGTTGTGTAATCTTAAGAGTTTAATATGAGATCAAATCTACAGTTTCATATGTTTACCTAGATCTCCACATTAGAGTGGAAACCACTGCTCTAGCAAAAAGTAGTTCTCCGCTGCCCATAATGTGCTCGTTATGTATCAAACTCTATACTTTAGTCAAATTATGGAATCCATTGCGGCCACAACCGCTGTTCTCAACTGAGGAAACTACAAACTTTTATGACCACTTTTTAACTGTGCAGGGGGTAAGGAAAATAAGGAATTAGATAAAAATAAATAAATACTTTTCTTGCAGGTAGTGTAATTGAGAATAAATTTAAGAGGAAGCAGCCATATAGAGTCAGGGGTCAGGGCTTACGGTGCATTATTGATTTACAAACAAAGTAACTCATTTTAATGCATTTTCATTTGGGTACCAAGTGAGCAAAGAAGACTGAATCATTTAAAATGTGCATCTCAAAATGGGTTGTCATTGAACTGTTTAACCATTATACTGACTTTCTTCATGTTGATGTTGCACAACAAATTATGAAAAGATTGCATGTAGCAGTTTTTACCTAACTTGTTTTTCTCTTACTATAAAGTGCAACATGCTCTTTTTTCATATTACCCGTCCTCAATACAATGTCTTTTATTCACACTTGTCAGTGAAATAGAAGTCTGCTGAGCTCATCTGCAGCTTGAGGTTTTAGAGCCTCTGACATTCAAAGCAGAACGTGTCTGGAGGGAAGCATGTGTCCCAAACCCCTCGGCTGCTGGTGTCTTCAAGAGAAACAAACTGGGAACATCAGCATTGAATGCAATGTACGCTATAAGTAATCAGATAAATGGCTATAATTCAAGAATAGTGACAAGAATAACCATCTCACAATTAAGCTGTCATCTTATAGACTGTACTGTTGCAAATGTTGATGTCCTTGTGAGTTATTTGTTTACATTTTCATCACTGCTGTTTGATTTAAATTAGACCCAACACCCGGGGATCTCGCTCTGGGCTTTATGGGAAAAAATAGTATCAGTAAAAAATAGTAAAAGTAAATGTTTTCTCATCTCGTCCCTAGCATTCACTAATACTGCTTATGTCTAGCGACGGCTCTGCTGATGAAGATGATGTTGATGACAACTTTGATTTAGATAATGACTATCAGTGAGATTAATTGCAGTTCTTTTTTTGAGAAACATATTTCTCTGCTCAAGGTGCTAAGATGATGAAAACAGTGGTTATTATTTGTGTTTTCTTTTCATACCTCAGGTCAGTCATGGAAGGCCTTGAGTGCAACTGACAAGCGACCATTTGTGGAGGAAGCAGAACGTCTCCGTGTCCAGCACCTCCAGGATCACCCGAACTACAAGTACAGGCCTCGCCGTAAAAAGACCACCAAAAAACTCAAGCGGGTTGAACCGGGTCTTCTGCTGCATAGTTTAGCCCAAGGAGGACTCGGAATAGGACCTGGTATGGGCCCCTTGGGTGCAGAAAGTGTCAATGGAGGTTCTGCATATGGACATCATCATCACTCCCACCACTTGCTGCATCCTCTTGGGCACTTCAGGGACTTCCAGGCCCCAGGACTCCCAGAGCTGGAGAGCTATGGCCTGCCCACTCCAGAGATGTCCCCTCTGGATGTTCTGGAAGACGGAGCTGGGGAATCTGTGTTTTTCCCCCAACATATGCAAGAGGAGACAGGCATGGGAGGTTGGAGTGGTTATCACCAGCACCTTCACCATCAAAACCAACATTACAGCCACAATTACAACAACCACAGTCACCACAACTCCATAAATGGTGCAGCAACACACAGTCAGGCTGCAGGAATGAGTGTTAGTTCCAGTTTAAGGACCTGTTTGAATTCCAGTTTGAGTCCAAGTAGAGATTCCAGAGTTGATCCTAGAATGAGTTCTGGTGAGTCAAATGTGACCTTGAGCATGAACTCTAGGTTGAATCACACCTCTAGTCACCACATTGCCTTAAGGAGTACTGTAAAGTGCCCACCAGCTCTATCCGACTCCTCCTCCCCTGTCCCCTACTCCCAGCTCTCCATCAGTCTCCCCGAGCTGGTAAAATCCCACCAAATGCCACATCAACCCACTGCTCCTGTCAGCTACTTCGGTCAAATGTATGGGAACAGCGCTCCAAATGCAGCACATTACATGCCTTCTCACCTAGGGCAGCTTTCACCTCCTCCTGAAACTTCTCCTTCTTCTTGCTCATCCTCTTCCATGCCCACATCAACCTTCCCTCCTCTTTTGCACTTAGAGTCTTCAAACCCGGAGTCCTCCTGCCATTTGGGGTCTACCTCTGCTGAGTTTTGGTCAGAGGTGGACAGGCATGAATTTGACCAGTATGTAAATGTTGGGAGGAATCGAGAGGATGCCTACTTACATGGTGGGGGCTGTGGTGGTGGGTCCAAAGTCCTGAGTGGGCGCAGTAGCAGTGACGTAGATAGCATGAATAGCAGTTTAATTAACAGGGATGTCAGTAGCATTTTGAGTGGTGCTGGTGGATGTGAGGATGGGAGCAGCCCTCTTATAACTGCTCTTTCTGATGCCAGCAGTGCTGTCTATTACAGCGCCTGTATCACTGGATAAATACTCCATGATCCATATGTACCTGCTTGCATAATGCACACTTTAGTTTGGTTCATTTGAACCATGGTTATATGATCGGGAGGAAGCATTTTGGAAAGAATAGTTTGGGCTCATATTCATAGTCATTGCCATGCCTTGCTTATCACTCATAGATTCCAACTGTAAATGTTAAACGTTTTTCTAAATGTGGATAAGGAAGGTGAGTGTTTTCATCATACCAAATCTAACGTATAAAATGCGTAGTCTTAAATGTATGCATTCCTGAACATGATCTTGAACAATTGGCTGCCTAGCTGAACAGCTTTCCATGATAGCTGCAGGCTAGTGTGGCTATATTAGACATGCTAGCATCGGTAACTTATGACCTATGGGATTGTTTGCAGGATTTGTGAGGAATGCATAATTTACTAGCTCATGGCACCTTGGAGGCAGAAGCTCCAGCAGAAGGTGTTGGCTTTCGCTGAGCAATTGCAAAATCAGATACTGTCAGTTAGCTAGCATAGCGGATGGAAGTCCATTTCTGTTGCATCACTCCAAGCTTGATGCTTTTTATCAAGAGATTGCCTGTTGATCCAAATGAATTGTATAGAAAGGAAACAGGCTAAACTAGTGCATTGTCCTGTTCGGATGAAGACAACTGGTCTGTTTTTAGTTACTTATCCAGGATGCTAGGTCTCCGTGTTAGCACGGTTATGACCCAAATGTTTTTCTTGCAGCTACATCTGGGTTGTTGGATAGCAACAAGCACTTGCCTTGGTTGAGGTGTTCCACATGTTTTTTCTCTCTGCACTCCAGTCCTTTCTGGTGACAGACAATACTTATAGGAAGATTATACAAGTACAATTATTTCTGTATCGCACTGCGTGTAATCTGGTCATCAGAAGAATCAGCTACAACTACAGCAAATTGGAATCATAAATATCATCTCATTTTTGACATTTCATCTCAGGATCAAGAAAATACTCATCTCTTCACTTCATACATTTTATGTCCGTTATTTTGTTTGTTAAATGTAGACTTGAAGGACAAAGAATGAGAAACTCTGTAGATAGAGGAAACAAAAAGAATGGAAGGGAGAAGCTTGATCCAGCCGAGACAAATCTCTGTGTTGTCGAGAAAGCCTTGGCCACAGACCCAGAGTAGACCACTGATGTCTCCCACAAACTATCAGGATGTTTTACAAGCCGGTTCAGGTTTTTTTCTGACCGTAATACATACCGTTCCTTTTCTGTCTGAGGGCCTCATGTCAAACTCCATGCCAAAATCTGGATTGTTTAAGTTGCTTTGCTTTCTGGCAAACACATATACATAAAGGTTGATGATTAAAAGGTCATTCTTTTCAACCAGTAAGCCTCTGTGGTATAACAAGCCTATCACTTGTTGAAACAAAAACTTATTTTTTTCAAAAGAGTAATTTAGTTCTACAAATAACAGAAGATTGGGTTCTACAAATTAAGTGCCATTGGAAAATGTCTTATTTGGTATATGAGAACAGCTACACGTTATACTTTAAAATCCTTTATAAAGAAACATAAATCATGATGAGCTGTTTGACCACTAATTACACATTGTCCCGTTCTTAATGTCATTTAAACATTTAAGGATGATTTTTGGAACCTTGTTTAAAAGTAGCCATTTATGCTGTCTATTGGCAGTATGTGAAGGAGAAATTGAGACTATGAAATGTTCTCTTTGCACTGGGTTTAATGTAATAGCTGTATAGAAGCAACACTACTTAATTACTACATAATTTTGAATGTTTTTGTACAGAAAGGACTGTCTTTGTTTTGTTATGTTGTAGATTTTGTTTTGTACATTTCATTTCTTAAAGGAATAGCTCGACATTTTAGAAAAAGATTTGCTCTCTTGCTGAGAGTTAGATGAGAAGATCGATATCACTGGAGCCTGGGGGTATTTAGCATCGCTGAGCAGAAAGACAGCAATCAGCTTTTTTTTTCTTCCAAATTAAAAAGATTTCCCACCAGGACCTCTAATAGATACTAATTACATTTGTGTATCTTATTTGTTTATTCTGAGCACACATAGTTACATCATGTCACTCCCAGTAGAACCATAACTTGCAGGTTGTTTGGTCCAATTTGTGTCCTAATTAACATTAAAGGTGTAAATTATAAATCTTGATTGATCCAGGCTGGCTGTCTAAACAAGGCTTCCGGTTCCAACACCCTACTTATGCCTCAGACATGACAGTGATAATGATATTCACACTCTTAGCAAGAAAATATTGAACTATTCATTTAAAAATAATTTGAATATAAAAATCATTGGAGCAGTGAGTTTCCACTTGTCATACAAAATGTTGTTTATTGTCTGTGTGTGTGTGTGTGCGTGTGTGTGTGTGTGTGTGTGTGTGTGTGTGTAAACATGCCTTCAAAATAAAATCTTGAATTGTAATTTTGTGGATCTATATGGTTCTTTAATTTTACCAGTTACACCAGCAAACCAGATACGTTCCCTCCCACAACAATGCTACTTACTTTATGACTGGAGATCGAAATGAGAATTTGTGGTTTTGTTTGTGTTGAGAGAATAAACAAATCAGCAGATGTAGCCACTGTAGAGGTAACTCTGTAGATGTTTGTGTGGCATCTATCCTGTAATATTTGTGTGTGCAGTGGGAGCAAAGAAGTCTCTCAAACAGAAGTCTCTTCAAGGATTTATCCTGCAGCTGTTCTGCATTAGTCCAACAGACAATACTTTTTACATGGAACAGTAGAACAAAATCGTCTATCTTGTACAGTGAAACCAGTTATATTTACCACACCGTTCCTTGTGGCCACCATTGGTTGAAAACAGATCAATAGTAGATTTCCCCTAACATTTTCCTTTAGGATGGACCCACAGAGAAGCAGCAGTTCAAACAAAAATATTCAACAGATACTTCTACATCTGCATTTGACATTCTTTTCTGTTGACAGCAACAGAGTCTTGTTTCCATTGTAATTTACTGTGGCACACAAAGAACATCAGAGAGACAGGCGTTTTTTGGAGTACAATAACTCTGGGGCTTTTGGTAATAATTATCTAAAGAAAAAAAACAAAAAGAATAACCCAAGATTTTGGGATTAAAACAAAGGACATTTTCTCAGCAGTCATATAAAGACAAATTAAAACCAGGACTTTCCTAGTGACTGCAAAGCTTCTAAATCTGTCTGACAGGGATGATTTTTTAATTTTCTGTATACAATGCTTTTGTTTGTGTCCTTAAATTCTGTTTAATAAAATAACGTTACAAAATAAACTGACTTGAAACAATTTTGACTGAATACAACAACAAAAAATCCACATTTTGTTAGGTTTTTGATCCAAAGAAATCTTAACATCTAAGAACAGGCCATAAAAACAAATACATATTGGTTATTCATTGAGTTAGTTTAGTAATAGATTTGTTTCACTAATTACAGAATATGACACAGTGAGGGAACATGTGGTAATTAAATAAAGGACCATTCATCTTTCATAAATAACAACATTTCTATTTAAAAATCCAAAAGTCTCTTCATTCTTTTATGTATGTTTGGGACAGTAAAACACATTTATTTCGGTTTAGGTTATTGCAACTAAGTTTTCTTAAGATTGGCAAATTAGGTGATTTCTAAACAGGATAAATAAAAAATACTAGTAGTCTTGTTATGAGTGAAGGCTTGAACATGGGTGGTTATTTTCCTCTGCACCATGTAAGTGCCACATTTTCTCCTGTAAATAAGGCTGACCTTTGAGAATATGTGCATAATATGGTACACAATGAATCCAGAATAAGTTAATTATATGTGCATCTGGCTCCACTAGCCCAAAGCTGGTCCGAGAGCTGCTGAACATCCCTCATTGCCCGAGATCTGCAGCCCCAAAACCTTGTCGGATCTAGAAGCTGTACACTACACGGGCCAGATTATGAGAAAAGATTGTGGTTTGGGTCAAAATAAGTACATTTGTTACATAAAATGAGTATGCTTATTACGTAACTCACGTACGCAGCATTAGTTAAGTTACAAAACAGAAGTAAGGTTAAATAAGTCAATGCTGACTTGGTTCCACATGAACAGCATATGACCCAACGATCCACCCCTCCACCCCTCCACCCCCTTCAGCGGACTTTCCCCCTTTTCATAGAGTCTGTTGCTCTGACCATCTAATAATGATCGAGAAAGGTTTACATTGGAGTTAGTTGAAGTCCCGATGAGACTCATAAAGGGTGCCTCGGTGCATCGGTATCCGATAACGAGAGGCACTGACCGAGCATTGGTATTTGATTTGCCGGTTTTTTGATAGACTGCTCGGAGCGGTTACAATTCTATACTTTGTCCTTCTCATTTACGCTTGTTGCAATTCTTCTGCGGCATCTCCCAGAACAAACAAAGTAATTGCAGTGTACACAAGTTGTATTTCTCAATTTCCACTGTGAAAGCCGTTGATGTCAGTTCTCATGTCTCTGGTCTCCTGATGGAAATGAGGAAGGCAAGAAGAAGGAGGGGTGGGAAAACGAGGAGAAGAAGAGAATCCAAGGGAGAGACAGAAAGACAATCACCTCAGTGCGGTAATTCCTGTGTGATCTGCTCTGATTCTGTCCTCTCCAGCTTCAGATCCGATGCTAAACAGTTTTTCCCTGAACTAACCGCTGACAGACGCAACAGAAAGCATTTGTAACAAGTCAAATCAGTTCTCTCATTCTCTTTTTCTTTTTTTGTGTGTCAGCTTTCGGCCTATCCCTCTCAGCCCCTTAGTCACAGTAATGTTCTCTTCTTTTTCCTCTCCCATGAGTTTAATTCCTGCCTCTGGTTTCGTTCGGTCTTTGTAATCTTCTCCATCTCTTTCTACCACTTTTGTTTTTGTCATCCCTTCTTACTTTCTCTGTCCTTTCATCGCACCTTTTTTCCTATTCTCCCCATAACATCATTTTTCCACTTTCTTCTTCTTTTCCATCATTTTGATACGTTCCCTTTCCTCAACGTTTATATTTTTCCTGCTTTTTGTCTGGTTACCCTCTATCGTTCTCCTTTACCCCATATTTCTCTCTCTGTTATCAACCCCTTTTTTAAATCTTTTTTTTAATATATAGCTTTTTATTTCTTCTTTCACCAATTGCTCTCTTATCTATTCACGTCATCCAAGCACGGATTTTCCACAAAAAAATAGAAATTTATAAGAACTTTGAGGATTTGTGGGTTTTCATGAATGGTTGCAACACCCTTGTGGGTGGAACATATTAGGAGAAACTTTCATTTCAGACTAATTAAATCCTTTGTTCCAACTGATTGCCGTCATTCTACATTATAATTAGCCATGTGCTTTTTTTATTTTGCAGGGAGAGTGTTTATTTTCGGAGTGATGGGCGTTTGTTTACTGGGTATTGGACAATCGGACAAATGGGCTTTTTTCAGTCCAGTACGAAATAGTTTGCACTATTGGTGTTTCTGATTGTAGACAATGTAGTTCCCTTCTCAACACCCAATCATCTACATCACACATAGCAACAACTATCTCAACAAACCACATCGACTACAATATATGGCTTGAGTTTCCCCACAGTTGGATGGAGGAGGACGGATTGGTCAAACAACCACAGGACTTGCAACCAGTATTACATTTTGTAATTTTGCAATCGTAAAGTTTGTGACATATTTTCCAAACTTTTGTCTACATACATATTTAACTTTTTTCACAAAGGTGTTTTAAGTCCAACCATGATTTTTTTCCTAAATCTAACTAAGTGGTGTTGTTGGCTAAACATAACTGTGGCCATGAACGATGTAGCATTAAGTGACATGCGTCTCACTCTAATGACATGTAGAAAGGTCAGGAAATGTCGAGCCATTTATACTTCCCATCGGATCGGGTAGGTATCTTTCTGTCCTCCGTTTTATATGATCTTCCTCTAATTTTCACCTTTCGTCTCATATTTGACCACATTTACTCTGTTTCACCCCATTTAACCCTTTTTCACCTCAGTCTCACTCTCGCACAAGCTGTCTTGCACTTTTTTAGTCTGACTTATGACTTTTTTTATTAACATTTCCATAAAGAAAAGAGAAGGTTGTACGTGATTTAACTGGGCTGTAAAAACCAAGCTGGGGATTGCGTGTGGTGTGGAGAGTGTACGTGTCATTTATTCTACTCAGAGGGTTTTTTAACAGTGTGTGTGTGTGCGTGTATGTGTGTGTGCGTGTGTGTGTGTGTGTGTGTGTGTTGCTGAGGTAATGACAGGAATGTGAGCAACGAGGAGGAAACTCTTGTGGAAGTTTGGGATGTTCGGAAAGGGTGTGTGTGTGTGTGTGTGTGTGTGTGAGAGAGAGGAAAAGGTGTATATTTTTGTGGGAACACCTCACCCTGGAAAAGATAACACAAGGCTGGATTCCCCTTCTCCAGCTGAAAATGAACACACGTGAGCATCCGATATGTGTATATTGTGTTCACATACAGAATGCACGGCGAATCGAGTATATAACACTGGTAAAATAGTTTAAGAGTAAAATGTTCATGCTTTAATAACTGATCTTGAGGCCCTGTGTTCTTTATGAAAGTCCCTGTTTTGTGCTTACATGTTCCCTTTTAGATATTGTGCCTACTCAAAACACACCTGGGACCAGGTAGAATCTTATATCTTAACTATACATGTTGCTCAGAGAGTGGGAGGAACGGGAGGTTAATATGGGCCCACTGTCTCATTCAGGCTCCTTCCAAAGTTAATCTGCCAACATCTCCGTAGAAAAGGAGTCCATGATTGGTGATTTCATTGTGCTCATATGGTGTGAATGCAGAGAATGAGACCCAGAGACAGACATGTAAGATACATATGGAGATTTTACACATGGCAAAAGAAATGTGGAGGGAATGGAATTTGTACATTCATGTGAGAGAGAGAGAGAGAGAGAGAGAGAGAGAGAGAGAGAGAGAAAGATCTTTCTGTCTCTCTGGTGTTTTTATTTGGCCACATGTGGTTAGGATGTCAGATCAGTCACCACAACTACACATTGTGTGTGTTTGTGTGTGTGTGTGTGTGTGTGTGTGTGTGTGTGTGTGTGCGGTCGTCCATGTGTGTGTGATTTCACAGACTGATGTGAGATGACAGCTGCTTTGCACTGCAAATGTGTTTGTGAGTTTCTGCAACTTGGAACTTCTTTGTGTTTACTGTGATGTTTTTTTAATGAAAGTGTGTGTATCTGTAGTGTGTATGTGTCCAGTATTTATGTGTGGCTGTGTGAGTGTGTATGTGTAATTATACTCTGCGTGTGTGTGTAAATGAACTTTCTATTTTACGTCCATGTGGTTTTGAATTTCCAGTCTGACTCTGACCGCTGAACATGAAGTAATGACGTGTGTTTTTATGTGTGTGTCCTACACGCTGTCGCATATGAAATAGGAATTGATGACAGATACAGCCGAGACCCAAAGTCTTTCCTTAAAATGTTGTGTGCACATGTGTAATTTCTCTCTGGATGTCTTTTGATATCTATACATTTTACTTTAAATGTATATACATACATATCGTCTGTATCCATGTGACCATCTGTTTATGGGTGATATTTGACAGAATGGTTTAATTATATGGATGAAGGGTCTTGTTTGGAGATCGCGGTTAAAACTGTAGCATGATGAAATCATATGGTAATCTTCAGAGTAATATAAAACAGAAGATCCTTTGGTTGCAGAGTTGTGAGTTTCCCAGCCTGTTGCTCCATCATGGAGGAAATGGAGGAATAGATGTTTTGTTTTTGTCTGTCACCAAACACAGAAAAGATTTTTCAACTTATATTTCTGTCTTGGTGGATGAATACTTCGGGGGGTTGTGTCTCGGTTATCTCTTCTGAAAAATGCAAAATACACAATGGGCAGCTGTGGCAGGAAGTAGAGCTGGTGATCCCACAAAAAAGGTAAGAAAACGTTTGTAATTTCAATACTATTATTTCAAAATCGTACAATAAAGCCCACAACAACACACCTATATAACCAAACTAGGCTTTGATATCTTGGTCTCCCAGAGCATCACCCTAACAGCTAGTAAAGAGCAAGAGTTATCGTCAGTGACTTCCACCTTAAATTCATTAAGGAAAGCTGGAAAGATTGTTCAGCTGTTTGGGGAATAACCAACAACTTTCTTTTGAGAAATACAGTTTTTTGGTTAGTGATCTGCTTAGTTTTACCTCAAAGCCATAAGGCTAAGCAGTTTCTGTTTGAGTGTATGAACACAATGATTGGTGGTGTAGTGATACAAGGGGCAGCTAAAATCTTGCCTCGGGCAAATGATTTGGCCAATCAGAGCCAAATGATTTGGCTCTGACTGCTCCTGGCTTATTATAAATATATATTAGAGTTTACCCTGATGTTCGCAGCTCTGTTCTTCTTTTTACGTTTTATCCAGGATAACTTTGACAGTCTCGTTAATTTGTTCACAACCTCAAATCAACCTTGATTCTGTGTTGATCGTCTCAGTTTATTTTATTTGGAAGTTAATTAGCTACCATCAACAGTTGATAAGGCTGATCAAGTTTATTTGAATCCAGCTGGAACCAAACTCAGTGTCTCTGCTCGTGTGCATGCCTGGTGGTCAGCTCCGTCATCTGTTCTCTGCCTGCCTGCTCTGGGAGGACGATGATGTCATGGGGGGGGGGGGTTCTCTCTCTCCCTCCCTGCCGCAGGATATCAGCTCCCCTCCATACCCCCACTGCTTCCTGTTTCCTGTCTCTGTAGGAAGTAGCTCTGTGTTCACTTCCTGTCAGAGGGGCTGTTGGGGACAGGAAATTGAGAGGACTTTTAACAGCATGTAATAATGTTGACTGTAGCAGGTCACAGAAAAACTCTTTGTCCTATTACATACTACATAAATAACTTTTTTTAGGAACTGTAAAGCATTGAAGCGGTTTCTAAGATTTGAAAAATAACCCTTCATGTAGTGTAATAGAAGTGCAGAACATGAAAGCAAAACATCAAACATGAGGTCAAGGTAAGTGACTAGAAGATTATTCCCGCCACTGTGTTGGATTAAAATTGTCGACCCAATTTTTCCCACTTGGGAGGAAACTGAATTGTGTTTTTATCGACTGTAACCTGGTGACAGTTGGTCTATTTCCACAGTTCTCAGGAAAAAGAGAATGACCCCTGAGCCTGCCTTTACTTTTAATAGACAACAGGGCCTGACACTCACTGAATTTCCCTCCTCCCATTGCCTTGTATCTTCCTCTCCACCTGCCTTGCAATATCGATAGATAGATGACAGGGTCCGGACCTGGGATGAGTCACAATTCAATCTTAAACCCATGACCAATTTCTGATAAATTAATGAGAATTAATAATAATCTTTATGGAGTGTTGTTTGTTGGCTATATATTGCAGGTTCAGCTAATCCAAGTCATACAGCAATATCTTCACTGAGCGAGCGAGTGAGTGAGTGAGCGAGCGAGTGAGTGAGTGAGTGAGTAAGCTTTCTGAACATTAATAAAATGAAATATTGTTCCAGCCATATTCAAGGAGCAAGTTCATGAGAGTGGCAGCCACTCCATTTAAGCCAATATTTAAACTACTGGCAGGCAGTAAAAGTTGTTTTAAAACAAAAAGATCTGCCTAGGTAAGAGAGACCGAGCATCCCGCTCTCACCAATTTGCATCTGAATGACACGACAAGTTGTATGTCATTTTGTTCTTTTTGCATGAGATCCCATTTCTTGTTTTTTGCGTCAGCTTGGTGAATCTGCTACGCTCTGAACAAGTCAACAAAATGTGAGTAAGACCACTTATGGTGTGTGTGGGGGGGGGGGGGGGGGGGGGGGGGGGGCAAACCAACACAGGAGTTACAACCAGCAGACCAGTAGAGGTCCTCCTTAAACCCTCCTCTTCTTTATTCCTTCCGTCAGTTGGAGCCAAGGTGTGGGTGTTAAACCTCTGAGGTCTGCTGGTTTGGTGGCCTTGGCTTTGAAGGGCGTGCGGTTTGTGGGTTCAGATCCCGGTCAGGCCTGACCACTAACCTTCACTAGTGCAACCCATCTATCACCATGGAAAAAAAGTCGAAGCAGCCAATCAGGGAGCCAGAATCTGAGTCAGCAGGAATCCAGAGAAACAGTTCAGTTTTATTTTATTCTAGTTCGTCATTTATCCGTGTTTTGCTCATCATTTAATCTCTTCTTCAGAATGTGTTCATGTAATTTGGAAAGTGTGACAAAATGTGATGGAAAGAAAATGTGACAGAGCCAGATAAAAGTCAAAATTAAGAAAAGTGAAGAAATATTTAAAAAAGACATGGTAGTGATAATAAAGATTGAAAAGTGAAAACCTAAAAGTTTATAAATACACTAAAAGTAGAAATTAGAAAAGTTCAAAAAATGTGAAATGGACTAAACTATCAAAGATACTAAATAGAATGTCAGAAACTATTGGCTCATTCTTTGGTTGACTACAAGGTTTAAACATTGTGTTAAAGGTTGTAATTTAATTTGATTACATAAATGTGTTTTTTGCAATGTTTGGAAGAACTGTTACTAATTTCACTACGTTTTTCAGTCGTCGTGGTTGAGTCACTGTTTCTGAATCAAATAGCTTTTCAGTAATTTAGCTCTTATTGATCCCATTTTTTAATATTATGTAATTTTGACGTTATATCCCTTTTGCTCTTTCTTCTTTCTCATGTTTCCTATATTTCACTTTTTTTAATGTTTTGCCTTTTTCAGGTTCTATGCCCTCCCTCTCTCCCTGTAGTCTTCTTGTGTCCTATCCTTACATTTCCAAGCATATCAGTTAACAGGTCAATAAAATCAAAAAGCATGGGAAAAGCAACACAAACAGATAAAAACCCGATCCAAATGAAATACAGTGTGAGTACAGATGAGGACATTTTTTGGAGATATCAGGCCCTCTGTGGTCCCAAACATCCATTTTTAAACCAGAAAAGTACCCGTGCTATTTGGGGCTCAGTGGCTCCAAAACGTTCTGTTATAATTCAGTCTATTTATCTTTCTGGCTCCCCTGGTCTCCCTAAACCTACATGCACGTCTAAACACTGGGTTTACGAGAGCAGTGCTGATGTGGAAATCGTCTAAAATTAAATGGAATTTCAGCCCTCTTTTATATATTTGTCTGTTGTTGGTTTTGTCCGCTGCGTTGTCACTATAACAGGCACTGACGCCGCGTGGGTGTGTGTGTGTGTGTGTGTGTGTGTGTGTGTGTGTGTGTGTGTGTGTGTTTGTGTGGCGTGGTGACTGACCCAGCATGACGCCGTAGTAAGCTTTGCACATGACTGCCAGCAGACAAAGAGAAAAGCAGTGTGGGAATTTGCAAGAAAAAGACAAAAAGAGGGAGGGTGAGGGTGAAAAAAAAGAGAGGAATAAAGGAAGAGACTGGAAATTTTAAAAAAAATGGAGAGGAAAAATAGAATAACTTCAAACTTCAAAACTTCAAACTTCAAAATAAATTAAAAAGATTAAAAAGATAAAAAGTGATAGTACACACCTAATCTGTGTCCTAATCCACAACATGTTTTGAAACTGCAGATTTTTCTCATCATAGTTTTCATTTGCAATTCATGAAAGATAACTTAAAACAGGAAGATTATTGCCATCGGCACTGTTTAAAAGTAAAGCTGTTTTATGATGAGAAACACAATATGTCTATGTTTAGGCACAAAATAGACTTAGACAGGTTTAGGGAAACATGTTTGTTGTTAGGTGAGTTGACCTTCAAACACAAGGTCAAATTTACAAGTCCATCAATGTCATGGTAAAAATAAACAATGACTACAAAATACAACAATCTCCGATGGTAAACTCTGATGTTTTGTTGACCAATCCATCTGGAACCAAGTGGAAATGTGAAGACCTTAAGGATAAGGCTCAAAGGCTGTTTGCCCAGAATATGCCAGCCTTTCACCACACAGCAACATGATGAGCTCTGATTGGATGTTTCCATTATCCGTAACCGCTTATCCCATTCTGGGTTGCGGCAGTACTGGAGCAGATTCCAGCTGATAGGGCAAAGACAGAGTACAGCCTGGACAGGTCGCCAGTCTATAACAGGGCTGAACATGCACACTGTGAAAACGGCCTATAAATCAGGCTATGAATGATATACGAACGAAACCCTCTGTAAAAACCTTCAGATTGAAAGGAATTAAACTTCGGTTTGATTGATGCCCGTTGGTGCACGCATTATATTCCTTGTACTTCCTGTTAGAGCAAATCTAAACATAACAATCAACACATATACATGATAGTGTTAGGCTACAGTGTGTAATGTAAATACGACAGGATCACACAAAAAGAAGTATAAAAAATCCATCCGCCAATCTTTTTTCGTCATTCTTTTTATTGTTTTATTGTCATTTTTCCCCTTCTCAGGTTTCTCCCTCACTATAATTCCCAACATATCATTGGTCCCAGTGTATGCGTGTGTGTGTTTATGTTTATGTGTGTGTCTGGAGCCATGGGATGAAGTGTGTGGTTACCCACTGGTGTGACCAGGGACACAAAGGCACCTCACTCTGTCTGCCTTGAGCTCTCTCTCTCGCTCTCTCTCTCTCTCTCTCTCTCTCTCTCTCTTTCTCTCTCACTCACTCACTCTCTCATTTTCTGCTGCTTCGACCTTCTCCATATGTGATCTGTCATATCGATGGAGGTCATCTGTAATCTGAATCCAGCAAAAACTGATGTGTCCGAAAAAATGTGTTTTTAGTTACCGGCGGAAGATGTAGAGACGTTCTGCTGTCCTGTTGTCAATGGGGAGCTTGTTCCACCAATGAGGAGCCAGGACAGCAAACAGTCTTGATTTTGTCGAGTGATTAGCTCGTAGTGACGGAGTCACAAGTCGATCGGTAGATGCCGAGCGGAGTGAACGTACTGGGGTGTAAGGGTTGACCATATCCTAGATGTAGACAGGACCCGATCTGTTCGCAGCACGGTACACAAGAACTAATGTTTTGAAGCCGATGCGGGCGGCCACCGGTAACCAGTGAAGGTCGCGGAGGAGCGGAGTAGTGTGGGGGAATTTAGGGAGGTTGAAGACCAGTCGAGCAGCTGCATTCTGGATGAGCTGCAGAGGTCGGATGGCCTTAGCAGGTAGACCTGCCAGGAGGGAGTTACAGTAGTCTAGGCGTGAAATGACCAACGCCTGGACCAGAGTCTGGACCAGAGTTTAGACCAGAACCTGTACCGCCTTCTGCGTAAGAAGAAGAAGTATTCTCCTGATGTTATGCAGCATGTACCTACAGGAACGTGTTGTCGCAGTAATGTTGGCAGTCAGGGAGAGTTGACTGTTGAGCGTCACACCGAGGTTCCTGGCAGTCGAAGTCGGGGCCAACACAGAGTTGTTGAAAGTGGTAGTCAGGTCGTGGGTGGGAGAGCCTTTCCCTGAGAGATGGCAGAGATTCGTGCTGCTTGTGTTTCAGATTGGGGAAATGAGAGGATCAGTTGGGTGTCATCAGCACAGCTACGGTAGGAAAAGCCATGCGAGCGAATGAAGTTATTTCAACATCTTCTAGTCATCAGCAGCTTCTGCATACACTTTTCATGTTCCCAGTTGGCGTCGGGATTCAAACCAGCAACCTTCCAAGTACACGCATCCCTTCTTGAGCTTCCAAACTCAAACTTCATTGTCATGTCTGAACCCAGGATAACCAGAGAACTATTATAATGTTCACATATTTTTTACAGCTTTTGCAGAAACATCACTTCTCTGTTTCTCTGGCTCTCAGTCCCAAACTCATATTTAATATTGATGTGTGTGTTCATATTGTAGATGATGTAATATTTCCTGTTTTCCGCTGAGCTGTCATGTCCCCATATGGTTACTTACAAGCACACACGCCTACAGTAGGAGGAAGCAGCCGTAAGCAGCAGTGACGTCAGGTTGATGTGCGATCAACAGCCGGATGAGAAGACAAGTCATGGATAAGGTCAAGGTGTCCCTCACACACACACACACACACACACACACACACACACACACACACACACACACAGATGCTGGAACAGAGCTGAGTATGCTGTAGATCCAGCTTCCCTCCAGAGGAAAGACAGGGAAGAGTTACAATGAGGGAAGGAAGAAAGACAAATAAATGATTCATTCATTTATTTGTTCACCTTTGTTGAATATATATATATATATATATATACACATATATATATATATATTATGCTACGTTTTCCATTTTTTTGGCATTATAATTGGTGTCTCTAAGTCAGTATCAGTGTATATGAAGGCCGACTGTAGCCAAGAGTTGTACTTGCACACACAGCAAAGACTACAGCCAACGGCCAACTGGCATGTACACTCTGCGCCTGCGTGGGAGGATATAACTGTCTTTACCAGCAGGAAGCGGTAGTCTGTATTCCTCAGTCAAAAAGGGAACCAGAAGACGGATGTACAAGCCATTTTCACAACAACCTCACTCAACACTTATTATTTCAGATGGCCATGTCAACGTGAAAATATATGTGTATCGGAATGATCGAATGAGATGAAGATAACAATTAAGAAGAGCACTCTCTGTGTACCCTCTTGGCTTTAGTTGTTTGCTTGCTTTCCATGTTTCTCTTAACATGCACTGATAAACTTCGGCGGAACAGCCAATCAGAGCGATGCATCTCACTGGAGGGCGTCACCGCTCATTCAACATGCTCAATCAGCCATTTAGGCAGTGCTCCTTTAGTTAGATAGGCAGGTATTTTGTTTTGCTTGTATTTTCTTTGGCTTTTTAACAGCTGAATGGCTATTACATTAAGTTTTACAAGTATATATTGTTTGGTGTCATTTGCTTTCCTTTTCTTTATGTTACAGCCTCAGTTTATTAATCCGTGATTGTGTACGTGATTGTGTGTTTTGTTTCTGTGGTCATTTGACAATAAATGTCTGTCTATGCAATCTATACCAGTTCCTGTTCTGACCTTATCCATATAGACTTTATAGTGATGTAGGTATATGTAAACCTGCAACCCTTTGTTAGAATAGCAATACAATTAACCTTGAACCTTGAAAGTTGCTTTTTTTATTCTCATATTGTGAACAGGACCTGTGTATAAAACACATGTGACCTCTTCCATAACATCTGCTTTTTAGGCTAAACTACAAACAAATACACTACGCAACAGCAAACAATAGGTGGAGCCATCATGAAAGATGACAGAGGGAGAATATACAATAAGTTGTTTGTTTGCAATTGGACTGAGTTGTTTGTCTTTTTCTATGGATATGAAACAGTGTGTGAAGAGGAAGCTTTAGGTCTGATTTGAGCTTAAACATTTATTGTACATGTTCTTGTTTCAAACCTGAAACCCATAAACCTCGGAAACCTCCAGGAGTGTCTTGGAGCGGCTCTGATGTTGTGTCGACTGGAAGGAGTCGTGGTTCTGAATGTGTGGTCTGATGCTAGAGGAACTAGAGACTTTATGGCTAACACAGTGATTCAGCTGAGCAAAAGCAGCAGCTGAAAACAAAAATTCATTAAATGTTTTATGGGATGCTTTGCAGAAAAGAACTTAGCCCAGTTTCATTGAATAGTGTTTAATCCAGCAGGGGAACAGGACACAACACTGTTGACGGACATGACGTGAGTTAATCTTGCGCTTGGAAAGCTACATCTGAGCTTTTTTAATTAAACTCATTCACACCCAAAATTAGAGTCAAGCCAAAGCACCAAAGCACCAATCCTATTGGACCAAAGAAAAGTGTGCAATGTCACATGCGTTTTGAAACTATTGGTTAGCAGAAAACTTCTTGGTTAAGGTTAGATCAAGATCATGATTTGTGTTTAAATAACATAACAACGTCACTTGCTCTGACTTAATGTAAAGACGTGTCCAGTTCGTGTCAAAGTATGAGTATGTCGATTATGTTCCCTCACAGAATATGTATTGTACACAGACAGTGTTGTTTCCCTAAAGCAAATCAAGTCGTCTTTGAGCCTAAATTTAACACAACTTTAACCATGGGGATGTCAATGTGTCATTCTGAAAGTTACAAACAGCACTGCTTGTTGTTTAATTTGTAGGAGTTGTTGGACATGTAAGTATAATTTCTGCAAATGTTGTGTATGAAGTCAAATCCAGGTCGTAAACTTTGTTTTCCAAAACCTAAACAAGTAATTATTCATCCGTTACAACTTTTAATGCCAACTCCTATACAAGCAGTAAAGTAGATTTGGAGATCTAAACACATGTGTGTGTTATAAGTTTCAAATGGTGTGTCTTGCTGTGTTATTCCTGTGACACAACAAAAATGTATTTGTATCTTCTCAGCTCAATGTTTTGCAATTTGCTGTCCAGTTTTTTTTGTCCACCGACATATGAAAATAATAATCCGAGGTATCATCTGTTGCCTGTGTACTGGTCTGTACTGCCAGATACTGTGCAGGCCAGCAGACTGGCTGCTGTTGAGAAAGCTGTTGAGCAGGAAACTAAAACTAAATACTGGATTCACAGCACGTTGCTTTTAGTAAGTAATGTTAATCTTTGGACTGGAAGAGGACATCTAGTCATTCCAGTCTGTCCTTGAGTCAGACTTGAGTTCTTGAGACTGAAGTAATAAATCAGTTCCAAATCAAAAACTATGGTTTTGAGTGCTGAACACGTCAGTGTGCACTCGTCTGACTCAAGTCCAAGTGATGTGGCTTGAGTCCACAGCTCTGAGTGTCAGCAGCACCTATAACACAGTAAACAACCTCATCCTTATCTGTAAAGTATGTTCAGTTCCAGAGAGTAAAAGTAAATTAAACAGCGATTGTGCATAATGTTTGAGGCCACAAGACAGAGAAAACAACAAGGAAGAGGCTCCAGCCTTTCTTTAGTTTGTAGATCATCTCCAGCTATGTTTAACATTTCATCCCTCTAAACCAGATGACTTAAACACTATTTGGTTTGGACAGCACACAGTAAGAAATCAAATCTAAGTAATTAAAGTTATTTCAACTTGTATTTTGCTCAGGTTCTGTCCCATTTGAAGGCCTGGGTTTGGAGCCATAAGAGCTTCTAGAAAGATCCAGGTTTTTATTGCTACTTTGCTGGAGCCAAGACGTCCACCAGACCACAGAGTGTGTTTTTAAAACTGTACAGTATGTGAGACTATGGATGGACTCATTTAAGTCTCCTGTGCAATCATACTTCGTCAGAGATATAATAATCAACTGTTGTCCCTGGTGTTTCACAACCTCAAACACGATGGAGACAGCACTAGGAATACTAAAACCACTAATTTATATAGTCAATATTATACGATTTTTACGACAGAGATTCAGATTCAATTGGCATGAAATATCAATTAAAGGGATTGTTCAGATGTTTTGAAGTGGGGTTGTATGATATACTTGGTCAATGTATTACTGGAAAATTGACAGGCACCCAGTTTGGAGATAAAACAGGAGAACCAGAAAGGATGTATATGTACAGCTCTGAAAGAAAGGCAGCAGGAAATACTTATTAACCACCTAAATACAAGGCCAACTTGAATAAATCAATATTAGTTTAAGTGTTTGCCATATAAAGAATATTTTCATAGCGTTACCTTGGAATCAAACAGGCCTTTCTGACGTTTCTCTCGTGCATTTTTCTCCAAACTGGAGGCAGGCTGACCGCCATCTACTGTTGTCCACTTCTAAAATATAACTATCCCCTTGTGCTTTTTTAGTGCTGAGTACTGCAGATGAGTCGTCAGCCAACCTAATATTTTAAGGCTTTGCGATGGGCTGAAGGGTGCTTTTAGCTAAATACTGATGTCAGCATGCTAACAGACTTGAGCAGGTTTAATGTTTCCAATATGTATATTAAATAAGCTTACAATGGCATATGGAAAGTAAAGGCATCCACCAGAGTTATTATTATTATTATTATTATTATTATTATTATTATTATTAGTAGTAGTAGTAGTAGTAGTAGTAGTAGTAGTAGTAGTAGTAGTAGTAGTAGTAGTAGTAGTAGTATTCATCCTGTATGGTACATCAATGCCTTCCAAATTTCAAAGCAATCCATCAAATACTTATTTTACTCAAAACCTCATAGTAGCACTAGAGGGAAGATCAGGTGACCATGTTCTTCATCCACAAAATGTCATGGAAAACCAACCAGTAGTCGTTGAGATATTTCAGTCTAGACATTTGGAACAATTCCCACCCCGAGAGCCACACTGCAGTCAAGACAAATATAAAGAAAATTATACCACAGGCCCAGAACCCCAATATTAACCTTCTTATTTCTAACATTTTCCTCACCTTCCCTCCCTGCTTTTGATATTGTTTTTTGTTCATTAGCATTTCAATACATTTATGAAATAAAAACACTGTCTATCTCAGTTGTTTTTATTTCATAAATATATTGAAATGCTCAGTTGTTTTTATTTCACTCATTCTGCTCTTGGACTCTTACTTTCCCTTGCCTCTGCTATGCCATTCTCTAGTCATACACCAGATGCCCTCACGATTTCCCACCGGTCCCGTCACCACTCATTCACCTACTCTGTTTCTACTCTGTACTCTGTTTCTATATTCCCTCATCATCTCTGCAGTATATAACCGGCCCGTTTCCACACCTTCCCTGTTTGATTGTCAAGGTTTCTAAAAGCCTTTGTTTGTTTTGAGAACACCGTTTAATTTGCAGCATTGCAATCAGATAAATTTTACTATGATGTCTTCCTTAGTCGAGATTACTTTTGTTTCTTAATGCTGTTCAATCTTCTGCATTCTGAAAGAATTTAATTCGCTCACTTTCACAAACCGACAGGATCTTCCAGTGTGAAAACCCAATAATGACACTAAGCGGCTCTTAAGCTCTCATCTAACCTGAGCATGATGACTGTGTTTGAGTCATCTCCAGCTGGATGGACAGAATTAACTTTGACAACCCTGAAGCTCAGGTTTATTTATACATTAAAGTGACAGTTACAAAATAAAAGAGCTCAAAGAAAACCAACAAAGGAAAACTCTCATTAAGGGACAAACAAACAGAAGTTCAGGTAAAGACACACTAACATTCTGCTTGCCTATGCTGTAATGTGAAAACAATGCTGGGATCGTTGTGTCAGTGTCAGAGGTCAGATATTGTTGACATAGTAGATGAGATGGGGTGAGCACAATAGAGAAAGGAGAAGGAAATGGAGAAAAGGGTTGAGTGAGACTTCAGACCTCCTGTTCTCAGCTCTAAACATCCTGTTGCAGGGAAAGCCCCCTATGCTTTATGACAGGTGTTTTACTTGCTTCACACAGAAAGAGAAATAATAAGTGAAAACATGTTCATTTCTACCACAATCTGCTTTTTTTTACTGTATCAGAAACCTTTCTTTCTTTTCAACTAACTCCAATGTTAACCCACCCGTGTCATTATTAGATGGTCAGAGCAACTGACATATGCATGTGTGTTGGAGGTGAGTCACCTATTTGGCTACATTCATACATGTCGGGCTACAGGCTACATTCATACATGTGGGGATACATTCATACATGTCAGACTACATTCATACATGTCGGGATACATTCATATATGTCGGGCTACAGGCTACATTCATACATGTGGGGATACATTCATACATGTCGGGATACATTCATACGTGTCGGACTACATTCATACATGTCGGGATACATTCATACATGTCGGGATACATTCATACATGTCGGACTACATTCATACATGTCGAACTACATTCATACATGTCGAACTACATTCATACATGTGGGGACTACATTCATACATGTCGAACTACATTCATACATGTCGAACTACATTCATACATGTGGGGACTACATTCATACATGTCGGACTACATTCATGTCGAACTACATTCATACATGTGGGGACTACATTCATACATGTCGAACTACATTCATACATGTGGGGACTACATTCATACATGTCGAACTACATTCATACATGTGGGGACTACATTCATACATGTCGAACTACATTCATACATGTCGGACTACATTCATACATGTCGGGCTACAGGCTACATTCATACATGTGGGGATACATTCATACATGTAGGGATACATTCATACATGTCGGACTACATTCATACATGTCAGGATACATTCATACATGTCGGGATACATTCATACATGTCGGACTACATTCATACATGTCGGGATACTTTCATACATGTCGGAATACATTCATTCATGTCGAACTACATTCATACATGTCGGGATACATTCATACATGTCGGACTACATTCATACATGTCGGGATACTTTCATACATGTCGGACTACATTCATACATGTCAGGATACATTCATACATGTCGGGATACATTCATACATGTCGGACTACATTCATACATGTCGGACTACATTCATACATGTGGGAATACATTCATACATGTCGGACTACATTCATACATGTCGAACTACATTCATACATGTGGGGACTACATTCATACATGTCGAACTACATTCATACATGTCGAACTACATTCATACATGTGGGGACTACATTCATACATGTCGAACTACATTCATACATGTGGGGACTACATTCATACATGTCGAACTACATTCATACATGTCGGGATACATTCATACATGTCGGACTACATTCATACATGTCGGGCTACAGGCTACATTCATACATGTGGGGATACATTCATACATGTCAGACTACATTCATACATGTCGAACTACATTCATACATGTGGGGACTACATTCATACATGTCGGACTACATTCATATATGCCAGGATACATTCATACATGTCGGGATACATTCATACATGTCGGACTACATTCATACATGTCGGGATACTTTCATACATGTCGGAATACATTCATTCATGTCGAACTACATTCATACATGTCGGGATACATTCATACATGTCGGACTACATTCATACATGTCAGGATACATTCATACATGTCGGGATACATTCATACATGTCGGACTACATTCATACATGTCGGGATACTTTCATACATGTCGGAATACATTCATTCATGTCGAACTACATTCATACATGTCGGGATACATTCATACATGTCAGGATACATTCATACATGTCGGGATACATTCATACATGTCGGACTACATTCATACATGTCGGACTACATTCATACATGTGGGAATACATTCATACATGTCGGACTACATTCATACATGTGGGGATACATTCATACATGTGGGGATACATTCATACATGTGGGACTACATTCATACACGTGGGGATACATTCATACATGTGGGGATACATTCATACATGTCGGACTACATTCATACATGTCGAACTACATTCATACATGTGGGGACTACATTCATACATGTCGAACTACATTCATACATGTCGAACTACATTCATACATGTGGGGACTACATTCATACATGTCGAACTACATTCATACATGTCGAACTACATTCATACATGTGGGGACTACATTCATACATGTCGAACTACATTCATACATGTCGGGATACATTCATACATGTCGGACTACATTCATACATGTCGGGCTACAGGCTACATTCATACATGTGGGGATACATTCATACATGTCGGGATACATTCATACATGTCGGACTACATTCATACATGTCAGGATACATTCATACATGTCGGGATACATTCATACATGTCGGACTACATTCATACATGTCGGGATACTTTCATACATGTCGGAATACATTCATTCATGTCGAACTACATTCATACATGTCGGGATACATTCATACATGTCGGACTACATTCATACATGTCGGGATACTTTCATACATGTCGGACTACATTCATACATGTCGGGATACATTCATACATGTCGGAATACATTCATTCATGTCGAACTACATTCATACATGTCGGGATACATTCATACATGTCGGACTACATTCATACATGTAGGGATACTTTCATACATGTGGGGACTACATTCATACATGTCAGGATACATTCATACATGTGGGGATACATTCATACATGTCGGGATACATTCATACATGTCGGACTACATTCATACACGTGGGGATACATTCATACATGTGGGGATACATTCATACATGTCGGGCTACATTCATACATGTGGGGATACATTCATACATCTCGGACTACATTCATACATGTGGGGATACATTCATACATGTGGGGATACATTCATACATGTCGGGCTACATTCATACATGTCGGACTACATTCATACATGTGGGGATACATTCATACACGTCGGGCAACATTCATACATGTCGGACTACATTCATACATCTCGGACTACATTCATACATGTGGGGATACATTCATACATCTCGGACTACATTCATACATGTGGGGATACATTCATACATGTGGGGATACATTCATACATGTCGGGCTACATTCATACATGTCGGACTACATTCATACATGTGGGGATACATTCATACATGTCGGGCTACATTCATACATCTCGGACTACATTCATACATGTCGGGATACTTTCATACATGTCGGACTACATTCATACATGTCAGGATACATTCATACATGTGGGGATACATTCATACATGTGGGGATACATTCATACATGTCGGGCTACATTCATACATGTCGGACTACATTCATACATGTGGGGATACATTCATACACGTCGGGCAACATTCATACATGTCGGACTACATTCATACATCTCGGACTACATTCATACATGTGGGGATACATTCATACATCTCGGACTACATTCATACATGTGGGGATACATTCATACATGTGGGGATACATTCATACATGTCGGGCTACATTCATACATGTCGGACTACATTCATACATGTGGGGATACATTCATACACGTCGGGCAACATTCATACATGTCGGACTACATTCATACACATCGGGCTACATTCATACATGTAAGCCCACTGGAATTTTAAAGTTCTGGTTTATATTTGGGTAAGATAAGGCTTGGGGTTAGGCATTTAGTTGCTTAGTTGTTTACATGGTTAAACCCCTGTGATGTGGCATGTCATTTTAAAGATGATCAGGAAGGCATTATTTCCTCAGTAGTTGTTTGTCTGTACAATGTTTTTAGATCGATCTAAAAATGTAAATTAAATGAATTAATTGTTTGTGAATGTCTTTGCAAATAAGGGTACAACGTGCCAGATTACATTTTATGTTCAAATGAGCAGATGTGAGGTTTAAAAGAGAAGGAAATAAGTTGCTACACACAGCAGAGAAACTCTTAACTAAAATCAGCCCTTGATTTCCCTTCATCAAACAATGTCAAATACACAACAGTTGATTTATATTAATCATAATACATAACATACTTTTTACAAGGCTATGGTCCTCCATTACTCATAAACAAACAAACAAAACAAAGAGTAATTGGATCCAACCCAAATTTCCTCTCAAAAACAGTGAATACTGGACCTTATATTTATGTGATAGCCTAATTTACAGTGGCACTGCTGACAAGCCTGGGTCCATATTAAGCACAGAGACAGTGAACACACCAAGAGCTGCACAACGTAGAGTAAATGTCTGATAATGACAGTTAAAGTGTGCGATTTCTTTACTGCAAAGAGTTCACAACAATCCAATTGATGCATCCGTGCCTGTTAGTACAGTATGAATGACAACGGTGTTTGTGTATGTGTGTCTGTGTGTCTATGAATGTGTATGTTCGTGTGCGTGTGTGTGTGTGTGTGTGTGTGTGTGTGTGTGTCTATGTATGTGTGTGTGTCTATATACGTGTATGTATGTATATAGTTTTGTTTGGGTTGTAAGTACAAGGAATAGCCAGCAGATGGCAGCAGAACATCTGTCTCATCAAGCCAACACTCACGGTCTGAACACAGAATTAAAAATGATAGACAAGACACATAACACTGGGTCCTTTCAGTCTTTTTATTTCTAAATTCAGTTGTAAGGGACACCGAAGTTGCGTTCTTAGAGGACTGAGATGCACTTGTGTTAGTGGAAATGCCTGGGTTCAAATGACATCATCCTCCCTCAGACAAATGCAATGCAGACCAAAAAGTGTGAACACAGCATCCGTATCACTGGGTTCCAAAGCTCTCGCAAGATACTCTTTAACCTCGACAGGGTATAAAATGGTGTGGTAAATTGAGTGTTTTGTCTCTGGATTGAAATATAAAAGACAGTTTGCATTCGTGGATGACATTGATTGCCCTCATTTTATAAGCCAGGATTGATGTGTTCGCAAGGCACTGTTTGTATTAATAACCGATTATTTTCAGACTTTGAGATTATTTAAATGCATTAGTATCTTGAGCTGCAGTATCAGCAGAAACAAGTTTGCTCTACCTGCTCGGTTTCTGTGTCAGACGTTACCTCACCAATCTGCTGTGATGTCATCCCTTCTCTCTCCCTCCCTGACGCCTCGCTCAATCTGTCGTCATTCTCCCTCTCTGTTTGGCTTCGTCTCTCATCTCACTCACCTCTGCTTCTCCTTTCTCTATCTTGCTCCCTTTTTGTCCTCATTCTGTCTGTATCTCTCACCCGATGGTCACAGTGCAGTGCACGACACATGCATTGTAAGATACGTGATAGCAAGCCTGCATACAGTATTTTCACACAAATACATTGTGCATGCACATGTAAATTCATATTGAAATTCACATTCAAGTGGGAAATATGCACATGCACTCACAGAATGTTACTTCTCTACATTCAGAGTGATTATGGCAAAGTCAGGAAGACATAAAGGGACGCAAACAGCAAGGGCATCGTTGTCTTTGATCTTTGAAAGACGGCTCCTGGTAACTGCTGAAGATGCAAGAACCAACAGTCTTCTCCAATGAGTGTGAAGTGTTCCCAATGAGATACAGTTCCTTTGGGGAGAACACTGCTTATGATGCATGCAGACTCATATATTTCTTGTAAGACCAATTTAAATCCTTAGACAGATTGTACAGATTCTCAGTGCCATCAGAGTTTTAGGAGCTACATGAACCCTCAGACACAAAAAAAATGATATATATATATATGACCCCTAAGCTTGAGGATATGTAGTTAATCCGCCGCTGTGAATAGTCCCCAACAAATTAAGTATGTCTTGCATTTCAGATTATAATGTATTATATATTATTAAGATATAAAGTCTTGGTCTAAGTCCTTTGAAACACTATCAAAGGACTGTGAAAATAAACTTGAAATGAATCAATGTGAAAATGAGAAGTATAGCCACAATGTTTGACAGATAACATCTCTGGGAAGTTCAGAGCAGAAACAGCAGTGACCCCCTATGTTGGCAAAGGTGGAGCCTAAAATAACACATCGGACATTACCACTTTCAATGCAAATAAAAGAAGGTGAACTTCTTGTTAATTGTTTTTCCCTGAGCATGCTTTTACAAAGTTTGGAGTCTTTAACTGCAAATACTTAAGTCCAAAAAAAAAGAAGCATCTCTCTCCTTTATTGATTGTGCTCTCCCTGAATCGCCCATTTCATTATGCTTTACTCCCAGTTTATTGGTTTTTATGGCATGAGAATCCGAGGGGAGACGTGTTTAGCTTATTGCTTTGGCGGCATAAAGCAGTGCTGGCTTATTGCCGCAGTCTGAAGGTCCGAGCTGTTTCAGCTGCAGAGGTACACAGATATCTGTATTGTTGTAGACACCAGAGAAACCAGTATGAGTTACAACAGGCAGTACCAGCTGCCACGGAAACTCAAAACACTCTTTGTCTGTGTTTCTCTGAAAGGTTGCAGTCAGTAGTATGCACAGACAATAAAAAAGGGCTACCTCCACATAATGTGGGCAAGTGAGAACTAAATTCACATCACAATTTCATAGCTGAAGGTGACATTTTAAAATGTCTTGTTTTGTGTGAAAATAAAATAATTCTTAATGATATAAAACAGAAAAGAAACACTTATGCAGAGCCATTGGGCTAGAATTACATTGTCTGTGCCTCAAAGACAATCCTTTCAATATCGTTTTCATTTGAGTAAAGCATTATCGATGCATGGTTGTGCAGTGTTTAGCACTGTCGTATCACACATGTGGGTTTTGTCCCAACATCAAAACATGAACATGATTAGGTGGGTATCTGGCATGAGCCTTGGACTTCTTTTCATGTTCTCTTAAAGTTTTACAGTCGCTGTTGGAGACTTTGTGTCTGATAGCGCTCCTATGTCTTGTGGTGTCCCGCAGGCCTCGGTCCTGGGGCCTCTGTTATTCTCTATATGTTACCCTTGGGACGGATTATAAGCAGATCGAATATTGCATGTCAAGTAAACACAGATGATATTCAAGTCCACTTTTTGTTCAAACCTAGTGAGGCTTTGAGTGAGGCTTATCTCGCTTATCTGGGTTATCTAGGCTCCTAGACTCTTAACACTATTAAGGACTTGATGGCACTTACTGCTCAATGTTTAGGTTGAGGTTGTAGTTGTTGCTCCAGAAAAAGGTTGCCTTCATGATCATGTAAAGTATTGGGCCTCTTTCATCTTCTGGCCACTCCAACCTCCGTAACCTGGGGGTAATATTTGATGAATACATGATCATGACACCCATGTTAAGCAGCTGACTAGATTTTATTTCCACTTAAGAAATATGAGTGTTTCCCTGTTACCCGGTGAGTCGCGGACTTTAACAGAGGCAGCAACACAGCTCGATGTAATTCAAAATGCTCTTTTATTCGCAACAACCACAATATAGGCTCAGTGATGGCTCCTCGATCCTCTCTCTCGCCTCTCAGTCCCTCCTGCTCTTTATTGGGAAGAGACAGACAGATTAACCCCAGCTGAGGCTGATTAGACCACACCCCTGCTCCACCCACTCTACAGCTGAGTCTAACCACACCCCACTGCCACAATGAGTAAACTAATGTAATGTGAAAATCTGTTTCATCAATACTTGAAGGAGAGATGCTTAGACCTGTATTTTCTCTTTTTGCATTGACTACTGTCAACTACGACCATTTGTCGTTCACTCTCAGTGCTCTCATTAGCCTCGTTTCCAGCAGAGGCAACAACAAAAAACAGTTTCCTTCCTGCCAACGATCAGACTGCAGACGGACAAAGTCAGCGTCCGAGGTTGTGAAGAAACTAGAACATAACGCCAGGTGTTTTTTCTCAGGAGTTGCAGCTGGTTGTGCTTCCAACAAATGAGCAAAAACAAGCAGTGCTATTTTAACCATCAGTTGTTTCATCATTTTGTGCTTCTCTGTTTCACGTGTACAGATTTAATTGTATAGTTGAACCCTTTGGAGTGAATGCATGGTTCTGTTCTCTTTTGAAAGGTGACACTGACGTTTCTCGCCCCCAACAGTCAGAATCACTTTAAGTGCTGCAGACATTGAGTAATTTAAGTTGGAACACACATAAGTAGAAGGTTTTCTATTTCCGCCTAAATATTGTTGTGAAATAGATGCCTGCAGATGATTATAACTGGGACTTATGGGCTGGAAAACAAAATGGGAGCATAGCATAAAGCCTTACCTAGTCCAAGTAAAAAGTAGATTATAATTTCACACAAAATGAAGATTGTACACATGTTTTACTAAGGGTATGTCTAGGCATTTTCCAATAAAGGCCATTTGGAGACTCCAAAGGACCCGAGGTACCCAAAGTAACATATATACTAAAAAGACTACGGTTATACAGTCTTCATTTTAGGCTCTAATGAAAGGTGACACTGAGAGGTATCCTATCCCATATACATATTCATTATTGCTGACACAGAGCAACTAAAGCTTAAACACACTACTGTGTTTTTCCCCCTAATTGAAACTAAATTGTGTGCATATAAGAGTCAAAACAAGTGTTTTGGTGGAAAAGTAGTTTATATAAAAAAATAACACAGAAAACTATTTACATGCATACACATGTCTATTACATGTCATTGGCAGTGTGCCATTCATTGTAGCAATCCCTAGCTGGGATTAGACACAAAGCCACATCACAAGAGGAGCACTTCAGGGGCGTTTTTTTATGGCACAGCTGGCACCTCAGCCGACAGACGGAGCTGGACCCACCGATGTACACTGGTTTGTGATGTGCCCCGTGTGGAGCAGGAGGTGGTGGTCGTGGAGGGAGATCCCACCTCTGCCAGCTGCTCGGCGAGGGTCACTCTGAACGCCTTATGGCTCACTGGAACTTCCCCTTTGCCTTTGCCTTTTGCGAGGTCTCTGTGGAGCAGGAAGGCGTTTACAATGGCGATGTCCATGAAATGATGGAAAAACGTTTTGTACCATTTCATGGTCTTGTGAAGGACTTTATAATACCCTATCAAGGTGTCGGATAGGTTCACTGCACCCATGCACCTGGATGGACAGAAGTACACAACATTGACAAAGATATACAAAAAACATAAATATATCAAACACACAAATTATTACCTTTCAAAAGGAAATAAAACATAGTTGAATATATAGTACCGGTTGTACTCCTTCACTGCTGGTGGAACTGGGATGTCAGTCACTGCCCAGTGCCCAGCTGCATCTTTCAGTCTCCTTGGAATAGAGTGCTTGGCATACGCCGTGTGGAACGTTGAACACATGAAGACATCCTTTGTGTCTCGCCACTGGACATAGAGGAGGGATTCCTCCCTGATCCACCGAATGCTGCCACGGGTTGATTTAGAGACCAGACGGTTCTCATTGGTTTTGGGGAATCCAATTCTGTTTGTGCGGATGGTTCCGTAGCACGCCCAGATCTTCATTTGAAGGAGGTCAGTAAAAAGGGTTGGGCTGGTGTAAAAATTGTTCACATAGAGCTTGTAGCCAGTGCCCAGCAACCGCGCGTCAATTAGTTCCATCACCGAATCATAACTCAGTCCATTGCCAGTCTTTCCCTGTAACTTGCCCTCGTATATAAAGAAATCCCAGGTATAGCCATTCCTGGAGTCCGCCAGAACAGTGAACAGGCTTGTTTTTCATATATTGCTTGAAAGCAATGCGGGCTTTGGGGGCAACCATTCGCTCGTTGAAACACTTCCTCTGCCTCGAAGTCCCCACAGTGGTCGCTATCCTGCCGGAGACACGTTCCCATTGCCTCTTCTGTAGAGTAAAGTGATCTCCACGACTGTTTCGCCATTATTTTGATTCTTTTTCAATCTTTGTGTGACCCGGTGATCTACCCCGCACAATACCCAGTGTAGTGTCCCCGTTGCCTATCAACAAGTGGTCATTATGGTTGCTTCCAGGTTAGGTCTTGACGCGTGCAATAAATAAAAGCAATGTCTAGTTTTGAATTTGAAAGGTTATTTATTTGTAGTATTGTAACACAAACCAAAATACATATTCCCTGTCCAAAACCCATTTGTCTTTTCCCAAAAAAAAAGAAAGAAACCAAACCGTTGGTCTGTCGGACACTGTCTACTTTCGCACGGTCAAAAACTGTATGCTCCTGCCAGTCAAGCAACCCCTGGTCTTAGTGTTCCTCCTGATTATATTGGGCTGTCTTAATTGACAGCCGCCCTACGCCCCCTAGTGGTGGGAAGTCCGACAAAACACAAACAAACAAAATGGCTCTTACACCCAGAGTACACTGGAGCCAGAGACTACTGTACCAAAAATACAGGTTACAAGCCCCCTCCCCCTGTTGGAAAACATGCAAGTGAGTTTTCTACTAGAGTCTTAAGCAATTCCTCCACGTTAACGTCCCTTTAGTACAATGAATTTAAAAGATTATATAATATTTCTACAATCATGTTTTTAGAATATGCACAAAAAGAAAGGAGAGCTTACCAAATTAAATAAGTCTCCCAACAAGGCTGGCCTCAGCTGCTCTCAGGTGTTTGACTACCCAGAAAGAAAAGGCCCAGGTGAGCTTCCCACCCCTTTTTATAAGCTCGGCCCCTTTTTCATGCGTCCTTAATTGCAGGCTGCTCGTGGCCTGCCTTACCACATTTAGAACGCTCAAAAAAACTACTGTTGGTATTTTATGCACAATGAAGGTGATCGTGACGCAGTGACATTCCCTGTCGTGGCCTTCTACCTGGCCACAGAGTCTGCATACCGTTGTTTCCGTCTTTTCATTGGCTGTAAGAATCCAGCGTCATTTGACACATCGGGCTCAGTGAGCGCGCTCCATGCACGAAAGAAGAGGGTCGGGCACTTTCCTTCAACGCTGACTCTGGTTGGCTAATGTAGGTGGAGAAGAGGACATGTTGCTCCTATTGGCTGACGTTTAGTGTCATTCGAAAGGTTAGAGGTCGACGGACAGTCTGATATCTGGTTTTATTTAGTGCGGGCTTGAGAACGACTTTTACACGGAATATTCTGAAATATTTGGTCATATCTGCCGGCTGATTTGAAATGATGCAACACCAGTTTGTGGATATTTATGGGTGTAATCATGTGTTTTGGACAACATCTTTTACTGGAATGGATCGTGTGGAGATATTTTATATCTCCTGTATACATGTTAAGATTGATAACATTGTATGTCATGTTGTAGTAGTTTATGAAAGGTCTCAACATAATGTATTAGTATAGATTTCCAGCTTTGTTGTAGAATTCCACATACTGATATTCACAAATCAACTCTGTGTGACTGGACACATTCTAGTAGAACAGGTGTAGCTGGTTGACCAGAGGGGTCAACTCTTTTCTATTTAGAGATCAATGTCTTCCATGCCTATGTTCTGACCATGATCAATGTCTTATTCTGACCATCTCCATATATGGACTTATGTTTTGTATGCCTGTGCTCAGCATCTCTCCCTGAAATGTAAATAACTGACCTCTAGTTTAAGCTGGTTAACATCCGTAAATGGGCATAACGATGTATGTGCCACCCCCACTTCTATGTGGCGGATTAGGGTATAAACTAGATGATCTTTCTTCATTGCATTTTTATGAATGGTGTAAAGTCAACATTCGTGGGCATGCTGCAGACACACCACTTCAAATGTTGAGCTCAAATCTCCCATTTTAAATGAATGAAGTGTATTCTGATACATCATTTAATACAAATAACAAGTCCATCTGAAGGAGATGAAAATGTTGCGGAGTATCATTATCAAGACAAATATAATCACATGAGGGCAATACATCTAATTGTGTATGTTATTCCACTAGCTGTTTTCTCAAACCAACCAGCATTTTTTAATTGATTATTATTCTGTGATCATCATCCATGTGATTTTGCTAAACTTTGGAAGCTTCATAATGCTGCTTTCCTTTGCTTTTGTCTTGTAGTCAAAATACAATTGTCTTTTCACGCCCCAATTTTACCTCATTTTCATCCCCCCTTCATTTTCTTTTCCTTGATTTTCCGTCTCAAGCCCCTCCATCAGTGATTACACATAACCCTAAAGTAATTAAGCTAAGAACACAAACGGGGATGCAGGTCATAAATAAAGAACTGTAAGTGATATTAAACCATCGGAGATGTTGGCAAGGGGAAACACATCGTCAGGAGTTTTTCAATGAACTCGGCCGAGTAGCACTTCTGACTTTCGACACATTGCCTATGTGGCAAACGTCAGCGTCTTTTTCTTATTATGCTGAGGATTTTCAAGCCTTAGATGATATGGAGTACTTTGTATCATAACCTTCTCACTGGTTTTATGCTTAATATTTTCAAAAGGAAAATAAATGTAACCACATACATGACTTGATAATTTGCCAACTACTAAAAGAGAAAAAAGGGTGCTTTAAAAATGACCTCCTGTAAGATCTAGATTAACGGCATTATCATTTATTCAGACACTTAAAACAACATCACCTTCTTATGCCTGCTAACCAGTAATCTGTTGCTCTTATGTACATAATCGCAGACCCATCTAAGAAGCATAGGCAGAAGAGGTGTGGTGATATCAATGTTTTAATGGATTACTTTGCCAATTTTCACATAACTTTGTACCTTCTTTTGCACATACCACCCACATTGCAACGGTACAAAGACGGTTGAAAATCTGCAAAGCAATCCTTTTAAGGAGAGGTAGAATTGAATGGTTGGGTCAACCAATCATGTGACTTTGACCCAGACACGTTAAAACAGATTTTGATCAAATGCTAACTAGTGTACTTCAGTAATGACACTTTCCCGGAATCTAACTATGTAGTTGTGTTGCCTAAAACCTCACTGAGTTGTTTCCTGTGAAGACAAACAATTCTTTTAGAGGAGCCTATGCATGTAACAGGCAGAAATTGACAGGGGTGAAAATGCACGAAAAAGTACCTTTCCTTAAGATATCATACACACTGTTGTATGTAGATATATTGCGTAACCTTTTAAAACCTTCAGTCTGATTTAATCATGTGCTTTTTATTTTTTATTTTATTAGAGATTATTGTTAACAAATTGTGGATTTGAACCCAGACAGCTGATGAGAAAATTTCCAAAGAAGAAAAAATATCTAGCACCAGTAATAGCAACGTATATGTGACAGTAAAAATAGCCTTCCACCCATCCAGTTTTCCATCATCTTCCTCTTCTCTCTCATCCTATTAGAGGGTCCATTAAAATCATAATGAGACTGTTGCCGTTTTTGGAGACTGAGATTGGGGGAACAATTCATCCTATTCGCTAAAAGCTAAATAATTGAAAGGGTGAGGGTTGGAGTTTTGGGAGAGAGGCTTTGGTTGGTGTTTGGGCTTCAGATGTTCAGATGTACAGTTTTATAGGTTGAAAGAGGACAATTAGTCTTATTCAAAACTGACAATCGTGTCGAAATCACAATCTAGCTCAAGTTTTTGGAAAGTTTTCTCAGAATGTTTTGCAGATTGTTTCAGAAAATAATTATATAGAGACGAGATTCGGCACCGGTGAAAATCTAATTTCAGAATTCTCCCGGAAATAGCTCAGATCAGATAGACTTCACTAAGGTTATTGTAATTTGACTTTAGTTGAAATAGGACGAGGTGTTCAAAATGTACTGTACAGTACTGTTTAAGCCAGTTATCTTGTAATATGGACAGAAAATCCCAGAAACAGTTACGGTTGTTCAGAGGGACCAAAGAAAACGGAACAAGACCTCCATGCTGGCCTCAGTGTTACACAATTGATTTGATGCAACTGCAGCGCCTCTGTTGTGTTTAGAGCTGTTGCATTCTGTCTTGTCTCATCAGTCCCTCTCTTTCCTTACATCTCATTTCGTTTTAAGGAGTACATCAAGCGCTTAAATTATTTATAATGCAGCACAACAGAGTGCAATATGGGATCAGTGCTGTGAGCCAGCGGCAGCTCTCAATCACAGAGTACCCGGTGGAAATATCAATCAGTCCTCAGACAGTGAGTGATGGATTTACTGAGAGTTTAGACGGTTTAGACAGATACGTCAGGCCCAGATTTATTGAGCAATATGACAAAAAGTTGCAGAGAAGGAATATACTAGAATTTTACCCTCTTTCACTTGAGTTGAATATGCAAAGCATCTACATCAGAAGACTGGTGTTAGTGGACAAATGAGCTTTGTAACGACATGGGTAAGAGCACACTATTTGTCCCCATTTACAAATGCCTACAGATGGGCAAATGATACTGAAGCTCCGGAGCTTGTTTCAATCCTGTGAAGCGCATCGTTTCAATAAAATGTGTTGGAGCTTGTGTCAAATGAGGGTAACCATATGACTGATGTCAGCAGCTTCAAACATCACTGGTGCTACAGAAAACACTTCATTCAGTTTTACAGCTAAATGTTGTGATCAGAGGAAAAATGTTGAGAGATATGGCGATGTCTGCGAGAAAGACTTAATCGTAGGCTTTAAGTACATTTTCATCAGCTACCAAGTCGGCAAATACAATTAATAAGATTAATTAATGAATATCATTCTAACATCTCATCACTCCAAGGAGCATGTTAATGCAACATTGGATGAGTTCTAGTTTTCTTAGGAATTGCTTCTGGTAATGAGATGTCTAGTTTGTTCCATGTCCAGTGTGTGGGTTATAATCTGAACTTTCTGCATTTCTAAAACTGTTTAACATTAACTTCTGCTTCAGCTGACTGTCTCATATTACAGACAAAATAAGCTATGATGTTTAATGTTTCAGGGTTTTTTTTCAACTCAGATAAGAGGTCAAACTATGAATGCAACTTCTGTAACTAATGCTTTTAGTTTGAATTTTCTTGTATTTAAAAAAATAAATAATTGTTATGATTGTGAAAGATTTGTCAACATTCACTAATTATTATTTGGCACCATTTAAATAAATGTGTTTTGCTATAGGCCTCCGTGATGTCAGGTGTGTCTTTTTTTCTTTTTACACCATTCAGGCTTTAGACAACTGGATGTGTGTGTTCAGGGATGTGTGAAGCTGGGGGTTGGAGGAGAACAATATGAAGCTATGGAGCACCACCAATAACTTCCATCTACTGTCACCCCTACTGCAGACTTGGCTGATTATTCTTTGTAGCCGTGTCACTCCCAGCAAGAAACATGTTTTATTTTAATTCATGAAATGAAGGAAAACTATTATTTCAACTCACACATGTATTGTAATGTTGAGGTTCTGTGTTTACAGTCAGATACATGCAGTCACACATTGCCAGTAGATTCCTTTGAAACATGAACAGTGAATGTTTACCTGCAGATGGTCACAATGGAGGACCATATCATTGTTGCTGCGGTAACTTGAGTTGTAATCATTCCGTGAAGGAAAAACGCTCTGCACTGTTTTGGTGGCTGATGAGCCCTCAAATTTAAGGAGCTATGAGTCAATCCGGCTTCTGTGGATCGTATTTCGTCATCTCACCGGTACCTGAAGAAACATGTCCACAATAATGTAAGTGGCTGCATTATGGTGATATCTTAATTGTCTGCAATTAGCTCCATAAAATGTTTTACCTACACTTTTAAACAGTCTGACTTTTGGTCGGATTGCCCTGAAAGTCCACATATACGGGGCCATATCTTATGTTTGGTGGCGCGTTGCAAAACAAACTGTCAGCCACAGTGTACCGAACTCAACTGAGATCATTATTAGCTTATTTGGTTTTTATACTGTTCTTCTTTTGGAAAA
The DNA here is from genome assembly GCF_009769545.1 of Cyclopterus lumpus. Lineage (NCBI taxonomy): Eukaryota > Metazoa > Chordata > Actinopteri > Perciformes > Cyclopteridae > Cyclopterus > Cyclopterus lumpus. The sequence goes on from NC_046972.1 coordinate 15,853,536, forward strand.
TACAAATGTCAGCACAAAAGACCTGCAATCTGGCATGCAGTCTGACACTGTACACGATTGAGTGCAGCAGATGCTGTGTATTTTAATGTACATGTTTAGTTACAGATCAATGTAGATTGATTCCTAGCTCTTATTTTCCAACTGTTTCACTTAAAAATACTTTTCTTTACTAAGTCTACCCCTTATCCTTTCCCTTATTTAATTTGTCATGCACAATGTATATTTGCATAAATGCCTGCATGCTACAAAATGTAAAAATAAATCCATAATTCCCTGAGTGTGTTGTAAACACAGCAGTTGTTTTGTTTGTGTGGATGGCTGCAGCTCTGCTCTTCAGTCCTCTCAGCCCTCCAGCGAGACTCAGGAAGAACACAATCCTAATGAAGGGTTGAGTAATTACAACTCTTAATAGAAATGTTATAATGGGATTAACCCCCCTCTAGACTCCCAGTCGTACTCTTCTCTAGAAATCGCTCTCTCTCCTCCTCTGCATGTCTCTCTACCTCGCCCTATCCGCTGTGTTCATTATTTATTTTAGGCTGTCTTTATGAATCAATTGTTGAGACAGTGAGCTCTCGAGGGCCAGTCAGCTGGACAATATACTGTGTGTGTGTGTGTGTGTGTGTGTGTGTGTGTGTGTGCATGTGTGTACACTTGTACCAGACAGTATGTCTAGAGTTTGTACAGTAGGTGATAATACTTGAACGTTTCTGCTCTTTTCTTTCTCTCTCTTTGTGTGTGTGTGTGTGTGTGTGTGCGCACTCTGAATAGCATGTGACTAAACAACAGAAAATGAACACGACAGCTGCCATGGTGCACAAACTCTCCTCAGATGAACCACACACGCACACCTACACCTACACACACACACTCACTCACTTGGGCTGCTATACTTACGAGGACCTTCTTTGGCACAATACAGCACTAGCCCCGTACACTCAACAATAACGTAAGCCTATTCAAGCAAGGGCTCTTGTTAATCAATAAATCCATCAACAACAAACATTATGGAAGCATTTGAACAATTGATTTACTGTTTTTTGACATTTTCTCTTTAAAATCCCCAAGATAAATAAGAATTAACAGGACTGAAAATGTAATAATATTAGTTACCTTTGGCTGTGAAATTGTACTTTACTAGGGTTTTTCACAATTTAAAAACATTTAGTCCACAACAATCAAAATTACAAAATTAGCAGTTTAAAGGAACTATGATGGGCATTTCTTGAAAGCAATTAATTTGCACATCAATACATTTTGTGATCTGCTTATTGAGTTATTTTACATGGAAAGTGAATATTGCCCTCCGAAAAAAGCAGCATAACTGTTTTGGGAGCCATTCCACCTTCATTCTCATGTCTCACCTTTGGTCATCCTGGAGCAGCTTGTATCTGACCCTGAACACGCTGGAGAGATCACGTATCTCGTCTGGCCTGTAAAACATTGCGGGACGTCTGGAATACCCCTCAATACTAGGCCTGCTGTCCCCTCAACCTGTCTCTGGATCAGCAGAAGATAATTTGCATCGCTACCGGTTTTAATAGTTTAGATGCTGAATATTTTCGGATTGTTTATTCATCACCCAGTGTGTAAAGACCTTTAACTTCAAAGAGCTTCAAATAACAGAAGACAGGAGGACTTTTCTAAAATTGAACACTCTTAAGGACTAAAACTCAAACCTGTCCTCACAAAGATGGACATACATCAACGCACACACACCCAAGCATTCAGAGGCTTGTATGTAACAGACCTTGTGAGGACATCGCTGTTCTGCACATTCAGCTTGCCTCACCAAACATGTCTAACCTTATCATTAACAGTGTTTCTGGCCTTTCTGTTCTCCTCTCATCTCCAGCCGAGTATAATGAGCAGTGAAAGACTGCAGTTGTCATTTTACACATAAAACAGCAACAAATAAACAGAAACCGCAGAGAGCCGTCTCTTCTGCAGACATCTCCTCTGTTATGGTGGTGAATCTGGTTATTGCTTGAATGAAAAATAACTTTCTGGTGGAACAGCCGTGACAGAAACTCTTGCTTTCTTTCATTCCCATTTGATGTGTGCCGAGAAGAAAAACTTTAATTGTTTATCATCTTTTAGATGCGTTTAAAAAGAAAATGTCAGAGAAAATGTGGTTCCAGGATCACAGAAGTGAGTTGCTTAGTAATTGGTCTAACCAGTTTATTTTAAATTATAGTCAGGATCAGTGGGCTTAAGGAACAAACCAGAGGGAATGTAGATATGTCCAGCTTAGCTAAACCCATTCTAAACTGCAGCTAAGCTAAGTTTGGAGGAAAATAATGTAAACGTATGCAGCAGACATCTAAAAGTATGTAAATTAGACAATGTAAGTATTTCTGTCCCTGTCCATTCAGAACAAAATATCTGTGATATTCACCAGAAGAGCATGCGAGCGGAGAGCAAACAAGTGTGAGCAGAGGAGCAGAGCTGATTTAAGTCCTGCTTATAAATAAATTCACTTTCTCACTGCAGTCAAAAAACAGCTTGCTCTCCCACTCAGAGCATACTAAAGACATACCTATATTAAAGGGGCAGTCTTACGACAATCGAACAAAATGTACACGTTAAAATCAGAAATTGTATTTATACAAAAAAGAATAGATAATTTAATCCGATGAATCACTTTATTCCAATTAATGTCGTCTGAAAATATAATGACAGGCAATAAAAGCTTCTCGCCTCAATAGAAGCATCAACTGTTGTGGTAGTATATACAGTCCTAATTTAAATCGCTTGTTTCTTTTAATGGAGCGAGAGAGTGATTTGAGTCAAGCGGGGTGAAATCTGAAATGAGCGAGCAGCTTTGAGTGGGTTAAACATCTTAGAGAGCAAGTTGTGAACATTCTCATATCTCCACTCTGCTTAATGACCAGCTCTCCAAAGTTGTATTACTTTTTTTGTGAATATTCAATGATGTCAATAAAACGTAGTAATAAACCTCTTGGTTCTTTTTACGGAATCTTTTTTTCAAAAGCAATGATTTGATTACAACACAAATTGAATATGCAAGTATTAATTTTCTACAGCCACAGTCTCTTGTTCAACACTTTAATATTGTGGTGTGTAATCACCATATCAGCTTTTAGAGAGGCTTAAGACTCATAATTCACACTAAAATCTTGAAATACATTCATTCTGAAATGACTTCCAAGCAATAAAAGCTAGTGATCATGAAAACTGAAATAAGAAATTAATAAACTTGCTGTAATTACCACCGGGGAACTCGTCTTTAAAGGCTTCTGTTGCATTGTGATTGTGCAAGTCTTAAACAAAAGGCTTATTGAATACTTCAGGTTTTATTTTGCTAAAATGGATTATTCAGTTTGTTTAATTATCAGTGACAGCAGGTGGTGAACACCAATTCCTGGGGATTGAGCACATTCCTGAAATCCATCTGTGTTCCCATGAAAACACTCACAGAATGGTCTGTGTCCAATCTATCCTGTCTGTCTGTCTGTCTGTCTGTCTGTCTGTCTGTCTGTCTGTCTATCTATCTATCTATCTATCTATCTATCTATCTTCTGCATCTAATCTATCCTATCTTATTTAACTCACAGAAAATGTTCACACTGCTGTTTGCTGTGTTGATTTTTCCACCTACAGCCTTCTGCTGTGAGAAATCCTAATTTTAACTGTGTTAAAATTGTAACGTTATTGTCTCCCGGATACTGTTTGTCCGTGTGCATGAGTGTGCATGGCTAATTGCAACCCTACAGCTTCCATGTTCATATTTACAATTTGACTCCTCTTTTAATTGAAATATATAGCGTTCATCTTTGCATATGCTTTACACCAAGCGGTTTCCCCCTTAGGAGAGAAATGAAGTGCCAAAAACTGCAATTCTTTGAAAGGCCACTTGATGCGGGCTCCAAAAGGCCCAAGTTCAGCGGATGCTTTCAAGCCTCATTCAAAAATAGTTTTGGTCTCTACATCATGACAACTGTATACATTTTCATAACTCACCCGTTTGAAGTACGTTAAGGCTTTAATGTATGCATACTTAAGGGGGAGGACAGTTTGAGTGACAGGTGGATGTCATCTCAGGTTGTTCCCCGCTAGATGTCTCCTCTGCTCCTCTGGACATTTAGCCAGGAGTTAGTTTGGTTCGTCATTGCCAGAGGAGACCAACAAAACACAACACTAAGATTTATTTGAGTTTTGCACAAAAAAAAGAAAAATCTTACTGCTTGTAGTCCCAATTCAATAACATAAACGCTATATGAAGAAGCCTCCAGCCTGCTCAGCCGGATGTTCACTAATGAGGAGGCAGAAAAGTCTGCTGGATGGATTTATCCGGGTGAAGGGGCAGTAATGAGCTACGCTAAGATGGGGCCGAGCTAACGGACAGCTCTCCATTCAGCAGTTTATATTCCATTCACATGCAGCTGTCATCTGGAGCCCACGTAACTGCACAATAGTTTGCCTGTTTTGTTATCACTTCATAAAATATTTGATCATTTACATACAAGTAAATGTGAACATTCATTCAATGTTCATTCACATTCCGTTAAAGTGTGATCACTTATCTGAATCAATTAAAGAAATACCTCCTGTGTGTAATATATTGTTGGATCTATAAGCCACATGTTGAAAAAGAAAACAAAAAAATAGCCACTTTCTGTCCTTTAAAAAGCCAGTTAATGTGGATCAGGATTTATTTAGTAGAACCATAGAGCCCAAATGGACCCAAGAGTAACCTTAGTGTCTTTAGTAAACAGGTAAATATCAGGAAATCTGCATTTTCCTTGACTATTAGAGTTAATTTGTCTAGAGATATGATTTGCTCTGATTTGATCACACTGAAATGGTTCCTACAAACCCTTCATACATGTGAACACATCAAGCTGATAATGGAATTTCAGCCATTCCTGCCTAGCAATACAAAGTGAAGCAGTTTGTGAGAAAGCTGACATTTTGGGAGACTGGAGTCCCTCTCAGATCAGTGCAGGCTCCATCTAATGTTCCATGCTATGATTTACTTTAAAGAACTGAGTTGTATGGACTTGCTTTCTTATAATGACTCTGTGGGAGTTTCTTTTTCCTCATAATCCTCTGAAAGGGAAAGCTTCAGGATCTTCAGTTTTTTTTAATACAGAAAGTCATATTGGCAAATCAGCATTTGTGCTAAATTAATACGGTTGTCAAGCTTTTCATTGTTGTCCTCCATCATCTTTTGGTTCAATCATCATTCAGTGACAAACCAACTCTCAATTTCTTTTAATGTTTCTGTTGAGCTGTGTTTGTTGTCAAAATATGAAGATTTCTTTGAAGAATTCTTCTCACTTATTCTTTTGGTGTTTCTTTCTCAACGTTCTAGCATTATATGTGTCATATGTATTTACGTATCTTTCAGTTGGTAGTTTACGTAAAATAAAGGTCGGTAACTATTGTGAAAACACTTTTATTCTGGAAACGGAAATGCACTTACAATGTTTTTCACAACATTTAATTATTGTTCCTGTGGATGTTAAAAGCACTTATTGAGATGTGCTTTGGACAAAAGTGTCTGCCAAATTAGCCTTGTCCCCCAAAAATGAATTTCCCATACTACAAAATTGCTTTGTCAATTGGGATTCGAGGGAAATGTATTTCCTACCTGATTTTCCTGTTATGTTTTGACACAAATCATTTTTTTAATATTAATCTGTGTATGTCTGAGTTGGGAGTAGGTTTAAACACACGACTTTAACTAGGAAACCAAAAGTTAACCTTGACTTCTTAATTCATGTCCTTACCATCCTTAAATATCATAACAAGCTTACTTATTTTAAGTCCAACCGTGATTCACTAAACATAACCAAGTATACGTTAGCCATGTGTTTAAAACTGCACTGTAATCTGGGAGACAATATTGCAGTTTACTTGTATGGGAATGTCATTTTATAGGAGACAGGGTTGGCCAAAGTTGCGCATTCATTATGCAACTCTCATCTTTTCCGTCGCTCTCCACTGGAAGTTACCAAGCATTTAACAAAAATGAAAATCATTATTATGGAAATGCAGGTGGACTGTTGCAGCTGTTTTGAGAGTCGCTCTGAATGTTCGGAGTCTGTGTGTATTCACCAAAGTGTATCACAGCAGCGGCAGCACTGATCTGATCCCTCTAATTAGCTCCCTGTGCTCTCAAACTCGTAATGACCCTCATTTGTCAGGGAATGTGCAGCTTGTGAGCGATGCAACAGAGTGTGTGTTGAGGTGAAGCAGAAGGGAGAGAACTGCGACTCCCGAGGGAACACAGTGGATGTGCACTCCCTGGTCTGATGGGGAGCTCTAATTAAAGGCCAACATTTAAATCAAACATGATATCTCAAACACAACAGGTGTAAGTGGGGAGTTGTGATGCAATTTACCGCTGAGGTTTGATGGTTGAACACATGACACTAATTAAACAGTTCAGTGCAAAAACAGAAAATAAAAAAATTTATAGAAAAAATTTAATTGTTCCAATCTTAACTGACATTTCGTCCCAGACACATTCAAAACTGGCCCTAGAGCGTCATAGTTTAAAGGGTCGGGCCACGGAACCAGCATCTGTATTTGGCTGGAGCTCCTTCAGTTTTGTCACCAATGCATACAATATTTGTATGTGAATTTCTAAAAGTAGATTTCTATTATAAGAATGTTGTTTATGTAGGTGTAATAATTGATTAAAGGTGAAGTTGATGTCATCGTGCCAAGGCTGGATTACCCAAACACACTAACTAGGACAGTGATTCTTAACCATGGGGCCGCAGCCCGTGATTGGGCCGCGAGCACCACCTAGAGGGCCGCAAACAACTTTCAGTTTTGCACCCGTGGGCCGCGGCACCGCATAAGTTATCAATTGAAGACACCAGAGGTATTACTGTTATCCATGAGACGCTCAGTTACAATACAGCTTCCCACCACTTGGTGGCAGTAATGCGTCAGTCAGTTGTTTTACAAGCTCCAATAGGCAGAAGAAGACACTCAGCCAGCCGTTAGTAGAAAGTTATGGAGAAGTATTTAAAACGAAAAAATGAAGACGAAAGTGGTGATAAACCCCCCCAAAAGTCTAAATGTTTGCGCAAGTACAATCCCGACTTCACTAAGTAGGGCTTCATTAACGGAGGTGACGAGCCAGAGCCCAGTGTGTGGAGTGTGTGAGCTAACGCTACCAACGCAGCACTGAAGCTAAAGCGGCATCTCGAGATCAAACATCAGCGCTCGTCTGAAAGCCGGTGGGATTTTTCAAGAGGAAGTAAAATGGACTCCAGATGGGTACGTGTACGTTTTGTTCGTTTGTTTTATGATTCATTCGAAAATACGGAAATACCGTGGTTTCTTTTTTTTCTGTTGGAAACAACACAAAAAAGAACAAAACGTACACAGACCCAACTCCAGCAGATATGAAGAGCATCTTCCGGTTCTGCAAACATGAAGACTGCTGAAGCATATCATTCGCAGATTATAAGGCTATATTTTCCTTTCCACATTATTTCATTTTATTTACGGTTTATTTAATTTGAAACGTATTATTTTGAATGTATCCATTTTATTACCACGTTTATTTATCAAATTTCAAATTCTCCGTTTTTTTGAGTCCCTCTTTTGGTTCTATAATAAAATCTTATTCTTATTCTTGTGTTAATAAGCCTGAATTGAGCCTTTAAATTTGTTCTTGTATTAGCTTGATTTGTTCCATGATTTGTTGTCTGTTGGGCGTCTTGTTGTAATGTGCCGGTTTACATACACATGATGAACAAATGTCTTTGTGATCACATTGTCATGTTTTTGCTTGTTCAACTGTAAGTGGATTTGATTTAGTTATTGAATACAAATCAAAGCCAGAGGGAGGTCAATCAGTTAAACCAATACAGTGTTACTATTTGAATGGGCTCCGGGTCACTTTGTACTTGAAAAGTTGGGCCCCGAGGTCAAAAAGGTTAAGAACTCCTGGGAGTCCCTGAGCCTGAGGGCCCCAGAAGCCTCAGATTCACTGTTTGTCTGTTGATTTTTTGTACATTTATTAATTGCACATATGCAAAAATAATTTGAACAACATACAGTATCTACTAAGGATGGCCTTGCAGAATTGGCTACTTTTGAAGCCCTGTCTTCCAGAGGGGTTCTCTGCTCACATGTTCCTAAACTAAGTGGTGGTTACACAAATTACTGTTGGGGCCCCCTGACCAAAATAATCAAACAATGACAATGCATGATGTGGACGTTTTTCCTGGTAACAGCAGTATCTGTATGGATTGAACATATTTTGATAATGATATGATATTGCTTTGGGTTATAGAGCCATTTATTGTTTTTGTATTGTTCTATTCTTACTCTCCATGTTTAGCCTGAATGGTTCCAGTGGGATTCATCCCCGAACCCTGGCAGGAGTCATTAAGAACTTTTTTACAAACTATATTTAAAATCAGGATTGTTGTGGAAAACTTTGCATACAACTTTGTATTCTACAATTGCGGTAAGAATGTGACAGCATTTCTACGCAATGCAGAAACTCTGCTCTGTTTTTCTAAAGTGAAGAGTAGGAGCCGTGAGGATCTGGGATCTCTAATTAGCTCCCCTTAGTCTCAAAGTCATAATGTGTAATGTTTATCAAAAAACGTATTCAGACAAATCTGTGTCTTTTTTGTATATAAAGAGAAACAAAAACGAAACACTTCCAGAGTCGTTATAAATCATCAAGGGTAGTCATTTTAGTCTCTCTTGTTCAGAACGTTTAAATGTCTGAAATATGTGGGTGCAGATGTTCTAAATTGCTGATATCGAAGGAGATTGTTTGAAATTGAGGCTTAGTCCTGATTCGGAGAGCACAAACCTCATCGTAACTCTTAAAGTTAAAACTTTAACTTATCACTCATATCAGTCCATGAATGACATTTTCAAGATAAGATCAGACAGGATATTCAGAGTTATAAAGTAACACAGACTCTTGTCGGTATTCCAGGGCCTATCAGGGCTCTTCATGCATCCTCACCCATTTGCCAAATCTTGTTAATCTCCACACCAGAGCCAAACCGGGCCAGGACCCAAAAAACACTGTCATGTGATTACTGCTGAGGTGGTTCATGAGTGTGGCGATAGCTTCAGATTAACAAACTGGGCTTCCTATCTTGTTCCACAGATATTTTGGATTGTGCACTGTTCAGATAAGCCTTATTTTGCACCAATGTGGAAACACGGTGACTAATTGCTTTATTGAGGACAGTGAAGCAAAGCCGTAATTCACCAAAGAGTTGTATTGCCTATTCTCTCAGAGTTTATGGAATCTTTTCAATTAGTACGATCACTGCTGTAAACAAACAGGTTGTTCGGTCTCTTGTCAGCTTTATGCATCACTGCCTCGTTACAATCAGAGAAATGCACTTTAAAAGGCGTGATACGAAAATGGAGTCAGCCTGTTAGGTTAGAAAGCTAGAGTAAGAGGAGACAATACTAACAAATAAACGTCCCTCTTTAAGAGTTTAAGGTTAAGTGTGGTATAATATTTGTGTCTTAATTCTTAAAAAATCCCACGAAAAGACCAAACAACAATGAAGAAATCCAACTAATAAGTATTGTGTGTGTATAAGGCTGATATATCTTCTTCGGCTATTGTTATCTATAAACAATTAAAAACACATCAATGAGACAGTGTTGGCCTGAACATGGTCCTTCATTACATAAGCACACAAACTGTAGTTTATTTAGACACAATCCAATAAACTCTGTTCTGCTGCTGGAAATACTGACCAACAAAAGCACTATTTTTTCAATTTCACCATTCTTATTTGTCACCTCATTGTCAAGCTGTTTTAGCAATTTACTACTCTATTAATTAGTATGTGTTTTTTGATCCAATATGTATTAATTATATATGTGTGATTTATTTTTATTTCTCCGCTGTCTGTAATGAATTCACAAAAATACTTTTTCTTCAGTAGGAACCATTATGTAGGAAAGTTGAAAGAGACGGACAAAATGCTCTTGGTTTTGGTCCCATAATGAGCTAGTGAGAAACGTTCAGAGACTGAACATTGCAAGTAGAAAATCTAAATGTTTTGGTCTTGATATGAACTGATTATGTCGGTCATTGAGTCAAAAATAGGCCTTACAGTTGACTTAGTCTGCTTTGTTCAAAATGTATTCAAAGGTTAATGTCACCAACCTAGGACAAGTCTACAAAGTCATGATTACTTTAAAGACAAATCCTGGTTTCCTGGCTATCTTGCCGGTGTATTTGTCCTTTCAGTGTTTTCTTTAACCTTGAGCAATGGTCAAACAATAAAGGCCTACAATGTCTCTTCGGCATCAACTCCATTTTTGTGATACAGGCCTATTTAGATTTTAAGGTTTTTATTTGCCATTTTTATTTGCCATTTAATTAATCAAATTGTATAATGAAGGTATACCGTTTTCTCTTTTGCACAAATTGCTCTTTTAAACACTTTATAATGTAGTTAAATATTGTATAATTTGTATCAGAATTAATGTAAGAGTTCATTAAAATAAGTCTGAAATTCAAGTGTTGTGTATAATTTAAAAGTTGTGCAGAGATGTGTGAATGTATGTTATCTGTTATCTCTCTCTCTCTCTCTATATATATATATATATATATATATATATATATATATATATATATATATCACATATATATATATATATATATATATATATATATATATATCACCCGCTTATCCGGGGTCGGGTCGCGGTGGCAGCAGGTTCAGCAGGCCGACCCAGGCTTCCCTCTCACCCGCAGCACTTTCCAGCTCATTCTGGGGGATCCCGAGGCGTTCCAAGGCCAGCCGGGAGATATAATCCCTCCAGCGTGTCCTCGGTCTTCTCCGGGGCCTCCTACCAGGGGGCCTCCTACCAGTTGGACGTGCCCGGAAAACCTCTAATGGGAGGCGTCCAGGAGGCATCCTGACTAGATGCCCGAACCACCTCAGCTGACTCCTTTCGACACGAAGGAGCAGCGACTCGACTCCAAGCTCCCCCCTGATGTCCGAGCTCCTTACCCTATCTCTAAGGCTGAGCCCGGAGGAAGCTCATTTCGGCCGCTTGTATCCGATATATATATATATATATATATATATATATATATATATATATATATATATATATATATATATATATATATATATACTCTCAATAGCATCCAGACAGCAGCAGCTTCTTCTTTAAGAAGAAAATAAGAAAATGAGTGCAAGTATGTTGTGAATGCAGAGCGAGAAGAGCCCGGGGAGGTATCCCCCTTTAACCTTTCTGTTCCACCGAGGCAGCAGATTGTGTTTTTACTTGAGAGCTTATCAGAATGTATACTATCAGAATGTGAAGCAGGACAAAACCTCAAACCCCTTCTGTTGATAAAGGAAACCAAAGAATGTAGCTGTGAGTTACTTTGTAAAAGACTGCTGAGTGCTTTGTCTCGCAATCTCTCATCGATTAGAGGGTCATATTTTGAGTCAATGCACCGCACATTTATTGTCTGGGGGGAGATTTATCGCGCAGGAGCAGCACAGGGGACATTGGGCAGGATGCCGGTTCATAACATTCATAGTAAACATTAACGAGTCCCCTCAGCGACTGTGCCAAGTCAAAAACTGCCTTATTAACCTCTTTAATATGAGTTTTACAACAGTCTTGTCGTGTGCAGCAGAGTGCTGCAGCTGCAGAGACAGCGCAATGGAACTGGGAGAGATTTTAATGACAGCATCGCAAACTAAAAAAAAAACCCGCAGGGTCATAAATGTTTGCAAAACGCTGAATATCCTGAAAACATCGCGCGGTGTCATGGAGTTAAAAGCGCTGTTAGTAACGATGCCTCGCAATTAATTGGCTGATGATGAGGCTAGTTATGATGTAATCTCTCTCACTCTCGCTCTCTATCCTGCACACAGCCAGCCCCCCCCTCTCTCTCTCTCTCTCTCTCTCTCTCTCTCTCTCTCTCTCTCTCTCTCTCTCTCTCTCTCTCTCTCTCTCTCTCTCTCTCTCTCTCTCTCTCTCTCTCTCTCTCTCTCTCTCTCTCTCTCTCTCTCTCTCTCTCTCTCTCTCTCACGTATCCCCACCTCTTTCTCTGTCTTTCTCTCCTATCCTAACCAACATGGCCGCTAAGTCGGATGGAGCAGCGGTGTCTGTGGAAGATGACAACACGCCCAGGAGCCTCTCGGAGCCGGGCATTCCCGTCACCCGGCCCCGCTGCAGCGCCACCGGTGGGAAACCCTACACCCTGCTGGACTGCTGCTGGGTGCTCTGCGCCCTGCTCGTCTTTTTCTCCGACGGCGCGACCGACCTGTGGCTGGCCGCCGACTACCACCTGAGAGGTCACTACTGGTGGTTCGGCTTGACGCTCGTCTTCGTCGTGGTGCCCTCCGCTGTCGTCCAGGTATTGAGTTTCAGGTGGTTCGTCTATGACTACTCGGATCTGAGCTGCGGGGACGGAGCAGCGAGCGGCACCGGCGCGGCGGCAGCAGGCGCGGCATGTGGAGCTGCCGCGGCGGGCGACCACACTTTAAGCACCAAGGACAGCAACCAACGCGGTGAGAGCGCGGCGGCGGGCGACGCCGCGAATGCCACCCCGGTTTGCACGTCTTCTGCCCTTTCTGCGACGGCAGGGACAGTCGGAGCCCCCCGGAGGTGCTGCACCGTCTGCATGTGGGTCTTTCAAACCGTGCTTCACGTCCTGCAGCTGGGGCAAGTGTGGAGGTAGGACCGCTGGGAATTTTTTTTTTTTGGGGGGGGGGGGGGGGGGGGGGCGCAGGAAGAGTGTGTGTGTGCATATGTGCTTGTGTGTGTTTAATTAATATGTGCGCGGTGCACATGTGAGCATTGTATTCCCAACAGGATAGTGTTGGAGCTCTGTGTGTGCGTGTGCATGCCCGTTCACGTGCATGTTGTGTATGCTTAGCCTCCTAAATATTGCCTGTCCTTCTCATCCACTGGTGACAGAAATTTGTAGCATTCAATCTCACAACAGTGATAGTAAATCTGTGAATTACTGTCTGTTTTCCCCTCTTCTTTTCCTGTCCTGATTGTTAAGAGAATCTGGAGGATTTCTTACAGGCACTTGAGCTCTAACATATACAGTTTCTTTCTCTGGTCCCTCTGTCTCTCATGGTCCGGACAAGCTGACATGAATATCATCAACGCTCTGTGCTCTGCTCGTCTCCTCTGGTTGCTTGTCGTGTTAGTGATCTTGAAACTGAATCTTTTCTTCCTCCACACTCAGTGAGATTGATCAAATGTAAAATGAGAGGAGGCATGGGCAAAATCTTTGAGGCAGCATTTCACCCACAACCATCCACACTTATGGTCCTATCCTGTACTTTGAACTGTGCGTATATATTCCCCAATGGAGATGTGGTTTCAAGTCCTCCTGAGCCCGAGTGTTGACTATTTCAAACATAATTAACATCACAATACCTTAGGTTCACACACACATTGTGAATGTGTCACTACATCACACATGTGGTACATTACATTACTGAATTTTTTTTACATATACATACAAATAATATTTGATTTTAGTGGAAATACAATAAACATACTATATTACAAGCTACTAGTGTTGGTCAAGTACTGTATTTAAGGTGCTCGTATTTGACTTGAGTATTTCCATGTTCTGCTACTTTCTACTTCCACTCGATCTCAAAGAGAGATATTGTACCTTTTACTCCACTACATTTATTTAACGGCTGTAGTTACTTATTTTGTTAGCAGTTAACATAAAAAGCACATGAAATGTATTGGTAAAGATTTAACCAGTGGTTCCCAACATTTTGGGCTTGGGTCAAAGAGAACATGTCATTTGTCAGTCACAAGTTCATTTTCTGTGGAACAAACACATTTACCTTGATACATTTATTTGATAATTATTCTGCATTTACATTCCTACTTCACTAAAAGTACAGGAGTATATTACTCCTTCCTCCATTGCAATAAAAGTGTATATTTCTGTACATTTGTGCATAAAACTACACATCTACAAAAAAGATACATGTTAATGATGCACCATTGAATAGGCTATAAGCATATCCTGCACTTTTAATATTTAAGAATTTTGGGGGAACTGACAGCAACGCAGCTTGTCTAGAACAGCCATTGATTGCTCGCAAGCCAAAACTGCTAAACAAAGAAAAAAGATAGAAATAAATCCAAATGGACTTTGTAAAGACCAAAGACATAACACGTCTGAGATAGGAAAACACAGACCAAACTTGAGCGATGCAGTACTAATATACAAGTGTTACAAACAACAATGTAACCTACTCCAGGAGCTTTTGAATAAACACAGTCACTACTTTAAAATCCATGTCCAACCCAGCTGTATTATAATTTTTGTTATTGAATTTTAGATTTTCCAGTACCAGTTCAACAGGAATCTTTTTTTTCAGTTTATTTGTGTTCTGTCGATGTTTTAAAGCTGGTGGAGTTGTGTGTTACAAGTTATGTCAACCTTTTGGAAAACCGAATATGATGTAAAATGCTTCCATGACAAGCTGTTGGCACCTTTTGAACTTGACTGTTTGCTGTTTCAACCTCCTTTAACAGGAAGGTTAAAGGTCAAACTCAGACAGCGGAGCTAAAATTGTTAAGTGCCTTGCTCAAAGAGTAGTAGGATAAAGAATAAAACCAATGTGGTTAAGACTTTAATGATTTTTAGCCCTCAGAGAATGGAAATCCTTTCTTAGGGTCAGTAAATGAGCAGACCATCCTGCTGAAATGTCCTTGAGCTTATTGCTCCAGGGCTGCAGCTGACCTCTGACCTCTCTGTGATGGTGGAAGAAGAGAGGAAAACACATTATTTTATGGGATGTTACCTTAACTAATTCAGAAATGGAGCGTGTGGGAATTCACACAAGCATAATTACATGCAGATTTGGTAATGAGCTGCGTTAATGAACAACAATAAGATGCTGAGAGGTAGAGAGTAAGCATGAGTTGGTTTTAATGTGATACTTGCAGCCAGGAGAGTTGCACAGGGCTCAGAGTGACTGGGATTTGCGTGTGACTCCAGTTAGATATTTAATAAGCTGAGATTTATTCAGCACCTGTGAAAATGGCTCGCGAGTTTCACCTGCAGCCAAACATTCCAATTTCATTCCCTGTGATTTAAATCTGATCTACTAATCAATGTGAACTGCAAATTATCCTGTTTTCTCAATTCCCATCTGGACCACATGATTTGCGCAATACAATCCTATCTTGCAGTGTAAAACCTAGGAAATACATTTTACACTCAATGTGGAATTTGTTGGCTTATGTCAATCACGTGAGAAAAGAAGAATGGTTGAAAGAAAGATAACTTGACTGGCATTTGGCCTAAATTCAATCAACTCAGTCGGCAGACAAAATGTTGGTATTATACGATCCTGCAAATAAAAAAAGATACGTTGAATGTCAACGTTTAGGTAAAACAATGTTGGGTAACACAACGTTAGGTAACACAATGTTAGGTAAAACAACGTAAATTAAAAAGATACAAGAACAATGTAAGTGAGGTAAAACAGCATAAGGTAAAACAACGTACCTGAGGTAAAACAGCGTTAGGTAAAACAATGTTAGGTAAAACAACGTTAGGTCAAACATAAGGTCAAACAATGTAATGTTAGGTAAAACAACATAGGTGAGGAAAAACAATGTTAGGTAAAACAAGGTTAGGTAAAACAACGTAATGTTAGGTAAAAAAAAAAAAAAAAAGAAGTAAAACAATGTTATGCATTCAACAAATCAGTTGTCTGTATAAACTTTCAATGCCAACATTGTTTGTTCCCTGCTGTCTGGACTATTGACACATTGTTGCATTGTATTAGAGTTTGATTTTGACAGTAAAATCTCATTTATTTCATCAAAACTCAAGAGTGGTATTTTGGATGCATTTGCTGTGATTTTCTATCCTTTTTCTCCATCCATGGCTGCTTCCAATCCCATTGTATTTTGCAGTCTTTTTTCACCATAAACAACACAGCTTTAGTCAGCTTGTGTGTCTGCCTTCCTGACGAGCACTTTTGCTGCCAACGTTTTTTTTCCCTTGTGTCTGCAGTACAAATTAGATTTAGTTAAAAGCATCAGATGCATCTTTAATCTATATTTAACCTGTATTCATTCAGAGGAGTTTAGTGAGCATATCCTGCTCGCTAAATTTTTTTTAATATTCAGCCTGTTTAAAGTGAACACTGATTTCATGGGTTTAAAAACCTCTGTAAAAAATCTTGTAGGATTTTGGCACATATGTTGACTTAAATTCTGATGGAAAAGGTAAAACTACACAAAATTAAAGTAGTTTAATCAAGAGGTTCCAACAAGCATCCACTGAGCTCATGTTTTTTTTTTGGTATTCAAACCACTAAATTTAGGAAAAAATCCTATTTTGTTGACTTTTATTCATTTATGTCTGTTTTGCATCTCGCTGTCATTCATTAAAGGACAATTCATGTAAATACTGATAAAGAAACAGAGCAGCTGGAGATCACCCTCAGTTTCTATCTTTTCCCCCTGAATATTATAATAATTAAAATCCCTGTCCAGATGTTTCCTGCAGCAGTGTAAGGTCAGGTTTTTTTTTCAGTGGGATCTAACATTGACAACAAAACTAAATGTTTTAAATCAATCAATCTTGGGGGGGAAAAGGTCCTTCTCAAAGAGATACACAGACCAGTGTCCGTAGCCACGGCAGCAGGGCAGAGCCCATAATGCATTGTAGTGTGAAGACAGCTTGAGGTTTAAATCAAGGTCGACTCACCTTTTCTCAACAGGAGACTCTCGTTCTGCTGTTGATATCGTTTCCTCAATCTACATTTGAAATCCACACCTGAAAAGCACCAAGGTCACATCTCTTTATCTGGTAGGTTGTTGAAAGGCATTCTGGGAATTGTCGCAAATCTCTAACTGAAGCTGATGAAGCACTTTGGGAGAATGTGGATCACTCAAACAGTGATTTTTGCACGTAATCAGAAGTTATTGTGTGTCCTTTACTGTAAAATTATTAATATGTTATATTTTAAAGACTTTAAACTGAAAGCAAATACACTGTTGTTGTATTAGGTCAAAGCATTCTCATTCCAAACTAGTTAAATACCACAGCTTGGTCAGTGGCCCTAAGCTTCCAACTGTGACACTCTAGGTACTTCTCTAGCGTGATTCTTTGGATGTGGCAGGGACAGCGTGTCAACATGCATAGTTCAATTCAGTTTATTTTGTATAGCCCAATATTACAAATTTGCCTCAGAGGGCTTTACAATCTGTACACATAGTATCTTTTTAAAATACAATTGCAAAGGTTTAGGCAACAACACCACTTAGTTAGGTTGTGGTTGCTCTGACAGTCTGTTTACATTGAATTTGGCTGAAAGCCAAGTGTGTCGCACACAGAAGCTAAATAGTTTGTCGATACCTGACTGAGGGTTACTGAACAAAGCTGCAGTATTTAAGTATGCATTAAGCTACGCCTTGTTAAAACTAATGCAGTCTGATACATACGTTCTGCAATAAATCCTTCTTGCATGAAGGTTATGATAAGACTTTCCTGAAACTGTTCCAAAGAGAACTGTATGATCATTTTAGGGGAAGCAGATCGCGTTGATTTCACTTTGCAACTTTGTTGGATTATACAGAGAGGTGACATTCTCATCATCCTCATCTGTTAAAAAGAAAAAATACGTAATCGTCCTCTTTTCCTGTTTATCAATGTGTATGAAGAAAAAACAGGCAGACACACAGAAAGACTGGTTGTGAGACAGATGAGCATGGACAGATGACACAGGTGGACAGACCGGCAAAGAGCATCAGCTACTCCTCCTGGAGTTCAATGGTCGGACAACGTTGCAGTTTTTAAGACAATCCAATTGGTCCCTGCTTGTGCCTGACCAGATCAATCAATCCCAGAAATAATTTAATCAGTTCCAAATGGTCACTCAGCTTAGGTGGTCTGCCCGTTAGCTGTGTCTGTCCAGCCGCGGCTAATTATCAGTCTGAGTGGATAACGGGCAGCCTCAATGTAGCTGAATCATTCAAATCTTGGTGTGTGTGTGTGAGAGAGAGTTCAAGGAGGGTTCGCTTCACTGTTCATTCACAAATGAAGTGACTCTTAGTGGTTATTGCTCTTACTTCATTTTATTTCACTCAAACTCATTAAATGATGGTTACCTATAGGCAAACATGTTGTATAAATGACAGTAAAAGTTAAAATGTTAGCAAGTCTTCCTGTCAGATCTTTTACAACATGTATAGAATAACAAAAACAATCTCTAATTTGATCCGTGAGAAAAGATTCAGTTGTATAATGTTCTATTGATGCTCAAGTTTGTGTCACATATGTGAGGGTCTGACAAACTGGAACCCAAAAGCACGACTCCGAGACAGGGGTAGTAACAAAGATGAACGTCTTTACTCTGTACAGGCAGGGTCAAAACCGGGAGATCAGTCCGTAAGGCAAACAAGTCCGAAAAGGGTCAGGCAGGGGATCGAAGGTCGGGGCAGGCAGATCAGGAATTGAGACAAAAGTAATGCTGTAGCGCCTGGCACGAAAACACAAGACAATCTGGCAGAGGACAGGTGCAAGTGAGGGGACCTAAGGAGTGAGTGACTAACGAGGGAATGGGCTGCAGGTGAGATGGGCGTGAGAACCTGGTGAAGGGAATGAAGGATGATCAGGTGTGAATGACCGGGTCTGAAAGGACAAGAGAGTTAATTAAACCAGAAAACAGAATGAAAACACTAATAAGACGGGGAATTCGTGACACTATGTCTGCAGACATGTATGATTATAGTTATGGTCATTCTTGTACTGTGTCCCAATTGGTCTTTCTTAAGTCCATCCCACCAATAGTGGGTTGCTAGGTGGCTAGACCTGTTGCTAGGTCCGACAAACTTGGCAAAAAGAAACATGGGGACGCCGGCTGTGTGGTTCCATTTAGCCGGGTGCTGCATCGTCAGCCAATACAGCTTTTAAGAAGTGTTCCTGCTCGGAGGTTAGAAGTAAATAAATCTAAATAAGTAGAACCAAAGGTTATATCAGATAGCCATACAGAGATGTGGTTTTAAGGCATAATCACTTCACCTATCTCAAACACTTCCTGTGAAGCAGCAGAATGTGATTCAGACTCAGAAGATTCAGAGAATCGACGTACGATCTTTCTCAGGCTAACTGGCACTGTTAGCTGAAAGCTAATCGGCTGGTATTTCTTATGGTCTGTGATGCCTTTTAAACAGTTTTTTGTTGATGCTTGAGATGCTTGACTTTTCTCCCCGGTGCTAGTCAGCAGCAGGGGAAGGAACAGGCTGAATTTCAAAAAAGCATCTCTTTAAGAATTTAAAGTCCTGGGACTTTGAATGCACATAGGTTTATCTAAGATTCAATAGAGTTATTGATTATGAATAAAAATATGCCTAGAGGGAAGTTTTGATGATCCTCAGCTTTCTGGCTGCCTGTCTCACCATTTGTCTGTCTTTCTCTCAGCCTGTATCTCTGACTGATGTCTCTCTGTATGCTCTCCTGTCTGTCGGTCTGTCAGATTGTACTGAATAATTCACTACAGACCTTGAGGGAGCTGTCAATCATTTCCAATGTGCCTGTATGGGTGTGAAGGAATGTAGAGTTTCCTGCTAGCTTCCCCTGTCATCCAATCTGTCTCTGTCACTTGCTCTCTCTCTCTCTGACTCTGTTTACAGTCTGTCACTCTGCTTTTGCTGTTATATGTTAACCTAAAATCAACACAGGTTGGTTCGGGTGGCAACGTAGGGTGCAGGGATGTCGCGTTTAAAAGTTTGAAAAAGTCTGACATGTGCTTCTCATCCCCCTTCACCATCCTCATGTTTGTGCGTCTGTGTAGGACAGCTCCGATAGGTTTGCACATGCTCAGTAATGCGTGTTATTAGCATGTGCCCTGCGAGTGGCCACACACACTCTGAAGTATGTGAATTCACTGACACTAAATGAAAGTATGCACATATACCATTACACTTTAATGTGAATAAAAGCTTTTATGTAATGTTGGTCTTGCAGCCAGCGAACATCTCGTCAGTTCCTGATGTTCCAGCACCAGCTCTAAATTCTATAGAGATGTCAAACAACATCCTACACACAAAGTAATTAATTGAAGAATAATTGTCAATTTGTTCATTCTTGTTTCATAATACATCATCAGTTATTAGTTTTGTGATTGTTTAATGCAACTCCCTGTAACTGCAGTCATCAATGGTGAGACCAAACAGCCTATTACTGTGGAATTGAACACAAACTCATTAAGGCCAAGCAGGAGCAGGGTGAGAAGCTAAAACTAATCTCGGGAAACGATGTGTTTTTCGAACGTGTTCCAATGTTTCGACAAAACAACCCAGTCATCACAAAATGTTGGCATTGTACATTTCTGCAAACCATGGTATACGTTAAATGGCTGTATTTTTTTTCATAAATAAGTTTCATGGTTGGTTCAGGTTAGAAAGATTAATAACATAACAACAACTACCCTTTAGCCAATTTAATGAAAAATCGTATGAGACATGTGACAATGTTACGTAACAACAGTAACAACTTATCTAGCTTGGACACACAGGACATGAACAGCTGTCTCCTTGGTGAAAGCCCTTTGTTTGTTTTATGCGTTGCACCACCCCCGCCACCCGCCTTCAATGGACTTTTTCGCTTGTTACACTGATTATTATACCAATTAAATGTTGCTCTTTATATTACAATACTCTCTCTGACTGAATGCAATATTATAGACATTCCACATTTAAAACTTTCCAAGCAAATAGGCTGCACAAAACCTTTTTTAGATTGACTTGATGCGACACAAATGCTCCAATCTATATAATCTATAACTGGAACAACACAGTATAAACATCCTCGGCAGAGTTTGAGCCTCCTGAACAGTGAACCCCTCGCTGCTCGCTCCGAGCCTCAGCGCTGCAGTAATGACCCAGTTTCTCCTTAGGGATCAAGAAAGTTCATCTTGTTTTACAGCCCTTTGCTCCAAATTATCTGCTCAGTCAGAATATCTATTTCATCATTTGAATTATTTGATCATTATCAGCAGATGGATTGGGTAAAGCAGACTGTAATTTAAAAAATGAATGGTTTTATGATTTGAGTCAGTTAAACCAAGTCTTTGCTGATCATTGTTTCCTGGTCTTTGCAATATTGGATATTGGATATTAGACTGTGTCATTGGTATGTATTCAGATTAAGTAATATGCAGACGTTTGGTGCAAAATTGGCCTTTTCCCATGCAAATGATAAGCATTTCTTTTGTGAATCTGAAGGGGCAGATAACGGTTGCAGGTGATTTGCAATTCATATCAACCGTCGCGATCCCTTATTTTCCAGCCTGAGTGCAATAATAACTCTTATATGGATGAGAGTGCAGCCATATGCGGCATCCTCTGAATAAACCAATAAAGCCAGTTAATCAGTACTATCTTATTAGCCAATCCATACTACTAATTGTACCAGCTAAATGGCAGCAAATTACACATCATCAGTAAATTACTGATATGTAAAGATCAGTCGAGACCTGGTTTCAGTGTATAACAACAGAAAACCAATAGTGGGATGGATATAGATTCATAGATATCTATAGACGGTGTAATCTGGGACAGAACATGGACTTGGGCCTGCACAGGGTTTGTTAGTTTATCTCTGTGTGCGCTTCAGTGATGCATGCTATTAGCATGTACCCTGCAGGTGTTCACACGCACAGACACACAGATTTATCTTTCTCTTTTGGTCTCTCTCTTGCTTTCGTTCATACAAACGCATTCAGACACGTTCTTCTCGAGTGTGTGAACTGTATGTTCCAAGCACAGAGGAGCAGTTGTATCGCTGTGGGTTCTAGTTTTCTCTCTGAGCTCACAACTACTGTAAGAAACAACCATCCTCGTGAAATGGTATTTCCTCTGAAACATTATTAGTTATGTAATTAATGTAATCTGATAATCTGATTGTTTTTTTTACTTGAAGAAATGTACAGTTAAAGCTAGGTTTGGTAATGTTCTTCAAAGGCATTTTTTTCTTTTATTTGTTGAAATTTTGTTTACATGTTGGGATTTAAAATGCAGTGATTTAAAATTAAAATCAAATCAGTACTGCCGAGTTGGTGACTTTCTTGCTAGATTTAGTGACTGTGGGTCAGTGGTTAGCAGGTCTGTCTTTCCTTCAGAGGATCGGCGGTCTGATCCCCGCCCTAGTCGATGTGTCTTTGAGCAATACACTTAACCCTGAATTACTCCCCCTAGCTGTGTCTACTAAGTTTGATTGTAAGTCGTTTTGGATAAAAGCGTCAGCTATGAAATATAATGTAATGACTTTTGGAGCTTGTGCTGCAGGCCAATTTCATAGGAAAAGAGTTGGCAAGACTGGGCTGGGTTATTAAGTTGAATACTTGTTTTAATTTAGCAGACACTTGCTGGTTTTTCAACATTGCTACCCTAGCTTTAGTTTGCACATGGTGTCAAATGAAAATAGACAGAGCCCAACCTGCATATGTGCCTTTCTCCTTCAAAAAGACTGACCTGATATTGAAAGATAATTTAGTTCAGTGGTTCTTACCACCAGGTTGAGAACCACTGATTTAAATGAAGGCCCATGGCAGACATTGTATCTCTCTATTGTATTTCATCTAACTGCATAGGGTGCAATTGAAAATGGATGATAGAATATAGCACCTTTGAGATATGACAAACAGTATACCTCTGGAGTCTGCAGGGAACCCAGTTGGTCAGATGAGGGTTAATACAACAGGGTGATATTTGCCAGTATAACCTAGAAAATTAGAAAAATGATCCTGAAATGAAGTTGCTGGTACATCTCTGTGAATTCATCCCTTCAAGCAACACCTTTCACATCACAGTCATGTGATCCTTTGTGTGATCCAAACAATAATGATGAGTTGAATCTTAATGTCATATTTTCCAACTATTTTCAAAACTGCTGCCAGACAGGCATTATAAAAAAGAAAAAAATTATAGTAAACAATCTTTTAGACACAAATGTGAGCAATGTGTATCGATTCACGTACAACACAAACAGTTGCTGTTCATTTCAGTGCTGCTAATTCACTGTCCAACCTACACATATGCCATCTCCATGTCATGAGCTTCAAAGCAGCAACTCTAAATCACGGTCAAAACCATAATGTGGCATTTTCTGGCTGAGAAAAAACAGAGTACTTTAGCCTCACGGTGGAACTAGACAGCGTACACACGCATTCCCCAAATAAAACACAAGTGGAGTTACAGGCTGCAAGATTCAACAGTCTTTTTGCACTTGCAGCCTCTAATTAGATTATATTCCATTAAGTGAAAAAAAGGTCACCCCTTCAAGTCCAAAGCAGGGGAAAGATTAGATCATCATTGCAGAAGATAGTCCTTACATGACCTAGAAGCATGGCTCTGAACATGGCATTGTTTGTCAGTCCACCACTTTTGTAAAGGCTGAATTATCTCAACAGCAATTGGGTGGCTTGACATGAAATGATGCTGGATTTCAGACAACTCGGAGGCTGGAGTTTTCTCTGTTGAAATCTACAAGCATTCTAGGTGCATAGCCAAACGTAAACAAAAACTATGGCTGACCGGGACAAACTAATGTTTCTTGTACACACAGTTGAACTGCCTACACAATTTTGGAGCTTTAAAAAAAAAAAAAAGACAATAACCTTTGTGCCAAAAAAGTTGTTGACTTTGTTTACCGAAACTATATAACCTGACATCAACAACAAGTAGGAACTCCGTCTTTGAGTGACGTTTCATTGTACTTTTTCCTGGTAAGAGGTATTCACAGAGCATGTTCACAGATATTGACGGTGCCCAGAAGATGAAGCCTTGTTAGTTTGGTGGTCATGGTTATTAATTAACTAGTAAAATACTGTATCTCAACTTCTTCTCGGTGGATTTAATTATCTTTAGTCTGGATGCTGCAGTAATGGTTGCTCGGATCTTAGCTTTTTTCATTGAATGAAAAAATGCAGGAGTACCGGTAGTCATTTTCATAAGTCAGAACACAACAATCGGTCGAGCTGCAGTGATGTCAGCCACCCTTGTTGTCATTGGCTGGGTTGTTTTTACAACCAGGGCAATTTGATTTTTTTTTAAACGTGTTTGCATTATAGAGCCACACGCGAACCCCAAAAGTATAATTATGATAATACATTTCATTTGTATTTTTTCAAAACATGATTACAAAGTGCTTCACAAGAAAAAAATTAAAACTGAATCCAATAAAAAAACAGAATTGATTATTAGACATACACAGCAAGGCACAGCATTAATTAAATGTGTGTTTTTAAAAGACATTAATATGAGGACAAAGATGATCTCCGACAAATCCTTCCAGAGTCCCTTTCAGCAAAGGCTGTTTTTTTAACTAGATTTCGTTATCTCTAAAATGGACCTACCCAGGCTACACTTGTGCTCATATGGGATTTAACATTCATTGACACTCGGGAGCCAGTCCCATGCGGACCAAAAAAAGTATAATTAAAATCTTAAAATGCACAGGTATCCAGTGTGGGAAGATCAAATTGGGGTTATATGAATTACTTTGTTGGAATTAGTGAGCAGTCTGGCAGCATTTTGAATTTACCGGTTGTGTTTGCTGAAGCATGAACAGAGTGAGTAGTTCAGACGGGACGTGATGAAAGCCTACACTCGCCAGGTTTGTGGGAGACAGAGAAAAGACCGGGACTTAGGGCGCTTTCAGACCCACCTTGTTTAGTAGGAACACAGCAATCACACTCTGGTGCGGACAAAAAAACAACCAAACCAAGACCGTGTCGAAGAGGTTGTTTCAATACACTTACAAACAAACTCCCGTATGGTTAATTTGTTGTGTGAACATGATCAACTGGAGGAAGGACGCCTTTAATGGATTAAGTACCAGCTCCTGTAGCCAGCTGCTTTGTCTATTTTGTGTGTGTTTTTCAGCCGCACCTCTTTTTCAAACGGTATCCTTTGCCTGAAGTGATACATGTAAACTATGTATTAAATGATGTCCAGAGCCAAGATTTAGCCTTGAATTTGTCTCCTATTGTAAAATTGGAAAGTGGCACATTTTGACCAATTAGAGAGCGGCTGGTCCACTTTTTAATGCCGCCGCATAAACACAAATCAAACTCAAGGCAATATGCAACAATACAGCGAACTGGTCCCTGATTTAGACCAGTGCAAACAAACTATATGTGTGTATAGATTCTGTTAACCTCGTTAAACCAATCATTTAACCTGCATATTGACACCACACGTCTGCAGTTAATGTTAATACTGGTGGAGAATATGATGGGATGGGATTATGTTTGGAGTGACTTCATTCGTATTATTCTCGTCCAGGAGACCGCGGTTCTTGTTCCATGCTTAACAACAAGTAAACGTTGTGGCGTGACTCGTTTGTCGTTAATCAGACGACTTTTAAACATAAAACATGCTGCTGTACATCAATAACTGGATAAGCTGCTTCAGGCAGCATGTAGGTAAACCTAAGTACAGCTATTTCAGCCTGCAGTCATTTTGAACTGATCGTCATTGTGTTTGAGTCTGTGATTTACACTTAAATCTGATCAGGCTTCTCCTGTTTGTATTGAGAAATGAGGCTCTGGAGGAACAGGCCTTATAGATCAATCCCCAGCCTGCCCACCGCTCAAAGCCTTGGCAGAGTTCCACTCCTCTCTGGACTCGACTCGCTGGGCCTTGTTGTGCTCTCCATTCGCCGAGAGCACAACTATAAAGGAAAGTATAGTTCTAAGAGGCTTTTTCTTCAGGAGATGAAATGTGTAAATAAGCTCATGGAAAACTACCACAATTTATACATTACACCTTCATTGTGTTTGAATTAGTCCTGATTTTGCCCTTTTATACTTCTCACATTTTCTGTCAAATCAAATACTGAGAAGTATATTTAAAGAAAATGAATATAACTTTGAAACACCTTTTCTTTTTATTCTGTAAGAAAACATTTATCCACATATAGTTCATCATTCAGAGTCTCTGAAGTAAACGTGATCAGGTATGTAAAGTCTGTCAGCTCAGTCAAACAAGGTTTTCTTACTTCATTTTTAAAAGTATTGTCAATTGGTGTCACCTCTTCTAATTGTTGGAGCTTTTATTTTGGAACAAAGGTTTTGAAATCCTCTTCAGAGGAAATTCAAGCATCAGGTTTGTATTCTGAGCTCTTAGAAGTTTTGGGATATTTCTTTTTAAAGACTTTTTCGTCATAGTTGGTTTCCTATTTATGAATAATATAATTGAGCAGTTTAACTGTGCATCTACAATGTTGGCACCAAGAAGAGCTTTTTCCAGTTACCAATGATTACCAATTGATTGAGTACATACTGCGACCATCTCAATCTTCATTGCATGATCATGTTGAGTTCACGATGCTGCAAATAGATTAGTTTGTGCAGATAAAATTCACAACTATAAAGCTAAGTACCTCTCTAGCGTCAGTTTTGGACGTCTCAGGGTCCACATGGCAGTTTCCACTTGTTGCATGCCTTGTGTCTTTAAAAAAAAGAATGTCTATGTTCACAGGAAACATACAGGCTCTGCACGTTACATGCATACAGTGTCTTTTCATAATAAACTTCCAGCATAGGCTTACGTAGTTTAGTGACACAATAAATGTACTTGGTTAGGTTTCGTTTGTTTTCATTTTCACCAAATATTAGTGACTCTTTTGGATACAAACTTTGAGAAACCCTACAAAATATTATGGCATGTCCTGCTACAAAGCAGTGGCGGCTGGTGGAATTCTTTTTGGTAGGGCCTTCCAATCAATTTCAGCAAACATCCCAGTATGATTCAATGCAAAATCAAACACACATTTCTACTTACTCTTACTCTAATATTTATTTATTCCAACACTGACATAATAAGGACATCTTATTCATAAATGTTCTATATTTTAGAATATATTATATATATATATATGTTATATATATTAAGATGCCCCTATGAACCTTGTTAGGGTTAAAGTGTGCCTGTTTTTATCCAACTCCTCATTGTGTTTCTTCACCTTAATCCTGTGTCCGTCGTCCAGCTGGTTGTGACGTTCACTTTGCCCAATATGGCTGCTTGACGGAGTTATCCATGTGTGTCCTGGTGTTCTCATGTTTTTTTAATTCTTCCAACAAGTGCTTCATGTCCCTTACTCCCGTAACTGTCAATGCTGGATCTGTCCCCGTTGATTTTACCGGGTCGGATCTTCTTGGAAGAGAAGTGCGCCTGACTAGATCGCGCAGCTTTTGGGCCAGATGACTTTGGCCCAAAGCTGAACCTATTTCAGGACGTGGATTGGCTAAATTGTGTATCACTCATTTATATCTTTAATCAGTAATAGGCTAAACTGCTTCTTAGACCCGTCTCTTCTGGGCCAAAACGCAGCTGAGCTGATACATGCAGACAGGCGGAGAGGTGCAGGAAAAGCATATATTTTGCACAGATATCCTATTTTACAAATATTACTGGTTATTTCATATCTCCAAAACACAAATATTGACAATTTGTATAATTTATAAATATAATAATAATTATTATTATTATATTTTTTGTGGCCCCTCTATTAGCCAGCCGCCACTGCTACAGAGAGATGACACTATTTGGCCAGACGTATGTGGACACATACTTCTTTTCTACTTTTTATCATGGGGCAGTTATTCTTGGTTTGAGTGAGACCTCTCTGAAGGATATTCTTAATGATACAACATACAATGATCTTTTAATCTGGTGGAAAGCCTGAAACCAGAAGAGTGATGGCTAATAACTACTTACTATAAATACTTATAAATACTGCTTTGATATTCCAAGATGTGATTGAAGTGTTGCAGATCAACAACTTGTCCATCATTAACAAGTGTCGAGGATTGAGCAACCTCAGTGGAGGTTTCGTTCTCTATCTAGTTTCTATTGTTTTGGCTCTTAACAAACAAGTTCCACCTCCCCTTCCGTCAGTCAAACCTGCTAAAGATGGCAAATCCTGACATGCAGACAATCACGTCAAATCTGACATTTTCTTTCTGTCTTGTTTTCTTGCTCGCTCTACATGTCTAGCTGTCTCTCTCTCTCTCTCTCTCTCTCTCTCTCTCTCTCTCTCTCTCTCTCTCTCTCTCTCTCTCTCTCTTCCACCTGTCCCTCCCTCACTCCTCCCTCCCTCCCCCATCCCAACTCCTCTCTCTGTTGCCTTGTGTTTTGTACTTTGCAGGGTGAAAGAAAGTGAGGAGACTGGGGGTGTATGGAGGGGGTTGGGGGGTGGGGATTGAGAGTAAAGGCAAGGAGTAATGAGACAAGAGGAGAATATTCTTTAACTGAGCGCTTAACCTCTCTTTGACTTGTCCCGATGCATATTCATCTCTCTCTTTCTCTCTCTGGGATAGAGGGGAGGATGGATATGACGATAAAAAGAAGACATTAAGTAGGAGAGAATTTCAGGTAGGGAATAAAAAAGAGACATGCAGACAGATGGGTTGGTGGCTGTGTTGAAGTGAAGTCACTTTACTGAGAGTCCATGGTGTTAAGTCTCAAATCTCCATCAGTCAGTCCAGTTCTCCTCCGACTGCGTGTGATAGTGTACAGTGTATATGCACAACCTCTCTTCATACAGTGGTTTGCATCATATCTTACGAAAAGTTATTTTGTTATCATATTTACTCAAACTATGTAGCGCCAGTGAAAGGTTGTTAAACAGGTCATAATTCCCTCTCTAATACCTATTCTATATTTCTATATTTTCTGTGCAAACCGTCAATTGCGGTCCTTTACGATACTAACGTCATGCCACAATCTTCAAGTGCAATGGGTGCCGAAACACAACCATGAATATGTTGAATCTTGTTTAACTTGCTATGAATGGCTCCAATATCACAAGAGAGGATATTGAAATCAAATGAAATGTCAACAAATGATTTTCCAGATAAGTTAATTAACAAGATGTTCACAATTTATTGAAAATGTAATCAAGACAGAATTGTGTTTCCCCCAAAACACATTTGCCGTTGCAAATTCGTAGCACTAATGACAACTAGAAAAGAAAACATGGTATTCATGGCTTGCGACTTTATGGAGAGCCGCTGGCCCAAGAAACGTGTCAACACATGACACGGAGCACCCTTGGGTCCTGAGCAACACACCTTCCATGACATAATTGCACCCGCGAGCAATATTGTACTCGGCATTTGTGTGTGAATGCTCACACAAACATCGATGAAGAGTGAGCTGTACTGCAAACCTTCTGCCTTTGCATTGGCTTCAGCAGCTTCTGTCTCCTCAATGCGACCCAATAGAGCTAAGAGTCCACTTGCCTTATCTATCAGCATGCAGTTAAGACTGTACGGCCCTTCCGGGTCACACACCTTTTATGTCAGCCACAAAAAAAATCAAGATTGTGTAATAAAAATGGATGTAGGAAAAAGCCTCCCGTAGCAATGTTTCCACCCAAATTAGATAGAAACAGCCCAATAAAAGCCTCTTTTCCCTAATAAAACCTTACCTCCCTCTCTCTCTCTCTCTCTCTCTCTCTCTCTCTCTCTCTCTCTCACAGTTTTTTGACCACAGGTTTTTGAAAAACATATCGACTCCAGAATAATCTGAGCCATACCTTTGAACTTGAAGGAGCTAAATCTGCAACCAAACAATTTGCTATGTAAAGATCCAGTTGAGTAATGTCTACCTCGGCAGAGAATGACGTTGTCCTCGCTCTACGTTTTGTTTTCAGCACTTCTCTGTGCTTTGTTTATGTTGCCGGTCTGGCTGCGCGTGCATTTGAGTACATGTTAAAGCTTGTGAATTCCAGTGAGCGCTCACCATATTGAGAGCTCAATCACGCTGATATGCTCGGAATTTGGAACCTTTCATTTTAATATATCAGCTACATTGGCTTATTCAACTACTGATGTAGCCTGAATGATATTAGTAATGGTAATTAATACTTTTTAAATTGTCTCCAGTAACTCAATTATTTACAGACAGTTACAAACTAGACAAATTGTCAAGACATCATCACCTGTAATATGACACTGCAACAGCCCAGTTGATGAACTGGCAGGATCTGGTTTTTGTTTTGTTTTTGCTGCCATCATATGAGTTGACTTGTTGTTGGTTGTATAATGAGCTGGCACGATCAGGTCAGCAGTTAATTCTACTGCAGTTCTCACTGAATTAAAGCTGTATGCCAAACCCATGGATTTGATGCATGTTTCTGATTGGCTGCTATATGTGCACAGATGTGTGCTCAAGTAAAGTAGATAGTCAATAAAACCAAAACATATGATGGTTATTAATGTAATAATGATGAACACACACTAAATTAAAAGGGCAAGTCTCACACATATAATGCAAACCATTTGTTTGCATTATATTTGTTGTTGTCACTCTTTGTTACTCTCTTCTTGTATCCTTCTGATCAGTTATGTTTTGCCCTTTTCCCTTCATTTCTCTTTTTAAATTATTCTCCTTCCCCTTCCTTCTCTCTCTTCTGGGTAAAAAACAATGAAAAATATGTTTGAGCTTCCTTTCTCTTCTCACCTCTCCTTCTCCCTACTGTTACATCAATATTTCATATCTGCTCTTTTGTTGTTGTTGTTGTTGTTGTTGTTGGCTTGATTTGTTTTGGTCTTGTCATGTCTTCTCTTGTTTTTTTTAACTTCTGTCTGCAGAGATGTTTGCACAGAAATCAGGTGTTTACACTTTATATGGAGTGGTCAGTCCATTATTTACGCGTACACGCAGATAAAAAGCCAATTATTTAAAGTACACCTGAATGCATACATACCCACTAATCCATGCAGTAATATGGCATTCAGTATGACACCAACACACACATTCTCAGGATAATGTAAACCTGCTGACCTGTAATATTGAGAGTCTCATGAATACAGACTACAAACACACAATCCAATAATCCCCCAAATCCAATTAGAACACAAACAGAGACAGGTGCTTGATGAATTAAAAGCTCACTTCTTCATTCAAACGGCAAACAAACAAACAGAACAGTGTCCATCCTGACAACCTCTAAAAGACGTCAATGTGCAAAAGTAAGAAATAAATACAGTGAATACAAAGATAAACTATAACAAACTAATCACATTTTTAAGAAAATAGGAAAGAATGAAAACGGAGAACAGAATATAATATCAACGTCACATCATCCAAAATCTAAATTTTTAGACTAATCAATAAAAACTACAATACAATGTGAAGCAAGAGTTTATTGATATCAAAGCTTTATTCCCTCAGTTCTGAGTTAAGAGTGAAAATAAGATGTGTAGATAATCGACTTGAAGACACAAAACACTTACAGAGTCTGTTATGTTAAGTCAGGGCTGCCAACTGTCACGCACATCGTACACACAGAGTACCGGTCAAGGTAAAGTAGTCTGGCTCACCAACACACTATCGTTGATAATATAGCTGCTTTTCTGGTGTCAACATGCGTCCGTGAAATACGGTGACATTCCTTTGACCCGGCTTCATGATTCAATCTGTGATCTGTCTTGACAAAGAGTTCATACGTACATCGTACACCAATGTGTTTTATTTTTTGTGCTGGTTAAGTTAGATTTGTGTATAGATCAGTCCCCAATTTAGGAAAAACAATTGTCTTACTTTAGCTGCACCCTGACTTAACCTTGACACAGCAGATTTGCATTTTCTTTTAAAAAGAAATCTTGAAAACGTGTCTTCCTTTGTCATAAAATGTCATTACATTCTGCCTCATAATCAAAGTCCCCGGCCATGTAACACCTGCAGCTTTCATGA
Source organism: Cyclopterus lumpus (assembly GCF_009769545.1). Lineage (NCBI taxonomy): Eukaryota > Metazoa > Chordata > Actinopteri > Perciformes > Cyclopteridae > Cyclopterus > Cyclopterus lumpus. The sequence goes on from NC_046972.1 coordinate 15,885,261, forward strand.
GTTGAAAGTGTTACATTCTTTGAACGTGAGCTTCCAAAATGGGAGGCATTAGGCAAAATGTCTTGTATTTCATTGCTGCAATAGCTGTTGGTATAATTGAAGCCTGCTGGGAAGGCACAATGAAAGGGAAACAAAGGTCTCTGCAAATTTCTATTTTCTCCCTCTGTTCTCTTTTTCTATTAGCTCCTTACAGTAAAACTGGTGCTGACAATACAGCCAGCAGGGAGTCCAGGCTGACTGTGTCCCCCTGTGGGCAGAGCAATTAAGATAGGAAGCGAGGGATGACGCTGAGGATGAGGAGTGAGGGACAGACAGATGAAGGGACGAGAAGGAGACAAAGAGAAGTGGACATAGAAAATAATTAAGACAGGGAGTTTAGGATGGATGTGAGACGAGGACAAGAAAAGGAAGGGAAGAGGAAGAAAAAAGGAAATATAACGAGAGTGAGGACAGGGGACAAGAGGCGGACAGATAAAGAGATGATTGGAGACAATAAAATGTCCCATAATCCCTTGCAGTTGTGAGTAAGTGCCCATAGAGCGATACGAGCCAGGAAGGCTTTGGTCTCTCCGCTGCGGGTCACAATGTTCCCATTTCTTCTTTTTCTCTGTTCACTCAGAGCAGAGATAACAGAGCAGCAGGCAGCCCGAGCCTGCAGCCTATACTGAGGGCGACAGCAGCACAAAGGTCAAGGTCAGAGGTTCAAATCCTCAGAGCGGCGCTGGGAAGAAGAATGAGTAACACTGGGCTGCTGCCCGGAAGAATAGATCATTAAAGTGATGTTGAACTTTGGGTTGTTGTGAACATGAGATCAGTCCAAATATTGTCAGTTGGGTTTATTAGTGAAACACACACTCTTTGTTCAGAGAATCAGTTCTTAAAGCCAGACTCTCTGTACATGAAGAGGAGAAACATGGCTCCTTCCAACAACAACACAAAAGTGAGTCCTATATTTTATTTCTGGTAAAGTGGTTAGACTATATGCAGATGCAGAAAAAAAAATAGGCACAAAGAACAGGATATTTTCTTTTACAAATTACATATATATATATATATATATATATATATATATATATATATATATATATATATATATATATATATATATCGTCTAAAAGTGTGAGCCTGTAGGAGCTGCACGGTGTCGTTTTTTCATGCTGGCAGCTCAATTGGTAGCAATCTGTAGCCTAAATGTTTACATTGTTAGGGATTTAATCCCTTTATAAAAGGACGCCAACCAAATCAGAAGCTGCGTGTTATGAAGACAAAACCTTACATTGCTGTTCTCCTTTGGAAGGCTGACGGCATTACTCCTGAAAAGTAAGTAAGGGAAGCAAGGACATGAACCTTAGCGAGCCCGGCTTCCTAAAAAGTACCTTCCCATACAACAAAATGTCATTGTCAATTACATTTTGAGGGTAAAAGATTGTCTTCCGTATCTTTGACGTATCACAGGACTTTCACCCAGGACACTGCTGTTCATGTCTCATGTGAAACCAAAAGTCCATAATCGTCATTTACATATATAACATAACAAACCATGATGTTTAACTAAACATAACAAAGTAGCTTTGTTGCGTTTTTCTTTTGTTTTAAGGTAGTACAATACCAGTAGATTTGAATGAGCGGTTGTCCAGATATGGAAAGGACAGGCAGACAGAGATTCATTACTTCATATTGAGATGTGGTGGGGAATTCCTGATTTTTAGTTCTTGCTACTCTTAAGTTCCTGGCACTGTTTGGTCTAAAATGTTCTTTGGCTGATTGCCTTGAGTTAAAGCCCTGAGAAGAGCCCAGGGAAACCCCTTTGATTCTGACCTGAGGCATTATTAAAGCCAGTATTGTCATGTTTGCTCTGAAGTCTATCTTCCCCTGCAGAAACACAGCCTGACATTTACATCTCGCTCATCAAGACCAGCCGCCTGCTCGCTGACGAGAGGAAGAGAGAAAGAGGGAGAGGATGAAGACGCTGAATACCAGTGAAAGAGAGAGAAAGCAACTTACAGAGACTAAGAGAATATAGAGAAAGAGAGACAGACAGTGGGGTGGAAAAAAGAGATTGAGAAAGAGATGCATCCAGAATACAAAGCAGGAGATCAAACAGAAAGATGAATAAAAAGACAGCAAAGGACGAGACGGGAAACAAGTGTACGTTATTCACACAATGGAAAAAAGGAGGAAATGACAGAAAAGACGACTGAAAAGAAAGGTGGAGAGATGAAGTGAGAGAGAATGAGCAGGAAGATGGACTATTTAAAGACGAAAGTCTATGGATGTCTGTGTTAGGGGTTTGGAATATAAAAGATAGAATACAATTTATGGTTGATAGAGTTATTGTGGGAGTGTGTCTCTATATACTGTATATGAGCATATGCCTATGTACTATAATGTTGACTCTTACCAAAGAATACACACACACATACTGACATTTTTAGTGAAGATGTGACTCCTGGCAGCAGATTCTGTACTGTCAGCAGTATCACACTCTGTGACACACACACACACACACATACAATTCTCCCTTAAGCAATAACACTGGTGGAACATCCACATCTGTTGTGTTGAATGTGAGTGAAGCCGATGCGGAAGCGTCTTAAAACCTGCATTATCTCTCCTGATCAGTAGGGGGCGACTCCTCTTTTTGCAAAAAGAATTGTATGGAAGTCTATGAGAAAATGACCCTACTTCTCACTTGATTTATTACCTCAGTAAACATGAGTTTTATGATTGCAATTGATATGTAGAAGTCTTCTTTAACACAGCATGATGGTTATTTAGTTAATTATGGTCCCATTTAGAGTCCAATAGACCATGAAGTGGAGTATGCTTTAGGGCGTTTCTACGTCATTCCTCCAGATTCCAAATGTAGTAAAAAGCCAAGATGGAGACGGCTGCATTCCAAGATGGCGAAATTGCCAGACTCAGGCTTCATAACGGCAGTCCACAAACCTATGGGTGACATCACAGTGACTAGATTGTGATTTGGGTTAAAATATCTCAGACGTGGCATTACTTAAGTACGTCAATTCTGTAACAAATTCATCAACACTGATCTCTGACTTCTCTCTGGACATGAACAGTTGTCTCTTGGGCAGAAATCTGTGTTTTAGACCGATCCATCCACCCTGACCTCCTCCCATATGCAAACTTTGTCACACGTTATAGTTTGGCACTTGTCCTGGCTCGCAATTATGGGTGGAATATATATTAATTATTGTCCTTTACTTTTCATAGCTATACCTACAAGCACTGTATGAGAACAGCCTGTAATGTTGCTTTGTGTCTGCAGGACATGTGTCAATGTGGTGTTGTTTTTTAGTTCAAACAAATGAAATAATTAAGCTTGTAAAATGTTTTAATGTCTCTTTTTGTAGGCCGCTAAGGGGCATATAATCACAAAAACAAGCTGTCAGATACACAGCTCCGACACACCGTATATAGTGGGTATGGTGAATATGTTAGGCAGTTTTTTCAGACTCTCTAACCATATCGCGCCATCTAACTTGTGTAAAATGGGTTTAATGGAGGGTTTTCACTGAAATCAGCTGCCTGTGGATTTAAAGATTGAGCTAAAAGAGGCAAATTAATTCCACAGAGATGCAGAGCGGGTGATAATTCTCTGGGGTTCTTTGCGACATGAGACCTTGACATTAATGTAGTCTTTTGATTCATTGCTGCAATCAAAAAAGTATTGATTTTTGAAGCTATTAACCACTCCACTACCACTCTGTAAGATCAACATTATTCCATGTTACCACATTATATAACCACATTAATTCAGATTCAACTGTAGCTTTAGTGCTTCACACACACACACGCACACACACCCACACACATGCACACACCAACCCGCCAATCAAACTGTCAGCCTTCACAAAGAAATTCCACCCACTTCGCTGTGTTAGAAATGTCTGCAGAGAACTCTGAACAAACAGGACGCCTCAGATATACAAATGTGCACACTCACAAACACATCAGGGAGTTGAGTCATAGGAGGGGAGGAGTAACTGTCAGAAAGATGGATGGATGAGACAATGAAAATCAATAAACTGTGTGTGTGTGTGTGTGTGTGTGTGTGTGTGTGTGTGTGTGTGTGTGTATGTGTGTGTGTGTGTGTGTGTGTGTGTGTGTGTGTGTGTGTGTGTGTGTGTGTGTGTGTGTGTGTGTGTGTGTGTGTGTGTGTGTGTGTGTGTGTGTGTGCGCGCGCACAAGAGAGAGACATGTTACATCCATACAAGTGTGTATGACAGATGAAGAATTGCAAAGTGAGGCAGCTGTGTGTGTGTGTGTGTGAGAGAGGGAGACCGAGACTGAAATGTTGTGGGTGTGTCTCGCGCTTAACGAGTTTTTCTTTTTAATTACCTTCGCTTGACCACAGTTTGTTTCCTGGGAACAGAGCCAGAAAATCTTACACACAGACTCACACTAGAGGAACCACATTGATGTTGGCGGAGTGTGAATTTCCTCTGATTGATGCTGATAAAAGCCATGTTCCCCTGAGTTATTTAACACAAAGTTCTTGATACTCTATCCATCGTCTTTAATATCGTCCACCAGTTCATCGTCTGTGAAACTTTGTGGTTTACTGTATCAGCTCATCTTCTTTCTCTCTGTTTGCATCATCCTGTTTGTAGCTCACAGTCTTGCTCCCCTGGGTTCTTGAGGATATTGTCAGCCAGGTGTTAGTCGAACCGCGCGGAAACTCCTGATAGCCAGGAAAAGACGAGCAATGTGACGATGAAGGCTCAGAAAGGTCGTCCAGAATCCCCCCCACCTCCTCTCTAACCCCTAGTAGCAGAGAGTGCAGGGGCAGAGGGGTTGTTTCCTTGAATGCTAGTCTAGTCTGGCTGCATCATTGATGATCTTTTGACAACTTTAGCAAAAGAAAAGGTTTTGGTGAATTACTTTAGATGAAATCAAACCCACTTGTTTTGTCATTGTTTTGTCTTTTCTTTTGATCATGCATCTTGCATTCAGAGCTTTAAATTGGTCTCTTACACGACGGGTCAATACATTGTTTGGAGTTTTGGAATCAGTAATTGCTTTTGGGCTTTTTTCTCGATGTAAAATGGGTTTCCTGTAAAGTCAATTTTAGCATCTCTTACTCTTTGTCCCCCTTTTGAGTCGTCCTCTCTCTCTCTTTCTGTGATGACTTGCGATTGTGTTTATTCAGAACAGAACAGTTATGCATTTACAAAAACAAATGTACCATTTGCGTGCATATATACTTACTATACAAACTCAAACAACACACACACACACACACACACACACACAGTATCTTCCTGGTCTATTCATGGTGTGTATTCCTCATTAGTGTCATTCAGGGTTATTATAGTGATATGAATGGACTAGCAGCTGCTGCTGCAATAAGGGCTCTTTTGAGCTCATTCACTCACCCGCGTGTGTGTTTGTGTGTATGTGCATTTTTGTGTTTGTGTGTGATCAAGGGAGTACGGAGGAGTTTTGGGGTATTTTTTGGCACAAGTGGGTGGTTGGAGAGAAAAAGAAGAGGGGAAAAAAGGTGAGGAAAATGTGTGTGAAGGTGGAAAGAAAAATTCAGGGTGTGTAAGACTTTTGTGTAAAAAGAGAGAGAGAACGATGCAGGCCTATGGGTCGTTTGCACGCATTCTCTCGTATTCCTCTTCCTCTGTCTGTTCCACAGAGATGTCCCCCCCCCCACCCTCTACTCCTCCACGCTCCATTCCTTCCCTCAGACATGTGCCCCATTTTCAATCTCCCCTCCCTTCCTCCCTCTTTTCCGTCTCGCCTCCGTCAATCCTTTTATCTCTTCTTTTAAAAATCTGATTCTGTATTTTTTGGGGGAGAGAGACGGCCTCGTAGTTTTGAAGAAGCTGCAGCTTGGAAACTTTAATCAGAAAGTGAAAGGCTGCATGCAAGAAGATGGAAGGAAAATGCTTATGGTTCATGCCAAATGATGTCCTTGTCCGAATTATTCCTCTTTGGCCGTCAAACTATTCATCATCGACTACGATAACATTGTCTTTATCAAAATAATTGGTGAGATCCGGGAACATTATAAACCACAACAAAGGTCAAGAAAACAGAAATGCAGATTGTAAACAAGCCAGTTTGTTTACAGCATATATAAACCACTTTATTTGCATGTATAACTCTCCCACCACCTCCTCTTCCTTTTCCTCTCTCAAAGCGCTGCTGCTTTTTTTAGACACATGCCCCATTTCCCATCTCCTCTGCCAAAACTCACTTTGTTTACCAAATCAGAATTATTAAGGAAACTTTACAACTTTCAACAAGGAAATAAAACTTTCTCTTGACTTCATATCCAATAAAATGCAATAGAATTGCTCAATTCCACACACTGAGGGGCTTGGCTGCTACAGACAGACTTGGTCTGGTATGCCCAGTAGCTTATGGTGGCTAATTATAGCAAAACCCGCTGTGTGACAGACATTACTGACTTGATGACTCTTCCCACTTTCATATTTAGCATTAATTGCATGATTGTTAACTGTTGCAGCAGAGGCCACTGTCGAACTAAAGTTACATTGCGTCTCTTAAAACAATATGAGTGCATTACATTTTTCAAACATGATGAGCTGCTTTCACTCGTAATCCTTCTAGTGAGGCGATTTATCAGAGCATGTTGAACAGAGTCTAATCCAGTCTGGTTCCTTCTGGTGTGGTTTTTAATTCTTCTAATATTGCTGCTGGTTGTTCTTTGATGACTATTTGTATGACTGGAGTGCAGCGTTGGTATCACACATGATCACGAAACCAGCACTAATTCCGTGAATCAATAAGGAAATGGTTCAAATAGTGACCAAACAGTGAGAAACAATTACTTTAGAATCTATCTAGTCCAGTGGTGGAGGAAGTATTCAGAACTTTGACTTACTTAAAGTTGTAATTTGACAGCCCAGAAGAAAAGTCATGAATTCAATTATCAAAAGTACTCATTATACAGAATGGTGCCTTTCAGAATAATGGATATAACATTATTAGAGTGTAATTGTTCATGCATTAACTGGTAACCATCACTTTAATATTGCAGCTGGTAAAGGTGGGGCTTATTTCGGTAATTACAAAAAATACTCCCGGCTAGTTTCATTTATAATAATACATGACTATAGTTATTGATTAGAATGTATATCAATGGTCTGAATCTGCAGAACAGCTAGTAACTAAAGCTGTCAGATACATTTAGTGGAGTAAAAAGTATGACTTTAAACTCTCAAATGGAGCATGAACAAGGAAATACTCATATAAAACACAAGTGGACAGACAAACAAACTAAACTGGTGCACGACTTGAGTAACTTAGTTTATTTCCACCACTAATCAAGTCCATCTCACTTTAAACATCTCCTCCATGTGCAATCCATTCACCCTGTCATCCAGATTTAGCTTTTTTTATTTTCATTTTATTCAGCATCTGTTTCTGTTGTGGAACAGGTACGTGTAGAAATATGTGTTATAAGAATTTATAAGGTTGCCTAGCAACACAATCTTAATCGTAGTGCACCTGTCGTTCAAATTTGATCTCATGGGAAGATGTATGAACAGCACGTCCCTTTTAAGACATATTTTAAGACATATGACTTTGCATTTAAAGCTCTTTACGTGTCATTTAACGTTCCGTCTCATTTCCAACACACCACTGTACGGCTGCAGTTTTAACCACGTGGTTCATGTTGATAACTCAAACAAAACTACTTGGTTATGTTCAGGCAATAAAACTCCTTGGTCATTTTTCAGAAACCATCATACTTTTGATTGATCAATATGTCAAAGTTTGATGATTGGTTTCACACAGGTCACGTGGCCTGACTCTCGGGACACTGAACATTAATATTGCAGCAGCCTGAAATGATGCGCTAAAAGCAAAACATGAATATTGATGACATGCTAAAGGACGTTACAAATTGTCACATTATTCATACGGCATTTGGTGATACCTGGCTAAAAAAAAAAAATCTGTGTATGCTAGTGGAATTTATATGTATTGGTGCAACTGAGCCTAAGAGTCTGGAACTTAGGTTTGCGTTTTCACCAAACATAAATAAATATGACGATAATGGATGAAAAGTGATTGCTATGCTTAAGACACATTTGAGACACACATTGTTTTAATAGAAGCCTTAAGAGGTGAGAGGCAGAAACCTGATAAATTGATTGAACTGTACCCGTCACTACTGAGGCAGATTATGCAGAACCTGAAGTCAGTTTGCTGGAAAACACACAAGTGACACATTATTTTCACGCGGCGACACAAACATGAACAACAGAGAGGAGATGAGCAGAGATAATCAGCAGGCTCGTAATGGTTTAATATGGCTTCTTACATCACTGGACTGTGTTTAGTACTGAGGCTGTCAGAGGTGATTTCTGTCTGTGTGTGTGTGTGTGTGTGTGTGTGTGTGTGTGTGTGTGTGTGTGTGTGTGTGTGTGTGTGTGTGTGTGTGTGTGTGTGTGTGTGTGTGTGTGTGTGTGTGTGTGTGTGTGTGTGTGTGTGTGTGTGTGTGTGTGTGTGTGTGTGTGTGTGTGTGTGTGTGTGTGTGAGAAAGTTGGATTAAAAGATGTTTCACAAATCTGCAGTTCCTGATCTCAGTGTGTCTCCACTTTGAATTATGAGAATCCCTTTGTCAGTTGGTGTAGCTGCAACCAAATCACTCTGAAGCCACCAGACGCCTCCACTAATCCTGGCCCGACATTTCGCGAGTTTGTTTCCAAAAAAAGATCAGCACCTGCTGAAAACAAAAAAACTAAAGAAACGGCTTCTTGTAACACCTCATTCAGTCACATGTAGGGTGTGAGAACGCCAGGTGGATTCTTTTGATATTTGCTTTATTTATGGAACTTCAAAACATACTGAATACAAACTTAACTCTTAATTTTGAAATGAGAGAACTTCTCACATGGTCCCAATCGTTGTTAAAAGACAGACACACAACTGATTGTGCATAACATTTCATTGTAAAATCTTAAAAAGCAGTATTACAACAGTACTTGTAATACTAAAATGCAAACAATGACCTGAAACCACCTAAATACTAATTGGTCTCTGGGGGTTCCCAAGAAAAAAATTCTATTTATAGCTAATTATAGACTTTGCATTTTGGTGACTTTTAAAGAATTAAAATAACTAAATAAAAACTACACTCTTTATTCGTCCACTAAGATTTCAATACTCAATTAGTAATCTTTTCATGCTGAATGACTTATTTCGAAGAAATGTGGCGTGATTCTTTGTGGAGAAACTCAGTTTTAAAGATATTTTGATTAAATCAAACGATTGATTGGTGTAAGATTTTTTTAATTTGAGCACAGCCCGACCTGCAACATCATTTGTATCTATCTTGTTACTTTATCACCAGACAAGAGTACAGCATAGTTGTCCCTCTGGTGTGAACCTTCTCTTAGTAATCTCCATTTCTCCCTCCGTCTCTAACGGCCCTTTCACTGTGACAATAGCACCACGGCCCTCTGGACCAACGTTTCCTCATACGATGGCTTGTATTATGTAATATATAAAGGAACTCCTCGGTTTCCGTGCGTTTTATGATGAAAGCCAACACTTGTCAATTTCATCTTGTTACATGCACACAATCTTTTCAAAATAAACTACCGTCTCCACAGGAAACTCAGTTAGGTTTAGGAAAAGATTGGGAAATACTTAGTCTGAGGCAACAAAACAACTTAGTTAGGTTTAGGAAAAAACACCCGTTGTTTGAGTTAAAATAACAATTGAAGTGCCGTAACTAATTATGAAAGTCAGGTGACATTGACTTCTCGTTTCACATTGGAAAAGGACAGCGGTCTCCTGGCTGAAAGATCGGTATTTGTTGGACCCATCCTCCTCCCCCCCTTGCCCGCCCTGTGTGGAAGGGGGAATGAAAATAATTTCCATTGTTGACCAATTGAGGACATTTTCTAGCTTTTTAATTTTTAGTCTACCAAAAAGAAAAAAGTTCAGGTTTGGGCGATGAGGATTTATTTGACGTGAATGTAAATGAGAAACAGATCTCCATGTTTGCTGAAATGTGGGTCAGTATCCATGGCGACTGTTTGATGGGGGAGGGGGATGACATTTTGTGATGCTTAAAGAACTATACACTGAACTGTGTGTGTGTGTGTGTGTGTGTGTGTGTGTGTGTGTGCGTGTGCGCGTGCGTATTTGCTGTATGCTGCTGTCGCGATTTTCAAGCATCTCCAATATTTCACCAGTGACGTATTTCCACAAAGGAGATAATCGAGTTCTATTGGTGAGCAAAATGAAAATATGCCAAGAAGACGGTTTGAGGCAGGAAATATGACTACTGCCTGAATACAGTCTTCCTGAGTGTATACTTAGATATTTAACACATCACCCATCTGCTTTCAAACAGCCTCCCTCCGGTGCTGCTGAGCTCTTGGCTTCAGAACGATGAATTCCTCATACCAGCGTTTCTAAGTTTAATCTCTTTTACTACATGTCATTTAAAAAGTCTGCTTCAGGCTGGTTGTGTGATTGCGACTGACACCTGCTGTTGTGGTGCAGTGCGTCCATGGGCTGTGGGGACAAAGAATATCCTTTGAGAATATTCGGAGGCTACCAAATATATATATTTATGTTGTTCCCGAAGTTTGACATAATCATCAAATAAATATCCTTCTAAATGTATTTGTTGCTGCTCATGAGAGGTGTGTAAATGTGAAGAAATCAACAACAAAAATCATATAGTATTATACTGAGCCTTTTTTTTAGATTATATATTGTATATATTTGCAACTTGTTTTTAAAGTTTATTGTCTTCAGGAGGAACTATATGCTCCAACAGTATGTGTGCTGAGACCCACGGGCAGGTTAGGAAGTCAGAGAGATGCAATAACAGGTTGGTTTGGGTCATTTTGTGAGGTTTGTTAACATTAAACAAAGTGTACTGGAGAGCACACATCAGTTTTTCACAGGCTTGGGGGAAAAAAAAGATAAGGGTGATGCAAATTCTCTAGACCAAAGAAAGAAAAATGTGAACATTCATTTTAGAGTGAACATTCATTTTAGTTTTTATTCCAGCATTTTTTAAGCTTGCACTGATTGGCCTTTGGGTGGCGACACAATTAACAGTTTAATTGCCATGACATCGAGCAGTTTATCTGAAACTTCAGAACCACCTTGTTCTCACTTCCTTCTGGCTTTTTTAAAGCGGCTCTGATTGGCCTGAGGGGGACACAGCGTTTATTTACTCATTACTGATTGGCCGAGGGGGTGCCTGCATCACTTGCAAGAGGGATGAAATGTATATTCTGACACGCATAAAAATATGCATCGCAACCACAAAACATACACACACTTCCTCTGACGCACACAGACGCTCTTTGTTCTTCTCCTTGGATTTCTTCCCCTCGTCATTCAAACACACAACTTAAAATAACTCTCTCTCTCTCTCTCTCTCTCTCTCTCTCTCTCTCTCACACACACACACAGCTCAGTTGAGTGGCTATGTGGAACAGCAGCTTGGGGATAGACAACTGAACACTTTGAGTGACACATGGATATTTATAGTGTGTGTGTGTGTCAGACAGCAGGTGATGGGCGTTGAATTAATAGCAACTCCAGATTTAGTGTACTGTATATGGGTGCGCCTGTCTTTACATTTGTGCACGTGTAACACTTAGAAAGATAGTGTGTGCATGGTGTTTAGGTTTCGCTGTCCAATATAGCTTTTCCCAACACACCGCTACCATGGTTACGCAGGGATATAAGGTGCCACAGAGACAAACAGAAAGACGTTTTGTACCATGCGCGCTGCCGATCACCTGGTTGTCGCTCTTTCTCCCACAACAGACACACAGACACACACACAAACACACACACACACACACACACATACTCACACACAGATGACGGATTGTGATCAGTGAACAACCCACCATTTTTATTTAGTCTTGTGTCTGAAACACAGAAGTAGTTCAAAGTGCTTCAACCTGCAGTCATATAATTTTAAACAAATCCACTCATTTATTTCAACTATAATCTTATTGACAAGATCAAACTATGCTTTTACCACCATGGATCTATATAGACATTATTATAGGCCTATTATTTGGCTAACATTTCATACCAGGAAGCAAAGAAGCACGTTGCATCAAAAAAACAGGTCCCTGAGCTTCAGTACCTGCAGCGTCATGAAGTTTATGGTGTTTTGCACTTTGCATCAGACAATTTAACTCAACCTGAAAAGCCTTTTAATCAACTCCCACAATGTCGATATACAATGTCTTGACAAGATGCATAAACTTGGCGTTTTCAGCTCTCTACTCTAAATCTGCCATGAGAACACCATCGTGTACTGTTGATGCAATGATTATTTTAGGTCACCAGCACTCAACGAGCAAGAGGCATCAGAGTTTTGGAGCTGAATTATAAAACATATATAACAATGATCCTGTTTTGAGGAAATTGGGCCACAGAAAAATTGGGATAGGGCAAAGAAAATGGAGTGTGTATATACGATTATATAATCACAACAGTTTCAGTATAAAGGTATGAAAACAAGCCTTTTTATGTGAGGTAATTGAATGTTTTTTTATGTTCTAATCTTTTTAATTATTTGGGTCCCTGTGAGATTATTTTATTTATTTTGTTCCATTCCTGTTCTTTTCATGTAAAGCAATTTGTACTAGCAGCTTTTAGATGAATACGATTAAAAAGCAAAAGGACTGTTTTTAATAAACCTTGTCTCACTGCAGAGGAAGGTAGGACAAGTGGGAAGGGAACAGCCATTGGTTCATCAGTTGTAAACTGGGAATGATGATAAAATGTTTTTGGGCTGACCCTTAGCTGCAGGAGGCCAAGCAGGAACTCAGCCTCATACAGTGATTAAATGTTGTAAAAGTAATGAGAGGAGATGAGAGGAGATGAGATGAGAGGAGAGGAGAGGAGAGGAGAGGAGATGAGAGGAGATGAGATGAGATGAGATGAGATGAGATGAGAGGAGATGAGAGGAGAGGAGAGGAGAGGAGAGGAGGAGTGGTGGTGCCCTTTTCCACCTGAAGCAAATTGGTGAAAGATGAAAGAAAGGAAGGAAATATGGAAAATGAACAAAGGAAGGTATAGGGGGGGGTGAGGAAGGAATGGCAGGGGGAAGGAAGAAAGGGAGGCAGAAAAACAGATGGGAGGTGGTAAGGAAGGTGAAGAGGATATTGGAGGAAGGAAGGATGGTGAAGAATGAAAGGTGGGGGAGAAGGAAGGAGAAGAAGTAAGAGACAAAAATGGATTAAAATAAGAAAGGGAAGATTGAAAGAATCAAAGAGGAGAAACCAGAGAATCAGACTGAATTGTCTTTCAGCCTCACATCATGTCCGTGTGAGCTGCTTTACGTCATGGTTACCAGAGAGGGGCCGAGCAGCAATAGGCCCCCACTTTACCGCACCGTCCCCCTTTCTTTTGAGACCGCAACTCACTTTATATGCTTCTGTATTGCAACATGGTAAAAATACTTTTTAATTATTACCGTCCACCCCGGGCATTTATAGACTGGGTATATTAGAGGCATTTTTTTTCTTGCACATCTAAAGACATACTCGCATTTTAATCTGTTGGCCGTGTCTTAGCTCTGTCTCACAGGCGTAATTCCTGCAGTGTTTATTAACGTCCATGTTTTTTATCCTCTATTTTTTTTCGCAATGTGTGCGTAAACAGGAGGTTGATGGCTAATAAAAACACAGAATAATATATGTAATCCACATTTTGCAGAATGTGCTCGAGTGATGCACAGGTCAGGATTTTATTAAGTCACCGTAACCAGAATCTGCAAACAGTAAACGTTATGCATTATAGCAGTTGTCAGGACTGAGCACTCCTGCGCTCTTCGGGGCCTCAGAGTCCTCTCTTTCTCTTTCTCCAACACCCAGTTGTGGGCTAAATAAACAGACAGATGTGTTCCAAGCGGTGGCCTATTGTTGAATCACAGTAGAAGAAGAAGCTATTCATTGAAGACATTAACTGTATCTCTCTCTCTCTCTCTCTCTCGTTGATGGATGCAGAGCACTGCTAAAGCACAGCATCATGTCGCGCTGGTCTGAGTATTGTGTTAAGTTTGCTTTTTGATGTTCGACAAAGCAAATGTGACTTTTTGTTGGTGTTAGTTTGCAATGTGCCTGTTTAGAACAGGGCTTTTGTAACATTTGTTTATTTGATTGGAATTATATTGATTTACGTGTTAATCGGAACACAATTTGTAGAGCTGTTTTTATCTCATTCACACTGGAAATCTGGAACAGAAAGAAAACGTCTAAATGCTATATTATCATCAGCCATCATTAAACACAACACCAGAACCTATAGCCAAAAAGAGAAAGAAACAGAAACAACGATAAATGAGAGGCGAGCAAAACAGAAAGAGGAAAAGGGAAAGAAAGATGCAGAGACAAACAATTAGCAAAGAGGGAAAGAACAAAATAAGGATAGGAATTTGAATCTAAGCATCCATCTCTCTTTCACTGGCCCATTATTGTTTATTTCTCTCTGTAATAAATATCTTACCCTCTCCATCCATCCTGGTCTCTGATCGTTCCATAAACAGTGATTGATCAGCGCAGGCAGCAGCTCACCGATCATCTCCTCCTTCATTCCTCTTTTCTCCTTCCCTCCATTACCTTTTCTTCTCTCCCTCCATTACCTTTTCTTCTCTCCCTTCATTACCTTTTCTTCACGCCATAAATCTCCTCACCTTTCCTCTCCTTCTCTCTCTTCTGTTCCTCTTCACCTTCTTCCTCCTCACTTTATCACTTCTTCACGTCTTTTTTCAACTGGCTTTTTTTTGTTGTCCTTTGCTTTTTTTTTTCTTTCCTCTTCACCCTTTTTTACCTTTCCCTTCTTTCTCCTCCCTCCTTTCCTCTCTTCAGGCTCTTCTTCAACTTGTCATCTCGGTTTTTGTCTGTGAGTTTCTGGTTTTCTTCTTCCTTTTGATGCCCTTTCAATTTCTTGAATTTTTTTCTTTCCTCCTCTTTTAAACCTTCTAGGTTTTCCTTTTGGTCCTCTTTCTTTTCCTATTTTGATTTCAATTTGTTTTCTTTGCTTCACTTTTCTTTCTTTTTTCTCCTTTCTTAACCTCTTTTTTCCTTTATCTTTCCTTTGGCTTAATTCCTCCTCCAATCCATTTCTATTTCATTAAATTGTATTTTTTCTTAACTATTTTCCTTCCTTGATCTATCCTCTTCTTTTCCTCCCTCTTTCCCCCCTCTGCTTTTTCCGCCTTCTATCCCCTTTTCTTTATTTCCTTGCATTTGTCCTGTTTAATTCCCATCTTTATTTCCTTCCCTTTCCTCACTCTTTTTCTCTGTCCCGTCCTTTCACCCATTGTTTTCCTCTCTCCTTCCTTACCCCTTCTCTCTTGTTCCTCCTCTTTCTTTTCTTTTTACTTTCTTCTCATCCTCATTTCCAATTTTAAATGTTTCCCTCATTTAAACCCTCTAAGACCCACATTATGACCATACCTGAATGTGTTTTGCAGTCTTATCAACTTTTCCCCAGCGTCTGTTTTGTGTATCAGTTTCTGCTCGCGACATATATACTGTCTTTTCAGAATTTTCTTCTGTGATCACATGAAACGTACAGTTTGCGCTCATACACGTAATTTTTTTCAGAAAAGAAACATTGGCAACTAAATTGTTTGGTAAGGCTTATGAAAAGATTGTGGTTTGGTTTAAAATAACTTAGCAAAATCCAACGCTATCAAACTGGCCGTGACGCAACCAAAACCGGTAAAATGAGGCGTTGACTCAGTTTCACACAGGACATGAACAGCGATCTCCTGGGTGATAATCAATTCAATTAAAATCACGACAGAAGTTATTTAATTTTTCCCTAGCCAACATAATCCATCACAATTTGGATTACTTACTTCCCAAATCTCACTGCAAGAAATCCTCCTCTCATCAGCCCGACTCGGGCGCAGTTTGTCATAATTTTTTCTCTACATCATTACCTTGAAAAATCTTCTCGAAAACGGCATATATGGCCTTTTTTTTATAACTTCTTGCAGTGGTTTTATTGACTGAAGTAAAGGGCTTGCATGGGCAAAAAGGGAATTGGCTGTAAGCGCCGTTTCTCTATTTCAACTGGAAAACATTTCATGTCTCAAGCTCCAACCATTAAGGAGTAATGACGCTGTAAAGACACTGAAACACAAACATTGGGATCCAGATGACAATAATAGATTAATAGATCGTATTAGAATCGAGATTACGTTTCCTTTTAACCTTTAGATCTCCCTCTGCTCCACTCTGCTCCTGTTTCTTCCTCCTCCTTTTACCCCTCCTCCTCCCCCTCCCCTTCATTTTATCCTTGAAGTCGTCACACAGCAGAACAACGGCTCTGAATTTTGTACAACTCCTGAATCACGGATGGGAGAGAGGGAGAGCTGCAGAGAGATAAAAGATCAAACTTGAGCCCTTGAGTCAAGTGATAACATCTCCCGCTCTCTCTCACGCGCACATGCACGCACGCACGCACACACGCACACGCACACACACGCGCACGCACACTTTCCAATTAAACACTTCGGCACTCGACGTGGTCTTATCTGATCGGCAGCTTTGGCAGCAGCGATCAATGCTCGTTTGCCTCCGTTTTACACAATCACACACACACACACACACACACACACACACACACACACACACACACATCATGTCCTCCCTTCCTTTCTCTCCTAGCTCTCTACATCATTCGTTCACTTTTTCCTCCTTCTCATCTTCTCTGTCTCCTTTAGCATTTCTCCATATGTTAACCCTTCCATTCCTTTTCTTCTTCTGTCCTCCCATCATACTCGCACATAATCTATCTCATAACCTCGTTTTTTCTTCTTTTCTTCTCCACTCTTCTTTTCTTCTTGTTGTCTTTCTCTCTTTCCTCCCCTCACACCCTCCCATACTCTCACATTCTCCTCTCTCTGTGCTGGGTTTCTCAGTGTGGCAGTCTAAGTAGGTCGGTGTTGACAGCTGAGCTCCACACAGACAGAGAGGCGACATTATTTCTGCTCTGTGTGGGCTTCCATACAAACACTCACTCACTGTTAGTGGCTAAACCTCTTCGCTCTCGGTATACAGATCTATGGGCAGATCTAAATCACCCAAACCCAGAGGAGCCTATGAGGTGGATATGGTCCAGGCTTTGTAGTTCTCCTTGGCTCCACATCAGTCTGAACTCTACAGGTCCTGACATCTATGCAACGTTTAGCTGGGACCCAACAGGACCTGTCAAGGCCTCTGAGAAGTTGACTTAATGAGAGGTTGGGAAACTGTGGCTGACACTCTGCAGATGAAAAGCACCAGTAACGATGGAGCTTATCAATACTTAATACTGAGTTTTGGAACTGATCCCTACCGTCAGGTAACGTAAAAAGTGTAAAAGGCTCTCGCTAGGAAGAGGTCGCTCCCTTTGTAGATATAAAAGGCTCTTTCTAAGCTAACAAAAAACAATGATTCTTAGTTTCAGGTGATTATCCACTAATGAAAACATAGTTATGAATATTGTGTGAATATGTATCTGACAATAAATCTCTTTAAATGTAACACTGTTCCTATAAACACCAAAAGCACTCTGGTGGAACCAGATATACATTCTTTAATATGGGATGTAAAAGGCACAATTTGTTTTGCCGGAGAGCTGCTTTTATTGTGTGTGTGTGTGATTATATTTCCCCCATGGGTAAATGTGCATGTATTGAATTATAGTTAGGCTGTGTGTATCTGCCTGCATGTATACGATGTGTGTTTTTTCCGCATGTGTGTGTGTGTGCGTGAGATGTAGGGTGGAACAGAGCCCAGGGCAGTCCTATGTGTATTCAGTGTGTTTAATTTTGAGATTTTTGACAGCTGCATTATTCACAGACTAGCAGGAGGTTGACTGTTCTAACCTCCATCCACCCACTGCAGGGGGCTTGTCATCCCGTCTGGGGGGGGGGACTGCTTGTGCTCTGCCATGATGCTGACACAGTAACGGATGCCTGTGTGGCTCCATACCACCAGTACATTTTTAAATATTCGGCATCTTTAAGCTGCTTTGTGTACCAGTTTACAGGTAAAACAAATACGAACCCATTCAAAGTGAGGCTGCAGTTTATTGTCATTATTTGAAAGTCTGGCCCTCACATCAACTGCGTAGAGAAGTCCTGGCCCTTGGACAAACGTAGTTGATGACCCCTTCTTTATTGTGTAACGTCAGCTCAGCAGCAGCATCGGTGCAGCAGACTGAACATGGCGCCATATAACCCAGAGCGAGCTCTGAAGGAAGGAAGGAATTCAAACAAAAAATGCCACATCCTCCAGTTGCCAAATGCACCGTAACATTCATTTATTGATATATATATATATATATATATATATATATATATATCAATAAATTAATGTTATATATATATATATATATTATTTAGTTATTGCACAACATCTTCCAATGTGACTCAGCCAATCAGAAGTGTGAACCAGCACAGTCTGTTTCATAAGAGACATTTGATCATGGAGTGTGTATATGTACACACACAGAGAGACATGCACACATGGAGAGGCAATAAATGCCACTGATTGCTGGCGTGATAATGGGCAGGTTGAGAGTCTCTTCAGACAAGTGATGAAGGTTAAAGAACTCTCTCTCTCTCTCTTTCTCTCTCTGTCTTTCAGTATCTCTTTTTTTCTTTCTCTCTCTCGCTCTCTCTCTTTCTCTCTCTCTCTCTTTCACTCTCTCTCTCTCCCTCTCTCTCTCTGTTTCTTTCTCTCTCTCTCCTGCTAATTGCTGATATATTCACCTGATCTGTAGAAATTTGCTGCGGATGTGCCCGAGTCAACTAATAGATCAGCGGGTCTCTAAAGTCCTGATGCTGCTACCAATTTATCACCGTGGAGACTGACGAGGGGGAGGGTCAGAACTCCAGTCGAGTCTTTGATAAAATGCAGGGACGGGTTATTAATAAACACCTCTCTCTCTCTCTCTCTCTCTCTCTCTCTCTCTCTCTCTCTCTCTCTCTCTCTCTCTCTCTCTCTGTGTTTCCATTTCCTCCCCCTGCTCTCCTTTCTCTCGTCAATGGAGGATTTACAGTAATGGCCTGGCTGTCAGTAATGTCACTGTGGTTAAGATGTAGTTAGAACATCAGAAACCATACAGAGATGTCATTAGTCTGGTGAGCAGTAGATATAAAAATAATCATTATGAAGTAATTGAGTGATTTAACATCATAACAGCCTCCTGGTGCCAACTATCCACTTCAGTTATCATCATTGTGTGTATAATATTCTCATTTGTTTTCCAAGAGGTAAACAAGTCATTAATTATTCCTGACTCTAAAATCTGTTTCCTGACCTTTGTTTACTTCATCTCTCTGTGTCTTGCGCCTGCTGATCAATTTCAAGTCAATGAGCCGTAATGATGAGAAATCTGCGGACAGTGAATTGATGCCTCAACTTTGCCAATAATTATTATAATCATGATCGTAATTATAAAAGCGGAAAAGCTCATCATTCAAATGCTCATAACATCTGCTCACAACAACAACAACAACATAACCTTTACAGTCATGATGACATTTCTTATATTTGTTTGACATCACAAAGTATTCTATTCAGAAATAGTTGAAGCTGAAGCTCACAGTGGGACAAACCAGTTATTGGACTTTTATGGTATTTTTGGTCCAGTTCGTGTACAACTTTCCTGGGACTTTCTGGCCCTATGTGGTTGTTGAACATCTCATTCCCAAACCCGAGTATACGAAGTACAAGGCGACCATATATACACTACCATTCAAAGGTTTGGAATCAGTTTTTGTCAAAAACAAACGGTATAATTTAGACACCAAATGTATTATTTACATTAGAAATAGTTTTTAGAATGAGAATACTGTTGGAACATCAAATTGGTTTTCCAGTCAAGAAAAGTAAGTTAAAGTTACAAAGAAAATACAAGTAAAGTACAAGTACCTCAAATGTGTACTTCAGTACAGTACTTACATTCCATCACTGCTTTTCTGGAACTACATTGAAAATAGTTTCATTTTGAGGACACAATAATCCCACAGCTTCCTGTTTGGACCGGGCTGATGTTCAAAGAGCTGCTGGTGATTTTAGTTAAATTGCCAATATTTGCCTCTATCCTTTTTGCTGCTGATCGCTGTATTTCTGTTGACCTTTAAAATGAATTTAAAGGAGATACAAATGAAGTGTGTGAGTCTCTCGCTCCTCGAGTTCATTCTTGGCTCAACATCACACTTGGCAGAAATTCTCCAAAGACTCTACTCTCGCTCTTTTCACAAATGTTCAGGCTCTCAGAGGTCCAACTGTGGCCTTGTAGATAGTCGCCTTGAGTTTTAGACCAGAGGAAAGGAAGGAGGAGGATGACAAGGAATAGAGAAGGAGAAAGAGGAGTGACGGAGGTGAGAGTAGAGGGGGGGGGGGAGACGATTCATATAGATTGTATAGATTGGAAGCTGGAGGAAGAGAGAACGCCCGGGGGAAGAACAAAATAAATTGGTTGGCGAGCGAGAGAGAGAGAGACAATAGCTGCATGAGAGAGAAACACAATAAGAGATAACAAGCAAAGAAAAATAAAAGGATTATGATTAATACCGCTAAGGTAGTCAAAAAGCTCCTTGGTGGCAAGGCGCCAGGGGTGGATGAGATCCGCCCTGAGATGCTGAAAGCGCTGGACATTGTTGGGCTGTCTTGGTTGACACGCCTTTTCAGTGTCGCATGGGGGTCGGGAACAGTGCCCATGGACTGGCAGACCGGGGTGGTGGTTCCCATCTTCAAGAAGGGGGACCGGAGAGTGTGCTCGAACTATCGTGGTATCACACTGCTCAGCCTCCCGGGAAAAGCTTATGCCAGGGTGCTGGAGAGGAGGCTCCGACCGCTTGTCGAACCTCAGATTCAGGACGAACAGTGCGGATTCCGTCCCGGTCGTGGAACAGTGGACCAGCTCTTTACCCTCGCAAGATTACTGGAGGGGTCCTGGGAGTTTGCCCAACCAGTTTACATGTGCTTTGTAGACCTGGAGAAGGCTTTCGACCGGGTCCCTCGGGGGTTTTTGTGGGGGGTGCTGCGGGAGTATGGGGTGCCGGACCCGTTGGCACGGGCCATCCGGTCTCTGTACGCCTGCAGTAGGAGCTGTGTTCGTCTCCTCGGTAGTAAGTCAGACACGTTCCCGGTGGGTGTTGGCCTCCGCCAGGGCTGCCCTTTATCACCGGTCCTGTTCGTGACCTTCATGGACAGGATATCTAGGCGCAGCCAGGGGGCGGAGAGGATCCGGTTCGGGAGTCTCGGGATCGCCTCTCTGCTGTTTGCGGATGATGTGGTCCTGTTTGCCTCCTCGGACCGTGACCTCCAGCATTCACTGGGGCGTTTTGCAGCCGAGTGCGAAGCGGCAGGGATGAGAGTTAGCACCTCCAAATCTGAGGCCATGGTGCTCTGCCGGAAACCGGCGGATTGCTCCCTCCAGGTGGGGGCAAACTGCCTGCCCCAAGCGAAGGAGTTCAAGTATCTCGGGGTCTTGTTCACGAGTGAGGGTAAGGTGGAGCGGGAGATCGATAAGCGGATCGGTGCGGCTGCAGCAGTAAAACAGGCGCTGTACCGGTCCGTCTTAGTGAAGAGGGAGCTGAGCCTGAAGGCAAAGCTCTCCATTTACTGGTCGGTCTACGTTCCAACCCTCACCTATGGTCACGAACTCTGGGTCGTGACCGAAAGAACGAGATCTCGGATACAAGCGGCCGAAATGAGCTTCCTCCGTAGGGTGACCGGGCTCAGCCTTAGAGATAGGGTAAGGAGCTCGGACATCAGGGGGGAGCTTGGAGTCGAGTCGCTGCTCCTTCGTGTCGAAAGGAGTCAGCTGAGGTGGTTCGGGCATCTAGTCAGGATGCCTCCTGGACGCCTCCCATTAGAGGTTTTCCGGGCACGTCCAACTGGTAGGAGGCCCCGGGGAAGACCGAGGACACGCTGGAGGGATTATATATCCCGGCTGGCCTTGGAACGCCTCGGGATCCCCCAGAATGAGCTGGAAAGTGCTGCGGGTGAGAGGGAAGCCTGGGTCGGCCTGCTGAACCTGCTGCCACCGCGACCCGACCCCGGATAAGCGGGTGATAATGGATGGATGGATGGATGATTAATACCCAGAGAAAACATACCGAAAAAAGGTAGAGGATGAAAGAGAAAGGCCCAATCAACAAGTAAGAAATACGGCAAGGGATTGTTAGAAAAAGTCTAAACGGATAAATAGTTAGAACAGAGATAAGAGTGTCAAAACAGGTACCGAACAAAAGAGTAGAGGAATAAAACACATGACAGACAACAAACGAGAAACAATAAAGAGATGATGAGGGAATTAAGAGGTAACCAGACTTACACTGTGTCTCAATTAAAATACTTTTGTTAGTTAGCCTATACACCTCCATGTAGTACAATGTAGACTGTGTGCTTACTTTCAACGGGGTTGTGATGTCTCATATCAAACAGGCCGGTTGTGCACTTACTGGAAATGATGGTCACAATGTTTGAACGCTGCTTCTTTGTCTTCTTCATCTTCTTTTTCCTTTTAAATGGCAAATTGCAACCGGACAGAGTTTTACCGCAAACATTTGACAATTTACGCCCCTCCAAAATATGTGCCTGCTTGCATTCGAAGAGTGCAGTCCATGTTCACTGGAGCAAAACACAACCGACAGCTTCCTCGCCATTTTCACAAGATGGCGGTCCCTACACATCCACTACGAAGCCAACATGGAGAGGTTGATTGCCCAGTGTTCCCCACTCTTTTTTACTGTTATGAGTAAGGGACAGAGATAAAAGAGTGAAAGTCAAAAATAACAGATACAGTGGTGGAGATTAAGATAGAGACACAGACATATAGGGATTGAATGGAGGACTGTCAGTAGTGCATGGACAGCAAATTATTTGCAGAGATACAGATTTCCAGGCTGCCTCGTTGGCCTTCCTGTGTGTGTGTGTGTGTGTGTGTGTGTGTGTGTGTGTGTGTGTGTGTGTGTGTGTGTGTGTGTGTGTGTGTGTGTGTGTGTGTGTGTGTGTGTGTGTGTGTGTGTGTGTGTGTGTGTGTGTGTGTGTGTGTGTGTGTGTGTGTATACAATTCTAGGTTATTTTTATCCCTCTATTTAAAATCTGCTTGAAATGCAGAAGCGCAGGAAGTGAGTGTCGTCTCACTTTTCCTCCTGCGAGCTTCCTCTCTCCTCATCCGTCCTGCTGCACTACGTCTACTGTCTGCCATCCTTTCACTCCCATGATGCCTCACTCTTTCCTCCAATACACACCAACACCAGACACATTTCTGCCACATTTTGTTTACTCTGCCATCTGAGATGTGAGTCATTGAAATTAAGCAATGTCTACTTGACGAACCCTGCATCACAGATTCTTACCTCAGAGTGGTTTTAAGTTTTTTTTTAAAATGTCAAACACCTCCAATGTTACGAAGACTATTTCTTTCTTTTTTTAACTGTAATGAATCAAGTTCCGCACAAATATGAAGCAGGTTGTCTGCAGCAATTTTGTGACCCCCTCAGATTTGTCTTGAGCACCTCTTGGACCAGTCATGTAACCATCCACAGCGCAGTTTGTGTTTACTTGTTGTTCACCATCAGCGTAAAACCACCTTTATAAACGTTATCTTGTGTTTTTCTGTAACACTCCTGTTACTGACCGCTCTTTATGACAGACCTTGTGCTGCACCGGCAGGTTAAAATATAACCTCCGACAAACAGACCCATCTCAGATCTTTGAAAGGCGCTGCCTCGTCAAATGTATCTCCCAAAAACGAGGGATTTTCTGCAGCGTGCGCTAGTTGACCAGCTGTAACCTGGCGACCAATGTTGTCGCTGACGCAAAGGAAACAGCAAAACAAAAGCACAACAGAGTTAGACTGGGACAGGTGAGAGCAAAGGTCTCTCCCAGGAGATTCACACATCATTCTCAGGTGTTTTTATCTCCCAGGAGAACAGTGTGATGAGGGCTCATATTTCTCCTGGAATATGTCATTTTGATTTTTATACACATTTATTGTACACATTTGTGTTTGAATTTAGACTGCTGCAAGAAAAAGAGTTTCTTTTGCATTAGTGATGCACTGCCTCTCCCTTACTGTGCATTAGTGTGAACTAAAAGCCTTGTTGACTGCTATCCTGTTGTTTTTCACATTTTTATAAGTCATAACTCCCTGTATACATACAGTATAGAGCTCATCAGTGAGTTCCTGGAAGTTCTCTATAATATGTTTTGAGGCAAGAAATAATCCAGGCAGTTACTGAATATTTCTTCAATTTAGACAAAGATTATGGGAGAAGAGTCGCCATTCACAATGATTTATGGAATATACCTTGTATCTTTGCCTATAACATTAGTATACATGTACGTATATGGTATTGATGCTTTTGTATAATACTAAAATACCAATCTCAATCCTACATTATTTGATACCCTCTCGTTGCAGTCATCGATCGCCTTGCTGTGACGAGATGTTTTTCATATCAAACAATGTATTTCTTTATTTCAGGTGACAAGCCATTAACATCCCCATTGGCTTTAGCAGGACCTTAATTAATTATGCTGCTGATGCTGTTAGAAATTGTACTTTCCTTTATGAATCTCCAAAAGCAAGACTTCAGTATAAAGACATATGGAGCTGGACCTTTATGGTATTATTATAGGATGGATCATTTACAATTCTCATTTAGCTGTGTTTATCATTTACAAAGAGGCCCTCCAAAACAAAGTCAGGGAAAGAATACGAAATATGTCTTGCATTCGGTCAAATGTACAGATTCTACTTTGTTCTATTAGAAGTCTGTGTAATGTCATGTAACTGTATGTTCTGAAAGAAGTGGAGATGCAGGGCTGATAAAGAAGCATCAAGTATCACTATTCTAAACCTCTCTCGCCATCAGGTACATCCACGCTCTCTACCTTGGTGCCCAGAGCCGTTGGCACAGCAACGGGCCACGTCGCCACTTCCACTGGCGGCTGATGTTTGAGAGTGCTGACATCACCATGCTGCGCCTCCTGGAGGCCTTCCTGAAGTCGGCTCCGCAGCTCGTCCTCCAGCTGAGCATCATGATCCACGGAAACATCGTCCTCCCTCTGCAAGGTGAGTGGCATGCGCCTCCTGCTTCCTTGTGAAAAGTGTCAACCATCAAAAGCAGGTTTCACTGAGGAAATTGCACTCAAACTGAAATGTTATAACACAGCTATATCGCAGAGTCAGAAAATACGATAGAGAACTATGTACATATTATTTTATTGGATCAATTGTAATTTATGTTTTTTTCAAAGGCTTCCCCAGAGAGAGAGAGAGAGCACGATTATATAAAGTGTGTGTGTCTGTGTGTGTGTGGGTGTGTGTGTGCAAGAGTAAATGCTTTATTCCTGCACCTTTTACAAGAAGCCTTTGATGAATTAAACAAAACTCTCTCTCTCTCTCTCTCTCTCTCTCTCTCTCTCTCTCTCTCTCTCTCTCTTATACATGGCGGCACCGAAGTGAATTGTACAAAAAACACATATGAACACTTAAACACACACACAAGACCAACAGAAAAGCTTACAAACTGTGATATGCATAACTTGTTAAGTCCACTCTCATATTCTATGAGGGGACACGGGGACAGTGACTAACTCAAACATCTCAGTCTAGCCACGGTACAAAATATAAAGGGGAGCCAGGGAGCGCTTGGCTCCTCTTATTAAGACATGAGGTCCTTTTGAAAACATGATAAGTGAAAACTTGACGGTCTCTAAACTACTGACAATAAGCTATTTTTGCCATGCATTTCAATGTTTCTGTATCTTCATCACCATGGAGCATGCATAAAATTAGGCTATTATTGATTGTATGATTCGTTAAGGGGGGTAATGCATCAACATTTCACGTTGATATGCTATCCTTGCCATCACAAGCAAGGCACGGGGACGCAATATCAAAACTGTTATATGTTTTGTAGACAGCAGCATTGCGATATGTCAAAAAGAAGAGACATGGGCAATACAAAATAAAAAGAGCTTCTCCAAAACCCATGGTATTCAGTAGTATAGCTTAACGGCATGCATGGCATGAGCAGCTACTCATTTCAGTGCAACTTTTGTCATCCGAACATGCCAGGATGCATCAATTATCAAGTCTGTGCACGCCGGATCAACCAGACCAAATGTAGAGGTGGCTCGGCTCGTATTAAGTTCAAATCTCAGTGAGGTGTGGACAGCATGTCAACCGGACAATTTATCAAACGTAGGTCTCTCATCATCTTCTCCGCCCACACAGGGGTTAACCCAGCTGCCATGATGCTGTTCAGCGTGGTAATGTTAACACTACTGTTTGTCAGGTCTGAATATCTTTTTGCGTTTACTGCCACAGAAGAGAAATAATGCTCTCGTTCAATCGGTCTGCATGAGCAACAGCAGCCGGCTGAATTACTTTAACTCCTGCAGAAAATCTCATCGCTCACCATATGACATTTTAAAATGAGTTTGGATCATGATAACCTTAGTCGAAATGTGATTCTCACCCTAAAACCTTGTCTTAAATATAAATATAAACATTAATATTTATGTTTCTAAATATGAGCATTTACATTATACAATACGGACTCTTCCACGTAGCGTATGTCCCCTTGGTGCTGATATAGGTAGCACTTATAGGTAGCACTTAAATGCCGTAGTAGCACTTAAATGTCCCTTACCGATAGCACTTTAGTAGCACTTAAATGGCACTTACGGATAGTACTTTGTAGTTTAACTTTATTGAAGAAATTGTACTTGCTTGATTCTTGTTGTTCTGAGTTTGGACTCATGGTTTAATGCACTTATTGTAAGTCGCTTTGGATAAAAGCGTCAGCTAAATGACATGTAATGTAATAATGTAATATGACTCATTGATCAGCCAACCAATCAAATTAACCAACAACCTCAGTTCTGCCAATTAATCCTTCAAGTCATCTGCTCATACAAATCCCAAACATGTGCTGGTAATAGTTGGGATTTGCTGGGTATTCCAAGCATAACAAAGTGCATCTGTCTCTTTCCACCAATAATCCCCTCTGCTTAATTTCTTCTGTAGCTGCTTTGGTTTATTTCCTTAATTGTGCTGCATTCAAGGAAACAAGTCATGTCATTGGGCTGACTTGTAAACCCAGGTGGGCTTTTTCCACTCGGCATGAGGTGGTTGTTCCCTGAGATCATTGGCTGTGGTCAGCTTGGGATGATGTCAAAATCCAATTGTGTTTTTTAGGAAAGGATGATGGTAAAAACATCCAGAGAAACTTCTCAAATCTCTCCTGCTGCAGAACACACTTAAGAGTGAACCACTAATAACATAAAAGCAAGAAACACTCTAAAAACATACATTAAGACAGGGTTGATAAACACAATGATTTAATAAATTGATCATGTCGCTTTACACCAAAAACACAAGGAGCAGCAGGCGAGCTGCCATGCAATATCTGTTGAAAGTTGCAGCGGCTGCTCCGAGCTCAGCGAGCTGCAGGCGTTTTTAATCTGCAGCAAAATGTGGCCCAACTACTGTAGTTGGGGATGGTTTCATTTGTTGCGGCAAAGTGCAGTGAGAGAGTTCCCGCAGCTAATCAATACACCAGTCCTGTGATTCCTGTAACATGGTGACTGTGTTACAAATACTTTATTCCTGGGCGAAGCACATGAATAAGCCCATGTATTGAATATGCCTTGCGTAATATGTTGTGAACTTCAGTAGGCTGATCTGAGACATGAAACTTTTGAAAGAGGGTCACTGCCTTTAACAGTGACCTGATGGACCTAAAAACGGCAACTATCAGTCATCTTCAAAGCAAAAACTTGTTTTCAACAGCATTAATCTTAGTTTTTTAAATATCTAACTAAAATATAAGTACGTTGCTACATGAGAGGAATATTCAAGTTCTCCCCAATCTCTTCGTAAAAAAACCTAGGATGATCAAAATTAC
The DNA here is from genome assembly GCF_009769545.1 of Cyclopterus lumpus. Classification (NCBI taxonomy): domain Eukaryota; kingdom Metazoa; phylum Chordata; class Actinopteri; order Perciformes; family Cyclopteridae; genus Cyclopterus; species Cyclopterus lumpus. Next base: position 15,913,201 of record NC_046972.1, read on the forward strand.
ATTAAAATGCAAAGTCGGTGCAGCTCGTTCTCTGCTAAAATTTTAATGCCTTCTCAGTGTGATTCATGGCTAATTTGAGACAAGACTGCATGATTAACACACATGAATGTTTAATGTGTTTAAACTGCACTCTGGGCGCCTCAGTTTTGTGTGCAGGCTAATGATCCTTTTACTTCAATTGAAACTGATCCAGGTCCACTTGAATGAGCAAGAATGCAAAACATTTAAAGGTGCTACTTAGACTTTTAGCATCTATTGAGACATTACGCCATCTGTTGGTCGCCCTGACAGATAAAACACATTATTTTCCAATGGGAGAATGGGCAGTTTGTTCTTGTCCAGGAAAATATATTTTAACACTTACCGGAACAAATATTCTACAGGCCACTAAATTTGAGTCACGATCCCCTGAAATTGATTCCTTTTGGACATAAAAAGCTGACAAGCAGTCAGTCAAACATAAACATAAACATTAAAACCATTCATGTCAATGTTTGGGGCTTAAATCCTCTCAGTCCCTTTGTTAAGTTGAGAGTATCGATTGCACTTGGGATAAAGGACTTGCCTGTATAGTTATACAATAGACTTATCAGTGCTCTTTGAAGGCCAAAATGTGTTACGTGGTCACTGTTTTTAAACTGCCTCGTACATTTTACGAATAAAAATCAACTCAATTCAAGGTCATGCTGTGATGGTTAAAAGTTTTGTTTTCCTTTAATGCTCTTCCTTTAAAATACTTTCTTAATTCTAAATAAATCGTTTTACAGATTATTTCATATACAGTACATTAATATGGATATATCTAGAATAAACTGGGAGGGGGGGGGGGGGTGATTATCATTTGCAAAAGAGTTTACAATTCCACATTGGAGATAATTCATTTGAAAATATTTGTATTTCATGTCAGTGTGTATTTGTTATAATTAGCTAGCTAGTACATTTATTTCTTTAATTTACCAAATGTTTTTCAATCTGTGCCCCTTTCTTCCCTTCCTCTTATGTTTCTTCTCTCTCTGTCTCTCTCTCTCTTCATCTGTCTTTCCAGGTCTCTCTGCCTCGGCCTCCCTGGTCTCCCTGGCCTGGATGATCGCCTCCTACCAGAAGGTTCTCCGAGACTCCCGCGACGACAAGCTGCCCATGTCCTACAAGGCTGTGATCACCCAGATGCTGTGGCACTTCTTCACCATTGGGGCGAGGACCGTGGCCTTTGCCCTCTTCGCCTCCGTCTTCCAGCTCTACTTCGGCATTTTCATCGTCAGCCACTGGTGTGTCATGTGACCTGATGCAAAAGAGTCTGGACCCACAATGAGAAACTTAGTATTTGACACAATTGAAAATAATGATGAGTTATAGTTAACAGGAGAAAACTCTTGTTCTCTTTCTCTCAATTATAGTAACCAGAAAATATGTATATTTTATGTATTATTCAAGTGTTTAGTACAAGTTTGCAGTTATTACCCAACCATTGACTGGCTGCATTGACACCAAAAGAATAGTGTAACAGTGATCTTGTATCTCAACATTAGATACATTAAAATGGATAAATTACTCTGTTTCCAAAATTAGATAGATAGTCATACAATGTATTTTTCTGAAATACATTGTTGTTTACAGTATTGTACAGGAAAACAGCTTGATTAAGTTAATTGTACTTAAACGTAACATGATTTTAATATAAGCCCATTCTCACTCATTAGCTTTATTGAATCAGTGTGGTTAAAACAACACACACACCCACACACACCACTGGAGTCTGAGCCAAAGTCTTTGACTGATATCTCTTTTCTTTGACAATAATTCTCATAGTGCTGTTATTAAGGAATTGTTTATTGTCTTTCAGGTGTGTCATGACCTTCTGGATCATCCAAGGTGAAACTGACTTCTGCATGTCCAAATGGGAGGAGATCATCTATAACATGGTGGTGGGCATCATCTACATCTTCTGCTGGTTCAATGTCAAGGAAGGCCCCAGCCGCTTACGTATGACCGTCTACTATTCTGTGACGCTGGCTGAGAATGTGGCCTTGACCGCCGCCTGGTACACCTACCGTGACACACAGACCTCCGACTCCTCCGCCCTGGTGGTGGTGTGCCTGGTGGCCTGCAGTTTCGCCCTGGGAACCTTCTTCATGTTGGTGTACTACTGCTGGCTGCACCCTGATGGGCCCGTTCTGGGCTCACAGTGGGGAGGTTGTGTGGACGAGGGTGTGGTGAGTGCAGGAGGGGTAGCGGGAGTGATTGATGCTTGCCTCACCCCATCCCAAGGGTCCCAAACCGACATGGTCATTACCAGCCCTCCAAGGACTCTCCCCAGGACTAAAGACACAGGGGAGCCGGTTCCCGGAGAGCGAGACAAGGACAGAGACAGGGACAGTTGCCTGCCTGTCTTCCAGGTACGTCCCTCCCCAGCATCTTCTCCTGCACTCCTTCACAGGACCTCCTCCTCATCTCGTGCACAGGACGGACCTGTGATCCGGATCGACCTCCCAAGGAAGCGATACCCAGCCTGGGATGCACACTTTATTGATCGGCGCCTTCGCAAAACCATTCTGCTTCTGGAGACCACATCAGCCGTCAGCCCGAGGATACAGTACAGGAGCAGCATGATGGGCAGCAAAGAGGTTTTAGAATATGAGACAACCGTCTAAGCCAACAGGGGTTCCTAAACTTCAAAGTGCAGTCTGAAACCAAGGCTCAGTCAGAGATCAGTGCTCATCCCAGGACTACCTATGCCAGGAGACGCATGGAAAGGAGACAGAGTTTCAGGCTCTTTTTATTCTTTTTTTTTTAAGGAGCATCAAACTTGATTGTAAAATGTGAAGCGCAATCTGGGACCAAAGCTCTCCCTTTAGGGCGCAGCCCGGGAGTACGTAGCATGAATGAGCCGTGGGAAGTAAAGGGAGTAATACTGAACTGAGATAATCTTCATCTTTTCTGAAGGTGAGAAATGTGATCTCTCATCCTGGGACCAAGGAGTGTTAGATTTAGTTTCATCCTGCATGGTTCGAGCAAGAAGTTAAAGGATTTGAGGTCAATGAAGTTGCGGAGTTTGAGATAATTGAGAAACAGTCCGCTGCATGAATGGGAGATTCAACAGAGATTTCCCTGGGAACTTTTAGAGACTGGAGTTTGCACGGGACATGAAATAATTTGGTTTGGTAGCAGATTAGACAAGAATGGGAACTCACTATGTAGGACAAAAAAAACCTAGACATCTTGGTTAAAATTTAGTTAAATTTGGTTGACAAGTAAAAGTGTTTTTTTTTTAATCTGGGTTCCATATAATATAATATTTAATATGATGTTTCAACGGCTCTTAAAATGTGCTTATGTAGTTATGTCCAGTGATGCAGGACATAACTACCAAATAAAAAACAAAAAATATGTAAATAAACAATGACTAATGAAATCTCGCTTTTCAACCATATTTAGCCTGGTTTTAATCAAGACGTCTAGATTTAAAGTACTCCTTCATATATGAAGAAATGCAATCACTTTGCAGAGTATACATACAGTGAATATGAGTCAATTTGTTTTAGCAAGTACACACACATTATAACATTTTACATTTGCTGTACCATCATGCTTCCAAAAGGTTACATGTCCCTCGCAAACTTTGATAACCGTCCTTTCAACACTCGGTTCGTTGTATCTAAAGAGAAATATAGTCTCAAACATTTGGTCTCAAGTCTAATGACAACACAAGGATCCATCATACGAATAACAGCCAGCCATCCATATGTGGTACAAAAAAAAGCCATCGCAAAAGTTCCACTGATTACATCCCAGCTGCTCTGTTATCCCCTACTTGAGGACTTAATAGGAAAAACATCAATCAGATCAGGATGTAAGGTGGATGACTTCTGCAATGGCTACCCCCATATGGCATGCTCTGTGATGTACAGTTGAATAAATACAGATGTCAAATATAAGCTATTATAATAAGCTCTAGTTGATGAATGACTTTTGCATGAAGAAGCTTCATTTACTCGTAAGAGTCTAAATGTTGTCCTCTTCTCTTAGAATGCATCAAATGTAGGGGTATAAAGGGTATCATTAACAACCTCATTATGCTATGAAAACATTGTCCAGTAGCTCAATAGACCTTAAGGACTCCTACAACAGTTTGTTGGAATGTGAAAACACTAGAATAAATCCAGTGAGTGGTTAATACAAGTAACAATATACACGGAAAAGAAATTGATAACAAAAATACGGGGATTGTTTTTGCAGGCTAGCGAGTTAGCAAAAACTGTTGTTTATTGTGACAGATAGGATGTTGACAAGGGTTTGGACTTTTTGAAAGAAGATGTTTACAAAATGAAACCATGTACAGGCCTTCAAAGTAGATAGAGTCAGGTTTGTACTGGTAAGTGACATCATCAGTCGACTGACAGGAAAAATGTAATCGTCAAATGAGAACTTCTCTTTGCTCCTTTAAACTGCTGTTGTGATGCCCGGAAGAAGAAGAAAAAAAGCTGCAACTCTAAGGGTCGAAGTTTAAAGGCAGAAGCTCCCAGGTGTGAATGTGTTACTATCAATTAGAAGCAGCTAGATGCTGAGAAAGTCCAGCATGGTCAGCAACAGTACTTAAAGGAAGAGCATTGAGAGAAGAAAAACACTAGCATCAAAGCTAACTTCTGTTCTCTTTCAAATGACACAATAGATCTCTCTTTGTCTCTTTGAAGTTCTTTGAAAATACTTTGTTTTTCTTTAAAAGCCTTAGGTTAGTATGTGCATATAAGGTGGCTTGTGATTTGTTATGAAGAGGGAGTTCTTCAAGTCCATCCAAGAAACATTTATACCAATGTTGTGATTGTTTTAGATAAAGCCAACACAAGATGTTCGCATTTTTAGCAAAGCACTCAAAAGCATTTCTCTTAATACCATTGCATTCCTTATGTGACTGATGCATTTAAAAAAGCCTGTTCATCAAAACACCGTTGATGATGCATTTGAGATACTGTGTAGTGATGAAGGCTTCCAGTTCATGATACAGTTCAACTTCATATATTTTTCCTTAGATGCAATACCAAGGTTTTTACATTAAAGTCCAACAAGCATTTAGAGAATGTGATAGTTCAATTTAAGGTTGACTGACACGAGCACAAAAAAAACGAAAAAATGATGGCACAGTAGAAACTCATATTTAACGACGACAAATTTGTGTCAAAGATGTTTAGATTCTAGTTTTTACAAAGCAGGACAAACCTCTGCTTTAGATTAATATATAAGACATCTCAACTTTCCCTTATAGTTTTCAAAGCTAGTGCAGGCCGTTGTATTAACATGAAAATGTTTACATGTTTATAGTGTAAAAACTTAAAACATCTACTTAACAAATGTTTCATTCAGAGAAAGCTGTTCAAAATGTATGAACAACTTTAGCATATCCACCCTGACAGACAGTAATAAAAATAACATTGAGTGTTGATTGGAGTAATGTCCTCTTTACTTTTTGGGATAGTGAAGCAATTCAAACAGTTCCCTCTTGTTGTTGCAGTAGCCAGTGTGGGTTTGATTATCACCTTTATGCTGATGATGCATGTGTATAGTCTGACCTCTGAGAAGTATATCTAACCTTGTGTACTTTAAGTCGATGGCTAGAGCAGGTCACTAAGAGTGGTTTATATACTTGCTTTTTAACAATGCGTTCACGTAGGTAAGCGGTTGTGATGCAGTATTTTAGTCTATATGTATCCTGTAGGGGGGCAGAACGGGCCGGGTCTTTCAACTAACTCCAACGTAAAACTATTCACGTCATTATACAATGGTCACAGCAACGGATGGAGGATGTTTATTTTGAAAAGAGATTGTATGCATGTAACGAGAAGAAACTGACGTGGGAGCGGTACCTTGAACGTCATCGTTTGAAGCACAAGGCCACTGACCTAGCGTCAGTATTCAACGAGTTGGTAGTGAGAATGTCTTAGTTACTTAGTTTGTCTTCCATCATTGTTGTTGTTGTTTAGTTGTCAGAGTCAGCCAGAGAGGCCATGTTTCTCATGGCATCCTGCAGATGAGTTGCATTATGTTATGATGGTGTGAACAATAAACATTGGGTACACATTGGGTACATGCGTGGACATCATGTAAACACACAAGTATTGTTAAAAGCAAGTATCTAAGCGCTCAGATCCTCACAAGGTTTTTGATTGTATTTCCAATTAAACAGCCAAGGCAAACATGTCCATATCACCTCTCTTAACTGCTCTGCGGGAAAACAATGTCTGTGGTGGGTCGAAATGGATAAATACAAAATCAGGAATACAAATTAAAAAACAATATAGGTAATAACGTGTTATCCTGACAGTGTTGTGTCCTACCTGAACTAGTGGATGTTGGTACAGTGGTGGCAGTCAAGTCACTGTGATGGTAACGGTGCTGAAAACAACAATTCCATGTCATGTCATGCATGACAATGTACAGATAATGCATATGGAAACCACACAATCGTGGGCCGAGGCTTCGCTTTCTCTGATTGGATAATGAAGCCATTTGTTGTTGAAGTAAAATAAAAGTAAACAATGGTGCACTGGTTATATGCCGACTTGAACAAAAACATGTTTAAAAAAAGTAAGCGAGTTCAAAAACTCAGATCATCTTTTATTAATTGATGCAAGTATTTATGTTTATTTATTTTTGTATTTGTTTTATATATATATATTGATCTATTGTTTACTCACTCAGTGGCCATGTCTTTGGTATGACTCTTATATTAAGATGTAAAAACTGAAAATAGTTTGTTTTTTTTTACTCATTCTATATATCTGTATATATCAGAGTGGCGCTATACTAGGACGTGTATGAGTGTGTGTGCTTTGGTTTGTATGTATGTATTGTATGTACAGTATGTTTGTAAGGATGTGTTCTTTTGATAATGCTGCTTAAACATCCTCTGAGTGAATGAGCAGAAAAATAAACCAGTGGTGAAAATATCTATGACGCTGTTAAAAAAGAGCTCAACAAGATGTGCTGATAACTGTAGATGGGAATAATACTGTAGTAAACATGGCTGAACCGCCAGCGAAATAAACTGCTGTCTTTGTTTTCTGTTACAGCGTTAGATATGGAAAGTAAATATGATGTCATATATTGTTCTTCAGTGTAATGTTAACAGTATGAGTATGAGTTAACACCTCACATACATATTTGCACTGATTTTTACTGAGGTTTACATCCTGCATGTAGTTGATTGGGTTGATTGAGGCAACAAAAGGATTAAGATTAGAAAAAGATTGCGTTATTGGTTTAATGTCAATGAAGTTGAAAAGAAAGTATTTCACATGTTCAGTATTTAATCAAGACCACGATCTTAACCACATGCTAGTTGTGAGGGAAGAAAGTGCCTAAACATAACAATAAAATAGTTAAATAATGTTTTTGTTTCTATGACCGAATATTATATTGCAAGGAAAACAAACAAAATATAAGAAAGTATTTGCAGTATGAACATTTTGTGACTTGCCGAAATAACATTTTCTCAAATGCGTCTTTATTTCGTTATATATTATTTGCACACAAATGAGACTTCATGAAAACTCGTTAATGAAAAAATAAGAAATGTGACAGGAGAGGTCACACAACAGACCTCCCCTCAACATAAGGAGGAAAACAAAAAATATCAGAAAAGGAATAAAAAAGAACTACGCCAACATAATTTAGACAAATAAATTACAATAAAAAGCACACAAAATAAATACTAACCAATCAGGAGGTAGTAGCTACTGTATGTTGCCTTCAAAAGAGACTTTCTGGAACAAATGGTGCTGCGTTCTTAGAAATAAACATTTTGTAAACATCAACATTTTTTATAATTTTCCCATCAATAATTATATTACATTGAAATGGCACTAACAGTTAATTAAGTTTATTACATATAATTGTATCATTTTCTGAAGAGTGTTTGTCACTTGAGTTTTTGGAAACAGTTCATACAAGAACTCCAGGTTTTAATCAAATGGATCTAAAGACTATTGTACCAATGAGCCTCAAAAGCTCTGTTTTTCATAAAGCATTGCACCAATGTTGCAACATTTTGTTTGTTTTTTTGACTTACTGAATACATCCAAATAGTTCTACAAAACCTGTCACTTAAGTCTGCCATTAGCTCCACTGGGACAGAATAACTTCTTCTGATTGGCTGTTTCTTACTGACCCTGTTCTTTCTGTGTGTTTGGACGGTACTGAGGAGTTCTCAGGTGTGATACCGGAGTGAGGCGGAGCTGAAACCGAAGCTGGAGCTCCACCAACGCTTTCTGCTGAATCTTCCCGCCTTGTTTCTCATAGTTTCCTCTAGAATCTCCTCTGTCTTTCCTCTCGAGGCGACAACACAAAATCTCTCCCTCGAACCAACATTCTTTGATCTCTGTCTCACATCACCATCTCTCTTTCCTGATGAGTTGTTGTTTATTTGCCTGCGCCTCTCGAGATCCAGCAACCAAACAACAATCCCTTCTCCCTTTTTTTTCTCTCCAACTCTTTTTCCTTTTGCTTTTCTTTTCATTTTTCTGTTTTCAGTCGGTTTCTTCTTCACTGTTTTCATTTACCTCGCAGCAGGAGGAACTCTGGGCCGACTATTCCTCCCCTTATTTGTCCTTTTGGTCTTCATTTTCACTCCTTGCTCCCAAGCACTCCTTCCTTTTTTTCCTCTGTATTTCTCTTCTTTTTCTCAAGTTCAATCAACCCGTTCTCACTCACTTGGTCAGTGCCCTCGGTGTCTGATACTGACGCAACAAGGAACCCTTTGAGTCCTTTGATACACACCGGGCTTTCAGCTGACTAATGGAAACCCATACGCTTCATTGATTCACGATCAGCGTAACTGAAGTAGTATAAAGAGTGAGAAAGTCCACTTGAGCAGGAAATCAGGGTGGGTGACGTTCAGCACAGACTTTCACCCAGCAGATGTTTGTGTGCCTGTAAATCCAAGTCAACATTGACTTACTTTACCTTACTGTTGTTATGTAATGTTCTCTACACTGATTGTTAGTACGTCATAAACATACTTATTTTAATTGAAACGGCGATCAAGGTTTGTAAATTAAATCTAAAAGGTAAGTAAACCTATATTGGAAGCAACTGTATGTGTCACAAGCTAACTAGCTAGCTATCATGACAGCATGCATGTAACAAGCAGAAACTGTATGTTTCCTGTGAACACGGAAGTTTGATCTTAAAAGACACTTTGTGTGTAATGAGACAACCAAAACTGATGCTAGAAGGATACCTTGTCACAGTTTAAAACATAGGGCCTCGGATCAAGCAGCGGTATTTGATGAGTTGGGAGTGAGAATGTGTTGGTTCAATTCCTAATTTCCTACCTTGTGCCCTTCTTTCCCCCCTTCCCTTCTTTCCAATCTTAATCCCTCTTTTACCTGACTTCCTCTTCATCCTCTCCTTCCTTCCTCACCAATCTGCCTCTTTGCTCCCCTTCTTTGTTCTTTATCTGCCATTCCAACAACCCTCCTCTACTTTCAACGTTTCTTCCTGGTCTTCAAGCTGCATCTTCCTCGTTTTCGACCGTTTCTCTCGCTATCTTTTTCCCTCCACTTCCACCTTTGTCTTCTCTTTCATGCTTATTTTTCTTCTTGTTTTTTGCGTCAGACCTCATGTGTGTTTTAAGGATTCTGCTTCTTGCACACACGCACACACAGATGTACATGCATACATTCACACATGATACACCCAATACACACTCTCACACACATTTTCAGAGATATAGAGTTGATCCAGAACCAAAAGACATCAAGGTCTGATGTTCTTTGAAGTTTATACACGCATGCGTGTGTGTGTGTGTGTGTGTGTGTGTGTGTGTGTGTGTGTGTGTGTGTGTGTGTGTGTGTGTGTGTGTGTGTGTGTCTGTGTCTGTGTGTCTGTGTCTGTATGCGAGAGAGAACATCAAGAGCAGGTAAGTTCATGTATATGTGCATTTCTTTTGCATGAGTGGGGGACACTATATGTGTGTGCGTGTATGTAGCCACATGCTTTATACTGATATACGGTAGTAAGAGATAGCAATGAGAAGCCTGTAATAAACTTAAAAAGCCAGAATTAACCCTTTGGATTTAGGCAGCACTCTGCGATGCTCAGCAGGTGTTGAAATACCACCTGCTGAACTAAAAGCAACGTCCAATTGAAATCAGTGTTAATGTTAGCAAGCTAACTAGCTTCCGCCCAAGTGAATTGCGAATGTCAGTGATGTCAGTAATATATCGTGGAAATTGATAGTGTGTTTCTTAGCAACTGTTGCCATGGTAGCATGCCCCTTTGAGGTTCTAGGCTTCTAGAAATATATCCAAAAATGGTTTGATCCCAATTAAAAACATTTTAAATGATTTTGCAGGAAAAGGAGTTCCTTGTAAAAGCCAGAGTTGTGGTTTTACTCTCATGCCATACAGTTCCACAAGGTGAAGCCTCTTTTTGTTGTGATGTATTGAGAGTTCAGCTCTCTGGTGCCGCTGCTATACTCCGACTGACCCGCCCCCATCACCCTGGGGTGACGCCCCCGTCGACGCTGTGGAGTCCTTCCGTTTCCTGGGCTCCACCATAACCCAGGACCTCAAGTGGAAGCTGAACATCAGCTGCATCACTAAGAAGGCGCAGCAGAGGATGTACTTCCTGAGGCAGCTGAAGAAATTCAACCTGCCAAAGACAATGATGGTGCACTTCTACACCTTGATCATTGAGTCCATCCTCTGCTCCTCCATCACTGTCTGGTACGCTGCAGCCACTGTCAAGGACAAGGGCAGACTGCAGCGCATCATTCGCTCAGCTGAGAGGGTGATTGGCTGCAATCTGACGTCCCCTCAGGACTTGTTCGGTTCAAGGACCCTGAAGCGAGCAAGAAAGATTGTGGCCGACTGCTCTCACCCTGGACAAAAACAGTTTGAGTCCCTTCCATCTGACAGAAGGATGCGGTCCATCAGGACCAAGACCTCACGCCACACAAACAGTTTCTTCCCGTCGGCGGTCGGTCTCATTACCAGAGCCCGGGTCCCCCACTGACTGACTCTGTCATCCCCAGAACAACCTCCTACCCAGTCACTCCCCTGCACATCCCTTCATACTTAAATACACTTGACACTTTCACATACACTCACAGTACACTTGTGTAGAGTATTGTTGTTTACCTGTGCACTTTATTTTAATTTGAATGTTATATTCTTCCATATTCTATTGTAAATGTAATTGTTAATTGAACATTCATATTTATTACACTGTTTATTTGTCTTATTGTCCAATGTTATGCACCACCAGCCAAGACAAATTCCTTGTGTCCAACATACTTGGCAATAAATGGTTCTGATTCTGACATACACAAGAGATGAGTTCAATTCAATTCAATTCAGTTTATGTTGTATAGCCCAATCTGTACACATCCGACATCCCTGTCCCAGGACCTCACATCGGATCAGGAAAAACTCGCCGAAAAACAGAAAAAAACCTTTCACGGGGTCAAAAAGGAAGAAACCTTCAGGAGAGCAACAGAGGAGGATCCCGCTCCCCGAATGGACAGAAGCAATAGATGTCATGTGTACAGATGAACAGCGTTTACAGAGTTACAACACATTTAATGAATATGACAGAATGTATGAATAATTAGTAGTAGGCATGGAACAAGATCCAGACCCTCACAATCCATGAAACAGAAGGAGGAATATAGGAGGGAGGGGGCATCAGCAGGGCCAAGGCCGGCCCACCAGGCAGGATGCATTGCGAAAGAGGCCCCAGGAGCCTGGACCGGCTCCAGACACAGCCAGGTCCAATGGACCATGTGAGGCGAGAAGGCACAAAGACTCCGGGGAAGAAGTAGAGTTAGTAATGTGCAACGAAGAGACGTACATTTGTACATAAGGAGAGAGAGAAGAGAGGAGAGAAGAGCTCAGTGTATCCTAAAACATCCCACAGCAGCCTATAAGCCTATAGCAGCATATCAAGGGGCTGGACCAGGGCAAACCTGATTCAGCCCTAACGATAAGCGTTATTAAAGAGGAAAGTCTTTAGTTTACTCTTAAATGAGGTGACTGTGTCTGCCTCCCGGACTGAAAGTGGAAGCTGGTTCCATAAAAGAGGAGCTTGATAACTGAAGGCTCTTGCTCCCATCCTACTTTTTAGGACTCTAGGAACCACAAGTAGCCCCGCATTTAGTGACCGCAGCTCTCTAGTGGGGCAATATGGTACTACAAACTCCTTAAGATATGATGGTGCATCACCAATCAAGACTTTGTAGGTGAGGAGAAGAATGAAATTAAATGTGATTCTTGATTTTACAGGGAGTCAGAGCAGAGCAGATAATACAGGAGTAATGTGATCTATTTTCTTAGTTTGTGTGAGTACACAAGCTGCAGCATTCTGGATCAACTGATCCTCTCGTTTCCCCAATCTGAAACACGGGTAGCAGCACGAATCTCTGCCTGTCTGACCGACATCTCTCAGTGGATGTCCGCACACCACCTGAAAATTAACCCGGACAAGACTGAACTTCTCCTCCTTCCAGGATAAGGCTCTCCCACCCACAACCTAACTATTAACTTCAACAACTCAGTGCTGGTTCCGACTCCGACTGCCAGGAACCTCGGAGTGACGCTCGACAGTGAACTCTCCCTGACTGCCAACATTGCCGCAATAACACGCTCCTGTAGGTACATGCTGTACAACATCAGGAGAATACAACCTCTTCTCACTCAGAAGGCGGCACAGGTTCTGGTCCAGGCTCTGGTCATCTCACGGCTGGACTATTGCAACTCCCTCTTGGCAGGTCTACCTGCCAATGCCATTCGACCTCTACAGCTCATCCAGAATGCAGCTGCTCGACTGGTCTTCAACCGACCGAAATTTACCCACACTACTCCGCTCCTCCGCGACCTTCACTGGTTACCGGTGGCCGCCCGCATCCGCTTCAAAACATTGGTACTTGCGTACCGTGCTGCGAACAGATCGGGTCCGGTCTACATCCAGGACATGGTCAAACCGTACACCCCAGCCCGTTCACTTCGCTCGGCTTCTGCCAATCTGCTTGTAGCTCCTTCACTTCGAGCTAAATCACGACTGTTTGCTGTGCTGGCTCCTCATTGGTGGAACGAGCTTCCCATTGACATCAGGACAGCAGAAAGTCTCTACATCTTCCGGCGCAAACTAAAAACACATCTCTTTCAACTATACCTTGAATAGGTAGCACTTAAATGCCGTAGTAGCACTTAAATGTCCCTTTCCGATAGCACTTTAGTAGCACTTAAATGGCACTTACGGATAGTACTTTGTAGTTTAACTTTATTGAAGAAATTGTACTTGCTTGATTCTTGTTGTTCTGAGTTTGGACTCACGGTTTAATGCACTTATTGTAAGTCGCTTTGGATAAAAGCGTCAGCTAAATGACATGTAATGTAATGTAATGTAACTGGAGGGATTTAAGAGACTTATTAGAGCAGCCTGATAATAAGGAGTTGCAGTAATCTAGTCTAGAAGTAACAAACGCGTGAACCCGTTTTTCTGCATCGCTTTGAGACAAGATGTGCCTGATTATTTTAATGTTACGTCCTTGAGATTTGCTTCACGTGGGAGTTAAAGGACAAGAAGCGATAAAAGATAACACCGAGATTCTTTACAGTGGTGTTGGATGCCAGGGCAATGCCATCTACAGAAACCACATCACCAGATAATTGATCTCTGTGTGTTCTGGGAAAAAAACTTCAGTTTTGTTGGAGTTTAACATCAGGAAAAGTGCAGGTCATCCATGTTTTTATGTCTTTAAGACATGCTTGAAGTTTGGCCAGCTGGTTGGTCTCCTCTGGTTTGATCGATAGATATAATTGAGTATCATGTGCATAAAAATGAAAGTTTATGGAGTGTTTCCTGATAATATTGCCTATAAAGGAAGCATGGTAAATAAAATTGGTCCAAGCACAGAACCTTGTGGAACTCCGAGGCTTCATCGTTTACAAATACAAATTGAGATCGATCTGATGAATAGGATTTAAACCAACTTAGTGCAGTACCTTTAATGCCAATCGGTTTCAAATTAAACAGTGTGGAAATCTTTGTTCCATTGTCTCTCGACTCGCTGAGCTAATCGCCGATCCCGTAGTTCCTGCCACGCTGCTCGCTCTCTCCACTGACACAAACCACATTACAAACTGCATTTCACCTTGTACTGATTGATTTTTATTCTTGGTTTGCAGTTACAAAAATATTTTTCTCCAGAATAACATTTTGAAACAACACGTTTGAATTTTGTTTGATCTGCCACTTAGAGTTGGTGGAAGAGAGAGAGAGAGAGAGAGAGAGAGATGGACAAGAAAAAGATAAATGCCCCATCTTTGCCTCCCGTTGCCACGGTAACTGGGCGATCGTTAAGCCGTTAGCCCTCCGGTCACCATGGAGTGGTTACCCTGACAATAGGTGTGTGTGTGTGTGTGTGTGTGTGTGTGTGTGTGTGTGTGTGTGTGTGTGTGTGTGTGTGTGTGTGTGCGTGTGTGTGTGTGTGTGCGTGTGCGGGTTTGAGTCCATGTAAGTTTGAGTAGTATTTGATATCTGTTTGGTACCGTTTTGTCCACAACTGTATCGTTGTCTTGTCATCCGTTGCATAATGACAATAAATTATTCTTGTTTCCTTGAATGTGAGCATGGTTACGTGCACGTGTGTGTGCGTGTCTGTGTGTGTGTGTGTGTGCGTGTGTGTGTGTGCGTGTGTGCGAGCGTGCGTGTGAGAAAGGTCACAGGTTTGATGTCATCTTTTCTGCCTCCATCAGTGTCCTGCTGAGAAGAAATATGCTTTTTCCCTCTTTCCTCTCCTCCCCCTCCTCCTTTCTTCAGATAGTCTTTGTCACAGCTCTGCCCCTCTGTGGCCAAACCTGCTCATTGCACCTGAAGACTCTAACAGGTTCTAAAGGTTATCGTAAATGTTTTGTTCCAAATCCACTTTGAAATCACATTGGATGTACGGTAACATTAGCAAACAACCTCACAACTGTCTTTTTTCTTTTGATTTGCATCCATATTTTGACTAAACTATGATTGGTGCAGTGACATGAACGTGTGTTCATGTAGGATCCGATTACTGATAGTAGGAATAGTATAGAGTCAATAGGTTTGCTGTCCCTTTAAATTTTATTTTGTCTAAACTGGAAATCATCACTTCAAATGTGATCAACACTAAAGACAGATGTATTTAATGTATATTTAGCATTGACACAAAGTTGCAGCCAAACTTAAAAGTGCTTGTCTCTAACATAAAGTTCTTTAGTAAATATCTCACTCGTGAATTTTGTTCAGTTTTGAAGATTATCTTGTTAAACAAAATGCCTAAGTATCTATTTAAGCTTATTTTCTGTAATATTCCAAAATTAAATTGAAAAGTCCCATCTGATTGGTTTTTCGTGGCAAACCGGCTGATATGTGACATAAAATGTCTTTTTGGTTAAAAAAGACATTTTATGTCACATATCAGCCTTGTATCATCTGAAAAAAGTAACAGTATATATAGTCTGTGTAAGTATAGTGTGTGTGTGTGTGTGTGTGTGTGTGTGTGTGAGAGATCATTGCCAAGAGAATAGGCCTTATCAGTCTCTGGTGGAGTTTCCTCTCGGACAGGAAGTGGGCTTCCTCTGTACTTCCTGTGTTTGTGTCTGTGTGTGATTGTGTGTGTGTCTGTGTGTCTGTGTGTGTGTGTCTGTGTGTGTGTGTGTGTGCACGTGTGTTTTTGTATGTGTGTGTGTGTGTGTGTTTGAAAGAACAATCAGTGTAGAGACAAGAAAGAACAAGAATGAAGCAGCCGAGACAGAAGCAAAAATAACATCACCAGCGAGAGACGTTGACACAGTAGGAACGATGGAAAGAATAACTGAGAGACAGATACAAAGACAACAAAAGACAAACTGAAACAAAAATAATACATTCAGGAAGAGTGTGAGCAGAACTTGGAATTATCTGACCCAGGACTGGTCCAGTACTGGGGGGGTTGAATCGCAATGGACTATGAACCCAAGAAATCCAAGAAGGTAGGCCGACGGTCCCTTTTGCTCTGTCTCTGAGTGCCAAACAGCGAATCCTTTTCAGTGTCACTGTTGTAGTGTAAGGCCTGGTCACACCCGCATTTAAAACCTCATATATTGTGAGGCAAAATGTATTAATTTCAATGGAGTGCAGCGACCAGTCAGGGAATGCACTTGTGGCTGACGTAAATCAGTGTGAATCTTCGGAGTTCGGTGAAAGACTAATTTAAACTGTTTCACAGTGTTAACCTTTAAAGGACGGCTGGCACCTATTGTAACAAATAAGCTGTGTTACTGCTGCTGCACAAAAGAGGAAAGGTTTGAGGCCAGAGTCGATGGTGCAAAATACTTATATAAACAGTTTGAATGTATAGTCCTATTAGCGGTCGAGCTAAGGCGTTAACTAACTGGCAAGGTGCTTTTGAATGCTTCATCAATACTTTATTGAATAAAATTATTCCTGAGAATAAAATACCAGGGGATAGTAAACACAGAAAAACAAAACTCATTACAACACACCGGTGTCTTACAATGAAATCCAGACGAGACAGGTTTTCAATTCTAAAAAGCTAATTTACTCTCTCAGTGTGTGTGTGTTACGTCCATTCGCCTCGCGCCTTCCAGCCACAGTATATCAGTGTGTGTGTGTGTGTGTGTGTCAGTGGATTTTCTAACAGTGTGAGCTGTATTGACAGTGAGTCTCAGCAGGGAGCTGTCAAAGATCACTGCTTACCTGTCAATCACAGCTGGAACAGCCAAGGGGATGTACTGCATTAACACACACACGTACACAAAAATACACCGAGGCCTGTATGTTCACACAAATTAACTGTCTTCTATGATATTCTGGTTCAAAACCAAAACACCCACCTAGTGATGAGACTGCTGTGATAAGTACAGCCATAATATTGTGTTCAACACGAGATTTAGTCATTAGACTCACCAGTTGTGGAGCTTAAAGATTTCCCTGTGGACAGAACTAGAGGGAAGGTTATGGTCATTAAAATCAATAAGTTTCATCCTCCTCTCCCAACTCGTGAAATGCCGCCACTTGGTCAGTGCCACTCGCCGTCTGATACTGACGCACCGTGGCACCCTGCAGCGTCAGCTTAAGACACACTGTGCTTTCAACGGACTCCAATGTAAACCCATCCTCATCGATATTAGACGGTCTGAGTAATTGACTTATTAATATAAAGTAAGCGGGTTGAGGGGTCTTGTGTCCCGTGTGAAACCAAGTCAACATTTACCCTATTTTAGCTCAATCTTTTGACATAATCCGTAAAAACAGCCTTATTTTATGCCAAACACTTATCTTTTCCTCAGCCAAACCAAGTGCTTGTGTTGCTAAAACCTAACCTAAAGTAAAACAACAACAAAAAAGTAAAACTAAAAACTAAATAAAATGTCGATGGAGGTTTATTTTGAAAAGACACTATGCATATAATGAATGGATCTGACACATTCCTGATACGTCCAAAACTGACGCCAGAGGGGTACCTTCAGGCAACTATGATGCTCTAGGACCGAGCATCATAGTTGCCTGAGGGCGTCAGCTCAGTATGATGAGACCTGGAGAGAATTGCTTCATTGAAAAAACAACACAGATTGGCACTGATGATTGACAGATGATTCAAGTATTATTATTTTTTTAAGTTTTCAATGACGGCTTTTCTGAAAGCTGGTTAACTGATCAAGTGGCATTTTTTTGACAAGTTGGTAGTGAGAATGTGTTGCCCCTGGGGACCAGGAATGTACTCAGAAAAATGGGATGTGTCTTGATTATCACAGAGGCATGAACATGCACAGAAGGTTTTGCTGAAATTATGACACTTTAAAATGCTTAATGTCTTCTTATCTTATCTTCTTGTCTGTCCAAATGCATCTTTCTCTCTCTTCAGAGTTTTGTCTCACCTATTAAGCGCCTCGTCTGGTCAAAATCAGGTCGCAGGCCGGTGGATAGAGGCAGCGTTTACCGACGCCCACTGCATACTGTCCCTCTCTATCCCCCGGACTACCTCATCCACCCTGAGAGACTCATCTTTGACTATGTAGAGAAGGAGGTCAAGGTAGAACCTAAAATACATTGCGATACAACTAAATGCATATATATATATATATATATATATATATATATATATATATATATATATATATATATATATATATATATATATTGTATATGACAACAGTTGATTGACCTTTCACCTCTCCTCTTAGTTCCTTGGTCACCTGACCTGGGTGTCGGTTTCACTGAACCCCTCGAGCCGAGACGAACTGCTTCAACTACTCGACACAGCCAGGGTTAGTAATCAATAACCTTTCTAAGTAATCACTGCACAGTTATCAATAAAATAGCTATAATGAAGCATTTCAAGCCAGGGTTATAATAATAATAATAATAATAATAATAATAATAATAATAATGATGCAAAATAGATCAATATATTGCAATGAAGTCAAATGTACAAAGAGACAAAAGCTTTAAGAATGTTTTAAGAAGAGATTTAAAAGTGATAGATTTCACAGTCCTAGTCTCAGCTGGAAAATATTCCAGAGTGTGAATAACCCTTCATCACCAGTGTGGCTCTGGGAACCCTCAGAAGGCAATGTCAGCTGAAGAGGGAGCATGGGCTCCGTATGTCTTATAATTAGGGTCTCTGGTTATATAAAGCCTTAAAGGTCAAATATATATTTTTTAATCAACACGAAAGGGAACTGGGAGTTAGGTGACCTTTCTTTCCTCATCGTTCCTATTTGGTATTTAATAACTATTTTTTTTATTAATAAATAATCTACTTTACTCATAATCACTGAGGTCACTTATCACAAGTCAATCTATAATTAATTACTATGTTTTAGTTGTTGTTCCATCTATAACCTACATAGTATCTAACAGTAATCAATAACCAGTTTATAACTAATCATTATTATTATTATTATTATGCTAATAAATCATCTTTACTTAACTCACCGCAGCCAAGGTCAGGAATCATTACTACATCATTAACTAAGTCAGGTTTAATAATCAATAAGCAGTGATTGACTGCGGCCACGGTCAGCAAACCACTGCAATGTGACAATGTTCACGGCACTTCATCAATCAGGGGTGCAACAAAGTCTGACTCATTGATCCATAATCTATAATCACATGTGCATGTGTGCTGGTCAGTAGCAGCTGAAGGTGCTGCCGTTGAAGACCAGCGTGGATCAGGACTGCATCCTGAGTCTGTCCGCTCGCTGTCTGCTGCTGACATGGAGAGACAACGAGAAGCTGCTGGTGCGGATTCCCACACACGAGATCGCTGCTGCCTCCTACCTGAGAGACGACGCACTGCACCTGCTGGTCCTCAAGACAGGTGAGGAGGACACACCTGACGACAAGACGGTGTCATTTCCTAGAGGACAACAGTTTTGAATGATGCCTCCACCTCTCAGTTGACCATTTTCTTTACAATCGGACTTAATTTTAGAATCAGAGGAGTTGCCCCTTGGCCAATAGAAATAATGCGACTGTATTAGAGTTAAAACGTATAAAATTAAGCTAAATTAGATTTCAGAGCAGTAGATACGGAAATGCGTGTAGTAATGTGTTGGCACACCAATTAACTACTGCAATGTTGAACATTAAACTGTTAAGCAGTATTGCATAGATATTGATATAACATTTATGTATATGGCACATGGGGTTTTCTTTTTTTCTTTGCAGTGTAACTGGTTCAAAAAACACAGTTTAATCCATTCCTTCATATTTTCTCTTGGACTTCTGTTCAAATAATTGAACAGATGATCGATGTGTTTTACTCATTTCCTTTTTGTTTATTTGTTTTTAGTTTAGTTTAGTTGCTTGAGTGGAATGTGGGAGTATGGATCATCTCTTCTTGTATGAGAAAGAGAGGGTGCACATGTTTAAACCTCATCCCACAGGTCTGAACGTGGATACAGTGGTTGCTGGGGAGGACAGCTTGGACAGGAAGAAGCCAACAACAGGCGTGGATGGCCGACGTCAAACCATGAGCTGCAACGCCGACCCTCGGCCTGCAGGGGGCACGATGGAGCGACGGCACACCATCTGTGGGGTCGACTGGAGGCAGTCGCTGTCCAGGAGTAACCACGACAAAAAACCAAAATGTGGAGCGAGGTGGGGGAGAGAGAGGAGGAGGGGGAGGGGGAGGAGGAGGAGGAGGAGGTGGGGGGGAGAAAGGAGGAGGAAGTTTAGAGAGGAAAAGAGTCGGGGGGAGCTGGGAGAGAAGGCAGCAAACACGCAAAACTGGAGGAAGCTGGGAGAACCGCAGAGCGAGACCGACGAGCGGGAGCTGGGGGGTGGGGGTAGGCAGCGGGGGTGGGGGGAGCTGGGAGAGGAGGGGTGGAGGAAGTGGTGGGGGGGGGAGCTGGGAGCGGAGGGGTGGAGGAAGTGGGGGTGGGGGGAGCTGGGAGCGGCGTCAAGCCTGCACTGGAAGCTGGGAACGGGGGAAGAGCTACGGCAGCTGGGAGAGGAGGAACCACAATCCACTGGAGCCGACGCCCTGCCCCGACGCCTACTGCAACCTGGTCCTCCTGGCTGTGGAGAACCGAGTGGGTCACCTGGTCACACTCCATCGCCTTAATTCATTCAGGATGTTTACTACAGGCAAACTTGTGTGGTCCATGACCTCAAAGCACAGCATATTTTAATTTGCAGGAGGATGGAGAAGGGACAAGGATCTACAATGTTTCCTAATCAGTAATTTAAGGAATAGCACAAGATATTTGCAAATATGCTCATTCACACGAGAACATCTATACCACGCTCTTATTTGTTTGTGTTACTGCATTTAGCGCATTTGAGCATAAATACTGAAATCAGGGGGGAAAAAGCCAGCCTGACTGTCGAAAAACTGTATTTTTTATTTCCTGCTTGTACACAGATTAAAGAAACAATTAATTAGTGAACTTTAGTGGTGCCTTAGGGTATATATACACTTCCTCCACCCCATTATTTTGTTGTGCAGTGCACTCAATCAGAATTAGAAAGACAAAGACATTTCAGAGAAGGTCACAGATATTGATTTGATAACCAATTCTGTGTGATGATAGCCTCTTCGTTTGTTTATGTGTGTCATGTGCAGGATGCTGCAGAGGAATACTGCTCTCTGATCTGTCAGATGTTCCAGATCATTTACGGCCATCAGACCATCGAGTGTGTCGACAGATCAGGCTTTCACCACTCCGTGCCCGACCGCTACTGGCTGGAGAGGAGTGAGTGACACGTGGGCTTCCTGTTTCAAAAGTAGAGCAGAGTCGGACACACATACTCATACTACCTATTTATGGTTAGTATCCTCCTGACCTGCAACTACACAGGTCAGAAGGTCAGGAGACACCAGGAGACACCACTGTCGTGTTTCTCATCATCGCCACTTGTCAATGCTCCAGAAAAAAACACAATCACAACTTTGAAATGAAGTAGTCCACAAAGGAAAAAGTAAACACGTTGAGCTCCATTAGCCAAAGGCTAAGGAAAAGCTGCAGTACATCATCAGTATGTCGTATATTTAGTTTTAATGAATACTGCAGCCTCTACGTGGATGTGTCCGTGTTCGAAATTGTACTAATGTATCGTACATACTCAATTAGTATGTGCTGCATACTTCCTTTTTTTGGGATAAACTGACCACATATTAGGAATCTACACAGTTACTTTCTCATCTGAAAACTTTAAAAAACTTAATAAAGTGACATATTAACAGCTTTAAGCCTGGCTCAAAATCTCACATGGCTGACAGTCTCCAGGAACCCAGATGCAGTGCATTGTGGGGCAGTCAGTAAGTTCACGTCTCATACTCTTGCTAATGAAGCATACATTCGGCATTTTCTGCATACACATATTACAAATACTGCAGTCTGAATGCATTACTTTCTCATTTTGATGTCACATTTAGTATGAATAGTATGGTATGCAATTTCGAAACACAGTCAGCTGTAGGTCTCATATTTCAAGATGTGTAAATAGTAACATTTACACCGTCTCTTTGCAGGTGACAGCTGTCTCACTGACATGTCCTACGGTTATGACCCAGAGTTTAGCTGCTGCAGCTCATAGTGAGTAAGATTCTGTCCTAATTAATTCTGTAACTTTTAAGGTCTCCAAATAAAATCATTGTGTTATCAATCCACAAAATATCCTCAATAGTTAGACTGTCTGAAAATATAGCCTTGACAATCTTTACCACACATATTACCACCCGCTCTACTGTAGTTATGGGTTTGGTTGTAATTACCAGACACAGAATGCATTTTAAATAAAGCAGATGGTCTATTTGCAATTAGTTTTATTATGAATGTATGTGTAACTTAACAATAAAAGCGGTATGATTGATCATTTAGAGACAGTGACTTCTATAAAAAGCAAATATGGAGAAAAGTTAAATAGTTTCCTGAAAGAATGTTTTTAGACCACTTTAGTGAGCACAGTAAATTTCAAAATATTTGACATTTGATCATAATGATGTCCTGACTATGGTCTGATAATATAGTTTGTCACTCGCTCTCTCAGTGATGGTTCCCAGGATGCGTTTGAGCTCTACTACAGTGAAACGTACAGTGAGAGTTCATCTCTCTCGCTGCAGGATTCCCATCGCAGTCTTGCTTCAGCCAGTGAGGGAGGAGACAGTAACCCAGCCCTGCTGCTGATGCAGGAGTACATGATTACTGTGAGTATGTGTGTGTGTTGGTTTCCTAGCTCAGTGAGGAGCAGGATCGGCGGTTCAATCCCCGGCTCCGCTAGCCCATGTTGATGTGTCCTTGGGCAAGGCACTTAACCCCAAATTACTAATGTGGGTATATGGTAGTTACTCCTGATGGGCAACAAGTGGCTTTCTTTGTGTGCACGTGTAGCTGCGTAACAAGCTGAGTCCGGTGGAGTTGCAGCACTTTGCGGTGTTGCTGAGGGAATACAGACTGGCATCAAACATCGACCACTTCTGCTCTGCGCTGCTGCAACTGTATGGAGACAACCGCAAGTTCCTGCTGATGGGTGAGAGAGAGCGAGAGAGAGAGAGAGAGAGAGAGAGAGAGAGAGAGATGCGGGTCTGAAGTGTAAAGCCCATGCCTTAAAGTTGCATTTTGTTCTAATGGCCAGTAGGGGGCGACTCCTCTGGTTGAAAAAAGAAGTCCAATTGTATGGAAGTCAATGAGAAAAGGACCATACTTCTCACTTTAATTCAGTACACATTGTGAACATAAGTTCATGGTCTCAATCACAAGTTAGTTTTTTTTTTAAATTTAAGTTTAAAAATCAGCATAAACTTCATTTTGTAAATTATGGTCCCATATAAAGCAAAATAGACCATAAAGAAGTGTATGCTTTAGAGTGTGGCTAACTTGTGATCTGGTCTGGGCATGTTTGTCTTTGCACTTTGACCCTTTTACAGTGTGTTTTAAGTTCAAGATCTGCATTTCATGTACTATTGACAGGATAGTGACAACAACATTGACAAAACTCTCATTGAAACTTCATAAAACTCTCAAGCAAAGGGGATTGTTTTATAGTTTTATCTGATTATGATTGATTGTACTAACTACAGATAACCCAAGTTTGAACCTTTTTTTAAATTCTTACCAAACACATAAGTGTACTACTAAAATATCAATTAAGTAGAAATCTGACTAGAAGACTGTCTTAACTTTGAACTCTCAGGTAAAATAATGTCATAATAAAAGTAATGTTGTAATGCTTTCAGGTTCCATCCATATTTTGATAAAAGTAAGGCCTTACCCATTTGTTGCTTTCTCAAAGTGATAGAGAGGACATAACCCAAACACTAGTCATTCTTATCCATAAAAAGCAGTCTCGTTATCTTTGTTTCCCAGGCATGCGTCCTTTCATCCCAGACAAGGACGTTGGGGTGTTTGAGAGTTTTCTGGAGAGTATCGGGATCCGTGAGGGTGGTATTTTAACTGACAGCTTCGGACGCATCAAACGCAGCATGAGCAACACATCAGCTACGGCCATGAGAGGGTATGTAGGTCAGGAGGTGTGGCTGTGATGTGTGATGGTCTCAAGGCTCTCAAGGTGGTTTCTAAATGCCATACTGCTGTCTCACATTCCATCATCTTATTGACATGGTGCATTTTGTTGAGCACCAATATATGAATATTAATCCCTATAAGAGATGATGATTCACATTTTGGGGGAAAGTATGTTAAATAAGGTTATTGTTAAGTTAGGGTATCTTTGGTCAGGTTGTATCTTACTTTGATGCAAGACCACTCCAGTTTGAGTCTACATGGTCGACTTTTAGTAAACACAAAACATACATTTTATTTATTTTTGCAAAAGCAAGTTCATTCTAAACTGAAGACTTGAGTAAGCAGGAAGTCCAAGAGATGCGTTAACATTTACATAATCTGTTCCCCCTCCCCCAGCAGGTATGATAACTGCTCTCTGGCCTCAGGATCTCAGGAATTCAACCGACGCATTACTGACATCACCCACGACATCCAGGCGCTTGGCTTCCAGGACACACATGGAGACATTGAGGAGGAAGACTACTACCTCTGATGCAGGGATGAAGGAAAATAGAGAGCGATTGATTCCTTGTAGAATTCAGTTTCAACTTTGAGTCTGCCAAGGTGCCTCTGAGCAAGAGCAGCGTGTCCACAGTTAGTTTTCTCTCCATTACTGGGCATTTTCATAAAGCACAGTATAGTTTTGTCGTTGAAGCTTCACAATGCAACGGTCATGATAAGAGTCGACTGGCATCAGCCAAAATGTATAACTATAAAAGATATGAATAGAAAAAAAAACTATTTACACTGTTTAATTGGTAGTGAAGGTTCAACAGTAAGGCCTTTAATTTCTGACCTTTAACAAATGTGTAAACAGAATTTAAAAAAAATTAAATCTAAATTTATTTAAAACATGTATACATCATGTAGAAGAGCTCCTAAATCCATTTTTAATCGAGTCTGTCACAAATCTAAATAATTTATGACGCTCCTTTCCAGTATTATGGTATTTTCTGTAGGGGCTGTAATACCTAACAGTGACCACATGGGGGCAACTGAGGTTGAAAGAGCTGATTTCAAATCCCGCTGCTGAGCTAAAGGCTCAGTTATTAGTCAGAAATTATAGTTCAGTAAAAAATAATACAGAGAGATAGACAGACAGTTAGATATCTCAGTGATGGTGCAGGGTCGTCTTTCAATCAGGATCGGCGGTTTGATCCCCGGCTCTGCTAGTCCATGTGTCCTTGGGACAACGAATTGGGCACGTAGCTGTGCCCAATTCGTTAGTCCTGATGGGCACCTTTCATGCTCCCCCTGCCATTAGTGTATGAATGGGTGGGAATTGGGGAATGATGACATGTAATGTTAAAGTGCTATGAGTGGTTGGAAGACCAGAGAGAGACAGACCGAGTTACCACATTGTTGGTAAATGCTACAGCTTTGATATAAAAATCTAAAAGAGAGTAGAAGCTGAGATTACTTTTATGAATGTGTTTTGTTTATGGTAATATGTTGTGATGAGAACCCCCTCCCACCTCCCTCTCTCTCCCAAGCATACAGTCTATGCTCCCAACGCTGCATTGACCTGTTATCCAGGCAGCAGCATCATGACCTTCCCATAGTGCACTGCTTCTCTGTGCCCCCCGGTCCTCTCCTCTGCCAGCCCCACTGAACATCAGAGCGGGAGAGTGAGTACACCCATGGGCTTCACCCGGGTCTTGTTCTCCTCCCTCTCATGATGTAATAAACCCACGCTGTGTGCATTTACTTTTTAATTCATTTATAATGAACAAAATAACTTTATTTAACAGCAGCAGTGATACACATTACTGTTAATGTAACAGGATTGATGCAACACGGGCAGGCGTTCCAAAGAAATTAAGTGAGGCAGACAAAAACACAGTTATTTAAATAGGATTCATGCATGGAGAGAACTGGGTGTGATAAGAAAAGCGATAGAGGGAGGTAGAGAGAGAGGACCATAAAGAATCATATAACACTGTTCTTCTCTGTTGGAGAAAATTGAGCTTACTGAAGCCAATATTGTAGCTACATATTGTATAGATCTTAAGGTCAAAGGTCATCAGAGTTCATCTCAGTCAAAATGATACCTTTGTGTGCGTGGTCGCGCGTGTTTGCAAGCACATTGTATTTTATCCTCATCATCGGATTACAGCTCATCATGTGTTTACTATCATATCATCATCTCCCCCATACACAGAATCCCTTCCTTATTGCATCATCAACGGATATACTGTTTACTATCAGTCCTGGTGAAATACTCTTTTTTTTTTGCTCTGCTACAACATAATATTCTATGAAACCCATACATATTTTTATGGTTTGCATATGTGAATTTAGTTGGGAGAGCCGAAGAGGATGCTGTTGCAGTAGTCAAATCTGGAGGTTATGAGGGCGTGGATGAGAATTTCAGTGGTGGCAGAGGACAGGGAGGGCCGGAGGCGGGCAATGTTCCTGAGATGAAAGAAGGCAATTTTGGTGATGTGAGAGGGTGGGGTCAAGGATGATACCAAGGTTGCAGATCTGGGTGGAGGGGGTGACGATAGATCCATCAATATCGAGAGAGATGGTCTGGGCTGAGCGGGTAAGGGAGTTGGGGACGATGATGAGTATTTCAGATTTATTGCAGTTGAGTTTCAGAAAGTTCTGTTGCATCCATAATTTTATATCAGTGAGACAGGTAGTGAGAGTGTAGTGGGTGACTGAGGTGATGGTCTTGGAGGAGAAGTAAAGTTTAAAATGACCTTACAAACCGTTCACATACATGTACATGAATATAAAACTATGATTGAGCATAAAGCCGTCATGCCTTAAATTACTAGTAGCCATTAAGTAGGCATTACCATGACTCCCCTGACTAGTTAGCATCTAAGCTAATTTTAACATAGCTGTTAATGGAGAAATGCTAATTAGCGTCTATTGCTCCAACACAAAGGTTATATTAAAACAGTAAACAAACTTATTACAAAATATATTGTAGTAGATATTTACATGCTGTACATACAGCAATACTTACAGACTTAGACCTTCAGTAAAAGTGAAGAGAGAGAGATACCGGGTATTAAGCTTGAGGACTCGGACCACGGCAGTATGAAAACGTCCGCCTCTCGTGGCTCAGTGTGAGAGGAATAGTTCAACATCTTGGCAAATAGAGATGAGAGTGAAGAGTTGCCGTTTTAGTTCTGAGCAGTAGTGAGATCAGCTTAATGTTAGAATTACTTTATATACTGGTTGGTGGCTTAATCTCGAATAATACATCATGATGTATTGTTGATTATTATTTTGTAAAATGAATGAATTAAAATGTGTTTCTCCGACCGCTCCTTACAAACTGATTACTCTCATTCGGACTAATGTCCATTTCCCTCTGATACATAAATTAGCCTGCAGTAATGTTATCACCCTTTAAACTCTTTTGATTTTTGATTACCATATGATGACAGAAAACTTCTAATCCCGTTAGTATTGTTTTACTGCCAGCATAATTACAGAAAACAACTTTGACATATGTTATTATATCACTAAATGAAAATATAGCTATAGACAGATACGATTACGCTGATTCTTATTATGTGCTTTTTATACGGATGTCCAACATTTTACGGTGGAAATTTGGAGAATAATCCAGCTGGAGAAAACCCCGACTTTATCAAGTTTGAGACGGAGAGAAAGAGGCGTACTGTGGTGGCGCGACTCACAAACATTCTGGAAGAGGGAGCATGTGTTGATCACGAGGCAATAAATAATCACAATGAAAAACTAAAGAGACAGTTGGTTTATTTTGATCTGTGCTTCCCATTTTTACCGGTCGGAGTTATGAGTTATTGTATAAGACTGAAACATGGAGAGCACAGCTACATTTCGGAGATGTCACATGTTTAGAGTATTCAAATGATTGTTCAGCGTTGTTGGCTAGCTGTTTTTAGACGTATACGTCTTTATCTGTGCATGTACATTTAGATAAGCCACATTCATTGTACTTAACGCTGATTCTGATTATATAAATAACAATATATTAATAGAGGTAGTTTGCTGTTTCTGTAAAACTGAGCAACAGGGCTATTGGGTCTCCGAGGTTACATGTCGGTCACTAACAATCAGTATCATGACCTTCCTTATAGATCATCATTTAACAAATGCACCGTAGCCCTTTCCATGCATACAGTACAGCAATAGTTTTCTTTATTACAATCTCCATGTGGAGTAGCTGAGCACCAAGCCAGCTATGCACAAACACATTTCTTATGATAAAACATATAGTCAAGAAAATGAAAAACACTTTCCAGTGAAATCAAACTGAAATAAATTATGTCACCTTTCAAAGGCGACATAATTTATTGATCAACAGCAGGATGGTTTATTGAACAACAGCAGGACAACAGCAGAACAACCTGCTGTTGTTCCAGCTGAAAGGCCAGTTATGTGGTTCATTTGTTGCTCTGCAGATAGGGGATCAGGGTGTGAGTGTAAGATAACAAACTGCGAGCCTGCAGGGATTACAATGTGGGTGGTCATCCTGCCGAGCTGACCAGGTGCCGCTCAGCCCTTGTGTTGGTGTCACTGCAGGATCAGTGCAGAGAAAATCCACCGAGGTTTCATAACAAATTGCCAACAGCCAATCAAAGCTGCTGTCAGGTAGCGCTGCAGTGAATGAATGGCTCAGCAGCCCTGGTACTTTAGAGATGAACATGTCAGAGGAAACAGAAAACAGGAAGTTAAAACCACTTGAATGAACTCGTATTCAATTAAATCCTAATATCCAGTTTGGAACCATATTGTTGCATAACAAAAGGACCGGAGATATTAATAATATTTTTGTTTATCTGATTTGTTATATAACAGGAACATAACCCAAGACATTAACTACGATAAAAGCTACAAATCTAACCCGTAATTAAAATCAACATTTCATCAGAATGAGATTTTACAAACAGAAACTCATCATCATTTGAACACGCTTAGATATATAGTTGGCTGAGGGAGACATAAATGTTTTAAAAAAGCACTACACTTTACTAATAATGTTTTTTTTACTTCAAATATTGTGTATTTGTTACATTGTTTTCATCTTTAAACGAAGTGTATTGTTGCTTATTGCTTTGAAAAGGAGATGCGCATAAAAAAAAAGAAGGCCGTGAAATGTCTTGATCTCATTTTGAATCAATGTTTTATAAAAAAATAAAAAAATAAAATACAATCATTTGTTACAGTGCATTCTTTCCCACTTATGTTCAGTATATGTCATGCGTGTATAAAGAGTTCAGAGCGTGCCGAAACGCACGCTATGACGTGTCCCTGTCCAGGCCAATGAGAGTGGCGCAGGGCGTAAAGCCGTCTCGCGCCGGGTAAAGGGATTTGACAGAAGCAGGTCTCGAGCTCATCCTCCAGTTGACTTCCTCGGTGTGTCGGCGGCATGGCGGCGGCTGCTGCATACCAGCACAGCGCTGGGATAACCGCCGCCGGTAGCGGCAAAAAGACGCATAGTAACCGGGAATACAGTCGGAGGAACCGGGAGAACTCACGCCGGAGACAAGCCGCTCTTTTATTTCTTAGTAACATCTCTTTGGACGGACGGCCAGTCGAGAGTAATCCGGCAGATCAAGTAGGAAGCCGCCACCACAAAGACGCCGACTTGGAGGAAGCAGCGGCCGAGCTGTGTCCGGAGCTCGGTAACCCTGGACGCTACGGGACATTCTCCGGTTTGGCAGCGGCCGTGAGCTGCGGGAACGTTAATCCCTCCCCGGGACCGAGGATGGGTCTCCTCAACATACCGCCTATCCTCGTCCTGCCGTCAGACACGGGCTTCAACGACGTGGGAAGCGCAGAGGCGCTGCTGGACTGCCGCATAGACTCGTTCCCGTCGCCGGGGAACAGTAACCTGCTCTCGCCGTCCCCGTCCAACGCCAGCATGCTGCCGTCGCCACTGGGACCGCGGAAGTCTTCCACGCTGCTGTCGGTTCAGAGCTGCAACTCGGTGTCCTCGGAGCCGCGCCAAAGGTGAGAGACGCGCGCACACACACACACACACACACACACACACACACACACACACACACACACACATGGCTGTCTGGTCAAGTTCAACTTTGGTTCAGAGTATTCACGCTCCCGTTCCCACCTCGAGGGGCGGTTGGCTCTCTGCTTGAAGCTGTAAATCCACGGTGCCCTTTAGCGGTTGTGGTGCGTGTCACTGGACTTTTCTCTGTGTATTCCCTCTGACCTCGCTGTGGAGGAAAAAGGCAGAAAGGACGTGTAACGTGTAGTGAGTCATGTCAGCCGACGGCTCCTTCAGAGCAGATAACGACTAATGCCAGTTGACTGAAGGAGGTAGCCTGGTGTTGGTGTGGATTATTAAAGCTTCTGCTCGACCGCGTTGAAATGAACCATAAAGGCCAAAGAACAGCAGCACGGAATCAACTTTTTATGTCGATCATCAAAACAGTTGAAGATTCATTTTCTGTTGACTGACCATTTGATTGGTCGACTTTTGTTTCCGCACTACTGTCAAGTATTTAAAGTCGGCAACGAATGCTCAGTCAGATTCTTTTAGTCTTCTTTATTTTTTTTATTTCTTTTGCAAAGTCCTTATGTTTTTAATAAGGCATGATTAAACAGTACACACTAATTTGCTTGAGAACATGGGCATCATTTTTAGGTTTTGTGTAATTGTGTGTTTATACTCCTAAAAATAAGGTATTCAAAGTGTTTTGTATACCCACCAATTCATATAAAACATTAAAAGATGCACATGCGTCTGCACCACGCTTCTTTTTTTGCAGGCAACTGATTATATGTGATTTTGTTTTTCATTGTAAACAGATAATAATGTTTTGCTTATGTGAATGGTTGACTGTAAACATGCCCGACCAGGGTGAACTCTGCCTTCGCCCAATGCCAGCTGGCACAGCAGTCACCTGTACAGGATAAGCGGTTAAAGATAATGGAGTAACTTGTGGCTTCGTAGGAGACGTGAACCTGGTGACTGTTAAAAAACCACCAACAGACAACCGCCAAGCTGTTTTCTGTGACAGAGAAACCAGAATAATTTTCATTTGGGTGTTTACTACAGAAACTCAGGATTAGTTTGGATTTTCTCTGCCGAAAGGGAGAAATTCAGACAGAGAAAAATATGGACTGGCTGAGATCAGAATGATGAAGTTGAGAGAGAGAGAGTACGCGATTCATTTATATGACTTGTGTGAGTCTGGTTTTACTGAGGATGTGAGTGACCTAGTGTGTTCATATGAAGCATCTGGCAGTGGTTCAGACTTGCAGCTCTTGTGAGTGCTGATGGATGGATTAGCTTTGTCACCATGTCGGCAGTGTATCAAACCCTGAGAATCAGCCCCGCTGCAATAATGACCGCTTAACCTATTTACACCTAACGACAGACTGGGAAATTAGCAACAGATAACTGCTCATCAGACCGCTGCACCAGCCACCAACCGTCACCTACAGCTGTTGTGTGACCTGATTTTGTTTATGTACTGGAATGCTGCATAATACAGAAGTTCATTGTATTTCATGACAAGATGGTTGTTGTCAGTGTTACTAATGAGTGTAATTCACAGTCATTAGTTGGTTTGTGACGAGACTACTTTGCATAACATAGATAAGAAACTATAGTTGCAGCCCCAATTTAGTTTAATATCATCAAAGACGAGCAGCAAATTCAACTTTCAGAAGCTCAAACCAGTATGCATCTCCTTTTTAAAAAATAAAATAAGCCAATAATATTGGCGATACGGATTTATTGGTTGGATACTGTATTAACTTCTTCGTGGATGTTGATGTAAACTGTATTTGGATTACAAATTCATACATATGTTAACTGATCTTTAGTTATCATCAAAATCTAACAACTAAATGAGCTGCTGTGGTGTTTAATTTCCTTTGCTGATATGATTTGGTGAATTAACAAGCACCCTTCTCCTCACTTCCTGGTGTGATGAATTTGGCCATCGTCCAATACGATCGTCAGTCACGCTCTGTTTAGCCTCGCTGTCAGTAACAGAGCTCAGTGTGTGTGTGAAGTCCTGCCAGCCAGCTAACTGCTTCATTAGCCTGCACATCAACACACACTGACAGACCAGGTTAGATGTTTATACAGTAAGTGAGGACACTTGGCTGGTAAAGTACGCACTTTGACTAAAATTGCTGTTTGCATTAGTCACTGTTAATTTTCAGGCCAAACTTGGTATTTTTTTTTAAACTGTGATATTGACATGTCAAGCATAGATTGTAGCATTAATTACAGGAGTGTCCTCATCTGAAACAAAAGAAGCACCGTATGAACATTATAACAAGTGTTACACTTTTATAAAATAAGACTTTCACCTGCTAATTTGAACTGATTAGGGCAGTGTTCATCAACCTTTTTTCAGCCGTGGCACATTTTGTACAATAAAAACGTCCCATGGCACACCAACACCAACAAAGTTACAACATGTCACATTGTAGCATAATACAGCACTTTAGCTGCGTCAGGGCCGAGCATCTCGTTCACAATGGCTTTGCAGGCACGTAGTAATAATGCCACAGTGTGAGGGCTTTTTTGTTTGGCCACCAGTTCAGCTACTAAGTAGCTTTGAGAGCTTTCTCAGACACATTTCTGAATTTCCTCATAAAAGTGACCTGTTTCTCAGTTTGTGTGCGTAGGTGAACAAAGTAGTCCCTGTTCTTTAATGACTAGACCAGCCACTGTATTGCAGGCTGACACGCTCAACAATGGCAAATTGTTTGCGGCAACTAAATAATATTCTTTGGGTACCGATTAAGTGAAATTGGACATGTTCCCATGGCACACCTGACTATCTCTCATGGCACACTGGTGTGCTGCGGCACAGTGGTTGAAAATCACTGGATTAGGGGATGAGGTGCATTAATATCTGTTGTTTTACTGGGGAAAAGGTACAAGTATGCATTGTGCTGCTTTATTATTTGTCTGTCGAAACATTAGGAATCAGATGGGGGCTAGTTTATTGAGTCATAATGGACCCGTGAGCAATATTCTGTACTGTATGAGGTACATGTGAATGACTGATCAGTGTCAGGTCAACCTGACGCAGCAGGTCCGTTTCTGTGCCACGAGAACACAGTAAAACCCGGCTGACCTACAGCCAAACAGGCTATTCAGTCAGGCCTGTTTGGCCCCCATCTGATTCCTAATGTCCCTGGAGAGGTCACGTTTTCCCCAAATGACATCATGGATTTAGTGACATTTAGAGGCAAAGCCTCGACACTGAGGCAATGAGGGTTGTTCCTGGTTTGAATTAGGTTTTGGCATTTCCCCCTGATGACATCAGGACAAGGAGAGCAAATATTCCTATTGGAAACATTTACTTATACATTTCAGGTTCTCTGCAGCAAGGTCCATCTAAGACTCAAGGTTCCTTTATTGGCAGTATTTAATGAAATGTAAGAGCAGCTAATGTCTGGAAAAAATGAAGAGGAAGAAACAGCGTGGGTCTGCATGACTGAGCGTCATGTCAGTTTTGCATGTGAAAGCAGAGCGAGCGTTCATTCTTTTCGCAGATGAAAGTAAGGCTTCTGTCTTTTGTGTAATCAGATTGTAGACTCATGATGTCGTTACGTAACGGGACGAAACTATCAGAGAGCCTTCGCACTCAATCTCTTCTTAAAGAAAAAAAAATGCATAGTTCAAATAACTTTGGGAAAATTTCATTTTGTTTACTTTTTGTATGTATGACACAATTTAAATATTTGTTATCAATTATAGTTTATTGATTTACATGACTCTTAAACTTGGGTTGTACATATTATAGTGATATGAAGCATTTGAAGATACTCCAATAAACAACATCAACATTATCAAAAAATACCAATGTAGGCATGGGCAGACTATCTCCAATTGAGTTCAAAGGGACACGGACACAGTTTACAGGTGGTGTGATCATGTTGTAAAGTAGTTAATTTTTAACACCAGTTAAGACTGACTTTTTATGTTATATGGCCATTCTAATATATAGTTTTTAACTGTATTGTTCCAATAGGGTTTTTGGTCACAAATACTTTTGTTTTCCTTCATATCGCCCAGCTCTAATTTACAGGTTTATCTTTTAAAGTCGGTAGCCCGGTCTGTCTCTTCTCTTTGTGCCTATGTTTTCTCATGTTGTCTCCTCCCTTCATTTGCTCCCAGCAGAATAGGGTTTAGGGTTTGGTTGTTCAAACTTTTTTTCTCTCTCTCTCTCTCTCTCTCTCTGTTGGTCTCTCTCAGGTTTCTTTCACGCCCTGTTCTTGTTTCTGTCTTTGGAGTCTTTCGCACTTTATTTTTCTATTCCTTATTTATCACTTTTCTTTATCTTTACTTCACACATGCATTGAACAGATATTGGGGCTGGGCAATATGGAGAAAATCAAATATCACTATTTGACCAACACCTCAATATTGATATTATGACGATGTTGTACGGTTGACAATTGGTGCTTTCACAAAACATTTACACAATGAGATCTTTGAAGAATAATCATCAATAATGTGAATATCATGACTAAGAAGGAAAAGGCAAATGATAAGAACAGCTAACGATCTCTAAAATAACCTTGAAATGTTTGCAATCAATTCCAGTACCTGTTCAGCAATGTTTTGTTGACAAAACTGGCAATTTGGTAGATCAGTCTAATACTCGTGGACAAGCAGATGCATTTTGTTTTGACTTTATCCTTACTGTTTTTGTCAAACTCCTTCTCCTGTCTCACTCACACACATCACACTTAACTGCATCTAAGTTTTAAGCTGCTCTGTTCCCCAAACTTTGTGCTGAACTTTGTTGCCTTAAGCAGAACACGTATCCGATTCAGCACAAAGCACTGATTAGACACACCCTCTGGACGAACACGCACAACCCAAAGAAGGGATAGAATCTGACTGACATCATCGTGTGTGTGTGTTAAACATGCACGACTCTCCAGTGAAAACAGAGCTAAACCCCACTCCCCTCCACACCCCTAACACACACACACACACACACACGCACACGATTTATCTTAAACATCAACTTTCCTTCTAACCATGTCGTCATGAATGTGGAAAAATGTTCATTATCGATGAATCTGCTGATTACAAGTAAAGTTATCTAAGCACCAACCTACAGCCCTTGCAAAAGTATTCAAGCCACTTAAAATTGATTTTTGATTTTTATAATGGATCTACACACAAAATAGTCAATATTGGTTAAGTAAAATTAAAATAGAAAATTAAAAATGTACATTACATTCCATGTATATGACGACCGCATTCTTTTATCATATTACAGGAAATTAAACATATAATGCTAAACACATTTTTGAGGGCAGGTACTTACAAACTTATCATTATGAACACTAAAAAAACACTAAAAAATATGTGGTTAGGTGTGAACACCGTACATGTCTCAGTCCACACTCCAACATGAGCATGGTATTCATAGAGTGAAACATTTAGCAGGTTAATATGTTTTAAATCGATCGCCATCTGTGTGAACAGGCCACAGTTTTCCTATGACTGTGTGTGTGTGTGTGTGTGTGTGTGCATGTGCATGTGATAACAGATGCTGCTACTAACTCACTCTCTCTCTCTCGCTCTCGCATCCAGTTTGCAGTATTATACTCGGTGAACATTTTAATGTCACATTTTAAGACACTGTTCTTCAAATGCATGCAGTGTGTTTTTATATACACTCTTATTATTCCATTATAACCACATTAAATTGATCCTGTCTGTCACATGAACACAGTACCCAGATTATGTCACATTTGGATTACAATCATAGTGAGAAGAACAACCCCATTAGCATAGCTGGATTATAGAATATAATCTACTAAATATACTGCACATGTACACAGCTTAGTTTAGTCAGTAACTTAGAAGTCAGAGTGCAAATGCAGTATGTTTGACAGCAGAGCTGGGTTGTTAGAAGCAGTGAAATAATACACCTGAGAAAAGAAGGTTATGGTTTTTGGTAAATCATGCGGAAACTGTGTGTGTGTGTGTGCGCCTCTCAGGAAGTGGACAGACACACTGCTGCCTTGAGCGTGCGTCAACAGGACGTTTAATCTGTGGTTTGTGGTTGGTCAATCACAAAGTGTGCGCCTGCATGTGTGTTAAAGATTTTGTATGAGTGGTGTTTAAAAAACAAAACAAAAACAGCTGTGTGCAGGAACGCCTCTGTGATCTCACACACAGGGAGAGGTAAAGAGTGTGTGTGTGTGTGTGTGTGTGTGTGTGTGTGTGTGTTACATTTGCAAAAGACCCTCTCTGTGTGGAACTGTTTTTAGCTGAGCAGTCACTGCAGGTTTTAATCATCAGTTTGCTTAACTTGCACTCCCAAGTTGTAATCATCCTTGCTGTACACTCTGAACACTCGCACTGAACAGATTAACTGAGTTTATAAACTAACTCCACAGCATTTGTAAATATTACCTGTAAAATGGCATTCTGAATCCCACTGCATATCTACTTTACCAGTACCTCGGCCAGCATGGAGCTTGACCAATCCTAGTCCTTGAATTCCACGTAAGGCCGGTATTGCCAAGAAAAGCAGTAGGACTCTTAATGACACACTGGAACGGCACGATCATGACTAAGATTTTGGGCATCAAAGAATAAGGCAGATTTTGAGAGCCTGATTGATGATCTATCAGGTAATTAATCAGGCGTTGTGACTCCCCTCTAACTTGATGTTAAACCGCAGCCAATGTGGCCAGGTCCTAAAATCTATTTGGAAAAAAATACAGACAAACTGAGAGAAATACGCACATTGTCCATCTGTGGATTGTTCACACTTCTTTTCCTTGCTATGCAAGACGATGTATTGTCAACTCCAACTGTAGTGGATGGCTATAAAACTCTGGACCATGGCAAGGGACTAGCCTGACCATGTGTCAAACTGATGACACATTTTAAAACATGGAGTAGGACACAGTGGCCGGAAGTGGGCATTGTTACTATGTTCAAAGTGTGTAAAATAACACTGAAAGTTTACCACAGAAACAAAGCATTCACTTCTGTAGATGACTTTAAGAGTTAATATTGATCCCTGTCTCTAGTGTGTGTGTGTGTGTGTGTTTGTTGAGCTTAACCACTGCCTCTGATCAGTGGAAGCTGTATGTGAGGAGGAAAAAGCTGTCGGCTCGCTCATCAAGATGCAACAAAAGCAAATGTCATTGAACCTTCGAGGACTAATCCAGACAGCGACGTCTGGTAAAGCATTAAGAATGACACCTACCTGCATTTAGTTTAGTGTCTGTGTTTATTTGTATCTTGGAATAAATGTAATTAAAATTTCAGTTCAATGCCATGCTTTAAAAAGTGTGTGGTATTGCGATATTTTTGCAGCAACAAAAGGAGGGATGGATGGATGAAGACTCAAGGAAAGGATGAGATGGGGGGGGGGGGGGGGGGGAATGGATATTATTTTAAGATAAAACAACACAAGCTATTATTACTGGTGTTGTTCATGTTCATTTAAACTGAATAAAATGACTCCGCGTCCTCAAAAAAATCCATCACCACAGTCTCCAAAAATGGGCCTGCAGCTGGTATAGTCACAGTTTCCTATTTTGATTCAAAGGAGCTCTTTTTAGTGTTTGAAGGTCATTCATTTCACCTAAATTTCACATCATACAGTCATTCTCAAACCTACAGTTGGTACTATTCAGTGGTGGTCGTATTATTCAGATCTTTTACTTAAAACTGTGAGGAACCCTATTTGCCTCCAAAAGGTAGTGGAGTAGATGCATATAGAATACAATTGAATTACTTCAGTAAAATGTTGAGGTACTTGCATTGTAGTTAAAGATGGTGGTTATATTACTTGAATATTAGGGACGCTCATTTTGATTACTGGCCCTCGTTAACCAATCGTTAACCCACAGGATTAGTGCCTTGCATGCTGAGGTGCTGTGGTCGAAGTGCCTAACAAGCCGCCCAGCTGCACTGATAACCAACGCACAAACAATTTATATCTATAACTTATTGCCAGCTGCAGTGTATGCACACAGCAGGCAGCTGAGTCTCCACTTCACCTGGGGAATTTGTGTGATGAAAAAGCAGAAACCACTCCACTAAACAAAAAAAGCTGCTAATTTATGTCTAGTTTAGCCATATGTATGACAACATCCTCTCGGCTGTTTTTTTATAACAAAAAAGAGGTATTTAAATAGTTTTGCTATGCTAATGTTAAACTGAATAATAACTAGATTTGTCCACCAAATAAAATGTTTAACATGTGACCTGATGTTTCCTTTCATGTATTCATATATGCATGCATTAATTCACTTTCTTATTTGTTAGCAACATAAATATTTTCTAAAACTCTGTCCATGTGACTGCAATAAAGAATAGTGTTTTTGTTTCGGCCTGTTGGTCTTAGCTTCATGGCACAAGGATACAAATATTTAAAGAAAACCTTCTAAAAGAAGGTTATCTGTACACCGATCTTCATCATCCTCTGCAGTGAGGGAAACGGCAGACTGGATTTTTCCATTCCCACAGAAGGGAAAGTTTCCACAACATCCATGAGAGAAATAGCAGGCTGGTTTTCATGGAAATGAGCCACTGGTCTACAGATCCAAAGCTTAGATACTGGGTCAGACTTAGAAAGACTGAGAGCAATGGTGTCAGCTATCCCACTCTTATCTCGATATTGTTGTTTATGATTACAGTGTTTTCGTTATGGAAGCCTCCAAGCTGAGAACATTATTTAAAGATAACATGGATTTGTGTTTAGCATTTGCTCTCATAAACCTTATTAGTCGTCAGTCAATGTTGAAGAACATCATGATCGTAATTGTGTGAGGGTTTGTGGCCAATCCAAACATGTTAACTGAAGTCTTAATTGTTATTTGTAGCAATCAATCATGAGACAAGGAAGCTACAGTTAGTTACAGTTGCACAATGACACGGCTCATTAATCATTCATCACAAAGAGGGTCAGGTTGCTGTGTGTCAACCCGTATGGCCTTATTTGTCTTTATCTTAAACACCAGTCGCTATCATCCTGATGATCACCATCGTCATCATCTGCCAGGGATATTGGCCGTTGGGCTCTTTTCTTTATTCCCACACAATGGAAACATTCCACAACATTCCAGAATGCTGCGGAATGATGGTTCCCATGGAAGTGAAGGCTGAGAAGATACCATCATGTGACCGTGGTTACAGTAGATACAGTATACTCGATATAGAATCATTATAGATAGACTGTTGGGTTTAATAATACTGGAAGAAGTGACTGTTCATACTTTTGATCTTCATTTCCATCTTGATCTTTATCTACATCATGTGGTGTTCAGTTCCAGATATGTGATGTAGCACTTAAATTGAAGCTTTGCTCAGTTACCATCAGCATATTTACTTCTAATTCAATTTACGTATAATTCACACAATGTTGGGCAGTTTTTCCTGTTCCAATGTGAGGGTCCTGGAACTGAGGATGTAGATTGTAAAGCCCTCTGAGGCAAATTTGTGATTTTGGGCTATACAAAATAGATTGAATTGAAATTGAATTGACCCAAGATTGTTGTTGTTGTTCTGTGCGTTTAGGAAAGAAAAGCATGATGGTGATAAAAATATCAATGCCAATTTGGTGACTTGCTATATTCAATTCAGTTTATTTTGTACAGCCCAATATCACAAATTACAAATTTGCCTCAGAGGGCCTTACAATCTGTACACATACGACATCCCTGTCCCAGGACCTCACATCGAATCAGGAGAGCAACAGAGGAGGATCCCTCTCCCCGGATGGACAGATGCAATAGATGTCATGTGTACAGAATGAACACCATTACAGAGTTACATAAACACATTACATGAATATGACCATGTATGAAGGGACCTCCAATCCATGAAACAGAAGGAAGTAGAGATCAGGGGGCGGGGCGGTCAGTAGGGCCAACACGGGAGGCCGGCTCACCAGGCATCAGAATATTGAAATTAAAAGAAAGCTCTTGAAACAGTGCTGTGTTTCACACAATATCCAAGCACAATGGTGACTCTAGAAAGAAGCCCTGACTCTCGGATTATGACCAACATCAAATGTTTACGTGATGCTGTTTCAGACTACAAACCACTCGGTCCTCTCACAGTTGTACAGTGGTTTTACAGATCCAATACCCAGATGAGACACACACACACACACACACACAAACACACAGGTCCCTCAAACATCTGCTTCACAAGTGAAGCAGTTTAACTCCACACACCTGCTTCACAAATGTGTGGAGTTAAACTCCATGTGGTGTTTGCTCACCAGGTCAGCCATCCACAAACTGAAACAGATGCTGCCTCTCTCCCTCTCCATCTCTGTGAACGTGTGTGAGCACAAGTGTGTTCATGTTGCAACAGTAGGTTGTGTGTGTTCACAGCTCTCATATTAAATCATATATCAGCCTAAGTTCATCGACGTGCATCTAAGTTGCATTACCTGTTTTGCGTTCATATCTAAATGTAGTATTTAGTTTCTGAAAAAAACTGTGTGTGTGTGTGTGTGTGTGTGTGTGTGTGTGTGTGTGTGTGTGTGTGTGTGTGTGTGTGTGTGTGTGTGTGTGTGTGTGTGTGTGTGTGTGTGTGTGTGTGTGTGTGTGTGTGTGTGTGTGTGTGTGTGTGTGTGTGTGTGTGTGTGTGTGTGTGTGTGTGTGTGTGTGTGTGTGTGTGTGTGTGTGTGTGTGTGTGTGTGTGTGTGTGTGTGTGTGTGTGTGTGTGTGTGTGTGTGTGTGTGTGTGTGTGTGTGTGTGTGTGTGTGTGTGTGTGTGTGTGTGTGTGTGTGTGTGTGTGTGTGTGTGTGTGTGTGTGTGTGTGTGTGTGTGTGTGTGTGTGTGTGTGTGTGTGTGTGTGTGTGTGTGTGTGTGTGTGTGTGTGTGTGTGTGTGTGTGTGTGTGTGTGTGTGGTGTCAGGGAGCTGAACTTCTTGGCCTGCGTTCACATTAAGATCTGTTTTAATCCACAAGGTCGACACAACCTGGCTCATCCTCTGAGCTTCAGCAGAGACACTCACATCCTGAGGCTGACTGTGGTGACACAGCAGGTTCTTGGTATTGGTTAAGCTTGGAAACAAACAAATGCAAAACAGAACATTTATTTTTAATAACGATTAAAATGTACTAGAAATATGGCTCTACAGGTGTGTGTGTTGACTTTAAAGGAGAAATATACGGGATATAGAGTATTAATGTAGCAGCCAACAGATATCTGCTTTGTTAAGATATAGTAGAGTACTGTCTACCTGAGCAGAACATGCAGTCGCTCTCCACCTGTGTATGTGTGCTCTCCAAGTTTCGGCCGTGCATGCTTTTAGTTCATGCGAGTGTGTCCCACTGCGCTCATACAGTGGTTACAGCTGATGACACCGTCCCGCCCATCAGCGTAGCACCCACCCTCTGGTTCCCCCTCAGGTAAACGCTGTTAGCTCTTTCAGCACTTTTGTCATAGTTTGCACTGTTAGCTGAGTGCCACCTGTTCAGCCATCAAACGCTCCCAATCTTCTATATATCACCTTCGAAAAAGCTTTTGGGAATATCTGTAATGTGAAAGTACCGAGGTTTCTGAAAGAGAAATGGTGTTATGCTATGCCTGCATGATAATGAGGAAAATCTGAAATAAATCCTATTCCTAACATCAAAATACGGAGTAAAATGTTTTAAGAATGACGAACACGGACATCAGTCAGCATCAGTCCATCCAGCGTTCCTCTGTCCTCCCTCTGCTGATGTGAATCACTGCCTGTCGGGAGGAGTGGCCGCTTTGTCTCCGCTAACACTCAAGTTCCCGAACATGTTCCAAGATACTGTGGCAAACTGAGCTCAACAGTTGGACTACATACAGACGGCTTGTGTTATCTTGTGCCTTTATAAAATAATAACATTGAGGCTCTGTAATCTGCACCAAGAGGTTTTATTACTCCAACCTCATTTCCAATAGTTTGCATTGCGCCACATCGCAAAAAACATCCTATGTAAAAGGCTGTTCATTCCTTCCTATCCACCCTTCACAATGAAGGGTGGGGGCGACTGTGGGTCAGTGGTTAGCAGGTCTGTCTTTCAATCAGGGGGTTGACTGTTCAATCCCCGCCCTAGTCGATGTGTCCTTGAGCAAGACACTTAACCCTGAGTTGTTCCCTGTAGTATATATATATTTACATATATACACATTACACTTACAGTAACGAGTGCAGTTGTCGTCATCTGGTTTTCTTCTTTGTCTCCGCCGCAGCTTCTATGATCTGGTGTGTGTGTTTATTTGAAGGAGCTTAGCCCCAACACAGATTAAGGGAGTGGCTTTAGCGTGACAATAAGCACTCCAGTCTTTAGCCCCTGGGGCCCGTTTAGTACCCGGTTTCAGTAACCACCCATAAACAAAATAATTGTTCTTATTCGTTGTACGCTATGTTCAATTTGATTTCTGGTCTAATTTTGTAAATTAGACCAGAAATAGAGAATGTGTCCTCTGGCATCCTTATTCATGAATTGCTGCAATGTGCGCAAAACCCTTCATTTATCTCCATTTCTGTCTGTCTCTCCTGTAGGACTCGTAACCTCTCTGGTGGCTCTCCGAAACCTCGACACGCCAAGAAGACCCACTTCATCAAAAACATGAAACAATACGACACAAGAGGCAGCAGGTTAGACAGACACATTATTATTCTGTAGTTGATGTTACTAAGAAAAAGTCAAATCCTGTGACCTGTCCAGTAATTGTGGTGTGTTGTATCACTTTTTAAAGGTAAAGATTGAAAGTGGCACACATCACATTGTTCCAGTGCTGCAGACAAGTCTTTGTCCAGGTTTAGACGGGGTTGAGCCGCATGTTGATCCCTGCTGTTCACAGCATGTGGTGTTACAGAGCAAAGCCTAAGAACAACAAGGTCGTGGCAGTGGGCTTAGGGTCTTGTAAACTGTTTAAGTTCAAAGAAAGAAACAGCTATTCAGTTATGAACACATCTGACTGGAAAAAATACCCTAAAATGTCATAACCTAAAATAGTATCTCTATATATTTAAGCAATAAGGGTACATTATTGATGTTACAGTACTGCCTCGAGTACCTTATTGCTTTTATAATACGGTTGCCTGCGGTATTTTAAATAGTAATTAAATGGTAAGCTGCCTTTCAGCACAAAATAGTTGTAGCCACCATACGTTGTGTATCGTATTTCAGTAGCCTAGAGAAAATAGTCCCTGTATGTGATGTGTTGCTATGCAACAGACACACAGCATTGGGAACATCACGTTTGTTAGCCTAGCTAGATCTCGCACCATCTCATTCATTCACATTGCTGATTTTATAAAAGTTGCCATTAAAATAAAAAAAATGACAATGGGACACTTTCAATAACATAATATTTAATTTAAACATTAGGCCTAAACATTCTAAATCAATCATAAATGCTTCATAGGCACTGGGTATAACAACGTTGGGTTAATAAACGTAACCTATATAACCTATGCTGTTTAAACTTAATAAACTAACGTTATGAGTGTCTTGGAACTCGATAGACTAACATTAGGCTGTTAACATTTGTTTACGTTGATTCTGATATCTCCATTAATTGTTCATCCGTGGAAAACGTGTCTCATGTCCCCTTCGTCTCGGATGACTTCCGACCACTCTTGCTCTCTTTGTCGGTAGCTCGGTGTTGGAAGTGCCTTCTCCTGAAGGATATTACTCCAACGCTGTCTTTCATTGAGATTTGGTGCCCAGTACCTTTGAAGGGAGCTTTCGGATTATTGTCCACTCACTGACATGAGTTCTCTTTCTGCCAACCAGCATTAGAGAGAGTTTGCACCAAGGTGCTGCGCAGGCAGTGGTTGCTTGAAATGACAACTAACGGTCGCGCAAAATCTACCCGTTATTTTGAGTGTGCACTGATATGGAACGCTCAGATAAATATAAACAGGTGTACAGTACATTCTGGCTCAATACAGTACACCCCGTAACTCACTCTCAACCAATCAGAATGCTTGATTTCATCTACCCGTATTATAAATACAATATATTCTACTGTTATTTCAAGTAATGCTTTGTAGGATTTTTCTTAAGGTCATAGGGGTCATAACTTTGACTATTCCATTATGACTTAGTCTCTTTAACCTTGAACCTTTACAATCTCGGCTGACATGCAGTTATGTGCAGCCTTTACAGGGGGAGAGAAACTGAGCTGTAGCCTGAACAATGTCTTTCTGTCCATTTCTTCCTCTATTGTATTCTATTCTTGTCCTTCCTTGCTGGTGTATAAATCAGACGTCCCTGTCAAAGGAATACAGGCGTACTCATCAGATAATAATAGACTGAGGGCTGATTGTTTTAGAATAGATCCAGCTAAGAGCAGCATAGCTGCTGTTTGTTGTTCAGCCAAGTCACCATGTCATTACGGAGAAGAGACAGCAGCTT
Organism: Cyclopterus lumpus; assembly: GCF_009769545.1. Lineage (NCBI taxonomy): Eukaryota > Metazoa > Chordata > Actinopteri > Perciformes > Cyclopteridae > Cyclopterus > Cyclopterus lumpus. Next base: position 15,957,590 of record NC_046972.1, read on the forward strand.
AATGACAAAAGTAAAGAGTCTGAAGCAGGGGGGCTCCAAGTCTTAACCTTCCTTTTGGCTCATGGGAGATTTGAAATGGGTGACCATGTATGAATCTGTATAAGCTTCCACCAGTGCTACAATGTTTTTAGTGTCAAACTAGTACAGTAGGACAATTGTTCAAATTGAATGTGAAATGAGTTGATTATTTTCTGTATGTCCATAATTATAGCCATTATAGCCATCATGGTAAATGACGAGAAAACAAGCTTCTTATGGATTTAAGATATCGGTACATAACTTGATGGGATCATATTGTCTCACTCTCTTCTACATTCAACTTTGTGCACAACTTTGTCCATTTAAACTTTCCCAGAAGATATGAAGTACCACTCGTGTCAATTGAAGGTATTTCTTATTAAAAATGTACTAACTAATAACAATGATTTACAAATGTTGTGACTGAATGTCATAAACGGTAAAAAAACAAAACAACTAAAGAGAAACGCTGCTACAACATACATCGCCTGTGACGATGAACTTTACAAAGATAAATTTAAAGTTAATAACATGAGGTCATTGGTCACACTCTTGTTAGGCATGGCTAAATTATCTCACCCTTTTTAGTGTGTTCTGCATCAAGAACTCTCCAAATTTTCCTCGAATTTCTTAAGATGGTTGACTTTGCTTTCCTTAGTTAGTGTGTGGCCAATTCTTTGTGGAGCTCAGAAGTTACAAACCCGGGGCCGTGGGTCCAGTTCCCACTGGGATCAGTCTGGTGTTTTTCTTTCAAGTGATCATGGAATAATATGCCTCCCCCGTGTTATGAAATGTGTGGTAATAAATGGATGTGTTGAGGGGACAAATTTCCCAGCAGAGTCTCATTTCCAGAAGGCCTGTTTTGATGCTTCTGCTGAGCTCCCCGGCGACTTCCTGCTCTTCACGTTTCCCAAGCATCATGGGGAACAAGCTGCGTCTCAGTGGCACGCTCAACCAACAACAGCATTAAATCCAAACTCATCTGTCTCATGGGATGGCTGGAGGGGGAGGAGCAGGGACAGAAGAGGGCGGGCAATTTGTTCACCGGGTATAAAGATGTGTCCAAGTTAAAATAGTAATAATTTAATCACAGTAAAATACAACATTGATACCAGAAGACAACTACATATTTAGCTTTTGTAAGAGATACACTTTGAAGTGTTTCATGTCCTTCCTTGGTTGTCTACTTTGAATGATAATAATCACTTCATAAAACAGTTCTACCTCCTCCTCGGATGATGAATGACAGCCACAACATGAGATTGTCTCTATTTATTCGAGGATTAAAGTATATTCAATTCTCTTCTCAGCTGGAGATTTATCAAAAATGAGGAGGATTATGTCATGTCTGTAAAAATATCCACAGATTTTGGATTCACTACACAGTTTGACTTTCTAATCAAACTAAAGTATAAAATTCTCCACTACATAAAAATGGTAGCTGCATGATTCAAAGATCAGATACTATCATTTAGTATATCATTTAAACTGAGATAAAATCAGATCTCTTCACTTCAGAAATCAAGTGAATAAGAAGGCTCATAATATAATTTAATTTCCAACTTTATCATTTTCAAGATACATTTTTATATGTTTGACTGCAGATTTGCTACAAAGTACGTAGACAACCCAATCTGCCAACACGTAAAGTTTAGATGCAATGAAAAATGCCTTTTTAACCTCTTTAGATCAGATGCCCGGTCAAATCTGTGACGTTTATTCGTCACGCCCCTGGTGTGCAAAGGCCTTCAGAGGGCAGGCTCCGTGGAAGGTTATAAGATTTGGATTTGCTCCTTGTTGAAGCTTGTATTTAATTCGCTCATATTGTTTAATCCAGGTTATGTAACTGCTTTGGTAGATATACTTCTGTCTCTGCCAGTATTCTGCTTAAAAACAGAGCCGCTTGGTGTCTTAGTTTGATTTGGCGGTATTTGCTTCTGGGGCTGTTCCCTCTGAAAGTCTCAGGATTGACTTGATGCTGTTTCTGTGGTTAACTTCAGTTCTTTGTGGAGCTAAAAAACTCTGGCCTGTTTTTAATGTTTCAGGCTGTCAGCAAAAGCCAAGGTTAATGATGTGAGGTCTACAAGTGGCTGTATAAAGGACTAGTACTTTGTGTATGTATAGAAGAGAAAATGATTAATCACAAGCACGATACACTCAAAGATAAGTGTGTTTTTTTTTGTTTTCACACTGTGAATCATCTTCCAGTCTCTTTGGTGCCCGAGCCAAACATAATGAGTGTAAACATGTTCCTCTGATAAACAAACCAGGCGAGAGATGTGCAGTTTCTGCTCCACTGGGGTTTATACTCCAGAGGATCTGTAATAAAAAGTGCACACTCACTCCGTTCCATTGAAACACCATTATAACAGGTTGTTAATAAGCTCTGGTGAGATAAAGGTGGAACGATTGGGTCAGTTAGGAAAGTGTCATTTGAGGGTTCGGCAAAACATTAAAGTGCCAATTTGAATAAGTGTGAACCTGAGAACCCCAAGTGATTTCTACAATGCAAAAAGATATCCTGCCTTTTTAGTCATCAAACGCATCTGTTTTCACCTGTTTACAGGTTGACTCGTGTCTAAATATCGGAATTAAAATTAAATCAATTTAGTTTAGTTCAAATATTTATTGTTCCGCAACAATAAAAGTTTGAATGCTATTCATGCAGTACGAAATATAATAAAGAGCCAATATGATAATTACTGCAAAAAAGTAGAACAAAGATGAGATAAAATACCAATATTTACATTAAAAATAAACATAATGTCTAGTTAATATACACAGTAGTTAAGAGCACTTTTAGATACTTTATTTGTTGCAACTATTTAAATAATTAATATTATAGTTTTTAACAGATTTATGGCTTCTGTTACGTAATCATTCAATCAGCAGAGTGTTTCAGGGTTTAAGGACATTTTGCCAACATTCGCATTATATTGTCAATCAGTTACTGCCTTAACTTGACTGTAGAGTCAGGTTTTTGGTTGTTGTACTTATTAGGTGGACAGCAGCCTGTTACAATGAAGGAATTGATCAAATTAATCAATATCACTCAAATTAGGGAGGTTAGAGTTTTAATGTCTTAATGTTTTTCCTTATTTGTGCAGCCCTGCTTTTGGATTTAGTTTTCTGTTAGTCAGCTACAAATGTGTGATGAGGAAGGTTGCTGTTCACCTTGACGACACTGATTCCTGTTTCCTTTATGAGCATCAAACCCAACAGATGTTCTAACAACATAACCACGAATGTGTGCGTTTTGTTGTCTTTCAGGATCGTGCTGATCTGTGCGAAGAGATCTCTGTGCGCTGCCTTCTCTGTTCTGCCCTACGGAGAAAGCTTTTACCTCAGGTAATGAACACACCTGCACATGCACACACATTTAGGTCAGTGTGTGGCTACATGAGTGTGAGGGGAGCTTCGGAGAAGAGCTCGAGCTGGACACAGAAAGAAGTTACCTCAGAGAGACTACAAATTCTCCCATGTGCCTAAGCTTCCTGATTTGACCTGAGGAATCTTTAGCCACACACACACACACACACACACACACACACACACACACACACAGGGCCAGATATATTCAGTTTTATAGGCCTGTCTCCTTGGCATTTGCCTTCTCTTTGTAACAGATGCCTGCTCATAGATTTTATTATCTTTGGTCTTCTCACAAGGTTATTTCAGCCCTTTGAAAGTAACTTTGGCACCAAAGTTTAAAAAAGGAACCGTATAAGACAACCACTCAAAGAATACAAAACACTTTGTAGCTAGTTACCGTGTCTCTTTAATATCTGACTAGTCATAAAGGCAACAAGGAGATGTATGTGTGATTCTCCTTTTTCTTTTTCCATGTCCTCTCTGAGAGTTCTCAGACATTGCAACCAACCAAGCCAGTGGTTGGACGTCCTCCACCTGGTCATGACCTGGAAGTGCTTATTTGTTTCCCCATAAGTAGGACTTTGCTTCCTCAGGCCACATTCTCATCCCGCCTGGTGGGTTTGCATTCACAGAGGGAGTCCAGGAGGACATACTATTTAATTAGGCTTGGTAACGCACCAGTGCATTGTGGTTAACACACCAGACCCCTCTTCCTCCACATTGATTCATTTGGCCTCATGTTCCTCCACCGACATAATCACACATAAACTTCCCAACATACACATACTCGGATACTGTATAAACATAGCTAAAAATACAGATGTTATTACAGTTATGTAAACTTCTCCTAATCCCTTTCTCTCAAGTTCGCACGCATGTGCACACACACACACACACACACACACACACACACACACACACACACACACACACACACACACACATACGCTTACATCACGTCATACTCGCACCACACATGCACATTGTGGGAAGTATTAGTACACAGAGAAATGACATCACTTTGCTGAGCACTAATTGGTTACAGAAACATAGTGGTGGCCCTGAAACCGTTGCAACACCTCTTCCACAAGATCAGTTTTGCATGATGCTAACAGACAACAGCCATCGACTTGTGAGGAATTTAAACTGATGCAGTTTATTTAATCACATGTATCATGTTGTGAATCCTTTATCTGAGCTGTAAACCTGCTGCCAGGAACGACTCTGTTCTCACGTCACCTTAACCACCACGTCTCTGTCTCTCTCCAGTGACCCCACGTTAAACCACCCCAGAAGGAGGCACTCGTCTGGGAACATCTCTACCACCCTGGAGATGCTACCAGGGCTGGAGGGTTTTCAACTGGACATCTACGGCAGGGTAGATGAACATGCATTCAGACACACACATTCAGACACACACAGGTAGTCTTTTTAATTCAGATTCTATAAATGTATTATTTTTCTGTCTCAGTCTGTGTCGTACGCCCAGTTCCTGTACCCTACTAACGCCCTGGTGAGGCAGAAGCTGTCGTCAACCTGCGACCTGACGCTACAGATTCCAGTTTCAAGGAGCACACACAGCATGCCGGGCAGGAGCTGCCCACCCAGCAGACTAAACAGCACCGTGGGACTGGACCTGGGTAATACACACACATACACACACACACACACACACACACGGTTATGTTTTTGGTTCTGATTTTCATGAGCCTTGATGGAAGGATGAAGCAAAGGCAAACAAAGAGCCTATTACATTTGGGATCAGATCCAAATAATGGGGCGGTTACACACATTATATTTCACTTATGTTAACGTTTCTTGGCTGAGGTCTAAACTCTCCGAGTGCGCTCCTAATTTCAATAGTATTGATGTGCCTTGTCATACCCCAAAATATTGGATAATACATGTGTCCCTGCATTTAGAGTAAGCGTGAGAACATTGTGACAGGAAGTAGAAGCAGAAGGTTGTGATTGTGGCTGCAGAGAGAAAGGAACTACAAATACAGAAGGATGGAGGGATGAGATGAGAGTGAGGTTGGATGGCGAAATGATAGAGAGCGTTTTTGCAGTTGTACTGAAGTTCCTGTTATCTTTCAAACACACGTGTGTGTGTGTGTGTGTGTGTGTGTGTATATACGTACACCCTGTGTCTCATGCTTCTGCTCTCTATAAACACACACCCACAATGACAGAGCCCTGTATTAGCCTCTAAACATCTCTTTCTAATCTGGAACCTTCCATTAACACAACACAGCTGTGTGTGTGGTTAGTGTGCATATTGATAGCAGGTTTATATTTTTAGTCTTCTTGTGACGTGTCTCTTCAGTCTCTCGGCTCCCAAAAGTTGCCATATATTATGTTAGTTGGTTAACTAGTCACAAAAGCATGCAGCAATTATATTATATAATTATGAAAACTGTGTGTTAGTTATGAAACTGACGTCGTCAACTTCACCACAAGGTCAGTACTTCATCTTAAACGGTTAAATACATACAATAATACCATTAATACAACAGGAAATGGATGGAGTTGTTTGAAGTGGAGCCAGGCTAGCAGCTCCCGCCTGCTTTCAGTCTTCATGATAAACTCACAAAGATGATTCTGTATCTGTCTTTATATATACTGTAGCTCTCAGGAAGGAAGTTATCATTCTAAATAACATCTGTCATAGGATAATATGATGTTCATGAAAATCAAACCAATCAATAGTTTCAATTAAACCACCATGTGATTGAGTAATAACATTTAGTTTTTTTTCTGTACTAATATAGTTATACTAGAGCATTATAACAAGACATGTAACGAGACAAGACAACATAACATATTAATAAAATAAAGTATAGAACAGTATAGTATACTGTGGGTTATGAGATATAGTACAAGGTCAACTTTAGTAATATAGTATAACATAAGATATAGCATAGTAAAGCAATATAGCATAGAATATGAAATATAATCTAAGTATAGTATAATGTAAATTAATAGTTAACATTTTTTGGGGGATTTAGTAGAACCAGAAGTATTGACAAACAGGGTCATTTCTGTTTTGTGTTTGTTTTAAGGTCTTGAAGATGTGACGGACTACGACCCTAACCTCCTCAGTGACCCCCAGTGGCCTTGTGGGAAACACAAACGGGTGCTGATCTTCGCCTCCTACATGGTAAAAAGACACTGGACACTTTTTTAATTTTATTTCAAGAATGTGCTGCATTACATACCATTCAAAAAATTGGATGAGATTGCACTAACATGCATAAAAAGTCACTATATTGAAAGAATGAAAAACTGAAGGGGAGACGGGCAGAGAGGGAATTAAGACACTGACAGAGCAGAAAGAAGGGTTGAGGATTATAGAGAAGAGAATAATCACTGCTGAGAAATGACATGCACGCGCACGCACGCACACACACACACACACACACTACTCTTTTACATCAACATAATTATCCTATAGGCAGCAGCTTAGTTTTATCCCTCCACTGAGTTGAATGAAATTGTACAGACACACACACGCTTTGTCATTACTATTTAATCTGTGTGTGTGATCATTACACAGTGAGAACCTACTATAGCACCAACTCCACATGACACACACACATTTACTGACCATCACCAATAAATCACCTTAAAGCTGGTTCACAGAACTGGAATTTTAAAATAATCTATAATTTCTCTTTTTTAATTTTTTTTATTAAAATGTATTTTTAGATCTGTAAAAAGTGTTTATTTATCCTTAGATATCTTAAATGAGCAATTTGTTTAATATTTGGAGATCATTCAGTTAATCCCTTATTCTTATTCACAATGTGTTTTTGTCAATTGCTTTACAAGGTACTCAAGGCACTTTACATGGTAAACAAAAACAATAAAAGCAATAACAATATAAACGAGAGATGAAATAACAATAAGAAACTAAACTAAATCCTAGTTAACTAGCATCACAGGTTAAAAGCAGATTTAAATACATTAGTTTTAAGTGTAGTTTTAAATGTAGTTTTGAAAGTGGCGAGTGACGGAGAAAGTCGATGAGGAGAGGGGTGATGAAGGCGACGATGAGTGTTTCAGCGTCAGGAGAAGAAGGGGCGTAGAAGGGCGATGTTTTTAAGATGAAAGAAGGTGGTTTTGTGATGTGCTTGCAGTGGCGTTAGATCAAAGATGACACCAAGGTTACAGATGTGTGTGGAAGCAGGAACAGAGGGGCCATCGATGAAGAGGGAGAAAGTGTGCCGGGATTTGTTGAGTGATTTGGGGCAGATGAGGATTTCGGATTTGTCGCTGTTGAGTTTGAGGAAGTTGGCTTGCATCCAGGTCTTTTAGTTAGTACTTTAGTTAGTATTTGTCCAGAAGTCCTGACTTGACCTTGAGAAACACAATTCTGATGATCCATTTTATAAATTTGATATAAAATGGTTTCTTACCTGTATTATGACAAAAACATCTTTCCAAGTTCTTTTGATTATTATTTTTTTCATCTTTAAAACAGTTTTCATTTTTGGCAGGATAATTTCTTGTGTTTGTTGTTGTAATATTCATTTATGGCCACAAGAGGCTGAAGTGCACCACTACCACATGTTCTAAATAAGACTTAAAGCATTCATGTTTTCTTCCTGGTGAGATACATTTTTTCCATGTACTCTAAACCCGAGGTACATGTATTGTATGTTAGCAACTTATGTAATGTCACAGCTTTCTTGGCTTGAAATACATTTCAATAGGTGCCAATCTGCCATTTGGGGAATCATGAATGCTTTTAGTCTTGTTTAGGACATTGGGTGGTGCCCTTCAGCCTCTTGTGGCAGATATGAGTATTACAACAACAACATGCACATACACACAACATAGAAAGTTTATCCTGGCAAAACCTTTTTTTACCTGTTCACAATTTAGTTTGGATTAAATTTAGAAAATGGTTTCCCAGAATTCTTTTTTTCTCTTGCCTCTCAGGACTAAGTTAAGATGGCTCTTCAGTAAACCCTTTTCCTGACCATATGAATTGGCTACTCCCTCCATTGTTCTCACACTCTTAATTGTAAAGCTGGATTCTTGAATAACATTAATAGACATGTATTTATTTTTGTCAAGCAGGATTTAATCTACATTATTATAGCTTGTGAACTGCACATGCACAACAATTATTGTATTAAGTGGCAAGGCACGTTTATTTGTATAGCACATTTCAACGACAAGGCAATTCAAAGTGCTTCACATAAAGAGGGTGTCTAATGTTGAATAAAATACCAATAAAAGCACAAGGATACTGAACAAGCATCGGTATGACTTCTGTTGGCAGTTTGTGCTCAGAGTGAAGCAGCCAGTGTTTACTTCATCATGGGGTCCATTTACATTCAGGGACCATTGTTTGACTTTTAAATGTCTGTGCTTACACTTTCACATGACGACACATCTCTCCCTTCCTGTTCATGCATTCTTCTCCGCCTCCACTCCTTTTCCTTTCTTCTGTTTCCTCTATTTTACTGTACATCTTCTCCTCTCATCTTTTATCCTCCAGACGACAGTAATAGAATACGTCAAACCGTCTGATCTGAAGAAAGACATGAACGAGACGTTTAAGGAGAAGTATCCTCACATTAAACTCACTCTCAGCAAGATACGCAGGTATTTGAAATGAATTGACAAAATACATTTCAAATTATCAGACTGTAAAATTATGATAACAGAATGCTCAATTTGTTGTTGTATACAGTCGGGCTGTCTACACGTATCTGAAACTACTGTGAGAATTTCAACACTGTCTTTGACTTGTGTCTTCGTCTCGCAGTCTGAAGAGAGAGATGAGAGTAGTCGGGGAAGATTGCGGCATGCAGCCCGTCACCATCGCCATGGCGTTCGTCTACTTTGAGAAGTTGGTGCTGCAGGGTCGACTCAATAAACAGAACAGGTACTTAAACATCTGATCCTCATACAACTTAATTTTGTTATTTAACAGAACGGATATGCAACATGTTCAATATGGACATAAATTGACAGTTTCTGTGATGACAACAAACTGAAAACTGAAGTCATTCATACCACAACTAGTCTGCAATCTGAAGCTTAGTTTATACTCGTTGTCGTGAAGCCGGCATTTAATCACGGCCGGCTTGTAGGTCTTTAAGATCTTCATTTGAGTTTATATTTCGTCAGCCAAATCAAATTAACAGGATATTCAACCTTTTTGTTTCTTTAAAATTCATGTAATACTTGACTTGTTTCTTAACAGGGCTTGTACAAAGGCAATAAAGTAGCTCATGAATATGAGATATGAGTTTACAGATAATTACAATCCCTCCTCAGCATTGTGGAGGTTGGTTTGTGGCTTTTTGCTGGTTACGCCTACAGTCTATGGGCGTATCTAAGAGTTACACTAGTTGTCTTTTTGATTCTTTACAGTTCATTTTGTTTGTACGCCCTCTGGAGTTTCAGAGAACAATGCAACAAACGGCGCAGAGGGAAAACGCCTCTTGTACATTGTTGAGGCACAAACGCATGAATCTGACCTGTTCCAGGTCCATTAGTAATTATCTTCTCTCATGGTAAACATGATATCTCATGCTCCTATGTACTGCTGTGGTTTTACAGGAAGTTGGTGTCAGCTGCCTGCATCCTACTGGCTGCTAAGATCAGCAGTGACCTCAAGAAACAGGAAGTCAAACACCTCATCGATGTAGGTCTCACACGCACACACACACACACACACATACACACACCCTCTGCCTGTCAGTGTGCTCATGTTGCTCATGTCAGCTGCTTGTGAAGCTGATCTACCTGAGCAGATGGAAACTGACCTGTAGGTTGTTTCTGTCCTCCACAGTTAACTCCCGACTCTCCTCACACATAGTAGAGAACAATTGAGCTTAGTAGTGATGTCATTATCTCCCAACCGGTAATGTGGAAATGTTAGCTTATCAACGACAAATCTGCATGTATGTCAGCTGAAAAGAAAAAAGGAAACGTCAGCACGGAAATGTCAATTATTTTTTGTGGTAGAGACAGCGTCTCCATTACTCCAGAAAGTATTTAGTTTTTCAACAATAAAATGTTTTGGTCAGTTCATAGCTTGCTTACAGTTATTTAATAACCATATAGCCATATCAAAACAAATATTTGATTTTAATTAGTCAATTAACTGAACATTGGTTGTCAACAATGTGTACAATCATTATGAAGCAAAACTGTAAAATTGCTTTTTTATTTCATTGTAAACTTTATTTGTATTACTGTTGGTAAATAAAGTTAGTACTTAAAGTGTTAAGTATCTAAAGACATCATCATGCTGTTGACATTAATCAGTCATGTAAATAGTTGTCCATTAAATACTGTAAAGTATAATAATGACTCCCATCTCAGATTACCAGATTGTATACTAATGTCTACGAATTGAAATAATAAAATTATTTATTTAATTTAGAACTTAAATAACTTAACGCATTTCTGATATGACTGGTTCAAAAGCATTAATTAATGGTATGATTTCAGCAATATTTAAGTAAGTAGGGTGGCCCTGTTGTAAAAAAAATTAGAACATTTGAAAAACGCATCAAATCAAAATTTTCCAAAAATAAGGATGTCCTGAACAGGTTTTACTGTTTGTGATCCTTATTTGAGTCTTTAATATTGAGTATCTGCTGATACAGAGTCCAATCCATTACTTATATTTAACTAAATGTTAATAAGACATTTAACATATTGAAATAACAAATGTTGCTGCTCAATCTAGCCTTATAACATGAGTTCCCACCAGTATTGTATCTGAATACTGAATTGTTGCTTCAAAAGGTACACAATTCATCATCCAATAGGCCAATAAAAAAAGAAAAGAGAAGACTTGTTGAAAGAAAGCATTGTGTCACTCATGCTTTTGTTTGTGTTGTATCTCTGTAGAAGCTGGAGGAGCGTTTCAGGATCAGCAGGAGGGAGCTGATATCGTTTGAGTTCACCATCCTGGTGGCCCTGGAGATGGCGCTCTACCTACCTGAAAGCAAAGTCATGCCACATTACAGAAAGCTGGTGCAGCTGCAGCAGTCAAAGCAGTGACGCACTGATCCCTAACTCTAGGGACTCTCAGCAATTTCCACCTCCACACTATGATGAACGGGTACGTGTGATGCCTGGCTCAGAGGTACTAAGTGCCACCACCTCTCACAGTTCATCCGCACCGTGACGGTGGTGCGACAGCTCAAATGACCTTCTCTCCTTCCTCAAACACCAAAGTGACGACACACTGTGATCGATGATTCAGCAGCTGGACTGATGCTCGGCTCGGCAGCACCGCGAGAATCACTGATGGTCAGATTCATCATAAAGCTCAAAATCATGCGTTTCTTAAAGGAAGTTTAGTTTTTTTGGTGTACGGTTTTCCTCACCATCTTCTTTGAAGAGATTTTAGTAACTCTGCTGAACGCAGCTCTCTAAGGATTGCTGGTTGAAACCAGTACGGCAGATTTCTTTATCATTTTGGTTGAATCTGAATTTATGTGGAACGTTTGTGAGGCTGTGTTAAACAGTTTTGAGTAATCCATTCTGAAATCTCTGCATATGAGAATGTGAGTAACTATTGATCAACAAAATCCAAAAGTTTCCTTCCCTTCAGGATAGCTTCACAATTTTTCAAATCGTTTTATTTAGTTACAAGCTAAATCTAATCATAAGTGGCATTTACAAATACATTTTCACATCCGATCAAAATATTGCCATAGCGTTTCCAAAATGACAATTTCCTAATTCTTTGACAACTTTAGAGTTGACTGTTTGAAACACAGTGGGCCAAAGACACTGAGACTGTGATCATGAAGAAATTGGCGATAGAGGCTAAAAATACCCCTTCTTAATTTGTTTAAAAACAAAAAGTATTGTACATTTGCCAATCATTGCATTTCAAAGCATCTTAAATCAATAGTCCTGAGAGTTTCCCAACATTTACTTACTGCATAATGTTTTGTTGTGAAATTAAATTGAAGGCGTTAAATTCATGTCACGGGAGGAAATTGATTAAGCACTTTGGTGACTGTCGTTCCCACGAGTACTTCCTTCTATCTTGTCCTCTCGTTACACTGGGTTCTCTGGCATTAACGGCATTGCGTCAGCACTTTTCTGTGTGCAGTCCCGATGTTGCATCTTTCGTTCTCTCTGAACGTCCAGCCGGATTTCTTCTGAATTATCAGCATGATTCTGCTTGTTTTTTTAAGATGTTTACACAACCGCTCCACCCTTCCTCACTGCTCTGATCATACTTTCATTTATCGAGGGGTATGTTCACATGAGCCCGCTTTACTGTAACACATATTTAGATGTTTAAGTGCCTTGCCTAAGGGCACCTGAATTTCAGTTGTTCCTATTTTATCTGTCCCCGGATCCAGGGATTCAAACGGGCAACTTCTTCACCTCTTCTGTATTTTGACCTCTGTCTTGCTCTGACGTTGTCATCCCTCCACCAGCAGACCGCTGCTCACTCTGGTGGTCACAGAGAAGCAGTGCGTCTTCAGAAAAGTGCTGTGGCGATGAGAAAAAGCATTCAAATCCCACTGAAACCGATGAAGCCGTCACTGTCGTTGTCTCTGCTGCAGCGAAACATGACTGATTACACAAATGAGTTTCCTCCTGTCCTGTTTGATTCTGTGAGGTCATGTGACCACAGTGTCCCTTTGCAAGTGTCTGTGATGGGTTCCATTTCCAGGCTTCTTCAGATGCAACCTGAAAGATGCCTTTTGGTTTTGGGGAGGCAAAGTGATGGAAATCATATTTGATACTATGTTGAATCTTGAACATAACTTGGTTTTCAAGAAAGAAAAAAAACATGAATCGTGCTTTATTTTTACCCAAATTCACAGATTCCAGCACCTCAAATATGAACGTTTGCTGGTTTTCTGTTTCTTGTTCTGACAAAACTGTTTGATTGGGCTCTGAGAAATGGTGGTTTTTCACTTTTCTTTTCTGACTGTTTAATCAATTATTTGAGAGAATAAATTACGGATAGAGGCTATGAAACATGTGTGAAAAGCCCTGAAACAAACACACCAGCTCACTCAAAGTACTACAGGCCTGTAATGACTTATATTATTATTATTATCATTATTATTATTATTGTTGTTATGTTTTTGGCACAGTTTTTTGGAGGGAACTTGCTGTAGCTACAGACTTCCTGAATCAGACTACCTTAGAAAAGTCATTATTTATTCTGTTATTTATTATTTTACTGTATCATAAAGGGACACATATTTAACTAGAGGCCTCCAACAGGTTGTTTGGGCCTGTTTTGCCTCCATGTCGCAAAACCAAAGTGAGTATTTTCTTTTAGTAGTAGTCACCATCTTTTACAGACGACAGCACAAACGCTTCCTGTCGGGCCTCTGTTGTCTTTGCACTTTGCCATTTTGCTTCACAATCCTGACTCTTGATTTCATAAGGATAATCATATTTTTCTACATTAAATGTGTAAAGTATTTTTATTGTATATTGAAAGCTGAACGATTCACTGAGATGTATTTATTGCTAATAATCCCCGAGAGGAAGAATCATGTTTACAATAAAACAGCCGATAATTCAACCGGAAACAATGTTCTGGTTTTGAAATATTATTCTTCATCTTGAGGTTTCACTTCAATGGTCTTCCACTGATGTTGTTTTCTCTTGTGTGTCAAAATCACTTTGTTGTTTTTTGGAGTGTTGGATCAGCTGTCGACCAAAAGCAGAGTCGATGGGTGCTGGCATGGTGTCCTGTTTGAAGTTGTCTTCTTGCATAACGCTGGGATTCAAGTAGTTTTGGTTATTTCAAACAAATCATGTTCTTATCCTCTGATTGGGCCAATCTGCAGTGGGAAGAGGGAATGAGTTTCATGAGCTTGAATTAGCCAATATAGGCTGTACCGAATAGTTCGAAGCATCATTCGTTACGTTGACGTTCACATTTTAAATCAATATTTGAATGCTGGACAGCTTCTTTTTTTGTGTGTATTTATTATGTTGAAACGTGTATTTCTGCACAGTTGCAGTTAAATATGAGGCTACTCGGTGTTTCCACTGATTCTGCAGCAAAGTATGAGCGCCGCTGCTCATCGTATCCTCTGCTATCGCAGGCAAGAAAGTTGATGTAATGAAAGAAAAATACTACCATTTAATCTGATGGATACCCTTTATTCAAATTGAGGAATTTGTATTTTATTTTGGGGTGATGACATGAAAATATGAGACATACAGACATACAACTCATTCTAAAATCTAAAATTTCAATAGAAGCTTAAAATGTGACCATGTGGTCATGGGTTCAGGTTTCAAATTTGGTAAACCGGTGGTGATATTGATATTGTTTTTTTACTGTCAAAATATTCCATGAAAAAGTCAAAATCAACTGTGTTGTTTTGTTGTCTGTTTCTCAAAACTTGACTTACCTCCTTAATCTATAGCGCATCTATAACCAAAAGCACATTGGTTCCGACTGAAGATATATATATTTTTTTACAATACATGCATTTCCTTTAAAAAAAAAAAATCCCTAATTTCTGGACAAAATGCTACTCAAACTGCAGTAAATGGGGCATTTGTTGGACTATTTTCATTGGTGGATGTATTCGCATTTGTTTTTTAATAGTTTTTGTTCCGTCATGGAGCGCTGTGCCACAGTGGGTTATAGACGTATACGGCTTTGATACTCCGACACTTGCTAGTGGATACATTGAATTGTTGGTCTTTCATGAGATGTGTTGAAAGCTAAGAAAATATATTAAATACCACCAGACTATCCTTTTTAAAGGACCATGTTCAACCCATTTAGTATAAATCACGAGTACTTAACATCACTGCTGATTATTTACAAAACCATGTAGTTTTTATAATATATTTGTCTATCCTATGCAGCCACTGTTTACCATTAATTCTGGTAAATCATGCAGCACACTCTTGTAACTCGTTGTGTTCATCAGTCAAATCTCTTTTTCCAGTGAAATGATCATGCGATGCAAAGTTTTTGCATCAATCTGCACACAAATTGCATTATTATTGTAAAGATTATGCAATAAAAAATAAAATGAAACTTATAGTTGTAACAATGAGTAGATTAATGGATAAGTCCACTGACAGAAAATCAATGTGGAACTATTTAAATCATCAATTATCTTTTTTGTCCAAGCTAAAATATTTTAATATTTGCTAAGTTTAAGAGTCTGCAATGTGATGTTTGTACTCTACTGGTAAATTAAACCAGTGGATAAGAAAACATTTTAATTACAAATGTTTTGTTTGTCACACATTTGGAAATCGTCAGCAGAAATATAAATTGTACATAATTTGTAGTTAAGGAGCTAAAACTTACAAGAACATGAAGCCATGTTGCATTCAAAGACGGAGGTTTGGGTTGCGGTTTTCTATCCTGCTGTTTTAAGCAGTGAAGAACCAACTTCATAGCGTCATGTATTTAAACTTAACTGTCAAATCCATTAAAGAAAAAAAGCACATTTTGGCACTAAACAGCTGGGATTCCTGTTAAAGTTGATGAGATGTTAAAAGAAGCACTATTACTAAATAACTGTCAAATATAAGAAAGCTTGAGGGACAGCACACAATCTTCCAAAGTTGTCTTCTCTACCTTTTAGAGATTTGTGATACTGATTCTATGCAGCCATTATTCTGTCAGCTGACCTTCATCCTCCTTTTCCTCCTCCGTGTTTACCTTTTTAATGTGCCACGGCATTTATTTTCATCTTTTATTTCAACTTCACGTGTTTAGTTTTTTATTTGTATTGTTCTTTGAGCACTAAGGATGTGAAGGGAAATATAAGTGTTTGTCTTGTATTTTTTTTAAATACAATAATAAATAAAAACATTGGCTTCGTGGTATCACATGAAGTTATTCTGTGGAAATATTATTTATGATGTTTTTGGTTCAGCTGTTGCCACATGTATTGATACAGATGAGGTTATGGACATTAACTTCTAAGAGCAATTAATATATTTTGTAACATGATTGCATTGACTTGTACTGACTACACTGTCAACAGCTGTGCAGTAAAGTATAAAACGGAAGGATGAAAATATTTGGTAAAAAAAAATAAAGACCATATACTGTTTAAACTGCCAATGTCAAGTTTATTTTCATTAAAAAAATGTCAATTGCTCCTTGTGTTCTAAGTCATTATTTTACCAAAGTTATTTTCTGTCACTTCAAACGGCAGCTGAGTCTTTACAGTTCGTCATCCGCTGGTAGTCGTACTTGATGAAACTTTTGACACAGTCTGGATTATAATCAAAATACCTTTTTGGTTCTTTATAACTTACTGTACAAATGTACGGCGTTGAAGCGACGATGTAAAAGAACAGTTCAGATGAGTTGAAGCACCTTCAGCAAAGCACACTTATACCTGAAGAACTGAGTAGACAATGTTATCGACATACTATATTATAAATTGTTTTACGTATATTAACATACTTAACTAAGACCTCTTTCGACATATTTAACATTGTTATGGCATGCTTAATAAAGATTTCAACATGCTATACTTTGACATTTGATACACTAAACAATCCCATACTGACATTTTCTTCAATACACTAAACTGTGACTTAACAATACTATGACGTACTTTTTTTGACATACTATAATATTACTTTTTAATTACTTTTTTTGACATACTATACAACTTTTTTTTCTTTACTTTGACTTTATTTTCACATGCTACAAAATGACATTTTTGGCATCCTGTACTATTCCATCACAAGGGAATCGAATTTAACAATTTCAAAGTTGTAACTGCTCATCCCCAAAATATTTACACTACCGCTGTCCTGACAAGATTACAAGCGCCAATGCATCCGCTCCCATTCTGTTCACCCTCAAAGGGAAAAGGTTGAGACAATAACACGACAAACAAAAATGACAATTATAGAAATTTATTTAAAACTCAAGTACCTGCAAACAAAGGTTCTCAAACAATGTTGGAGAAAATGAAACAACATTGGTTGTGCCAAACAAGTAGAAATCAATATAACAAAACTAGGTCAGGATAACTCTCCTGAAATCAGAATAGCTTCACCAAAACAAATACAGGGCCGGCACCGGCCAATGATCCTAAGGTATCTAGACAAACGTTAACGAGGTGTGTGAAATGTAAACGGTACCTCAACCTCCCACCACAAACCGTAACAAGTTATCAACAACACTTTCACAGCTCAAGCAGGCAGAGAACAAAACGAAAAGCGTGAGTTCCTCCTGAGTCCTCCTTTCATTGTGAGCCCCGCCCTGCTGGTTGACCAGCTTGAAGTTTGTGGAAACCAGTGAGAAGCATGACCTTCATGCACAGGTGGAAACCAATCAGCTGGAGAAGCAGAGAGAAAGACGGGCAGGAGGGGAGAAAGCTCAAATGGGTTGTGCCCCTGCATGACGTGTAATGCAGGAAGTAGTAAACATTCCTTCCATATATTTTTTGCATCTAGCACACCGAAGAATATTTTAAACAGCACTCACTAATCGTCTCTTTTATCCTTTTTTATTAGAATTAGTTGTTTATTCTCTTAGTTGAAGCTCTATTCCCAAAGTCAAAGTGTTCTGTTATCCAGTTTTTTAATTGCAAATTGTGGAAAGAATACGCTACTTTTACTATGAGATAGTTTATCCATGTCTCCCATTTTGATTGTTATCGAGGGGTCATTCCCAAAAGTTATACATTTGGGGATTACCAATGTTTGACCTAGATATATTTAACTTCTTTAAAAAAGGATTTGGCAGAGTAGTAGGTATCGTTTAAAATATGTATAGAAATGTTGGCAGCCAAATCCTCTAGAAAAGATTTATTCTACCTATAAAGTTATTTTTTAAAACTAGACCACCATTCAATATCTTGCTTTAATTACACATTCTTATACATCTGTAACTTATCTGCACTGAAAAAACAACCAAGGTATTAAATATTACTTGTTTGCAATTTAAAATGTAGCAGATGTACCATTGGAAAAATCCACCCCAGAGGTCGAAGTTAAGAGTCTTAATAACAATTCAAAAGGTGTATGGTATTTTATAAGCATTAGTAATAAAGAAACCTTTGAGCTCTTGGATTTTGTGCAATACAGGAACGGGCAAAGATATTTGTAGTATCATAGAAACAAATGTCTTTTGTCCACCAGAGAGCACTGACAAGTTTATTACATTGTATAACTGTAAAATGTCCCTCTCGGTAAGATATTGGTCCCAATTATTTTGAAATACATGTATGTGTAAAAAGAATATCAGCAGATATACGGTAATCTGAATTTTTACTGAGTCAAAAAAAACATTGACTCTGTGTGGAGGTGACTTTAGTTAACAACCCAATTCCAGGTTTTAGGGCTCATTCCTGCAGCACTCTTTAAGTTTACTCGCCTGTTTGTCACATGAGCATAAGTTCAGCATGTATGCTGCTTCATATAAACTGTTAACTTAGTATTAAACTGCGTAACTGTACTTCTCTCTTGTGGCTTTATATATATAGTTCCTGCTTCTTAAGAAGTCACCACATTATTCTTTTAAAATCAGGGGAAGTTAGTTTCAGACCATATCTGTGAGGACGTCTCAACATTTTTTCCGTATTCTGCCACCGCAAAGATATTTCCTCTGCTGTACAATTAAGTTGTTGCACGTTATTTTAGCAGATGAAGTTTAAAGATCACGGTGCTAAATTCCTAAGACATTTTATTCTTGCTTTCTTCTGACACTGTTCAGTGGAAAGTGTAAACTGTGGACATTTCTAAAGGAGGAGATCTGCTCTGTCCGTCCTCTCTGATCTTCTCAGACATCCGGTTGGCCTGCAGGAGAACAGGTTTGTATTAATATCTGGTGGTTTCAATATTAATAATGCTCAATGTCCCAAATATACTCAAACTCACCTCTGTGACATTAGCGTACTCGGTTTCTACAGGAGGTTCTGAAAAAGATGCAGTTCAGAAGATTAGCTCCACTGCTTAAACATCTGGCATGACAGTGTGTTTTGTTTGGGTTTTTTTATTCGCTGTGAAAAGTTTGAGATGTTTGGTTCCCTTTGGTATGTGTGTGTTGAGATGTTTGGTTCCCTTTGGTATGTGTGTGTTGAGATGATCGGTTCTCTTTGGTATGTGTGTGTTGAGAAGATCGGTTCTCTTTGGTATGTGTGTGTTGAGATGATCGGTTCTCTTTGGTATGTGTGTTTCCTGGAGCCTCACCTTTGGGTTTCCTGGTCCTCTTCCTGGAGATTATCAACACAGTCGCTGATAGTACGATGAGCATGATGACCAGAGTCAGGCGCACATACAGCAGAGTTCCTGTACTGGTTTGAAGAACAACTACAGGAACAAATAGCAGGTGTTTGTCTAACAGCAAATATTTCTGGGAGTCCCGGGTACATGTGGGACCCATTCATGCTGTTTTGTCCAACTAAATGTAACATCAACTATGTATTTAAATCTGTTTTAAAAACCCAAGCATACATATTCATGTACTTGCATGAATACAGTACATGCATGTACACATTTGACATCAAAACACACATATAAACACATAAATGATATCCACACAGAGATGGAATAAAAGTGCTCTCCCTCGAACAGGATGTTTAGATGCATGGAGGCGGGGAAACTAAATGGCAACTAAGTCTGATTATTAGGCTACCACTCAACTGGTAAACTTCAGGGCTCATGATTGGTTACCAGTGGTGGTAATCTCTCAAATTCTGGAATAATTGTGATGCATGCTTTTGAACGTAAAGTTGGAGGTAGTCAGCGTGTGTTTTATGAGTGAAAAGAAAAGTCACATTTATTATAGCTGATGTAAGATATCGAGTGCCGATGTGTGTTTCTTCGAAGTTGTAAATGTACTTTAACCTGAAGCTGATGAAGGTGTAGAGCCTCCTGATCTGCAGTTTAAACTCTGTGTCGTCCGTGTGGAGGCGGATGGGACTGAAAAAGGTTGAAGAGTCGAGGTTGGTATGGAGATTGGAGCTGAGAAATAAATATAATCATTAGACTAAACACATTGAGCTTTCACTGTCAAACCAGGAAGTGCTCACTTCTCTAAGTGATGAAGCCCCGCCTCCACATCAGTCTCTACTTTACGCCCTTCCTTGTTCTTTTTTTCCACTGTATTATAGTTTGTACATTAATTAATATTGTTGTGTCTCCATATTCACATAATCTACAGAACCTCAAAGTTCTGAAATATGCTATTTTGCCATCATGTGCATTATAGTTATTAATAAATAAAAACCAACAACCTATGGAGTTTATTGGTAACACTTTATAATAACTCATAATAATTCATAATTTATAAAGTATTGTTCCACACTTTATAAATGATGGATTCACCATTTGTAAATGAAGTATTATATAATGCTTCATAGCGTGCACATCACAGTTCCAATGCCCAGTTCATGGCATTTTACATTAAAGTTACACTTGGTTGCAACTTAAAATGACATTGTCATTTATTTGGAATATAGTGTCTGCACTGCTCAAACTGCTCGTATTAACTATTTTTGTCCATTACTGAGTCCTATATGTCTTTTCCAGTTTAACCAGCTGCAATACTATGCAATACTAATCAATTTGTTTTTTAAAAAAAACAAAGACTGTGTGTGCTCCAGTACGATCAAAACTAATGACAATTGATTCTAGAAAATTCTGTCAACACAACACATTTGTTTTAATTTTGTCAAGACACATTTTTTTTGTGATACAAAGAATGACAAGAGGGTGACAGAAGTCATGCTGTAAGAAATGGTACAGTAAAATCCCTGAAGAAATTTCTTCCCATATCTATAACATTAAGGTCTTATGCTGTGTTCACACCAAACGCGCGACCAGATCCATTGCATTGACTTTGGGATCTGGTCGCGCGTTTGGTGTGAACGCAGCATTAGCAAGCAATCTGCCCCAAAACAGATTTGCATTAAAGGAAATGTATTTTATTATTTCTGAGTAATATATATTTTATTATTTCTGAGTAATATATATTTCTTTACCACGAGGGGGCACTGATGGGCACTGTTGAGTGTTCACTCAAGTCATCCTCA
Source organism: Cyclopterus lumpus (assembly GCF_009769545.1). Lineage (NCBI taxonomy): Eukaryota > Metazoa > Chordata > Actinopteri > Perciformes > Cyclopteridae > Cyclopterus > Cyclopterus lumpus. The sequence continues at coordinate 15,978,981 of NC_046972.1, forward strand.
GCCGGTATCTTTTTTAGTATTATCTTAATATTACCTTAATTTCTTACTATAATTTAAATATAAAAATTAATATTTTCACAGGCCATTGTTCTCATGTCAAATAGATCCCCTAAACAAAGCCACTTCTAGTAATAAAAAAAATACTGTATATATATATATATATATATATATATATAACATGCTCCGCCACGCCCCTAACGTCTCTAAATAAATTATTGACATCATATTTCATGACTTATTAATTTATTTATTGGGGACAACTGGGTAAACATAAAATCCACATGATGATATGTTTTCAATGTCCTGTGCACATCTTGTATGCATCGGTGTTCTTTGGGGTCAATTTGATTAACAAAAATAAATATATAAGTTGAAAATATCCTACTGTGTTTTTTATTTATTTATTATTATTATTTCATAAATAATTTTGGCAATGGGTGTCCTTTTTTTTGTTTGAGCACCTGACCCCCAAAATGTCTGTGCATGTGCCTGTATATATATATATATATATATATATATATATATATATATATATATATATATATATATATATATATATATGTATATATAAATATGTATATATATATATGTATATATAAATATGTATATATATATATATATATATATATATATATATATATATATATATATATATATATATATATATATATATATATATAAACATGCCAGCTTAGAGAAACATCTCATCTTCTCAAATTTTTTTTCCAAACAGTGATGGCTGTTTAGTGTCACATTTTCAATCACACTGTAAAACTCGTCTCTCTGATATGATGAAAACAGGTCGTGGCGTGAATGTTACTCATTCACACAAAGGGGTCGTGTGGACCCTGACGAAGTGTGTGACGGAGTGTGTGACGTAGACAGCGTCTCAGCTACGGCTGGTGGAAAGTAACACTGGAGGACACGGGAAGTGACGTGTCTTCTGCTTGGTGGCGGTACGAGCGCTGTTCTACCTGCGGCACTGAGTAGACAACGTTAACTGCATCACCACAGGGGGCGCTGTTGAGCGAGGCAACGGGCCCGTCTGCAAAATCTACGTCAGAGTAGATTAGTTTATTCGAAGCATCTTCAACCTGCAAGAAAACAAAGAGAGGTCAAAGTTCATCACTGAGGCTGTTTTGTCACACGTGCATCATTTCCAGCGCGTGTGCTGCCTCATATCATGTAAACCAGGGGTCACTAATAGGGGTCACTAATAGGGGGTAGACCGTGGGGATTATTAAACGCGGTGATGTGAAGCGCCACTACGACACAAAGCACACATCTTTTGAGGAAAGATCACTTCTGAAAAAAAAAAGCAAAGAAAAATAAACCCACAAATCCAAATATGATCAGAATCCTAACACATTAATTCACTGCCCAGCAATGATGTTAACAGAGAAGAATAAAGCTGAAACAAGTAGGTTTAATAACCACAGATAAAGTCCCTGCACACAAATTCATCTTTTTAGAAGATGAGAATAACATAATATCGTGGCTTTTTTGGGTGACATCACTTCACAGCGTTCCGGTATGTATTTAATTAATTTTTTAATCCAATCCATATTTTACTTTACAATTTGAAATGTGGTAATAAATATTGTTGAGATCTTGTTCAGCCAGTTGTTAACTACATACAGACGTTAATACAACTCCGAGGCTACTTCAATATATATGGGACTAAATCATAGCGCAAGTTAGACATTAATGTGATGTGAGGAAATTCTCTCTAACTGGGGCATGTTGAATTATAATTGAAGCCTTCTGAGTTAAACTGTTTACAGGGTTTTATCTCCAAATGTATTGAACTGTTTTTTAGTGAAGCGTTCACTTCTTCCTTGAACCAACGGAAGCTTGTGGCTCTATCATCACAAACTGGCCTGGTTCCTGTTTCTTACGTTGCTTTTCTCTTCTCTCTTGATGAAATAACATATAATTTATCTAAAAACCTGGATCAAAACAAAATAAAAAATATTTTGGGGGGGGTTTGGCACAGAGAAATCGCTTTTGTGAAATATGTGAAAATCGTAGCATCTCCTTGTCAAGTTATTTTCGTGGATCTGGCCACAGTTGCAACTTACTGTCTTCTGAGAAGCGGCTGCAGTGGCCAAGCTGTACTCGTCTGTGTTGTCGTCTCTGTTTGGTTTGGTGTATTTGACGGAAGCGTAAACCGTAAACACTTTTGCAGGACGGGATGGGCTCCGTCTGTCCTCCTCTCTGATCTCCTCATACACCCGGTTGGCCTGAAGGAGGAGGAGAGGGGTTTGTATTAATATTAGCAGGTTTCACGAACATGAATGATGCTGTGAACTCAAACTCACCTCTGTGTCGTTAGCACACTCAGTTTCCACAGGAGGTTCTGAAAGGCATGCAGTTCAGTACATCAGGTTAAAGGGACAACGTTTAAAAAAGCTTTTACTTTTAAATAAAAAGAACTTTGAAAGGTTTTGGGCAGACCTCAACTCTTCTTCAAGAGAGTCGCCTTTGTGCTCTATTTTTTTGTATAATTCTCTTTATTTAATTGTATGCTCTAATGAGATTTAAGATTTCAATCTCTTTCAAACATCCATCCATCCATCCATCCACAATACCGCTTATCCTCATTAGGGTCGCGGGGGCGCTGGAGCCTATCCCAGCTGACATAGGGCGAAGGCAGGGGACACCCTGGACAGGCCGCCAGTCCATCGAGGGCAAACAAACGTATATAATACCTTGATGTATAAGATAGTACACAGTATACTCTCCTATTATGGCTAACTTACAAATAAATACATTAATATAAGACAAAGCACAAGAAAGAAAAGAAGCAGTGTTTTAGTGGCCTCACTTCGTGGTGAGTGTGTGTCAGAGAACTAAAGTGGTCTTCAGGTAACAAAACAATGCCAAAGGGTTTCAATAGGACCAGTGTTTGTCCTTTCTGGGCTACTGTAGAAACATGGTGGCGCAACATGGTGGTGAAAAGGACCCACTCCCTATGAAGATAGAAACGGCTCATGCTTAGTTTCAGGTCATTAAACACTAATGAAATGAAGGTATGAATATAATATTCTGCCAATAAATCCCCCTAAATTCATGACAAATGTACATGTATATCACATTCATTCATCTTACATATAGCACATACAGTATACCTCTCATTCCAAATCCCCTACACTCACACCCACTCCCTGTACACACACACACACACACACACACACACACACACACACCTAGTATGTGTTCTATGTCCTGTATATTGTATAGATATCCACTTACATTTCATTACTTTTTTCACTTTTGTGCAAATTCAGAAGGAATGCATTAATGCAGTTTGAATAGCTTACAATAAAGTTCATCTATTAAGTTCAGCTTGACACCATAGATAAAGTCTTATTCAGAATATAAGTCGTTATTTCATCATATCACTGATATAGTGCGTTTCATAGGAACATCTAGCAGGATTTATCTTTTCAAAACGTCAAATGTCAAAATGTCTGAAACACTTCTGAAAGTCCCCTATGAACTTTTCTTTAGAAGCTAAATGCTCCGTTTTAGATGTCCGGGTGTCTTTATGTTGCGTGTGTGTGTGTGTGCGTGTGTGTGTGTGTGGGTGTGGGTGTGGGTGTAGGTGTGTGGGTGTGTGGGTGTGTTTCCTGTTGCCTCACCTTTGGGTATACTGGCTCTCTTCCTGCAGAATATCAGCACAGCTGCTATTAACACGACGATCATGACGGACAGACACAGACCCACATACATCAGTGGAGCTGTGGTTGTTTAAGCAGAAGAACAAGTTTGTTTTACACTTTATGATGCAATATGTCTGGGAGCCTGCATAACTGTCAAGCTAATAATAACAGTAACTGAATAATTAAATCATTAAATTAATACTTTATAGCAAAAAAAGTTCCAACCTCCAACTAGTGCTGTATGTTGCTTTTGAGACTGCTTGGTACCTTCGGGGGAGGCGGATGAAGGTATAGAGCTTCCTGGACTGGAGCTCGAAGACGGTGTTGTCGTCTGTGTGGAGGCTGATGGGACTGATGCTGAAAAAGGTTGGAGAGTCGAGGTTGGTTTTGAGGAGATTGGAGCTGAGAAACACACACACAAAAAACTATGAACACACAACTACACGATCACATACTGATTGTACGGATACAACTAAAACTATCTGTGGTAACATTTCACTTAAATAACACAAATTTGAGTTGTTTGAAACATCAGCAGCTGTCATTGTAAAGTTGATTCTCTCAGGAGAAACTCACCGTCTTCGACTCTGATCTCAATCTCCTGGTTTGATGGATTAGGTGTAAAAGTTCTGTGCAAAGCACAAACATACTTTCCTGCATCAGATTCAATCAGCTTTGTGATGCTCACATTCAGAACTGTAGAAGATACTGGAAACATTCCTTCTTTATATGTAATGCTGTATCTGCCACTCTGAGCTGTGACTTCATCTGTTTCAATGAGAACTTCTCCTTCTTTACATGTTTCCTTGCAGAAGATCTTCCATTTTCCAGAGAAAGAAAAGAGGCATTCAACTGTGATGTTTCCTCCTTCCTTTCCTTTAGCGACGAGGATCTCTGCATTGATGAGACCAGTGTTTCTGGCCCACAGTGCTGGTGAAAGGATGATCAATCAATAGTTATTATTACCTGGACTTGCTTCACTGGGATGAGATACCCAGTCCAACTGGTCCGTGACTGAGGTGTAACAATTTTATACAACAAACTTTGTATATGGATTCAACCAAGATTTTAAGCATCAGAATTGTCTACTCTAACATTCTTACGACGGCTTATTAAGGTCACTGAAGGAAAGAAAAACAATATTATTATTACAGATTATCGGGCAATATTCAGAGAACAAACCTCAAAGAACAAAGTCACACACTTAGGGAGGTTAGAGTGGCAGATAAAAAAACTGAAAAAAGAATAACCTTTTAGATTGGAAGAATGAAAGAATATATTCTGAAAGATAGTATAGTTTATGTCTAAATGTGACACAATGAAAGATATAATTTCATTACCAAAGTTAGAATTTAAAGAAAATAATATGAGTCACCAGTCACAAAAGTTTATATAACAAATATTGAGTTAATTGTTTGAGTTATGGAGAGCTAAGACCATAAAAGTGTACATTTATTAATTAATTATTGATTTCAATGTATTTTCTTAAAGACACCAGTACTTTTAATGATGTCATGTGAAGGGAGGTGGCTGGTGACTAATGTTAAGTAACTAAGTACATTTACCCAAGTACTGTGAGTGCAGTTTTGAGATACATTTCTATTCTCTGCTAATTGATGCTTCTATGCCACTACAATTATTTCATATCTTTGGTTACGCTGCAGACATAAATAAAAAATATAATCAATGACAATTGATTATATTTTTTAAGATATTTTTAATTATATTATATAATTATTTTATTATAGATTATAATGCAACTGTATTGATCTCCAGGAGGAAATATAAAATAGTCGAAATGAGCTCCACCTCTACCAGCTACAACATTAAAGTGATGAAGACATGAATGCATCAATAATTACATTCTGCATAATGAGTACTTTTACCTCTGATACTTTAAGTAGATTGTGATGTTAATACAATTTGACTGCATGGCTTTTATTTGTAACAGAATATTTCTACACAGTGACTCATAACTCTTGAAGCGATACGAGATGTGATGAAACTGTTTCTCATCTACTTCAAAGTTTAACTGACCGACTGAAAAAATAACATAGTAAAAAAAGAGTGACAGAAATAGAAAGTCAGCGTACTCACTAAAATAAAAGAAGATCAAAGTGTGACGAATGTTCATGTTTGAGGCTCTGGTGGTTTAACGCACCTCTCTTCAGCTTTCACTGTCAAACCGGGAAGTGCTCACTTCTCTAAGTGATGAAGCCCCGCCTCCACATCAGTCTCTACTTTACGCCCTTCCTCATTCTTTTTCCCCTCTGCAGTCAATTAACTGTAAATTTATGTATGATTGTACATTATAACTGTGTTTGTTTGTAACTTGATGCAGCAATTGTTTTCTAAAAATCTCCGTCTTTTTAAAAGACACAATATGCAGCAATTTTCAAAAGAAAAACAATGAATAGACCTATACAAAAAGAATCCCTCTCAATCATCACTTATGAACCACTACAATTGTGTGACGAGAGACTCCGCCCTCTGCCTGTATTTTCTCTTTTCTTCTTTCTTTGCCATGTTCGGGACTCTTCTCATCTGCAAAGAGCATTAAGACCCCACCAGACAATAACCAGGGTGTGCATCCCGTACTCATTCCCAGTCAAACACAGACACGTAAATGGAGTGTGTGCCATGTGTAAATTGCACGTAAAAGTAGCATAAAATAAAAAAAACTAAAGTAAAGCACAAGTACCTCAAATGTATACTTAAGCCTGTTATAGGCTACAGTATTTGAGTAAATGTACCTTTAAACCACTGTTTGATTAGTGGTGCATTAGTATGCACATCACTTCAACAAAGTCACTAAAGCTATACAATACATTTGAGTGGAGTAGAAGTATAAAGTACCACAACGTGGAAGGTTAAGTCCCTCGAAATTGAAATTTGAACAAATTATACAAGTTACATTCCATCCCTGGTGACATGATGCTGACGTTCTGCTCTACAGCAACTGCATGACCCATTGCATGATGGGAAACGCCTGGCTGTCGCCACATCAGAGAGCTGATTGGCTCTTAGATTTGACAACAAACACCACGTTTTAAAATCCATATTTTTCTGTGTAGTTGTAATATTGTCGGCGGTTAGGCTCAGGTTTAATCTAAAGACATATCTTGTGTGATTGATAATAATAAAGCTTATTTATATAACACACATACAAACGAGTACCAATGTGTTTCACAGGCAGACATAAAAAAGAACAAAGGACAGCACACAATGCAGATACACACACATTTCTACATAAATATATATTTATGAACACATCCTTCAGATTAGATCTAACAGGATGTAACTGTTTCTTTTGACCTCCTGTGGATTCTTTAAAGGCAGCTGCAAACAAAATGGTAAATGGGACAGCTTGCAGCAACATATCACGTTACCTTGATGATTTATTAGTAGTATTAGTTGCATTGCTATTAGCATTGACAATACCATTACTGCTTGTATTATTATTCCATTACATCCATTGTTGCTTTTGGTAGTCGTAACTTTCCTCATGCCTACTATGGCATTGAAATTGAAGTGTGTAATATAGTAATTCCTCTGACTTCATGTTTTTATAGACCCTCTTAAGTCCTTAATGTTAATGTTAAATATTACATTATGTGCCTTCCTATTTTTGTTTGGTAACCCTGTGATTTGTGGGTAATACCTTGAGGCAAAGTCTGTAAAAATGCTGACCTACAGAGTGTCCATAAAGGGTTCAAAACTCAAAGTCCGTGAGTGTGGATCTCCTTGTTTGACTTGATTTTTTTATTTATTATTATTTAAATGTATGCATTTCTTTTCTGTAAACTTTATGTGTTTGTGTTCCATAAGCACCACTATGTACATTATTCTGCTCTCTTAATGCTTTTTGCACTGAACTGCATTGCGTTGTCTCAGAACTTGTACTCAACAACAATAAAGTTGAATGAAATCCAAACAATTTTAAATACACACGGCGCAGGTATTAAAGATGTGTCTTTGGCACCAACATTCCAGTTGCTGCCACTGAATCTTTAATTTAATGTGATTCAGGGGAATTGCTGCATTACCAAGATTTCTCGTATTTTGATTTTTTTGTTCGGTACAAACACAATTTGTTATTTAAATAGTTATCTGAAGTTACCAAAAAAAAGAAAAAGAAAAAGAAAAGAATCGGATGAGGTGATTTTTAAAAATCTAACTTGTCCTATCAGGAAGATCTGAAAGATGCTGTCGGGGAATACAATTCTAGACAAAGAAAACCTTAGAAGATAATCAAACCCATCTGGAGGTTTATTATAATCTGAATTAGTTTACAAAACGACAAAAGTGGAGTGCACAAATGACTGCAATGCTCTGAATGATGTACAGATATTTGACACACTTTCTCTCACACTGTATGCAGCTTTCTCCAACGTAATTGCAACAGGCAGCCCCACACACGAACACTCAGACATAAAAATGTTCTCTTAAATCGATGACGGTGATGATCAACACCTTTAGTTAACGTGGACACACGGACACACACCATCTGTCTCAGGGCTGCATACGAATGGCTCCGTCCAGTCTGATGACCTCGCCGTTAATCATGGGGTTCTCAGCCAGCGATGTCACCAGGTGGGCAAACTCCGCGGGGTGTCCCAGGCGAGAGGGAAAGGGCACCTGGCGGGCGAGAAAGGAGCGCACCTTCTCTGGGAGACCAGCCAGGAGGGGAGTGGAGAACAGACCTACAGGAATAAAGAGAGACAACATTGAGATTTAAACACCAAGGAAACCCCCCCCAATTGGTGTTCAGATCTTAAGTTAACTCGGATCATTCACTGAACTAAAAGTACCATTACAACAATGTAAAATACTCCATTACAACGCAACGGAGAGGTGTGTTAGACAAGGACGGTGTGTCTGCGTTGCTCCGCCGCTGTGGGGGAGGAGATCTCGATAAGGCATCTGAAGCGTTGTGGTTTCTGTTTCAAGTCAGACTGGTATTTGTATTGTTGACCAGTCACACTCCAGCAGGCTTTGGTTGACTGCAGCTAAACAGTCCCCGTGGAGCGTGAAGAGGCGGAACACATCGGACAAAATGTAATATTGGAACCCGCCAGCAATAGTGTGACAATGATGATGATTTAGCTTTTTATTGGTTTAAAATCAGCATGTAAGCTGCCTACTTGTGAAACAAACAAGTAGATACACGTTGTCTCAACTCCAGTCTCGCATCTCAGTGTAATACAGAAATGTTTGTAATGTTCCCTCCTCAGTTCAACTTATATCCTTCATATACCCCCTAAAACGGGGGTATATGAACCGAACCCAGACTTTCTGTGAACCGTTTCACTTCTCACACTGACCTGGTGCTATGGTGATGACTCTGATGCCCATGGGGGCCAGATCTCGTGCAATGGGGAGGGTCATTCCAACGATACCACCTTTAGAGGCCGAATATGCCGCCTGGCCGACCTGGAGAGGAAACGGAGAGCACAAAAGAAAGTTGAGAAATGGCTCGTCCACTCAGTCGTTTTTTTAATGCTTTTTATTTTGTTTCAAATGACCTGTCCATCAAAGGCTGCCACGCTGGCTGTGTTAATGATGCAGCCTCTGTGTCCATCTGCATCAGGCTCGTTCTTCCCCATCTCACCCACAGCAAGACGAATCACATTAAAGGTTCCTGCGATGTTCACCTGCAGAAAACACACCAAAGGTGAAAGGGTTCATTTAGAGCCCTGAAGTAAAAGCACTGTGAAAATATGTAGTAACCACCCTGCATTCAAAACCTTAATTACAAAACTTGTGCAGTCCATCTTTTTTTTTTACCATCATATATGATGATTCTGTATTAATGTGCATGTTGCATTTAACGTATGTAGATGTTTGCAGTTCTGATCACTTTAACTCCTTTATATGCTGTTGGGTAGTTACATCTGCAGTAATGCATCATATTCAATAAGATCATCATGTTTGTGGAGTCGCTGTCCTGCCAGAACCACGAATGTTGTGTAAAAATCAAATAACCAAGTAAAGTACAAGTACTTTCAATGTGTCCATAAGTCCAGAGCTTGAGCTTAGTTACATTCCTCCACTGGAACTGTCATATAGCTGCAACTGGGATTTATTTTTCTACTGATGTTGTATGCTCATTGCGCGTGCATCCTTACATTGATCACACGCTGGAAGTCCTCCAGGCTGTGAGGAAGGTCCTTCTTAAAGTTATACGTTTTAACGGCGACAGCAATGCCGGCACAATTAACGGCCAAGTCCAGCTTCCCAAACTTCTCTCTGGCCAGGAACACAGCTGCCTGCACCTCTGCTTCAGACGTCACCTGAGAAATGAGAAGGCTGTAAGTAAATATAAATACCACCAAGCATACATGTGTAAATACATTGATACCAGTTATTTGGTTCAATTTGCATCCAGCAACTAGAGAGAAATCTGGTATAAATGATTTGGATGGTCACATGTACCACATGCATTATGTTGTATGATGTGTTAGTGTCATCTGCTGAGCTGAAAGCATACATTTAGAGCTCCAATTACAGCTGCAGCCTTGATCTGTATTTAGTTTCTCTTATCGTTACAAGTTCATTTAGTACACATTTCCACATGTTTCCAGATGTGATATCTTCCCATAAAAACGTTATTATCCTTATAGTTTTCATGAAATCAAATGCAGTTTTTCCTGAATATGTTATGGCTTTTCATCAAAAGCGTCTAAGTGTGTTTACATACTGTAATTACCAGTATATAAAGTAGTTTTTATTGCCAGTGGCAGAGTCCACCTTAACCACACTGGATTCAAGTTATTTCCCTATAGAAGAGATTACAAGGAAACAATTCAATGGTGTTAGAATTATTCTGTTTTATCTATCAAAATAATAAGGCAAGATGCAAACAATCAGTACAGCCGAGTCATTACTTCCATCCACAATACCGCTTATCCTCATTAGGGTCGCGGGGGCGCTGGAGCCTATCCCAGCTGACATAGGGCGAAGGCAGGGGACACCCTGGACAGGCCGCCAGTCCATCGAGGGCAAACAAACGTATATAATACCTTGATGTATAAGATAGTACACAGTATACTCTCCTATTATGGCTAACTTACAAATAAATACATTAATATAAGACAAAGCACAAGAAAGAAAAGAAGCAGTGTTTTAGTGGCCTCACTTCGTGGTGAGTGTGTGTCAGAGAACTAAAGTGGTCTTCAGGTAACAAAACAATGCCAAAGGGTTTCAATAGGACCAGTGTTTGTCCTTTCTGGGCTACTGTAGAAACATGGTGGCGCAACATGGTGGTGAAAAGGACCCACTCCCTATGAAGATAGAAACGGCTCATGCTTAGTTTCAGGTCATTAAACACTAATGAAATGAAGGTATGAATATAATATTCTGCCAATAAATCCCCCTAAATTCATGACAAATGTACATGTATATCACATTCATTCATCTTACATATAGCACATACAGTATACCTCTCATTCCAAATCCCCTACACTCACACCCACTCCCTGTACACACACACACACACACACACACACACACACACACCTAGTATGTGTTCTATGTCCTGTATATTGTATAGATATCCACTTACATTTCATTACTTTTTTCACTTTTGTGCAAATTCAGAAGGAATGCATTAATGCAGTTTGAATAGCTTACAATAAAGTTCATCTATTAAGTTCAGCTTGACACCATAGATAAAGTCTTATTCAGAATATAAGTCGTTATTTCATCATATCACTGATATAGTGCGTTTCATAGGAACATCTAGCAGGATTTATCTTTTCAAAACGTCAAATGTCAAAATGTCTGAAACACTTCTGAAAGTCCCCTATGAACTTTTCTTTAGAAGCTAAATGCTCCGTTTTAGATGTCCGGGTGTCTTTATGTTGCGTGTGTGTGTGTGTGCGTGTGTGTGTGTGTGGGTGTGGGTGTGGGTGTAGGTGTGTGGGTGTGTGGGTGTGTTTCCTGTTGCCTCACCTTTGGGTATACTGGCTCTCTTCCTGCAGAATATCAGCACAGCTGCTATTAACACGACGATCATGACGGACAGACACAGACCCACATACATCAGTGGAGCTGTGGTTGTTTAAGCAGAAGAACAAGTTTGTTTTACACTTTATGATGCAATATGTCTGGGAGCCTGCATAACTGTCAAGCTAATAATAACAGTAACTGAATAATTAAATCATTAAATTAATACTTTATAGCAAAAAAAGTTCCAACCTCCAACTAGTGCTGTATGTTGCTTTTGAGACTGCTTGGTACCTTCGGGGGAGGCGGATGAAGGTATAGAGCTTCCTGGACTGGAGCTCGAAGACGGTGTTGTCGTCTGTGTGGAGGCTGATGGGACTGATGCTGAAAAAGGTTGGAGAGTCGAGGTTGGTTTTGAGGAGATTGGAGCTGAGAAACACACACACAAAAAACTATGAACACACAACTACACGATCACATACTGATTGTACGGATACAACTAAAACTATCTGTGGTAACATTTCACTTAAATAACACAAATTTGAGTTGTTTGAAACATCAGCAGCTGTCATTGTAAAGTTGATTCTCTCAGGAGAAACTCACCGTCTTCGACTCTGATCTCAATCTCCTGGTTTGATGGATTAGGTGTAAAAGTTCTGTGCAAAGCACAAACATACTTTCCTGCATCAGATTCAATCAGCTTTGTGATGCTCACATTCAGAACTGTAGAAGATACTGGAAACATTCCTTCTTTATATGTAATGCTGTATCTGCCACTCTGAGCTGTGACTTCATCTGTTTCAATGAGAACTTCTCCTTCTTTACATGTTTCCTTGCAGAAGATCTTCCATTTTCCAGAGAAAGAAAAGAGGCATTCAACTGTGATGTTTCCTCCTTCCTTTCCTTTAGCGACGAGGATCTCTGCATTGATGAGACCAGTGTTTCTGGCCCACAGTGCTGGTGAAAGGATGATCAATCAATAGTTATTATTACCTGGACTTGCTTCACTGGGATGAGATACCCAGTCCAACTGGTCCGTGACTGAGGTGTAACAATTTTATACAACAAACTTTGTATATGGATTCAACCAAGATTTTAAGCATCAGAATTGTCTACTCTAACATTCTTACGACGGCTTATTAAGGTCACTGAAGGAAAGAAAAACAATATTATTATTACAGATTATCGGGCAATATTCAGAGAACAAACCTCAAAGAACAAAGTCACACACTTAGGGAGGTTAGAGTGGCAGATAAAAAAACTGAAAAAAGAATAACCTTTTAGATTGGAAGAATGAAAGAATATATTCTGAAAGATAGTATAGTTTATGTCTAAATGTGACACAATGAAAGATATAATTTCATTACCAAAGTTAGAATTTAAAGAAAATAATATGAGTCACCAGTCACAAAAGTTTATATAACAAATATTGAGTTAATTGTTTGAGTTATGGAGAGCTAAGACCATAAAAGTGTACATTTATTAATTAATTATTGATTTCAATGTATTTTCTTAAAGACACCAGTACTTTTAATGATGTCATGTGAAGGGAGGTGGCTGGTGACTAATGTTAAGTAACTAAGTACATTTACCCAAGTACTGTGAGTGCAGTTTTGAGATACATTTCTATTCTCTGCTAATTGATGCTTCTATGCCACTACAATTATTTCATATCTTTGGTTACGCTGCAGACATAAATAAAAAATATAATCAATGACAATTGATTATATTTTTTAAGATATTTTTAATTATATTATATAATTATTTTATTATAGATTATAATGCAACTGTATTGATCTCCAGGAGGAAATATAAAATAGTCGAAATGAGCTCCACCTCTACCAGCTACAACATTAAAGTGATGAAGACATGAATGCATCAATAATTACATTCTGCATAATGAGTACTTTTACCTCTGATACTTTAAGTAGATTGTGATGTTAATACAATTTGACTGCATGGCTTTTATTTGTAACAGAATATTTCTACACAGTGACTCATAACTCTTGAAGCGATACGAGATGTGATGAAACTGTTTCTCATCTACTTCAAAGTTTAACTGACCGACTGAAAAAATAACATAGTAAAAAAAGAGTGACAGAAATAGAAAGTCAGCGTACTCACTAAAATAAAAGAAGATCAAAGTGTGACGAATGTTCATGTTTGAGGCTCTGGTGGTTTAACGCACCTCTCTTCAGCTTTCACTGTCAAACCGGGAAGTGCTCACTTCTCTAAGTGATGAAGCCCCGCCTCCACATCAGTCTCTACTTTACGCCCTTCCTCATTCTTTTTCCCCTCTGCAGTCAATTAACTGTAAATTTATGTATGATTGTACATTATAACTGTGTTTGTTTGTAACTTGATGCAGCAATTGTTTTCTAAAAATCTCCGTCTTTTTAAAAGACACAATATGCAGCAATTTTCAAAAGAAAAACAATGAATAGACCTATACAAAAAGAATCCCTCTCAATCATCACTTATGAACCACTACAATTGTGTGACGAGAGACTCCGCCCTCTGCCTGTATTTTCTCTTTTCTTCTTTCTTTGCCATGTTCGGGACTCTTCTCATCTGCAAAGAGCATTAAGACCCCACCAGACAATAACCAGGGTGTGCATCCCGTACTCATTCCCAGTCAAACACAGACACGTAAATGGAGTGTGTGCCATGTGTAAATTGCACGTAAAAGTAGCATAAAATAAAAAAAACTAAAGTAAAGCACAAGTACCTCAAATGTATACTTAAGCCTGTTATAGGCTACAGTATTTGAGTAAATGTACCTTTAAACCACTGTTTGATTAGTGGTGCATTAGTATGCACATCACTTCAACAAAGTCACTAAAGCTATACAATACATTTGAGTGGAGTAGAAGTATAAAGTACCACAACGTGGAAGGTTAAGTCCCTCGAAATTGAAATTTGAACAAATTATACAAGTTACATTCCATCCCTGGTGACATGATGCTGACGTTCTGCTCTACAGCAACTGCATGACCCATTGCATGATGGGAAACGCCTGGCTGTCGCCACATCAGAGAGCTGATTGGCTCTTAGATTTGACAACAAACACCACGTTTTAAAATCCATATTTTTCTGTGTAGTTGTAATATTGTCGGCGGTTAGGCTCAGGTTTAATCTAAAGACATATCTTGTGTGATTGATAATAATAAAGCTTATTTATATAACACACATACAAACGAGTACCAATGTGTTTCACAGGCAGACATAAAAAAGAACAAAGGACAGCACACAATGCAGATACACACACATTTCTACATAAATATATATTTATGAACACATCCTTCAGATTAGATCTAACAGGATGTAACTGTTTCTTTTGACCTCCTGTGGATTCTTTAAAGGCAGCTGCAAACAAAATGGTAAATGGGACAGCTTGCAGCAACATATCACGTTACCTTGATGATTTATTAGTAGTATTAGTTGCATTGCTATTAGCATTGACAATACCATTACTGCTTGTATTATTATTCCATTACATCCATTGTTGCTTTTGGTAGTCGTAACTTTCCTCATGCCTACTATGGCATTGAAATTGAAGTGTGTAATATAGTAATTCCTCTGACTTCATGTTTTTATAGACCCTCTTAAGTCCTTAATGTTAATGTTAAATATTACATTATGTGCCTTCCTATTTTTGTTTGGTAACCCTGTGATTTGTGGGTAATACCTTGAGGCAAAGTCTGTAAAAATGCTGACCTACAGAGTGTCCATAAAGGGTTCAAAACTCAAAGTCCGTGAGTGTGGATCTCCTTGTTTGACTTGATTTTTTTATTTATTATTATTTAAATGTATGCATTTCTTTTCTGTAAACTTTATGTGTTTGTGTTCCATAAGCACCACTATGTACATTATTCTGCTCTCTTAATGCTTTTTGCACTGAACTGCATTGCGTTGTCTCAGAACTTGTACTCAACAACAATAAAGTTGAATGAAATCCAAACAATTTTAAATACACACGGCGCAGGTATTAAAGATGTGTCTTTGGCACCAACATTCCAGTTGCTGCCACTGAATCTTTAATTTAATGTGATTCAGGGGAATTGCTGCATTACCAAGATTTCTCGTATTTTGATTTTTTTGTTCGGTACAAACACAATTTGTTATTTAAATAGTTATCTGAAGTTACCAAAAAAAAGAAAAAGAAAAAGAAAAGAATCGGATGAGGTGATTTTTAAAAATCTAACTTGTCCTATCAGGAAGATCTGAAAGATGCTGTCGGGGAATACAATTCTAGACAAAGAAAACCTTAGAAGATAATCAAACCCATCTGGAGGTTTATTATAATCTGAATTAGTTTACAAAACGACAAAAGTGGAGTGCACAAATGACTGCAATGCTCTGAATGATGTACAGATATTTGACACACTTTCTCTCACACTGTATGCAGCTTTCTCCAACGTAATTGCAACAGGCAGCCCCACACACGAACACTCAGACATAAAAATGTTCTCTTAAATCGATGACGGTGATGATCAACACCTTTAGTTAACGTGGACACACGGACACACACCATCTGTCTCAGGGCTGCATACGAATGGCTCCGTCCAGTCTGATGACCTCGCCGTTAATCATGGGGTTCTCAGCCAGCGATGTCACCAGGTGGGCAAACTCCGCGGGGTGTCCCAGGCGAGAGGGAAAGGGCACCTGGCGGGCGAGAAAGGAGCGCACCTTCTCTGGGAGACCAGCCAGGAGGGGAGTGGAGAACAGACCTACAGGAATAAAGAGAGACAACATTGAGATTTAAACACCAAGGAAACCCCCCCCAATTGGTGTTCAGATCTTAAGTTAACTCGGATCATTCACTGAACTAAAAGTACCATTACAACAATGTAAAATACTCCATTACAACGCAACGGAGAGGTGTGTTAGACAAGGACGGTGTGTCTGCGTTGCTCCGCCGCTGTGGGGGAGGAGATCTCGATAAGGCATCTGAAGCGTTGTGGTTTCTGTTTCAAGTCAGACTGGTATTTGTATTGTTGACCAGTCACACTCCAGCAGGCTTTGGTTGACTGCAGCTAAACAGTCCCCGTGGAGCGTGAAGAGGCGGAACACATCGGACAAAATGTAATATTGGAACCCGCCAGCAATAGTGTGACAATGATGATGATTTAGCTTTTTATTGGTTTAAAATCAGCATGTAAGCTGCCTACTTGTGAAACAAACAAGTAGATACACGTTGTCTCAACTCCAGTCTCGCATCTCAGTGTAATACAGAAATGTTTGTAATGTTCCCTCCTCAGTTCAACTTATATCCTTCATATACCCCCTAAAACGGGGGTATATGAACCGAACCCAGACTTTCTGTGAACCGTTTCACTTCTCACACTGACCTGGTGCTATGGTGATGACTCTGATGCCCATGGGGGCCAGATCTCGTGCAATGGGGAGGGTCATTCCAACGATACCACCTTTAGAGGCCGAATATGCCGCCTGGCCGACCTGGAGAGGAAACGGAGAGCACAAAAGAAAGTTGAGAAATGGCTCGTCCACTCAGTCGTTTTTTTAATGCTTTTTATTTTGTTTCAAATGACCTGTCCATCAAAGGCTGCCACGCTGGCTGTGTTAATGATGCAGCCTCTGTGTCCATCTGCATCAGGCTCGTTCTTCCCCATCTCACCCACAGCAAGACGAATCACATTAAAGGTTCCTGCGATGTTCACCTGCAGAAAACACACCAAAGGTGAAAGGGTTCATTTAGAGCCCTGAAGTAAAAGCACTGTGAAAATATGTAGTAACCACCCTGCATTCAAAACCTTAATTACAAAACTTGTGCAGTCCATCTTTTTTTTTTACCATCATATATGATGATTCTGTATTAATGTGCATGTTGCATTTAACGTATGTAGATGTTTGCAGTTCTGATCACTTTAACTCCTTTATATGCTGTTGGGTAGTTACATCTGCAGTAATGCATCATATTCAATAAGATCATCATGTTTGTGGAGTCGCTGTCCTGCCAGAACCACGAATGTTGTGTAAAAATCAAATAACCAAGTAAAGTACAAGTACTTTCAATGTGTCCATAAGTCCAGAGCTTGAGCTTAGTTACATTCCTCCACTGGAACTGTCATATAGCTGCAACTGGGATTTATTTTTCTACTGATGTTGTATGCTCATTGCGCGTGCATCCTTACATTGATCACACGCTGGAAGTCCTCCAGGCTGTGAGGAAGGTCCTTCTTAAAGTTATACGTTTTAACGGCGACAGCAATGCCGGCACAATTAACGGCCAAGTCCAGCTTCCCAAACTTCTCTCTGGCCAGGAACACAGCTGCCTGCACCTCTGCTTCAGACGTCACCTGAGAAATGAGAAGGCTGTAAGTAAATATAAATACCACCAAGCATACATGTGTAAATACATTGATACCAGTTATTTGGTTCAATTTGCATCCAGCAACTAGAGAGAAATCTGGTATAAATGATTTGGATGGTCACATGTACCACATGCATTATGTTGTATGATGTGTTAGTGTCATCTGCTGAGCTGAAAGCATACATTTAGAGCTCCAATTACAGCTGCAGCCTTGATCTGTATTTAGTTTCTCTTATCGTTACAAGTTCATTTAGTACACATTTCCACATGTTTCCAGATGTGATATCTTCCCATAAAAACGTTATTATCCTTATAGTTTTCATGAAATCAAATGCAGTTTTTCCTGAATATGTTATGGCTTTTCATCAAAAGCGTCTAAGTGTGTTTACATACTGTAATTACCAGTATATAAAGTAGTTTTTATTGCCAGTGGCAGAGTCCACCTTAACCACACTGGATTCAAGTTATTTCCCTATAGAAGAGATTACAAGGAAACAATTCAATGGTGTTAGAATTATTCTGTTTTATCTATCAAAATAATAAGGCAAGATGCAAACAATCAGTACAGCCGAGTCATTACTTTTTAACTGTAATGTATATGCCTATTAAGTGATAGAGCGTTGTGAGTTCATGGACTCACGTCTGCCGGAGCGAAGGCACAGCGGTCCCCCAGACTGGCTGCCAGAGCTGGTCCATCAGAGGAGGGCAGGTCCAGGATCACAGCAGACGCTCCGTTCTGGATCAGACGCTCCACAGTGGCCCGGCCCAAACCAGACGCACCCCCCGTCACCAAGCCAACCATACCCTACGCAATACGCACACACATGGACAGGGGCGGACCCGAGGGTGCCGGGTAGAACAGGAAATAAGGAAAAAAACAGGGAAGAAACATGGGTCACTGACAGAAATGGATGAAAGAAATATCAAAACTGCTGATTAATTAAAAAAAGCAGAGGCATCATTTAGGAAATAAAGATTATTATTACTCAAGTGGTTTGAAAAAAAAAAATCACGTGACTACATTTTCACTAAAACCCAGCTCCTAAATTATAATATGCTGCTTTTTTGTTTGGCTCACCTTGGGCTTTTGGAAATAATGGACATTTCTACTAGTTTCTGACATTTTCTCTTAGCCTTTAAAGAAAATAATTACGTTGGCTAAAACAGCCCTAATTGATAGTAAAAGAAGTTCAACAATAATTATCTCCACCAGAAGGATTATGCGCTTGTGAGTGAGTGTGCACCTCAGTGTCAACGGCAAATCTCACATTGTGCATACTATTTTAGGTGTCCGATTATGGATTCAAGGTCTATGCGGTGAAAACTTATTTTAGTGCCTGCTGACTCACTCACTCCTCACCAGACCTCCACCGGTAGTGATAACACAGCTCAGTGAGCTCACTTTAAATGCCTCTAAGATCTAGTGGGGTATGAGTATAAAGAAGTACTCAAGTTAAGTCAAAGTACCTCGAATTTGTACATACATAGAGCCCTTGAGAAGATGTAGTTGGTTACTTTACTAAACTATCTGCAAGGCCAGAAAGCACCAATGACAGGGACCAACGACATTGTGTGGGTGCTTTGGGTGGAATAGCCCTTTACACTCGGTCTCAAAGGTCAGTGTAACCGAGAAGACAAAGGTGAACAAACACGCTGCAGGACTCATTGATTCCCATATGTTGGCTAGACAATGAAACTTCGTACTTACGAGAAAAACTAATTAACAGGAAGAACAATGAACACACAACTAACAGGAGTGTAACGCATCCTATTCTCTCGGAGTAAGTCATGTCGTTAAGTGTTGCAGTGTGAAGATGTATCCTTTTCTTTCCTCACCTTGACACACCGAATATTCGCCATGTTGGTTTATGGATGGACGGTCTTCTTCTTCTTCTTCTTCTTTTTTAGTGTTTACTCAGGGTTGTTAAACCAGTTTAGGAGATGCATTACCGCCACCAGCTGGACTGGAGGGTGCAACAAGAGATTTTGCAGGAAAAAATACAACAACTATACTTAAATCCTCTTTTTTTAAAAACGTAATGTCACCGTACAGGGCTATATGGTAAGGGGTCCATAATAAAGCCAATAGCCCTGTTGGGGAGACGGTCTAGTATTCTTAAGCCCCATGGCGCCCAATTGGGCGCCTATTTACACATCATAGTTAGACGGTGTAAAATCTTACAATAAACATGAGCAAATATATTGATGTTATACATCAAATTAAACAAGAGAACTTGGGCTACAAGACTCAGTACGCCATTTCCACACAACTCAAACACCAACTGAAAGAATTATGAAAATATCATAATCATCATTTTGTCAGGAGTCAACCCACTCAGCACTAGAAACCCGTATCTCGGTGCTATTAGAAAAGGCCAGATAGCAAAAAGCAAGAGGACTCCACACAGATTCTAAATGTCTTTTCAAAATCCTTCTGCACCAAAGCATCTCTGAAATATGAGCCAAAGAACACAGCAATATGAATCGATTTAGCGCTTAGTCACAAATGTTGCTTATTTTTGGCTTTTAAAAAAAAGAAAAAATCATTTTTCGTCTTCTAATCAACAAAGACTGCTATATTTGGATGTATTCAACACCATAACTAATATAAAAAGTGAAATATATGGTTTGGTAAATGAGGAAATTCAAATTGCCCAAATGCCCATTTTGCCTAATTTATCTGTACTAAAACCTCTAACTTTGTTCTGCTTTACTTTCTCAAAGTAAAACTTTGCAGAGAGATAGATGTTACGCCCCACCCACTTCGGTCTGATTTGACCAATTTGTGAGCGTTTAGGAAAACGCCTCCTCTGGAACGTGCAGAGCCGTATATAGATTAAAAGGCTCTGGGATATAAAGGATGCTGTCCAATCACAGCCACTCTGCTGCTCAACAAGGTCATTCAGGAGACTGGATGCCTCAGGAAGCTTGTGTCCAGTTTACAAGGTTTTGACTCGGTTACCGATTTATCTGCGGGGGAAGAAGTTCTTCGATCTTCTAATACAACGGTGAAGAAACACTCTACAATACAAGAAGTCATGTATTCACATTTTATTAAAAGTACAAAATTATTAGCATAAAAATATAAAGTATAAGTACTCATAATAAAATATATATTACTGAATTATAATTGTTACATTCTCACCTTAATGTTAATGCTGGTAAATGTGGAGCTAATCTTAATAGCTTAATATAGTTATCCTGCTGGGTAGCTCGTAAACTTCCCCAAAGTGATCAATAAAGTTTATTCATGATTTATCTGTTATTATAATTTGTTATTAATCTGAATCTGCATTGTCAATTAAGTTAACAAATGCATATTGCAGCAAAAAAGGAACAATACTTCCCTCTGAAATGTAGGAATTAAAATAATACTTCAGAATTGCACAGTATATACACACACTATTATATTATTCTACATACCTTCCCAGTGAATACAGGTGTAAAATAGTAATTTGATAAAACCTGGTACATTACATCTCCATATCTTATATAAATATATGTATACATTGTCCAACCTGTTTAATTATCCTATAATTGACTAAGCTAAAAATAAATGCCCCAGTTTGACATTTAGCAAAGGTGTTTCCTTTATTTTAAAGTTGATGCAAAAATACAGTATATAAAATGCCCCAAATCTCTTCTAAAATTAAATTAAGAATATATGATGAAATAGATCAGAATTTCAGGCAAAACATCACTTTTACCAGGTGAATGAAAAAAGAAAATAAGCGATTGTGTCATTTATATTCCTGATGAAACGATTACTCCTTTGGTCCAAACAACCGCCAAAACCCACAGATATTTAGTTAAAGCTGTAAAGATTAATCAAATGAGAGAAATGTGTCACTTTTTATTGATGATTTCAGTGATTTTTTTAAACAAAGACACTAAATGTCAGGATTTGTGCCGATAAATCCAATTAAACAAAATTGGTTAGTTGCTGTCCTAATTTAGATCAATCTCACATAGTACAAAGCAGCAAATACTACTAAACCAGTACATTTGAGTTAAATCCATAGTTAATCAATTAACAAAATCCTTGCAAAAAAATTGCCAATTTCAGCTCTAATGACAAAAAACAAACTAGTCATGTATTACACACGTTCTAAAGATAATCTAACTATTTAAACACATGTAAAGTGGGCTGTAGAAAGTTTGAAGGATGTTCTTGTCTGCACACATGCTGGAACACAGTGCATTATGCTGCCACGCTGTGAAAGGCAGTAAGTTGTATAGTTGTATCTCCAAATTAGGGGTTGCAATATCCCACACCCCACAACAACACAATTTACTACCTCACCACAGCACAGCTACCCATCCACCCTGGGACATCGTAATACCGCCCCAAAGTGGCAGACTTTGTTTTGTTCCTCAATATGTAATATCAAAACAGCTCATGATTCTCCTTCTTTGGCTGAGAAACCTAAGTAACAGAAATATGGAATTCATGAGACAGTTGTCGTCTTCGGG
This sequence comes from Cyclopterus lumpus, assembly GCF_009769545.1. Classification (NCBI taxonomy): domain Eukaryota; kingdom Metazoa; phylum Chordata; class Actinopteri; order Perciformes; family Cyclopteridae; genus Cyclopterus; species Cyclopterus lumpus. The sequence goes on from NC_046972.1 coordinate 16,001,400, forward strand.
GGCAAAAGGACAGCAATATGCAGAATATAACAAGCTAATTAATTGAATGTTCATGATGTAATTTGGGAGCACTGTTGGTCACCAATGGCAACAGAGGCTTAAGTCACCGTGGCAACTGAAGGAGAGATGTGGATATGCTGGTGGTCTCCATCGTGCAGGTGAGGGTTTAGGTTGCCGTGAGAAAGACAGTAGGTTGTATAGTTATCTCCCAGATCTGGTGTGATCCTAAAACTATACAAACTACTACCTCATCCCACAGTTCCCCATTTCATCTCAAGAGTCCAAATCAATCATTAAATATACAATATTGTTGCACAACAGCAAATAGTCCCCCTGTTATCTTGCTTAAAGCTGTTTAAACATGTCTGACAAGGACACGAGGGAAAGAAGATGCGAGAAGACAGAAGAGGTGACCAAGCCTCAGAAAATAATGTAGCCTACTTCTCAAAAGGAGTCCTGTCCTTGAGGAGGGTCTCCAGGGCCAGACGAGTATACCTAGAGAACAAGAAAAAAGCATGTTATAAAAGAGGGGGCAGGAAATGACCAGCAACGAATGTCAAACAGCAAACAGCGACCGCGAACATGTTCTCCTGGTAGCTTGTATTTTACATCAGGTGAGGCTAACAGGCTAACCCGGACACCATCTCAACCTTTTAATCTAGTTACCACCAACTGCTCAGCAAACAAGCGGCTGTTGACGTTACGGTGATCTATATTAATTAGTAAGAACGGAAACGTGCTGCTAGCCATTTCATTTAGCTTTTAAACTGCAGCACCAGCCCTGGAAGTCAGCTAGCCAGCTAGCTAGCCCATCAATGTCCACTAGCTAGCTGACAGCTAGCTGGAATTGGCGGTTCTCGCCCTCTCAGTCCGCCCGCTGTCACAACCGTCCGCCGCGCGCGTCCTCAAGGGCCCAAGTGGCTCATCTGCGTCAGTAACGGTCGGTGATGTTGAGCTCGAAGCGTAGGTTACTCGGACACATTATCGACCTTTGCAAGCGGAAAGTATCGCGGAGAGATGTTTCGATGCCTCGCTTCACCACGCCAAAAAAAATCACGTGACTACCCCCCAAACGAGGCCTCGATACGTCACGCTCATGTCGCGAACCGAGACTCTACGGGGACCGGGTCTAACTGACTAACGAGCTGTATCGCGCTGTCATATATAACTAGAAGGGGGTTCACATACATACATATATCTATATATATATAGATATATATATATATACACACACACACATATATATACATATGTATACATATATATATATACACACACACACACATATATATATATATATATATATATATATATATATATATATATATATATATATATATATATATATATATATATATATATATATATATATATGGGATTCGCAAGGCGTTTGGTGTGAGGCAGTTATCCAGACATGGTCGGTAAAATTCACCGAGCTGTGTGAGTCTATGGGTGATGCTACGAACCCAAACACGTAAAGCAGAAATAGTGGTTATTTCTTCCATGGTGGATGGCGGAAATGATAACTGTTTCCACGTAGTAAAGCCACGGAGATAAGCCACGCAATGCTTTTGGTATGAGCGGGCAGCATTAACGTTTTTATCGTGGACGCTGATTAAATTGAACCATATACATATAACGTCATTTCCAACGGTTCGGCCAGCAGATGTCACCATTTTGGGTAAAAGTCTTCTGAAACTTCAGTGATTCCGGTGGGCGTTTTCCCTTCTTCATCGTCACAGAGTAACTCGTGCTCGTCGGAGCAGATCACCCATGGGTTTACCTAAAGCCTCCATGTGAGCCCAGGTGATTCCTCCGTGTACCACCCACCAGCCATCTTCCCCAATGGAGCGTGATCTCTCAGTGGTTCCCGCCGGCATGCATAACTATCGCGAGATTGACGGTCTATAAAGGAGCAGGGCGCGCACAGAACGAGACTTCAAGTGCAAACTGGACCCAAAGACAAGTCACAGACCAAATCTCAGAGAATTGGTGATATTTTGAATGCAGCAGAGGACGTAGAGGTCATAGATGAAACATGCAAAGTTTAGTTTTTATTTCATTTTCAGGATAGCGACGCTATAAACATGATTGTCACAGAATATGTATTGCTGTAAAATAAAATACCCCATAGCATGCACAATGAGTTAAAATGAACACAACCATAAACATCTACAACACTAAAATGCAACAAATATGCAAAAGTATATTAATCCAGAAACATATGATAGAACACCGACAGGGAACATTTTAGCAAACCAATACTCATGATAATGATGCTGATAATATACTTGTACTTTTTTGAATGCAGGACTTTTACTTGTATTTTCAGTGTGGTATTAATAATTTTACTTAAGGATCTGAATATATCTTCCTCTACTCATTAAAAATCACAAATTTGTATTCAGCTCTCGTGAATTTCAAATAATGGGGGCATGTCTTTACTTTTATAATCTTAGTGATCATACTGGTGTATATTTCTATAGAAAGCCAAAGTAAAATAAATCAAGACATCAGACACAATTAATACTTTTTTTACTAAAAGAATAAATTTTATTTCAGCACTGTAAGTCATTTCCCAACCAGTACAAACATGACTGCCATCTTTGTCTCTTTCTGAACCATTCCTCCCCTCCCTCTGTGAAATCAGACCACCAACAGCCAGACAAATTGAAAAAAAAAAAAAAAGCTTTCTTTTTTCTTCTTCTTCTTGTCTTTCCACAAACAGTCCGGTGCTTCCATAATGCTAACAATGATGACAAATTATACCAACCATAATTATAAAAGCAATAATGATGATGATAATATTTCTATAACAATAGTATTATGGATCAATTTGAACCCTTTTTCCTGCACAGGTAGTTTTCGGGTGGCCCTGGGTACTGAAGTACATGCATCGGTACACTTGTGGCTGAGGGCACGGTTGACCAACATGACAAGAAATGGCCCATAGTGATCAACTTGAGGCTCTTACTGGGACTCAGCCACTGGCGGGTTGGAGGGGGGTGGGATTATACTGGAGGTTGGGGGCTGTTGAGGGGGTGGGTGGCAGTGTAGAGAGAGACAGACAGAACAGGGACTTTAATTCAGATTGGACATAATGCTGTGAAAACCCTGCAAATATATCAGAACAGGTACAACACAAGTGATGACTCCTTTCCACATTCTGTATGACAGACAATAATACTGTTTGACGTCCACAATACAACATAGTATATATATTCTATTCTGGGACTTTTGGTTCTCTTTAACATGGTCGAGCTCTTCAGAGGCGCTCCCATTTGCGTATAGGAAGTGAGGCAGGATGCTTTAATCATAACTCCTGTAATTTCATCATCAGTCACAGAGACGGTGAATCTTCCTCAAGACACTTCAGCCGAGATTTAGACAAGACAAGAAACTAGAAATGAACTGGAAATACATTTTTATGGAGAGAAATCAATGGATTGTAATCTGTTGAATTAACCAGTGTTTTAAGGCTGCAATGATTATTTTACCAATTAACACACTATAAAAGCCATGTTTTTTATTTTGTTATTGGTTTATTTTCTGTCAAGCGACGAATCGATTCATTGACGAATCATTTCAGATCTTAACGAAAAGATGGAACAAGACTTTGTTTGGCATTTACTGTAGTGGCAGGGACTTTCTAATCTATTTAGGCTTGTTGTTTCATCCTCATACAGGTGAATTTCTTGCTTGCACAATAACATCCATCGAGACGCCAAGTAATCTCAGATTTGTGTTTTGAGGAGAATTCATCCACTTTCAGCAGCCTCCAAGCCCACACATGAAGAAGCTTAGTACAGCAATAAGTTGCTCCATCAATCTGAGTCTGGGACTTTAAAGGCAAGTTTGAGAGATCACAACATGTAAGAAAAACGCAAAAGAGGGCGCCAAAACCCCAGCGTGACTGAAAGTATATTTGTCGGGTGTCGTTACTTCCTGTGTATTAGTGTTGATCTGAGCGTGCGCAGTAGTTCACACAGTCTGAATTCAGTCAATGAAAGATACAACTGAGCGTAAGCAGTAGCTGGCTAATTTACCATCAATGCTTTAACCCTTGGTCACATGTCCAAATCTGCCTACACGCTCACTCAGTCAACACACATACTCCCTTCCTTCTTTCCCTGTCTGTCTGTCTCCCCACTAAAAAAGACAGCTACCTCACTTTGACTTTGTTAGATAAATCACACGTGCTGCAATGTCATTTTATATATATAATCATACTCATCAGAAAACTTGTTACTCTGGGGGCAAAACGTCGGAGTGGGGGAGGGGACTCTGGGGTACTTTATCAGGGTAGAAGGGGGATGCTAGGTGTACTTTGGTTCTCAGGTGTTTACAAGAAATGTTTTGCTGCTTTGTGCAAGGGCGCTGAGTTCAGCTTAGATTTATAATGAGTCGACCATGAAATTGTTATCAGGGATATTATGAAAATCATAACAGTGCAGACGACAATTTTCATTTCGAAAAACGGGCAATATTTACTTACGCACATAATAAACGGTGGTCTAAAGATGCCATATAAAATACAGGTAAGGAAAATCGCAATCATTACAGTTCAAATCTCTAGGTTGGCTAAGCGTATTTCAGTACTAACTGAAGCAATGGTAGAAGGATTAGATTAGAAGATGTAATAACATTAAAAATAGTAAGAAAAACACATTTGCACAATTGAATAAAACCGTTTTGATTTTTTTTTCCAGACTCTGGCTAGATACATACAGAAACTGATTATCAACGTTAATATAACCTTTACTGTTAGTTGGGTTGATTAAGGGGCGGGGCAGCCCAAAGAGAAAAAGAGAAAAACGTCCAATAGGAACGGTCCTAAAAGGGCTAAAAGGAGAGGCAGAGAGGGAGGTGATAAGAGTGAAAGAGAATAACTGAAATACAGGAAGTGACGGGAGGGTTAACCTGTGTGTAAAATATATGTGTATGTGACTGCTATTAATGGGAAGGCGTGAGTGTGTGTGTGTGTAAGTGGATGCATGTACTCTATGGAGGAAGATTAGGGGGCTGAGAGAAGAAGTGAATGAACATTTGGGGGGGTGGGGGGGAAGGGAGGGCGGAGAAAAAGTGACATAGCAGGGGGGTAGGATAACAAGCATAAAAATCACTGATCAAATATCTATCGAACTAAAACAGACAAGGACGAGAGAGGGACACTACATTATGTATTGTGTTGACTTTTTTTTCTCCATACTAGCTACTGTGTAACTCAGGGTTTAACATCTATGTATCTGTGTGTGCCATGTGTCAATGTCTTGTGCATGTGCTGTGTGTAGATGATTGTTTCTGTGCCTACCCGGCACCTCTAACATGTATTTTAAATCCATGCAAACTTGAAAATGTAGGATTTTTTTGTGGATCAGTAGAATATGTTACCAAAAATGATCTCTGATGAACTGACGACCACTCCACTGGGAACTGAAACTGCACAAAATCACATCAGCACAAAAGCAGAGAGAATGCTGGTGGTAACAAATGCAACTGAATACCTGTTTGTTGTGTGTGTGTGTGTGTGTGTGTGTGTGTGTGTCTGTTTGTAAATGTTATATGGCGAGCGAATCGAGAGAGGGCATTGTATACCAGATCACACTCTGGCTCGCCACAGAAAAGACATCTTCTAACAATGTACTGTTGCGATACACATATTTGTACTAATGTCGAAAGTTGAAAGCAGTTAAGTATATGACTCCTAGTAATTCTAGACTTAGTATTTCGGCCAGTGGAGCTATATTCTCTAGCCTAGTCTTTGTGTCTGTGTTAATGTCCTGTTTTAAGCCCAACGCTGTTACCTACTCTTAACCTATAAACACCTACAGCACTTGTATGCTTAATCCCTACCAATAACGGCTAACAAGTCATTCCAGACCTCTGATTTCATTTGGTGTTGGTGTAAGAGACGGCGGCGCAGCACAGCCCTGTGATGATGAGCGTAGGCCTACACTCAAGGCTGGGTCAACTGTCATGGTTGTGTTCATAATTGAAGGGATGTCTGATGCGACTACACCAAGACTTACATTTATAGTCAGGTTTGTTTCCCCCCTTCAAAACGGCATTTCATAAGAGCTTGTTTCCATGTCAATTTTGTGGCACATGATAGAGCACAAGTCATCAACATAGTATGAAAATAAGGTGCTTCTTTGTTGACTTGCCTTTTTAAACATGGTGAGCTCATTTCAACCTCTCCTAGTGAGTTTGTAGAGATTACAATGTTCATGGCCAGGATCTCTCAGGCAGTATCTGTCGGTCTACTGCTTTTACATCTGCAGTTGTGCTACCGGCTATTGGTAAGTTGTATTTCCGTAGTCAGATGAAACCTACTATTGGGGACACATCTCATTCTCTACAAACGTAAGTGCTCTAATAAAACAATTCCTTATCTTAGAAGTCTCAGATTGTGAGCGGCACACTTAATTAAGTCCGCCGTGAGGCCTCCCTCTCTCTCGTGTGACATGTGATCCGACCTGTAAAGCCTCCGCCTTGTTCGGCTGAAGAACTTCAGGGCAGGGAAGTGCTTCCTGCTGGTCTAAAGTGACACACCAGAGCTCTGCGGGGCAACAGCTCATGGTGTTGGGCTATCATCATGACAACCGTTGCTCAATCACCACCATAAGGTGGTGTGGAGGGGATCTTTGAGGCTTTCGTCGCCACACCCCTTTTATATCTCTGGCTGCCTCAATCGGCTAGCCTTCTTAAAATAGACTTTGGAAATAACTTTAGAAATCTGAAAAGATTCCCAGGAATTCTTGATGTGGAGAATCAGAAGTCCTTTCAGCTTCATTGCAACGGTCATGATTGAACGAGTGAGGCCAGTCTGAGGGCAGCAGTTACCCAAATCCTCACCATTCATTTCCATCTTTTGCTGGGCAGTATTATGTTATTATTTTTTTGGCCTTTACTCCAGAAGGTGCTTCAAGATTATTTTTTTTTTAATCACTTGGTAGAAGACTGTCCAGTGCGGTTTAAATTTCTTTTAAACAAAGTGCTTCTTTGTCTGAAACCACTCTGTTCACATTCTGACGTCTCTCAAATAGATCTTTACTTTTAAATGTAGTTCTACATGTCAATGATTTACTTACACGCGGGGACACCCCCTCTCAGACTGCCAATTCATCTATATATAGGGGCTTGTTTAAATTCATTATATTTAAATACAACATTAAGTGCTTCTGTTGGGGTAATACAATCAAAGCTTTGGGAGAAAAGAACAAGGGGCGGGGTGGGGTGGGGGAGTGGGGGGATAATATAACAATGCACTTTTTTGGAGGAGCAGGGTAATATCTTGCATACTTTAGGGCTTAAGGTGCATACATGTATGGGGTCTCTTAGCACAGCTAAGCACTAGGCTATGCTACATGGGTCCAAATAAGATAGCACACTAATACCATGTTGGTGCAGAAGTGCTCCTGTGATAAATAACCAATTCATTTATAAAGGGGTATGTTGCTTGTGAATATACTAATGTTGTGTGTTTAGCAGTGCTGCTAGAGTATAGGGAGATTAGGGTCACTGCACAGAAGAATGGTACACTTTGTTAAAATCCTACTCGAATTATCCAGAGTCAAACTCTAAACATCTCTCTGACACGAGACGGCTATGGCAACAAACCGCATCAACACACAACTACCAACCATGGCAACCAGGCCGACCATGGAAACCACATCCCATCTGTCTCCGTAGCCGCAAACTTAACATCTGTGTGCAAAGATTCAAACAATGGGACCATTAAAAACACAAAATAAAACATTTTACCTTGACAGGTAGCCATACGTAAGATGGGAAACCGGGGGGAAAGCGAGCTGGGTCGTAATTGGTGGGTCGTAATGGGGGTGGGGCTTCCAAGCTTATTTTACTCTGAGTGCGGGAGGGAGGCATTTAGGATTTTTGAGGGGCGGGGCGCTTAAAGACTCATGGAGAAAACCTCTCTTCATAAAACAATGTAAAACCACATGAGAAAAAAAAAAAGGAAGTAACAGCTAACTGCTTGATCACATAGAGCAGCAGGGAACACGAGGAGGAGCCTCGCTTCACCTCCTGCTCGAGGTGATAACGTGCACAGATCACAGGCGTGGCTACAAAAACAGGGAAAGGCAGTCATACACAGAGGACTCTCTCAGAGCAGTGCATCCCGGGAAGGATCCCATCACTCCTCCTTCTGTAGCGCTCCCTCTGACGGGCAGTCGTCAAGGCAACAGGGGGCCTCCACCTCCACCCCGTCTGATTGGTTGTCTCTGCTGGCTAAGGCACACGGGATTGGCTGGGCCAAGGCGGCCAGATCCAAGGGCTGGCCGATGGCGATGGCTGCTGAGCTGCCGTTCAGCTGCTGCGTCGCAACCTCTGGCGTGGAGGCCGCCTCCTCTGAGGGCTTTGGGGGGCTGCTGGATGGGGGGGGTGGCGACGTCTGGAGGATGACAGTTGGACAGAATTTTAACAGAAGAGCAGGAGGCAAGGATTTATAACAATTCCAATTTATTCTAGGTTCCTACTTCCTCAACAACCTTTCTTTATTTCTATCTGTGTAACGTGAAAAGTGTTGAATTTTGGGCAATACATGTCAAAATAGATGTGTCAGGGTCTGCTACTTGCAGTACAATAAACCCCTCCATCCGAAAGCAAGATGGCAAGTGGAAAGTTGATAGACAAAGAGGGAATTTATAGCTGTAGTCACTATTCCATGTAGAAAAATATACAAGATTTAAGAGCTCTGTATAACAGTTGCTACCTGTGTTCTGTTGGTAGGTGCCTTTTTCACTGGCCTTACTTTAGCTGGAATCTCTTTACCCCTCCTGTGATGATGAAACAGAAAGATGTTATGATCAGATGTGGAAAACAACGATTATCAGTGGTCTGCTTCAGGGCTTGATCCCACCGGCGTTTCAGACAGACTTCACAGAGAATGAATAGGGAAGTAAATCCATGCGGTCAGCTCACTTCTATTTAACAGGTTCACGCTCTGAACCGACAGCAGCCGCTCTTTACGTTATAAACAGCTATTCAAAAAGGGAAAATGTAGGACTATTATTTAAGCCAACATCTTTTCTCTGCTAAAATAAAATTTGTAGGAGTGAGTGAAAAACATTTATTAGCTTAAAATCCAGATTTCACCCTTTCATCCTCCTTACTACTAATGATAAAAGAAACTGCTTTTAGTAATTGCAAACGCAGTAATAAACTCTAATTTAGGCAGCAAAACAAACTACTTAGTTATCAGCTTCACAGTGTAGTAAAGGTGAGTAAACGTGCACAGCGTCTCCGGACTGCAGCTCTGCTCTTCTTAAATTTTAGAGAATGTAATTAAAATCGCATTTATTTATTTTATATTGATGTATTATTTAATTAATCTGCAGCTCATCCGCTGTTAATCACAATGTAATTTGTATGACCCGACCTGCAGCTATAACCGCAAGCCGCACATCTCATGCGGACTCGCTATCTTAGGGCTCGTCTTCAAAAAAAGACAGGCGTTGGGGCACATTTTGGAGTTATTAACTTTATTATTAGCTTTGCAAAAAGAAGGTGAAAGATTTTGGCTGACCAACACAAACAACCAACTCCGAACGGTCAAAGGAAATAACTTGGTCCAGAGACCAAGACCAGTATGAAGTTGTGGATAACAATGGCTTTCCCCGGTATCAACTTTGTAACACGCTCAAACATTTATGCTCAAGCATCCATACACATTTGCATTTGTGTGCATTTGTTTTTATGCTTGCAAAAAAGAGAAATGTCAGCAAAGCGGAATAAGGACACAAGTCAATGATTTGGCAAATAGTTCAGCGGAGCAAGAGATGGAAATAGCTCTGGAATAATTCTCAGACATTAGCTGTTTGGCGTAAAGGATCATCATCATCTCACTCACCCTCTCCCTGCTCCCACTGACACAACCTGCATGTTGAACCCTCCTCGTCCACGGATTGGTTTGTTCCCAGCCCACTGGCCAACAACCATGCCAGCTATCTCCAGTTTCCCTCCCTGAGGGGGGATGGACTGAAGCCCTGAACAATACAAAACAAAAACAAGTGAGAGTGAGACTTGAATAAGAAACTATAGCTGTGTCCCAATTCCATACAATACCAACTGTTTCACTATGTACTACATCATATATTTCCAGCAGTGAATAGCACCTCCATTTCTTTTATGCACAATGTTGTACATCAACAGTATACTTCTTTGAGAGTTCAAACTGATTCATTTGAGTAAACTTTGTTTTCTAACTTTTTAATGTGAACGAAAATACATACTCAAAAGCTGTTGGATCTGGAGTGTAGTATGAAATTAGGACAAAGCAAGAGTGTCTACATCGATCAAAAGGTTAAAGTATGCCCAAACAAGTCTGCATAGAGTAACCAACAGGTAAAGAAAAACATCTCTGTACCTGGGAAGGCTCTGGGTCTGTGTTGGGCAGGGTGATGTGGATGATGCGGGTGATGATGATGAGGCATGCCCATGGGGCGAGGTGGGTAGAGGGGAGGCATGGGGTAGAAAGGGGACACCATAGCTGGGGGAAGGAAGGCAGGAGGTGGAAGAGGAGGGGGGGGAAGAGGAGGGCGGGACAGGTTGATGCCCTCGAGGATTGCCTGACGCATCTTCTCCACCTTGGACACCAGCTCTTCCTGCAGAGCAGAAAGACAACTGTGACTGAGTCTTTGAGCGACAGAGTTATTGATCCATTGAATCCATCTCGCGGCCTGGGAACATCTGAGCGGGGACACTGAATAGCAGAATTGTGCTGAGCCGTCTCATGGCCCATCAAATGCGAATGCTTTCTTTACTGCCAACTCAGCATATTCGCAGACTCGTTTTTCTAATTTGCTTTTGTCAGGTTAAAGTGCTCTCGGCCATTGCTGTCTGTACTGTTACTTCTGTACCAAAGATAATTTATGGAATAAAAGCAGCGTGATGCGTCTCTAGTGGGTCCTCCTACCCTTGTACTTTTTAGAAAACAGGTTTTGTATTGTGATATTTACTGGAAATTACATACAATATAGTCAATAGTAAGTAGGTTGTTATTAGTGATGGTAATTTACCTTGATAAGGCGACTAACTAGCTGCCACCTTATTTACTTTTGTGTAGTTAAATGAAGGTTGGGACCCTTCAAATGGGTCACGAGATATATCTGAGGGGCTTGCGAGAGATGATTAAAAGGATAGGTAAGAAAGAAAAAGTATCTTTCAAAGTTTTGCTTCGATGTAAGTTTTGGGATTATTTTTACATCATTGAGTATCAAACATTTATTAAAATCATGAAGGGGACGCAAATTAATTTTATGGGGTCATCTGCCAAAAATGTTGAGAACCGCTGATATTTTCAACTTCACAAATCAGCCGTTCCTCATCTACCACGGCACTAGAAATAAATAGAAACTAACAAAAGTTCAGCTCAAAAGGGGCGTTCTGCATCGTTTGCAGCCAGTTAAGACATTCCAATACCAAATAGTATCATCAATAGGATTTGGCGCTCACATTGCATTCAGTTAAGATACATAGTCATTCAACATTTTGGTGAATATAAGTTTTGCATCAATTTGGAAACTGGCAGATACCCAATATAAAAGGACCTGGATCAGGGCCAAACTTGATTGGACATTTCTACTGAATACATCACATTCTTACTGCCCTCAAACAGGGAAGGCACTGAAATATTTGATATTTGACTAACTTTCATTAACTTACACACATCCATCCCATCTTCACCACAGGATAACATACATACCTGACCCTCGCACATGTCCATCAGGGCAGACCGGTCTCGAGCGGCCCGGGCCAGTTTGCTCTGAAACAGTTTGCCGTCAAAGAAGCCCCAGGGGCAGCAGTGTTCCCATGGCAACGGCTGACCACACACATCATTGACGAACAGCGCTGTGTCCACGCCGGCCATGAATAGAGAAGCCAGCTGCACTCCGCGGGAATCCACCTTCTCCACCTAACAGAAAATAAAAAATGACAACATATGTTACACCGTTTACAGATACGAGTAGTAGGAAAGATGGAAGACAAGGGTTTATGTGAATGTGAAGGTATTGAACACATTAGGTAGTATGTAGCCTGTAACACCAACATCACTTAAATTAGTCAAGTGCATGACACAAAAGGGGCCTGATCAAGAGCCCCGAAAAATAAGAAAACTAGTGATAAAACAATAAGTGTGTGCAGAAACATCTGTATTCTGATACTAACCCAACAATGAGGAAGTGAGGAGTGGGGTCTCACCTTGAGCTCCTGTAGCTGGTCGGGTTCATAGAGTTGGCTGGAAACAGCCTGAGCCAGAAAGGCATCGAGCTCATGTCTCTGGAGAATTCTTCCTCCAGGCCACTGCATCATATACCTGAGAGAGAATTAAAACAACCAACTTGAGGGCAGGAGCACAGAGCTACAGTGTACCCATCTACAATTATATTGACAGGATTAGCACTCTGTATGCAGCAATAACCTTACAAGACTTTCAATTAGATTTGTGCCCAATGACACAATACAACATATAGCGCAATAGTAAATATGGCCGCATCACTCACGAAGAGCAAGCAGAACATATTTGCATCGGTATCACATGGTTAACCGAAATATTTTTCGGCAATGACGGACTGGAGACCTTGGAGCGTCTTTGACTACAGGTCACAGCGCCGATGGTGCAGAACAAGCGCATGCTGCAGGATTTCTTCCCGGTGAAGCGAGTGCTTGCAGGATCAGGAAATCTCCCGGTCACACACAGTCTGGTTAGCCTGGTCTCCCTAGTGGCACTAAATACAAACGACCATGAGAAGTCGTCTGCCCGAGGAAAGTATAAAAGAAATTGTGTACCAATAAAAAAATAAAATAAAAAAAAGATGTGACCGTAAGTTTCAAACTTCTGTTTGACTTTTCTCTCCATTCTCTTAATCTAGAAGCTTGTTCTGTACCTTAATGTTTTAAAAAACCAAACATACACAGGTACACTATAGAGAGTGCTACCGCCGTCTGTGTGTCAGTCAAAAACTCCAATTATATTACAGGACAGGTATAATAATTAAAAAGTAAAACTGTTTTTTAACACCGGCTCTATTAGAATTACTCACACTGAACAGAAGCTAGCGGCCCGTGAGGAAATGTTCACTGATGACAAAAAAGTGTCTTGGATTAGAATCACAGTCTCCTTTAAATAATTTGTTAGCCTCTGTCTTTTTTAAATACAAATATTAAAGTGATTGTTAATAATAGATTGATGTAATCTCTACAACCCTGTCCGTCAAAATGAAGGACAGGGAGAATGTTTAACGCAACCACTGATATCGCACTCATATTGTGATTTACTGTAAATCCACTCAAAGGAATCGTTCAAATGTTGCATGTAGATTAGAACATCCCAATATATACTATACCTTTAATTAAAAGTGTGCAGTCATCCGCCTAATAACTTCAGCTGTAGTGCACACTGAAAAGAACTGAGCACAAATGTTCAAATAGAAATATACAAAGTGTTGGACTCTCACTAAGGTGTTCCTGCAAAGCTCACACTGCAATAAGGACAACACACACATAGTTTGGGCAACTAAAATAAGCAGTGGTTTAGACCACCATCATACCTGAGCACACAGCACATGAGCAGCAGATGCTGTGGGACCTGTGCTGGGTTGAGGAGGGCTGGGCAGTCAGAGCGTAGGCAGGCCAGGAAAGCCCTGGTTCTCCTGGAGCGGTCCTCACTGGCACGACCCAACCACAGCCGCCGCAGGTTGGGGCAGGTCCACTCCCGGAAACACAGGGCCGGGACCAGCTCCGGAGTCAGGGCCGACTTGGCTTTACCGCTGCTCCACTCTTTGACAATCACTGGAGGAACTGAAACGCAGAGGCAAGAGAAGTGTGTTAATAATATACATGATTTACATGATTTTGTTTAAAAGAACTGAGGCAAGCAATTTAACGATGCAATCAATTAGATACAATGATGCTGGTGTTTTAGTGCCAGGCTTCGGAGCAGACTATATTGACATTGTGATATTATTCTATTCATGTTGCTTACAAAGTCCTCCAAAACTGCTAATGGTGAGAGAGCAGGTACGGGTTCAATGCGTCACTCTAATATTGTCTGTCGTGTCTATTAATGTTCTGAAATATAAGTAGTGGTTTAATTCCTTTCTTTCAGCAGATATTTTCAGTGTAATATATTTTTGACTGCTTTGTTTAGTGTAGCTTTGCACCCTAACTTAAGAGAACTTACGAAAAGCTGTTGCAACAAGCTGCAGGCTGCTTAACTCTAAGCACAATTCCATTGTTTTCCCTCAAATAGCAAATCTAAATCAAACCGTGCTTGGGTCAATGTACTTGAATACTTTCCACCACTGAATACAGAGTTCATATACTAAAATAAATCCCAATAACAATGTGTCCTCCTCATTGCTCTCATCTATCTCCTCTTAAGGGCCTACCTTCCAGGGGAGCCCTCTTGCGGAGAGCGAGCCTCTCCAGGCGGCGGTGTGTTTCAGCCAGACTGAAGAGGACGCCGTAGGCATACTGTCTGGCAGCACGGAACAGCAGAGAGGCAGGAGGCAGCTCAGAGTTGCACTCATCCTCTATACACACTGGCATCTTCATCTCTCCCTGCAGGGTGCCGTGGGTGAAGGGAGGAGTAAGGACAGAGAGATTATAGGGTGGCTCTGACGACATTGATACATTAACTCCATCTCCATTTTTCTAACACTTGTTTGAAGAGACGAGATGACTTGGGGCCTTGCAGATGCAAATGCAAACACAAATAAAGTGAGGTAAACAGTTTACCTTGGTCAAAATGTGGTAAATCTGGGGGTACATTAGTCCTCTTCGGTGTCTATGCTCAGCTACACGAAGAACCTCAGCACTGACCTGATATCGGGGGGGGAAGAGAGAAACAGAAACCATGGTGACTTTTCAACATAACCTATAATTGTATCATTTGGTTTTTAAAATCTATTTTTTTTAATCTCTCATCGACACACACCTGAGGCAGAGGGGGTGTGGTTATGTCCATGTGACTGCGCGTCGCCATAGACAGCAGTGACGGAATGTGTGATCCGCTCCCGTTGCCTTGGGAACCGTCTCCAGAGGCCAAGCCCACCCTTCCGGCAGGATCCTCCCACCGAGAGGACTTGTCCGTCAAATGGCTGACAGAAAGGGTTTATGAGAGTTTTATCAAACTGGCCTGGCATTCATTGTGTATACAACATCAGCCTTTCTGCTGAGGAAGCACTTCCGTAAAAACATTTTGAGCTGATGAAACAAGTTTGTGTTCAGTGCTCACTTTGTTTCATTATTTACTATTGCAGCAAAAGGAAATTAGCAGTAGCATAAGGCTCTCAGAAACTTAACACACTAGTCCACGGTGTCCATTTCAGACATTTAAATCTTGGGACGCCCTGCTCCTCTATCCTCTCCCTCACTAGCTGTAATCCCTGAATCTTTAAGGGTGCTTTCACAGCTGGAGTTCTGGAAAAGATTATTGACTTATTTAGTGTTTCCAGGTTTATTTTATTTTATTTTTTTAATGTCTGTCCTGAAGTCAAGGGTGACTTGTTTGCTCCAAACCCCCAGAATATTCAGTTCACAAATGCAGCCACCACTGGAATCTTATTCTATAGATAGTATAATACATGTATGTATGCAGCTGGGCAAAAATATTCAAACCGAATGAATAAAGCCACATTATGAGCCTGTCAATGAGCTGTCTCTACTTTTTTTCTTATGGGCTTTACCGTTGTGAAAGGTAAGCGGCTCTCGTTGTGATTAGTCAAAACATGCATTATGTAAAATGCTTTGCTCCAACTAATATGCCACAATCCTATTTTCACTTGAACATAATTAGGGAGATAAAGCCCTAACAGTGTAAACATGATGTTGCTGTCTCTGTATCTTACTTTGCGTTGCTGTCGTTGGTTTCATCTCCATCTGATGACGATGAAGGAGACGGAGAGGGACCAGTCTGAGTGGTGGTGTGATGATTGGGTAATCGATTTCCCCCCTGAGTGGAATCATATGGAGCCGACCAATCAGAGAAGCCCATCTTGCCTGTCATTGAATCGTTGCAGTCGTGGGATGGTTGCGGCGGGTTCTGGAACAGAGGGGTGGAGCCATGTCCATATGGAGCATTTTGATAGGGTGGCTTTAACCCTGGAACCTGGGCAGGAGGGAACTGTGATTGGATGGAGAGGAACAGAAGAAAGGAAAATTATTTGTAAAAGAGAAAAGAAAGAGCAAAGGGGAGGGAGGGGGAGATGTTGTTTCAGAGGCGTGAGAGGCCCCGCTCCCCCCCTAAATGAGCACATGTCAAAAAGGGATTTCAAAGAGGAACGAAACTTAATCCATTCTGCTACATGTAGAGACCAGACAACAAATGACACACACATCAAAGAGGAACAAAGCATTATCAAGCTAAGGAATCTACCTGATTCTTTCCAGGCTGCATAGGTCCCATGTGGCCGGGTGGTCCCCCAAATCCAAACCCAGGTACTAAGTAGAACAAAAGAGGATGCAAATGTACATTTTCTTTTCATAAATACATATTTAGTGAGCCAAAAATTATGACATAATGATTATTGGTTCTGTTCTCTAGACTTCTTTACTACTCACAGATGAAAGAGGAGGGCCCCATGTTGGGCGAACGAGGTTTGGAGGCAGCAGAGAAATACTCCACAGCTTTCTTGAATCGCTCCACTTTGTCCTCCATACGAGACTAGAAAAGGAAGGAAAGAAAGCATCATGTTAAAACTTTGTAAAGGCTAGTTGAGGGATACACACATATGTTGTGTGTATCCCTATTGTGTGTTAAAGGATAAGAATTGCCATAGTTATTTTTCTTAAAGTCAACAGATCCTCGCCATTGGGGACTATTTTCAGCAACGGATGAATACACATTTGGTGGTCTGGGGAGATATATCCGGCTTTGGATACTCGGGTAACCCTCGTTAGTAGCGTAACCAGACATATCCATTTTTGGTCCAAGTCCAACAAATCTGTCAACAACTGGCTTCTGAAACTGATAATGTAATATAAGGACATACTGCTATAACTCAGAGAACCCACTGAACCCACTCTGAACCCACATCATGGCAGTGCGCTTCAAATGTGCAGGCACTTCAAATCTAAACTATAATTTCGACCTAGTGGTTGTATGCTGTGGCCAGAACAGTGCCATAAAAAAGAACAAAGCAAAGGCAACATTTTCCAGACGAAAATGCTCTTTGAATCTTTGCTTAACCATTTATCAAGTAATTTCATTCATTTCTGGTGTTTCGACATCATGCTGCTGGGACTAGGGCTAAAGTACATCCTGGAGTCGAAAATAATAGCATTGGGAAGGATGAAAATGTATTTTGGGACGACATTTAAGAGAAAAATACAAATTTAAATAATTTTCAAACCAGCAGTCCAAAACCCAAAGCATTTTCAGTGTCTTGTCATTCATTCATATATATATATATATATAAATAAATAATTTAAAAAAAATAGATCAATCAACTAATTGTTTCATCAA
The DNA here is from genome assembly GCF_009769545.1 of Cyclopterus lumpus. Classification (NCBI taxonomy): domain Eukaryota; kingdom Metazoa; phylum Chordata; class Actinopteri; order Perciformes; family Cyclopteridae; genus Cyclopterus; species Cyclopterus lumpus. The sequence goes on from NC_046972.1 coordinate 16,018,888, forward strand.
GTAACATTTGAGCCAGATTTAGATTCAACGGCGAGAAGGTTTTAATAAAATGCTACTGAACTCCAACCCTACTTGCTCAATCATACACATACTGGAGAACAACACTGCAGCTCTGATGAACTGAAACTAGATAGATAAAACACAGATATATATGAAGTGTAGTGCAATGCTATGGTTTAACACTGATGTGTGAGGAAGTGCAGATGCTGACTCAGGGTCTTATGTCAACAGTGATGACCTATTTAACCATCAGCGACAGTCCTGAATGTACGGCCAGAAATTAAACATGTAAATCTTTTTCAATCAATTTAAATTAAACCCAATAAAGAGGTTAACATAAACTAATTATCAATTAGCATTGACAACGGGACACATAGCCCACCTGTGACTGTTTGAAGACATCTCTGGCGATGACATCAAGGTTCCCCAGGTCTTTGATGGAGGAGACGTACTCTGAGACGGCCTTGATCACCACCTCACAGGGCGGCAGCACCAACTGGTGAGCTCGCACCTAAGACAGGAACAGTACAAAAGTTTGAATTCACATTTCCCTGATTGGGTGGGGAGGAACACTGGGAGAGAGCCTCATGAGGACATTTAACTGTATTACTTATTATATTCAACAGAAGCAAACAAAGAACGTAATACTACTTATTGTACTGCTGTGTTAGTAGATGGATGATCAATTAGACCACAGTTAAAAAAGGCAGGACTCGGGAGTTATCAGGTTTTGAAAAAGCATTAAGGCCGAATTATTGAACTGGTTGGCTCCAATGCTTATGGTCACTTAAATCACCTAAAGGTTGATGGTCTGTTATAGACTTTGACATTGTTCCATCAACAAAGATGATAACAGTACAGATGGCACGTGTGCTAAATTATATATTATACATTTGCAATTGAAATTAGACCTTTAAACCATACAAAATCATTAAAATGTTTAGGATATTTTTCAGTTCTCAACAGTGATTTAGCATTGGTTATCAAAATGTTCTCTAGCAACCATATTTTAAAAATTGAAGAGATAACATTCAGAAAATGCTTCACTTCAGGCTGTCTCGCTAAATAAACTGCATCCAATTCTGCTCTTGTCTGGCTCATAGCGGAGTTAAACATGTAAATCATCTGTTAGGTTGACAGAAAAGACAAATGTCAATTTTAGTACACAGCGACCATAAACAGTTTCCTTACAGAACATGGAGAATTAGAAATGTAAACAAGCTCCAAGTTAAGTTCTGGTTCATATGTTGAGGTAAATGTCACTATTTGAGTAGTTATAGAGTATTATGTGATTCTTAGAGCAAATATTCTCGCGGAGTAAGCTGAGGTTTGCAGAGGATTTACGGTACCTTGAGAGAAGCTAGTGGGTGTTCTGGTCCCAGCAGACTCCAGTGGAAGGCAGCCAGGTCTTCATCAGGCAGAATATGATTTCCTGAGAGACAGAAACTCTTTAAAATGTTTGCTCCGTCAATGAACATGGACAACAGACCAAGACGGGGGCCAAAAATACAGCTTACAAGTAGGTGTGTGTGTATTTCAGTAACAGAAATGTGAGATACAAGTTTGATTCTGTGTCCTTGTGTGTGTACGCTCCTTACCCAGCAGAGCAGCGAAGCAGGGCAGGTGCTGTGTCTTCAGCCCGAGCTGCCTGGCGGCCTCAGACAGCAAGTACTGGTGTGTGGTCAGGTTCTTGCCGTTCCAGCTCAGTTTGAGCGCGTGCGATGAGAAATAGGCGGGTACGTTGCAGAGGGCAAATTCAGAATCCTGAGCAATCAGGCCAGCAAATCCAAAGTCCCTGTAGAGAGACAGCACTTCCTGGTGGTGGTCCTCCAAAGTCTGTACAACCTGTGGATGCAGAGTGGACAAACTCAGTCTGCTGTGTCATAGAAAAACAAACTCTAAATAGAGATTGACAAAGTGTATATCGTTCCAGGAGTAACCTGGTTTGTCATGTGTCAGTTTTTGATATTGTTTCAAGTAATGCAGCACAATAGTTTAGATTTTAGATTGATTTGCTCATCACTTTAACAGAAAATGTATTTGCAACTTTAAGCCATTTTTGTTTAAGCAAAAAGGCCACATTTTACAGTTTCAGTTTACAGAGCTCTCTCAACTTTACTGAATTTTGATGCTTTTTGGACTGTTGGTCAGACAAAACAAGTAACACGAAGACGTCCCTTCTGTATAACTTAATAAAATTAAAATAGCATCCCTAACAGAGTAAGGATTTACCAAAGATGGACTGGCATCTGTAAAACTGATCAGGGATGTCAAGTTGTATGTGTACAGATTGTAAAGCCCTCTGAGGCAAATTTGTAATTTGTGATTTTGGAATAAAAAAAATAATAATTGAATTGAATCAGCTACCATGCTAGCAGTCACTGCAAAATACTCAATTTATGATGAGGACTAGGGTTCCAAAGGGGCGGAAAGTTTCCGCCCCTCTGGAAAAAAATGTGCCTACGTTTTTTTGTAAGAGCATATAACAGGGAACTTAAATGTAGTTGAAAACTATGCATGCCTAGCTCAGCTGGACCCTGAATGCAGCTGGTTGGGAACATTGTCTGCCAGAAACATAAACGTAAACATAAAACGTGCTGTTGTTTTTGAACGTCTTTGTCATCAGTGTTGTCTGAACGTTTCAGCCCTATGCCTGGCAAGTGTGAGAGCGCCGAGTTGCGTAGAGGCCAAGAGCGGTATTGCAGACAGATAGAGATTTCAATTATAGCTCATAACATATTGAAAAAAATTACTGAACTAGTTCATTTTTTGGAGCTGTGAACTTAGTTCAAAATGTTGAATTATGAACTGAACTAGTTCATTTTAAAATTTGTAAACTATGAACTGAACTAGTTCATGTAGAAAGTGAACTTTCCCAACACTGTCATTACTTAGCATATTGATTACTTGGTAAACTGAAGCCATGTTCATTTTAATACCAAGTTTATTTGTATACAGTAGACTAACTTTTTACAGCAGTGAGGAGGACGTTGATGAGGTCCAGGAAGAAAGCATTTAGACCTGAAAGGATTCAGGGAAAAACACCCACAAAAGAATGTGGGTCGGGGGGTGGTGATCATAGGGAATACACATTTTTTATTCAACGTTCATGTTTTTGTTGTTCGATGAAAGAATAAAGTTCTACTCACAAAATGTCAAAAATGTAATTTTTAAAAGTTGTATTATAAATGTTTGCATGCATGTCTGCTTATGACAAGGTAAATACAGTTAAATTACCCCAAAATTCCCTGTTAATTCCCGTGGAAAGTTTCCAACTTTGAATATTCCCGGAATTTTGCAACCCTTATGAGGACAGAGGTCACAGACGGATAATTGAGCTGACACTTTGAATCCCAACACAATACTTAAGCTCCACAGCCAATTGCAAAAACACATCTGTGGAAGATTTTTGGCCCCCGTCTTGGTCTGTTGTCCATGTTCATTGACGGAGCAATCAGCTCCAAATCACTAGTGATAATGCAGATAACTGGAACTCAGGCAACATCATTGTTTAAGAGCACACTAATGCAGAACCCAATATTTGGGTGAGGTACATGGTTATGCCAGACAGAGCACGCAAGAGAGCTTCATGCCAGAATGTGTATGTTAATCTTGTGAAACAAAATCAGTGTTAATAAGTGTGAAAAAATAAAAAATGACACTCTGTTACTTCGTTAAAAAATATATTTAATAAGCTGATAATTAAATCTCTGTCTTCAAATGAATTCAATATGGGGCAGTGATAGCAAGGTTGATGAGGAAACTCTTTCACGACTTGTTCAAATGTCCTAATATGTTGTGTGTCACTCATCAATAATAAAACTAAAACTAATCACCAGTGTTAACCAGAATAATATATGTGCAATAATTAAAACAATAGAGAGACTAGAAATGTATGCAGTACATGTAAAGCTGCGAACAAGAAAGCTGCATAGAGAGGAACAGCAATGAATAAAGTAAACATTTAATTCAGGCAGGTGAGATACTTGAAGCTGTAGAAATATGACAGTTTCTCAGCAGGAAAAACAATAAAGCACACATAAGAACTGTGAGTAATGATGCTGTGCACACAAAGATCATCAGAATGTATCCTACTGTAATGTGTGCGGGATTTTCGATTCTCTATCCTCTCTTGATACACTACGACAGTGTTTTTTAATGCTACCATGTAAGCAGATGGGAAAGTAGATCAAAAGCAAAGAGACAGCTCGGTATAGTTAAAAGTAGGGAACCATGAAAGGCAATCAGCAGTTTTGCTGCATTTATGGCAGGTCTAAGATTTACTTAAATAAATAATGCTAAGCTATTCTTTGCCCTATATGAGGTGAGTAAAGAGAATATAGCACACAGCTATTGTAATTTATATAGAAGCAAATACTAGTGTGCCAATAGGTTTGATGCGCAAATAATATTCTCAATCACCAACTACCTGATATGCACAAAATAAAAACATTACAAATGTACCGCTGACAGGCAATGGGGACATACAGTCAGGTTCAATGAGTTCATGTTATGTAATATATAGGCTAGCTAGACTAGGTCATGTTACGCCAATGCAGAGATTGGTTTAGCCAGTAGCTGCTACTTCATGTATGCACTGGATACTTTCCTCCATCCAGTAGACCAACACATACACACCTCCATGAGAGCAAAGCAGGACAACTACATCACAGATAGACATCTATGCTCTGCCGGCTAAAATGGCAAATGCAAAACAGTCCGTTTGATTTGTATGAATGTATATTAAACAACATAATTACAGATCGACTCAGTTCAGTGGTTAGTGTAGTTGCACTTGCTCCCCAACTGGAAGGAGTTAAAAAAGGCGCTCGATGACGTAAGCTGCTCAATGGGCATGCAACAAGAAAGGGCAAGTGTTAAATTAACAGCACGCCATATGACCACAATAAAACAATTCAACACTGCCATGATCACACATTGCTCACCCGCACTCGGAAGCGGAACATGGCCAGGCGGACGCAGTGGCTGAGGCAGGCCGGGGGCAGGAACCATGCACGAGGAGGCGGGGTGGCCTTGCTGCCGACGTGGTTGACTATCAGCTGCGCCGTCTGTCGCTGGCCCTGAGCTCGCCGCGCCCACTCGGGCCAGCGCTCCTTTCCCAATGTGCCGTTGAAAACCACGACCAGCTCCAGGCCACCCTGATACAGGCAGGCCTGTGACAGGGCAGCCAGGTAGCCCAGCATTGCGTTCCACTCGCCCCCGCACACCCAGTCCGTCTGGTAGCCGCCGTAGAGGCGTTGCAGGCCGGAGTCAGCGTCGATTAGGATCCTGGCAGGCGGGGGCGGGGGAGGCATGGGCCCGGGGTGGTGTGGGTGGTGGTGTGGATGATGGTGGTGAGGGGGCTGGCGGGCCGCGGTACGGGCAAGCTTCAGGAGGTCCACCGGGACCGCGGCCCCAGGACACCGCTTCTCTAAATACTCTTGAAAACCCTGCACTCCCATGACGGTGTTGTTGAGCCTGTGCGTCTGGCCGGGAGCGGGCTCTGAATACGTTCTGTACGCCGTGTTTGTAATGTGATGTGGGGCGAGACCGGAGCTAGCTATGCACTTCAGGCAAGCTAACTGGTCTTCGATGTAGTGACTAACTGTACTTCAGTTAACCCTGCAAAACAATCTGTCACCCAGACTAGTGAAATGAGTCACCGTGCACTTGTGTACACGTGTGTCAGCAATCGTAATTCTACCTAATCCGTGAAATCGAAATGACAATTTCTCAGTTTTGTGAGTGGGTGCTCAATTTAGTGTCCATCCCTGTGGATTTTTGGTGAGATGCCAGCAAGGCCAGTGTAGCCACCTACGACCAGAAAAAGTTCAACACATTTCCTGCTCCCATAATTTGGCCTTAACATAACCAGCTTCAAACAGGTAGTTGGCAGCAAATAAAGGAAATGCAGCAAGGTGGTTGGATTTTAATGAAAAATGCCAATAAAATAAGTATCTTGCTGATTTGTGCACATGAAAAAGATGCAACACTGCGCATTAGTTAACGTTAGCAACCCACAGGCTGGATGGCCAGTTCGCGGACATGATGTTGAACCGAACAGCTTGCAAATCGTTATTTTTCAGTGTGACAGCTAAAATATTTGACATTTATTCTGCACTCTCTCAGGCAAATTTCAAATTAACATTTACACTGGTAGCTCGTTGGCTCGCGGGTTTTCTGAATATCAATTAAAAGAAACTAACAAGCTATGTCCCTGGCTGGCTAGCTGTACCAACATTTGCTAGCTGTGTGGTTAGCTGTTAGCTGCTGGCAGGGTCCCCGGCGTGATTTGACGCGTCAACTCCCGAAGACAAGTCCGGGGCGGACACGACGCGGAATGAGATGGATGTTTGACGAAATAAAATAAAAGTAAATAAAATAAAATAAAAATAAAAGCCCGATGGTGCCTCCCTCGCTTTCTTCCACACTCACGGCTTCATGTTGCAGAGGGGAACATTACTTCCAAGCGACATCAGCCATCTTGCGACTTCCTCGCGGCCCAGTGGAGTGGGAGGGAAGGCGGAGAGTGTGCAGGGAGGAGGCGCGACCGCATGGTATGCTGGGAAATGTAGTCTAATAAGTGTATCACGTCCAACTAGGACAGATGTGGTGGGAAACAGAAAAACACTACAACTACCAGAATGAGGATACCGGCGGTTGGACGAAGATAAAAAAGCCGGAGAGTAGGATTTCTCCAAGTGGCCCACAACTGATTCAAGAACTAACGCTGTTATTTGTGTTACCCGTCTGATTTAGCTCATATCGCTTCTTGCACATCAACATGTAGGATTATATAATCATAATATAACGCGATCGAATTGCTGTCGTGGACGGCGAACACTGATGCTATACTGAATACTGAATCCAGCAGTGGACATATAAGCAATGGAGACCAGTCAATTAAAACATATAACTTTAAATAGCCACTAGGAGAGAAATGACTGAGTGGTGTAACAGGTAGAATGGCGATGTCCCGACAGTTCGTGTTAGATCTTGTGTGTTTTTGTCGCCTCCCGGTGGTTCAGCACAGTGCTCTCGGATGGAGAAAAAAAGTGCCACGAAAAAAATGGGGTCACAAACTAACTAGCTAGCTAACTAACTAGGCCACCCGGCACTCGTGCGTGTGTGCGTGTGTGAGAGAGATTAACAGTGAGCGCGCAGCACGCCCCCGTGTCCTCCATCCGTCCCCGTTGAGAGTGAACATGATGGCCCGGTCAGTGTGCTCCCTCTCCGGAACACTGAAGCTCGCGCTCAGCAACCAGTTAACCAGGGTAGGAGCGGTCTCTGAGGTCACCAGTAGATAGTTAACCGAACTGTTAAACATACTCTGCGTTTAGTTTAGTATATTTTAAAACATTTGTAGTCGTTTACCGCTGCTAGTTAGTTTGGTGAGCGAAGCTAAGCTGATTAACGGTTGGTTGGCTCACTGAGCGAGCTTGGTTAATGTCGCTGTCCTTTCAGCACCACTCTGTCAACTTAATGTGAACTGGAAGTCCCTCCAGACTTGGGGAAAATGTACTGATACTTGTGTAGTATGTTCCTTTTCTGCCAAGCGAGGTAAACCTGTAGATGGATTACGTATTCATGGCTTTTAATTAAGTACAATTAGTAATAAAGTGTAAAAAAGACAAGTAAAAACTGCATTCATAATATTGTGTAGTAAAAGTATTAGTATCAGAATAGATGTTAAGTACAAAAAGTAGCCTACTCAATATGCAGAATGGCCTATTTCAGGATCTTATATACTATATCACTGGATTATAATGACGGATGCATTACTGTGTTCATCACTAAATTTGCAAATAGTACAGAAGGCGAAAATGTCAAATACTTGTATACTGCTGGGTGGCCTAATTTACAATAATACATTATACTTGATTAGTTGATGATACCTTGTATTAATAATCTGAACATGCAAAGTAACACATTTTGGCAAATACATGTAGTGGAGTTAAAAGTACAATAGTGGCTTCCAAAAGCCAGCGGAGTAGAAGTATAAAGTAACATAAAACGGAAATACTGTAAAGTACATGTCTCAAAATTGTACTTCACATCCCTTCACTGGCTAATAGTTACTTCTCCTACCCATTTTACATATATACCAACAACAACCTAAGTAAATTAGTGCTTGCTACATGTCACCAATACATTCCTATAATTAGATTTAACGTTATTCGATTAGATTCAACTTTAGTATCATTGCACAGAGTACAAGTATGAGAGAACTACAAAAAAGCAGTAAAGCGCAGAGTACTGTAAATATGGATAAAATAAAAAAATATATAGAATAAACAGTAAAGGATAGATAAGATCACAGATAAGATCTGTAAATAACCACTTTTTTTCTGTATTCTCAGGTTTATGGTGCAGCTCCTCAGAGATACAAGTCCACTTACATTGTGAGTTGTTCAGGATACAAAAATGCATTCAAAAAGGAGCTCAAGCAACACACCCTGTTCACCTTATGACCTTCCAAGCCTGATAACCCCACCGCCTTGAGGGATTTAACATGTACTGCACATCCACAGGAATACCAACATTGTTTTGTCCCATCAATGTGCTTGTAATGCCACCAGGAAACTGCTGGTCATCTTGTGTCTCCCCCCTCCTCTTTGTCCTACTAACCTCCCTGTTTTCTTTCCTCCGTTCTGAATCCCTCCTTCCTCAATCCCCCCACACAAGACCATAGTGAGTATGGCTGCTTACGACAGACACACATGGACGTGTAGCATATATGTCTTATTAGAACTTATCAGAATTTCTAAAGGATTACAAGCCTGTGTCTTTGTTATAGCTTACAGTCTTCTCAGTAGTTTTGTAGGGGATGCATCTCCTGGGTTGTGTAGGGAGGAGTTAGAATTTCTGTACGTGTGTATGTGCGTGCGTTACAGCCTCCACCAGCGCGGTATGGAGGCAGGCACACTGTGACTCTGATTCCCGGTGATGGCATCGGACCAGAGCTGGCCAACCATGTGTGTGAACTATTTCGGTGAGAATTCACACACATACATTCATAGTGTTTGAATTAAGTCAGTAACAAGACTCATACTTTTCAGTCACCACATGACTCCGCTCCGTTATATTAAAGTGTTTCCATCTGTTCTCTATCAGGTTCTGCTGTGTGCCAGTGGACTTTGAGGTTGTCAACGTTGACTCATCCATGGCCTCAGAAGATGACATCGATAATGCCATAATGGCTATCAGACGCAATGGAGTTGCACTAAAAGGTTAGTGTTTTATATTGCAGATGGCAAGACAGAAAACACATTTTGGACACAAGTATTTATTTACAACCAGTCAAGTATAGAAAATACTAAAACAATTCGGCTACATTTTCAGCATTTGTAAAGCGTAGAGTGTACTTCCAAAGAAGGTCCAGACATTCTGCTATACAGAGTTTGTTTATGTCTCTATTTTAGTTGGCATTCTTTAGATGTAACTTTGTTTGTTCATCCAGGTAATATTGAGACCAACCACAACTTGCCCCCATCCTACAAGTCTAGGAACAACTTGCTCCGGTAAGTTTTTCATTTTCCTTCATTTCTGTCTCTCAATCCATCTAATCCATCCTTCTCTTTTGTTCTCTTCACCTCATCCTCTCTCTGCAGCACCACTCTGGATCTGTATGCCAATGTGATGCACTGTCAGTCTCTACCAGGAGTGAGGACACGCCACAGAAACGTTGACATTGTGATCATCAGGGAGAACACAGAGGGAGAGTACAGCAGCCTGGAGCACGAAGTGTGTGTTCATAATCGCTTTGTTGGTGAAATACACAAATCATAACAAATCCAGCCTCCATGCATCTCTTTCTCTCTGACTCTCTACAGAATGTAACAGGCGTTGTTGAATGTCTGAAGATCATCACCAAGGCCAAATCTTTGCGCATCGCTGATTACGCATTCAGAACTGCTCGGGCCAAAGGACGCCGACTAGTCACTGCTGTACACAAAGCTAATATCATGTCAGTTTGTCATTGCTCAAAGGCCCCAACTCTAAATGTTTTTATTCATCTTTCTCGATAAAACACGCAATACATCTTAATGTGTGTGTGTGTGTTTGTTGGAGCAGGAAGTTAGGCGATGGCCTCTTCCTAGAGTGCTGTAAAGAGGTTGCAAGCGGTTACCCTGAAATCACCTTTGACAGCATGATTGTGGACAACACTACCATGCAGGTAGCTATGGCATTTCTACCCACTGTTATACAGCTCATCACATTATGCAGTGTTTATATCATCACCATCATCATGTTTACTCCCTCACATTTATGTCGCTGTTAAATCTGAAGGCTAACATTGAGTCATGTTTAAAAATACAAAAACCTCAGAGCCCAGTCTCCTGCTGGCCCCCTTATTCATAAACAAACTTCTTGAAGTAAAACTGTAACAATATTCTGAGATTATGTTTGATTTGTGTGTGTTAGCTGGTTTGCAGGCCCGAGCAGTTCGATGTGATGGTCATGCCCAACCTGTATGGCAACGTCGTGAGCAATGTGTGTGCTGGGCTCGTTGGTGGACCAGGCCTGGTGCCTGGAGCAAACTATGGAGAGGACTACGCCGTGTTCGAGACGGTGAGAGGATTCCCATCAAAAAGGGAAAGGGACCATTCACTTGCTTGGCTACAAGGGCAGCATATCGACCAGGAAACACAACACAAACATACCACTGTATGAAGTTGATATGGCAATGTGTTAGAAAATGGTTAAACACCTAGCAGAAGCAGAGCATCTCACTAGCATTCATTTGGAATTGTGTTTATTACATTACATGTCATTTAGCTGACGCTTTTACCCAAAGCGACTTACAATCATGTTACAGTCATACACTGTAGACACAGCTACAGGGAACAATTCAGGGTTAAGTGTCTTGCTCAAGGACACATCGACTAGGGCGGGGATTGAACCACCAACCCCCTGATTGAAAGACGGACCTGCTAACCACTGACCCAGCAGGTGGTCGTTTATGGCCACCTGCTGAATATAAGTCCAATATTCACTCTCCTTTAAGTTCTGTTTTGGTCTCCACCAACTCCTGAGAGGAATATCTGGCTTTTAAGCTGCTAAATGCTCCACCATTTCCACCAGCTACTCTCTTACTAGGTCTGTCTATAATTTGATTTGGTGCTGGGCAGGTAGTGTACAATCGGGTTATCAGTTTTGCAGCAGATGGAAACGGCTCAATGAGTGGTGAAAGAGAACCAAGACAGGCATGTTAAAAAATAAAAAGGATGTTAGCGCTGCAGTGACATTGTAAATAATCAGATGTTAAAGCTGCTACATCCTTGCATGTCCTTCCATCTAAATATCCAACACATTCTTGTATGTGCAGGGCACCAGGAACACCGGGAAGAGCATTGCGAACAGCAACACAGCCAACCCCACGGCCATGCTGCTGGCCTCTTGCCTGCTGCTGGATCACCTGAAGCTCCATGCCTACGCCAGCATGATCCGCAGAGCCGTCCTCTCCATCCTCACTGAGACTCAGGTACAATCACATCACACACGTCAACATCTGACTGATGGCAAGTTACCAAAAAAAGAAACTAGAATAGAGAATATTCTGCACACATTGTTTTGTCTTCTGCTTCAACCTCCAGCTGCACACTGCTGACCTGGGAGGCAAAGGCTCCACCTCAGAAGTGGTCCAGTCCGTCATGAATGCTGTTCAGAGCACCGGGCCCCAGACACTGAGCATCTAAAACAAACACACAATAATGTGTGAATTCTCTCACGCTTCAAAGTGTGTATAATAGTGTGCCTATAGTCCTTCTATGCAATTTCATATTAACAATAATACGTTTTTGAATCGTAATATTGACATGAAAGGTAATGGTCTTTATCTCAGTAGTTTCCTCACCTCCCGGCTATTTTTTTAAGTAGTTTGAGCACTTTGTTTGCATCTATACTTTACCAGAACCAACCATCATACTGTTTACTGTACACAATACTACACCTGTTTTCTGTACCACACAAACCTTTTAATGTTTGTACGTTTTCATGTATTAATTATTATTATTTAACTTATTTTCAACCAAACACTGTCTGAAACACCAGTGTCTTACTATTGAATGTAGTGGGCATTCATAAAGTTAGCAAAGCTAATAAAAGGCAGGATAAAAGTTTCTTTTTAGAATTGTCTGTGCTAATACAAACACATATTAATGCATGCAGCCTTGGCTTGTCTACATTGCTACATTGTCTTGCGTAATTCCTACATTTAGTTTGTTGTGACATTGTTGTGAAATGTTTTAGGGTTAGTAGTTGGACTAGTTCAAGAATGTGATGGCTGAAACTGATGAAATGTTTATCCGCCTTTCAAAATCAGTTATAGTGTATTAGCTGAAACAACACTTCAGCGTTACCTGTTACGATTTGGTTGTTTCAAGTATGATAGTAAACTGAACAGACTTTTAAGAAACAAAAATCTCCACATGGACAACAATTTGGCTGCAGCCAAACTATCGATTTATTTTTCTCTAATAAGTGCTTCCCATTATTACACATTTTGATTGCAGAAACTGTTGTTGGGCTGAACAAAGAGGATTAAGCTAACACTTTAAGCTAACTTCACAATACACAACCTTCAAAGTCGTCAGATTGCTGTACTATTTTTATCTGACCTCAAAAGACCATTGAGGAGGTATCCTCATTCACATTGACGTTGAGATATAAAACAATGCAAACAATAAAAACAACAATGTATGATAGCTAAAAGTCAAAATACAGGATAATAAACATGCTATGGAGTAGATAATAAAGTAAGAGATAATACAATGTAATACAAGTGTAAATATAGAATACAAAGGCTGTACCCTTCTTGGAGATTTAAAATATGCCCTTTGAGGCATTAGAGAGTGAAAGTTTAAGGCCAGAATATAGCATAAATAAGATGAACTGTAAGATAATTAAATTATTTCTAGTTTAGTGCTGATTTATTGAATGTGGTGCAAAGACCTATTCTGCGAGGGAGAAATGTACTTATTCAAGTTAAAAAATATATTAATTCAGATTATTCGATTACAATTCAGTTTTTTTTAATGCAATTATTCAAGTTGAGCAATAAATACTCAAAATCAATTACAACAAATAACTGAAATGCAGTTTATAGTGACATATTTCTGCCCATACTTCTAGGTTATTGTTAAAGGTTCTAAATGTACTGCCAATCTCACATTGCAAGCAAGTGTTTTTCTAATGCACTGGAAGAGTCCTCCTCCCTCCCCTCACACCCATTGGATAACTGTGGCCCTATCCTTTATGAAATTAGAAAATATTACTGTAAAATGTTCTATAATAATCCAAGGTAAAATGTGGCTTCAATCGTAAGACACCTCTAGGGCATTGGTTGATAGTTAATCTTCATTGACATGTATGGGAACATTCAAACACTTGTTATGGCTTTTCGCTGGTGACAGCTGTGGCCAGAGGGATTATATTTTGTACATATGTGCGTACGTACGTCCGTCAAACATATTCGATTTTGGTCAAGATCACTGTAACCTCCCATCCATCCCATTCTTGTAATATCTCAGAGTGCCTTGAGCAAATTTGGAACTTGCACTCAAGGTTGAATCAAAGAGAATTTGTTGGTCAAAGGTCGTAATTTGATTTTGCACCTAATAATGACCGAATTGTTTCATGATTCTTGTCATGAGATATTCAAAATGAATGAATAATTGCAAATTCTAAATATATAAACAGCCTGTGACGAAACATTAAAATCAAATCAAATACTTGTAATGACACCACATTGAGGTCACAGCCTAACTACAGAGTTACTACCACTAATATGTTATGTTACTACCACTAATATGTTATGTATGTTAAAAATACTGAGAGTTACTGTAAATCTGCATGATACCAATAATGCTATGCAAATTACAGTAACTAAATGTACAAATATTTTATGGGAGGTTTATTTGGCCATGTTGTGGGATCTAATTGTGAAAAACAAAAACAATCAAACCCACTCTCAAATTTTTCACTCCACTAAAACCTTGCTATTATTTAAAATAGATGAGAATCCAAATGGATTAACACTTGCTTGGCTCAAACATTAGCTTCTATGTCATGCCACTCTTCCCTGCAATGTGCCTGTCTTCTCTCTCAAGGTGTCAGCAATGATCTCCCTCTCTTCTGCTGCCACTCCCTCACAGATCTGCTGTGCTGTAAAGGAGCAGTCTGCTGTTTTACTTACCGTTTGGTTCACTCCTTCTACAAGCTGAGGAACACTGCTAAATTCAGGCCCAAGCTTTTCACCACGTTTTATTTCCACTGACTTCCCATTACATTTAGAATTCAGTTCTTGATACCTGTGCTCACGTTTAGAGCCTTGCATGGTCAGACACCTGCCGGCATTAAAGAGCTACTGCAGCTCTGCATCAGCAGCAGGTCTCTGGGGTCCTCTGGTCTGGGTTTGTTGGAAACAAAAGGAGACTGTTCTGTGGAGGCGGTGTCCATGCTATTAGTTTGATATCTGCATATCAGTGAAGCACTTTGTGACATCTGCTCTTCAAAGGTGCAATATATATGAAGCTATTATTATACTATTATTATTAGTAGTAGTAGTCGTAGTAGGAGTAATATCAAGCAAAAGTTATGGATACTTATTCTAGCACTGAATAGAACTAACAGGAAGAATACAATGAATTGAAACAATACACATGTAAGAGTTGACCAAGTTGGATTTCCCCACACAGAAAGCAGATCAAAAATATAAATCTTTAATGTTTTTTTTTAACACCATGGGAGTTGATTGTAATACGATCCAAATGAAAGTATTCTGCAATATCTGTTAATTCGCTGCTGAAAAGCAAACAACACATTCATTATTTACTAGATTGTTTAAGGCACCAATGTGCCATAGACTCAGAAAGTATTCTGAGACGGACTGTCATTGGTTGTTTTTTTCATTTTTCATGAGCTTTGTTAGACAAAATCAACATTTAAAACGTAATTTTAATGATACTGTTATGTGTTTATATCTTTACCAATGCTAGAGAAATACATCTCTACTTGAGTTAAAGCCCACCAATGGAGCTTTCTACAGACATCAGAATTTAGTTTCATAATATCAAAATCTGAAAAGAAACAGCTTGAGCAGCCTCATGTGTGAGTGTGTGTTCATGTTTCTGTGTGTATGTTTAAGGTCGCTCAGCGGGCCCCTCAATAATTAGAGGCTTCTCCCAATGAGGGAGCAATTGGGGTAGGCCAACAGATTACTGCAGAAAGAGAGGTGGAATGCAGGAGACAGGGGGGTGAGGGAAAACCAAGGAGCAGGGGTGCGAAAAGGGCAACTCTCTTGTTGCTGCCTTCTCATTTCTCTCCATGAACCTAACATCCCATCTGTCACAACATCTGACGCTGTCTCTCCTCCCTCTCTATCGGTTGCTGAAAAAATCACACGTATCAGTTTAATGTTTTTATGAAAGGTCTTTGATCATTCTGGGAGGCTACACGGTACACGGACCTTGTGTGCACTTCTGTCCTGGACTGAATTTGGATCAAAGTAGGGCCAACAGCAACGTGGTTTATATCTAAACAATCAGCGGGGAATTACATTAATTAACTGCTGCAGCCTGGGCATCATGTCCTTTGATCAACCCATCGCTTTCCACTCGAGAACCCCGTCCTTATTTCACTCCTGCTTTACAACCAACAGAGGCAAGGATGTGTTAAAAGAGGAGGGAGGGAGAAGGAAGGAGATTGGGAGACAGGAGTCAGCAGCGTGAGTTGCCAGAGGTCACCCTCGGAGTAATAAGCAAGAGGGAAACACAGCATGGATGCGGTTATTGTGTGCAACAGCAGATCAGGTTGTCCGGGATCCTACAGATGCTTCACGGGACGCTGAGGACGAGGACGAGGTGAGTGAGTCGTCTATGTCTGCTCGTGCTTCTCTCTCTGTTTTCTGCCGAAATGGGAAATTAAAATGTTTAATGAGGCTGCAGAGGTCACAGGTGGATGTGTAACTTTGTGTTTAGAGTGAGAATTAATCTTTTAAAGTTGACAGAAGATCTTTTCTGACAGGAATAATCTAGATAAGAGCGGTAAAAGAAAATGCTCAGAGAGGACTGATTTGAGCTTTTTGTTTTGTGAAAAGAAAAATAAGTATTAAACAGCAGGTAATCCAGTGCTCTAATTGGATTAACACTAGCCAAAAGATGTCAACAAACCCGGCACACCAGAGTCTCAGGGGAAATGACCATCAGCTTTATGGGCTGAAGTAGATTCTGTATTAAGAACCTGCGTATTGTTTTTAAGTGTTATCCCCCGGCTGCATGGACAACTATGAAAGTAATAAGTTTCACACATTCAAACGGAAATATCTACACTCTAAAAGGTGCCACTAAAATATTTTATTCCAACTATTTTCAAAGGAACAATATGATAACACATTTACAGGTTTGCCATTTGTAAACAACAGGGTGTGACTGTTTCCAGTCCTGTTTAGTGGCAGAATTCAAACTAAATGGGTAAATGAGAATGATATGGTCAGCAGCTTTCTTTAGCATTGAGATCGAAGTACCAATACAACAATGTAAAAAATATATATAAAAAGAAAAGTCCTCTGTTCGAAAAGTGCATAGTAATTATCAGCAAAATGAACATAAAGTATCAAAAGTATCATAAGTAGTCACATTGTAGAAAAAAAAAAAAGTATTCAAATATGTATTCATATTTTGGACTTTTCTTCAATCTTTGCCTTTTTGGGGGGAAATATGTAATGATTTAACCTTCATGTCTCAAACATATTGTTTAAAATGGATCCATGTGAAAAGTTAAGAGGGAAACGTCTCTTTGGTTGAACTCAACTAAAAACTCAAAGTCCTCTGAAACCACAAAGGACTCCACAATTCTGTATTTTTATGAAAGGGTCACAGAAGTAAAAAATGGTCAGGAATTACTGTTTTAATCTGCGACCACGTGTTCAATGTGATAATTTGATCCCCTTGTCTCTCACAAAATTACATTTCCATACAACTAAACTGCACTCTCCATTACGTTACAAGGGAAGCATATTTTCTCCTGGATTACAGCAGTTTGAGACAATTTAAAACACAAGATTAATGTTGTAATGTGAAACAAAGGTAGTACAAAACTACTTTATTAGGATTAGTAAAAAAAAAAAAACATAATTGTTAGGCTTAAAATGTCTACTTTAGTGAAACAAAGCAAAAACGCAACACAAATACTTGATTCCCATGGGACACAACCAGAGTTGTCCTGCGGGAAAGCCGTGTGTTCTCATTCATCATTCAACCTCTGCCCTCTTCATCGTACAGTAACTGCCAGTTAGTGTGTGATGTTGATCACTGGAGATTAATCAAACAACTGCGATCTTATTAAATAAAGCCTGCACATTTAAACACAGTAAATAGTCCTAGATAAGGGGCCCTCTCTGCATTCCTCTGGGATTGTGTGAGTGTGTGTGTGTGTGTGTGTGTGTGTGTGTGTGTGTGTGTGTGTGTCTGTGTGTGTGTTGAACTGTAACTGTGCATGAAGGCGCTGCTGTAAACATGTTTGACCTCTCATTGTTTTAAAATGAATGTGCTCATGCATGCCTGACCCATATTAATCTGTGTGTATGTGTTTATGGGATGTTTACAGCTAGGGGTAGTGTTATCTTTGACCACAAACAAGCAGGTACAGAGTGAACCGGTTACTATAAACAAACTGTGAACTGAACAACGCTCATGTGTGTTTCATAATACATCCTGTGAGGATTTCTGACAGTATGTTCGAGGACTGCAGAGAAAAGACGGGACTTTCTAATTGGCATTTAGTAATTGGGTGAACAATCACACAAGAAATAAAGGGGCAGTGGTGGAAAGTCACAAAGTACATTTACTCTTACTGCACTTCAGTGCGATTTAGAAGTAATTAAGTATTTACATTTATTGTAGATTTATACTTGTACTCCACTGCAATTCAGAGGTACATGTTGATCTTTTTACTCGACTACATTCATCTGACAGATAATAATTACTGGTTACTTTGAAGGTAAAGATTATATTGAAAAAACAACAACATATGATGTGCTTATAAAATTCAATACTAAACTAATGTTTCCCAAACCTTTTGACTTGTGACCCAGTTGGGGCTCCTGATCGTGTTTTAGACATCTGTGAGTTGTTTCACCAAATTAAGAGAAAAACCTAGAAAATAAATTACAGTTTTGTGTTGCAGAAATCCCATCCATCCATCCATTTTCAATACCGCTTATCCTCATTAGGGTCGCAGGGGCGCTGGAGCCTATCCCAGCTGACATAGGGCGAAGGCAGGGGACACCCTGGACAGGCCGCCAGTCCATCGAGGGCACATGTAGGGACATACAACCATTCACTCTCACATTCACACCTATGGGCAATTTAGAGATCAATTAACCTGCAGCATGTCTTTGGACTGTGGGAGGAAGCCGGAGAGCCCGGAGAGAACCCACACTGCCACGGGGAGAACATGCAAACTCCACACAGAAGGACCGCTCCGACCGGGAATCGAACCCGCGGCCCTCTTGCTGTGAGGCGACAGTGCTAGCCACTACACCACCGTGTTGCAGAAATGTGTTGTTTATTTCTTGTAATAGAGAATTTTGATACCTGTGCAGTTCAGGATCGGCTTCTCACCAGCGGGAGAAAGACAAACCCAGATTTTACTTTGCTATATGTGTGTGTTTCTTTAGTGTCAACAGTCCGATCACTCTCCTTTTTGACGTTCATCTCACCTTTCCTCTCCAGCCAACATGTCAGTCTCCACGGTAACAGACTCATACCTGTCCATCGGCTTGTCAGCAGTCTCTGTGACCTCGGCGGTTACGAATGTCACAGACTGGGAGCGCAATGCCCTTCTGGCTGTGGCCGAGGTCGTGGTGCTGGCGGTCATTTTGGTGATGGCTCTGCTCGGCAACGGGCTGGTGCTAGTAGTGTTGCTAAGGCGGAGACGACACCACAACCCGCTGCACCAGTTCATGCTCAACCTCTGTCTGGCTGACCTCGTGGTGGCACTGTTCCAGGTAGGGGAGACGCAATATTCGTATTGATGATAATCGTGATGTTTACAAATGAAATATACTGATTTCATGATTGAATACACATTAATACACATATGAATAGGTGAATAAATATCCAGCACCTCTTAAATTATTTTGATATACAGTTATGGTTAAAGACACTTAATTTGCCAAAAAGACAAAACACACAATAATGAAAGTTAAGGATGAATTTGACCATTTGACAAATTATTATTTTAAAATGTTCGATAGATATTGCGATAATACCGTGATTGTTAATTATTTTGGCCACAATGATCGTGAGGTCTGATAAAAAAACTAACTGATAACAACTGATAACATGACAGCCCTAGTTCCAGGTAACAGCACTCACTGGGTTCACCCCCTCCCTGCAGCTCACTCCTCCCTTCCTCCTTTCCCTCTCTGAGGTGTTGCCCCAGCTGGTGTGGGATGCTACAGGCCGCTTTCCTGGCCCGGACTTCCTGTGTCGCCTGGTGAAATACCTCCAGGTATTCGGGATGTTCGGCTCCTCCTACATGATTGTAGCCATGACGGTGGACCGACATTACGCCATATGCTGCCCCCTGCTGGCGCACCGCAGCGGGGCCACCCAACGCTGGAACAGCGCCATACTGCTGGCCTGGGGGCTGTCGCTGCTGTTCAGCCTGCCACAGGTAAAGAGAGACAAGAAGGGAGACGCAGGTAGAGAGACACAAGAAGGGAGACAGACAGGGAAACACAGGTATGGAGACACAGACAGGGAGACGCAGGTAGAGAGACACAAGAAGGGAGACAGACAGGGAAACACAGGTATGGAGACACAGACAGGGAGACGCAGGTAGAGAGACACAGACAGGGAAACACAGGTAGGGAGACACATACAGGGAGACAGAGGTAAAGAGACACAAGAAGGGAGACACAGGCAGGGAGAAACAGGTAAGTAGTACGTTTTGTCATTGGTGTGAAATGTCCTTCTGTGTATAATTTAATATATAGTTTAATAAAATGTCAAAACACAGAATTAATGAGAAATTAGATTTAGTTGATCTCAAAGTAACATGGCGATCCACACACCTCTTCACCCCTCCAGGTGTTCATCTTCTCCCGTTCAGAAGTGGCTGCAGGGGTCTACGAGTGTTGGGGCAACTTTGCTGAGTCCTGGGGCCTCAAAGCATACGTGACCTGGGTGACCCTGGCTGTCTTCATCCTCCCTGTCCTCATCATCACTGTCTGCCAGGTAGAGAGCAACGGACCGCACTAGGATATAATTATTTATAGAAACAAAATAATGATTCTGAAAACAGCTGTACATATCATTCAATTCAATTCAGTTTATTTTGTATAGCCCAATATCACAAATTACAAATTTGCCTCAGAGGGCTTTACAATCTGTACACATACGACATCCCTGTCCCAGGACCTCACATCGGATCAGGAAAAACTCCCCAAAAATAACCTTTGACAGGGAAAAAAGGGAAGAAACCTTCAGGAGAGCAACAGAGGAGGATCCCTCTCCCCGGATGGACAGATGCAATAGATGTCATGTGTACAGAATGAACAGCATTACAGAGTTACATAAACACATTCAATGAATATGACAATCCATGAAACAGAAGGAGGTAGAGAGGAGAGGGGGGCGCATCAGCAGGGCCAAGGCAGGAGGCCGGCTCACCAGGCAGGAGGCCGTGATGTCACAAAGACTCCAGGATGATTTTAATAAATCTCAACATCACTCATCGTGTCATTTTCCCTCAGGTGCGAATCTTCAAGGAGATCCACAACAATCTGTACCTGAAGTCAGAGCGCCGCCTGTCCCCTGCCTCGCTCCCTCCATCCAGACGGGACAGCCAGAGAGGAAGAGGAGGAGAAGGGGGCAGCAGAGGGAGGTCCAGTCTCTCCCTGTATGTTTCACCACTCATGTTCAACAACCCTGGGAGTGACACCATTTTTGACCCTGGATCCATCTTTCAGCACCTGCCCATGGGTCCACTCAGGTCCAATAGCATCTACGCTGCTGTCCACCCAGGTGAGATCCACACTGGTTGCTGACACTTAAGTTATTATATTCTATTGTGGCGGAAGGATTTAACCATTTCTGTTCATGCATCTGCACCATGTGCGTTTCCTGTTGCCTGTCAGCTGAGCTGCAGCCTGATGTTCTGCCGGGCCCCGAAGACCCCTCTGCTGTCTGCTGCCCCCCGCCCAAAGTCCCCCAGCCCAAAGTCCCCCCGGCCCGTGGTGGAGAGATATCAGCAGCCATGTCAAAGACAGTGAGGATGACGCTGGTCATAGTGCTCGTCTACTCGCTCTGCTGGGCCCCTTTCTTCAGCGTCCAGCTGTGGGCCGCCTGGGACCCCGACCCACCTCAGAATGGTAGCACCTGTACTCCCAAATATGTTACAGTATTTACGATTGCGTTGGCCATGGTTTCATAATAGTTTGGTAGTTTTCCTTTTAACACCAAATTCTGCTCGGACATACAAAGTGTTTATGCAGGTGTAACTGAAACATGAAGTGTGTGTGTGTGTGTGTGTGTGTGTGTGTCTGTGTGTGTGCGTGTGTGTGTGTGTGTGTGTGTATCTGTAGGTTCAGTGTTCACCTTGCTGATGCTGCTGGCCAGTCTGAACTCCTGCACCAACCCCTGGATCTACTCCGCCTTCTCTAGCAGCGTCTCTTCGGAGCTCCGCCTGTTGCTGCTCTGTCGCAATCACTCGCAGCGCCGCGGCTCGTTACCCAACGACTCCACCACCACGCACATCTCCAACTCCTGAACAATACACACACAATCAACACAGTCAGCCCCGGAAGGGACTATAGTTAATAAACAGCAGTCCCACATAGCTCCCTCGTCCAGGTGAGATAGGGTGGTGCGGAGGATAACATCCACCTCCCAGCACCTCTAAAGTTCACTAATTCACAAGTTATATCTCATATATCACGTTATATGAATCTGTAATAAAAACAAAAGACATTTCTCCATTTGGATGGTTATGTACCTACCTGACAGGCAACCAGCAGTATTATGGTTTCTGCTTTTATCAAAAAGATAGTCACGCACAAACCAACATAAAACCACAACTTGTCATTTTTAAACTTACATTTTTTATACAAATTTAATGAATCAAGTTAGAATGTGTCATATAGTGCGTTCGAGGTGCTACACACCAGCTTCATTGGGATAGGGCAAGCTGTTTCCAGATGTTTCCATTATACTAAACTAAGCCAACCAGTTACTCAATAGGCAAGGAAGCAATTAATGTCAAATACGGCTAATCATATTTTATTTTGTGTCAAACTATTCCTGTACAACAGGTAGTTTAGATACAAACTGGGGCAATGCATTTCATAGAGTGTAATTATTGTAAAAGCAAGTGTTTTGGTGATTTTTGTAAACAAAATTAAATACATTTTCTTCAAATCTTTCTAACAGAAAATAAAATAATAAAAATGTTTAAAAAAATGTTTATTCATTCATTAAACAGTCACAAAAACAATTCATTCATACACATAAAAACAACTGCCAAGAGAAAAAAAGAGAAGAAAAAAAAAACATTTACAAAACCTTGTCATGATTATTTTTCACAAACATGTGGTTCTACAATACCGTTGAAAAAAACCTGTGGAAAACACTATAGCTTTCACATATTTTAATGAAATGATTTAGTTGCAGTCTTTCACCCTTTTTAACATATTTGTATTCCCACTTCAATGTAAAAGGTAATAAAAAAAATAAAGTAGTGTTCCATTACAGATACATAACAGTTGTATCTTTCATTTGAACAATTACAATTCTCTTCAGATTAGGAAGGATAAAGTTGGTCATAATCTATATTTAATGTTATTGTCAACAAATTCAAGGTAGAGACCAAACCCAAAAATGTGTCCATCTTTCAATACTTTATAGTTTCCTTTCCCTGTGTGTGGTTCTGTAAATCCTTTAAAACCAGTAAAAAATACACGCCTTCATTTGTTTAAAAAAGGGCTCAGTTATTTCCCCAAACGGCAGTTTTAAGTAATATGGTGCATTTGTTTGAGACTATTTTCTTCTGCAAATGAATACACATTAGTGAGTACATTAGCAGACATTGAAATGATATCATCTAAATCTTTAAATTAAAAGTTATAAAACAGTTGTAAACATCCTTAAAAAATATTATTATTAAGTTGTAAACAAAATGCTAAGTGTGTGTAAGTGGGGTTGTGTGAGCCATAGTCAGTGTATTACTACAGTGGTCACCAACAAAACTTATTTTAGACTAAATCAATATCAGTTTAAGTGTATGCTATATCTATATATTGTCTATACCTTCACATCAGACAGCCCTTTCTGGTGGGGAACTGAAGGCGTTACACAAGATAAAGATATATATTAGTTTGTTTGTGTTATTGTGTGGCATTTGTGAACCCAAACCTTCAACACCAAAGTCACACAATAACATAAACGAACTTCCAGATCAAGGCAGCGGGAGACCAGTAGTCTGTTGGCTTTGAAGAGCGAATAGACTCAACAGCTTCAGTTTCCCGTCGGGAAGCGTGGTTAAGTGGTGAAAATATTCTAAATATAGCATACACTTAAGCATATTACTTGCTGATACTCCAGTCTTGCTGGCATGCCGATCGCAATCCACTGTGGGTGTAACACACTGACTGAGTACCTCATCCAGCCTCACTTCAGAACATCCAAACTATCCAATTAGACATTTTCCACCAAAACCTTTGTACCAAATAGTGAATTATTCAAAACGTGCATTTGTTCTACCAAAAATGAAAATACGTTTATTCAGACTGAAGAGGTCTCACGTCTTCTGTTCCCTTTAGTCTGAACTCAAACTCAAACAAAAAATCTGATATGACACATTCTGTACAGTTCAGAGACAAACTGTGAGACCTGTCCATTCAAAGACATCAAAATCCAACACTTGTTGTCAGATTGTCATTAAACAGTAAGCTAAAATAGATTTTTTAAAGTTTTTTTTAATATAATTGTAAACTACAATGTGTTATTCGCTATAAAGTTTTTTTAAAAACGCTATCAGATACGCAACTCCTATGACCCAAAATTATGAAAACCTAGGATTGCGTGCAATTTAGCAGTTCAGAGAATTTGGCAGTTCAAAGCACCACATACACACCGAGTCAACCCATCTATCTGGTTCAATAACAGCCTTTTACCCGTCCCCTCCAAAAAAAGAAGAACAGCGTGGGGTGTAATGTAATATTGTGACTGCTGGTTACACAGCAGGTAAATCTGTGGGGCGTGACCGTGTGAGCATTTTTCTTCCAATGTGTCTTTATCAGCACAACTATGCATGAGCTGCTCTGGTTGGAGGGTGTAAAACACAAAATTACACACACAAGGTGCACAAATATTTATGTACAAGCAAACGGTTCACAGTGCGTCTTACGCTGCGAGCAATGTGACCCTCGAGACTTACCACAGATTCCTACATTAGTTTTTAACTTCCTTACTTTCCTATTTTTTTGCATTTTCAAGCAATTTTTGTGCCTAATGTCCACAACTAGGGGTTACATGTTACAACTCCCTCTGTTGATGAACTTCCTCATAAATTGTTCTTCAATTTTTAGCATAAATCAAAATAAAAACTGGGAATTTCGCACTTTGATCTAAGGTGTGAACAGATAGATTTACTGTATCTACATAAATATGAATGGGTCCTTTTAATTCCTGTCCAGCCCTTGAGAAGTGAAGCAATGTAAGTATGTTGGATGTGAGGGTAAATGTCCAGTATTTTTTTAAGTACTGTAACAAATGTACTGTTTGAGCCTCGGCTGGAGTCGAGGTCGTGCGTTTCTGTGTGAGGTTCTGAACCTTTACGGCCCTGAGAGTAAAGTCCTCGTTAGTTTACTGGATTTTCATCTTACAGTCATTCTGTCTGTTGTGTGTCTATCTGGTGTTTATATAATATACAAATGGTGTTCTCCTGGAGGACTTGTGTTCACGAAAGGCACGCCAAAAACCAAAAACCAGAGGTATCAACGCGGCGAAAAGCAAGTCTCAGTTTTTATTGAAGATAAAAGTAAGTTTCTATGGCTTCAGGGTTGTGTACACGGATCTCATCTCGCTATTAAGATGACGTGTGGTTGTTGCATCTCTCGTGTGTGTTTTTGTGAAGTGTGTGCGTCCTTCTTGAGTCTGTTTTTGTTCTGTTTTCTACACCGTGTCCTCGTCCATCTTGGCAACTTCATCCAGCATGAGAGCAGTTGGTGTGGTGTTCACCTCCGCCTCTTCGTCAGATTTTGAAGGAGAGGGAGGAGCCAACATGGCGGTTCGCTCCTCCTTGGGTTCCTCCCTCTCTTTTCTCTCCTCATTTTTCTTCTCTTGCGCCACCAGGTGGTAGTTGATGCCCATTCCCACGAAGAGGACAATACTTGCGATTATGAGGATGATGCCAGAGGAAATGTAGGTGTAGTCATAGTGCTGGTAGTAGTTATAGAAACTACCTGAAGGTGGACAAAAGAGAAAGAGAAGTCAAATTTAACATTCATTTTTACCACTGACTTTGCCATTATATCCCAGCTGCATATGCTGTGTCTGCAATGTAATGTAAACTATTTTTGGTAAGCCAACTTCAAATGGCATAGTTAGCAATATTAGTAACTTAACACATCAACATCAGCTCAATGTAGCAAATGGATGGATATCCAAAGGCCCTCAGACCTTCACAGTCATTCTGGCTGATTAGACTTCTGAAAGAGATCTAAATCAGTCAAAATGGGGTATTATCTGTGTGTGAGTGGGAACACGGTGGATCGTCATAATAAGATAATAAGGTCAGTATTGAGCTGATCCTGACCCAATGACTGAGCATCCCCAAGTTAAATGATCACACTCACAACTCTCAGTGTTGGTGTTACAAAAGAGGAGTTGATGCCATCTAAATAAATACAACCTTCCACCCCTCCCTTTTCCTGTTATACATCGTGGATGTTTTACCTGTTAGCGGTGGGCCCAACAGCACCGGCCCACACTCCACGATGGTGACCAGACCCACAGCTGAGGAGAACCTCTGAGCTCCCACCAGGTCCATCAGTGTCTCAAACAACACCGAACTCAGCCAGCCAAAAGCAAAACCAAAGAAGATAGCGTAGATGACAAATCCCGTGTAGTCCACTGACAGCGGCGCCAGCACGTGACACACTCCGTTGTAGAGGACGGCAGCAGCAAAGAAGTACTGCACCCTGGGCCGGACCCACTTGGTGTTAGCCAGCATGCCCATGGAGGGCCGGGCGAACATATCAACAAATGCCAACACCGACAGCAGGAAGGCCGCTTTTTCTTTGCTGATGTCCTTACTCTTGGCATAGTTAGAGAGGAAGACGAGTGGAGCAAAGAGGCCAAAGAACATGATGACGTTGCCAAACAGGTAGAGCAGGAAGCCGCGGTGTTTGAACAGCGTCAGGTCGATGAAGGAGTTGATGGTCTGCAGGACCGTCTTCTTTGGCTGCGGCTGTACTGCTTCCACCGCCTTCACCTCGTCTGCCTCTGTGTCGGGTTTGGACAGTTGCGCATTGGGTTTAAGGGGGCGCATCAGGGCGCCGGCCACGCAGCAGTTGAGCAGAAGTCCTCCCAGGATGAGGAAGCTGCCTCTCCACCCAAACTCATCGTACAGCCAGGAGTTGAGAGGAGCCAGGGTAGACAGAAACACGGGGCTGCCCGCCATAGCGATGCCGTTGGCGATGGGACGCCGCTTGTAGAAATATTTACCAATCATGGTGAGGGCTGGATTCAAGTTGAATGCCAGTCCCAAACCTGGAGAGAGAAGGGTGGGAGGGGAACAGAGGTTACATGAGCAGAAGATGACAAAAGTATGGCAAACAAAACAGCCATCCACATACAAGTAAACTAATGATTTATTTTGACCAAAAAGGGTACCATTTATTTTCAACATGTGGAATAGGATATAAAAACAGCTATCCAGTTGCATCATATTTCATGCCTAAAATATATAAAAATCGAGAAGTCACAATACTGATCAATGGACTATAAAGCTGGAAGACATCACCACGAGGAAGGAACATAACTGAATACATTTGGTGAATAGATAATTGTTTGCGGGAGAAAATCTTTCAGTTTAAATGGACATACTAAACACAAACGCCAGAGCTTCCAGTGAGTATAAAGTCATTTCAGCAACTACATGACCAGTTAAACTCTACTCTGGCTCAACTTCAAAGGGTACATTTATGTTGGGAGTGAGTCAAATGCTGACCTCCCACTACTCCTATGAAGAAGTAGAGCTGCTCCACAGTGTGGCAGAAGGAAGCCCCGACGAGTCCCGACCCAGCCAGACAACCTCCGACTAAGATGATTGGTCGACTGCCATATTTGTTCACAAGGATGCTGCTGATTGGACCTGGAGAGACGAGGGAGAAGGAGAGGTGATATAAAGCATAGATACATTACAGTGAATGGGACAAAAGCAGTAATTGATTAGATTATCTCAAATTAATCTGCAACTATTTGGACATTTTGCAAAATCTTTTGCTGGTACGCAGCTACTCAAATGCAAGGATCAAATGCATGTTTTTGTCATACATCATTGAATATCTAACTTTTTTTATTTTTTACAGCTTTACATTGGGAACATGTTCTGCATAATGGTCCTGAATAAATTTACTAGCTTTTGAACTTGACAAAACATTTGAAGACAGTCAATTCATCTGCAGATTAATCAATAAATAAAATAAGCATTTTTTGCAGCCCTATGCACATGTGCAGGTAGTGACAAAGACATATTGGCGCAGTTACAATGTAATTTCATCAGCTCACCACTTCAACCTTTCACCAACAGGTGGTGCTATGATGGTAAAAATAAAATAGGGACTATGACTTGATTGTGTAACAGCAGCAGTTGCATGGGTGTTACATGGAGGAAGAAGGGAGGGAAGTAAGGAGGAAAGGGTGAAAGGGTGAGTAGGAGGGAGCCAGGCAGTGGAAGGTATTGCATAGCACATGTCAGAGTGGGAGGTAATGTAGGATAGGAGATAAAAAAAAGTAAGGAGAGAGGGAAGAAAGGAGGAGAAGAGTGAACAGAAGGGGAAAGGAGAGAAGAAAAATTAGAAGAAGATGACAAAATAGAAGCAGAAGAAGAGAAGAGGAAGAGAGAAGAAAAATCAAAGTCCCTTTTGAACATATTAAATGCACTTCAAAGTGCTTTATAAGCGATTGACAAAACTATAAAGTTGTGTCAATACAATCAACAAAGAATAAAAGCATATTGGTCACAAATACAATGTTATCAACAAAAAAAAGTAAGAAATATTAGAATAAGCACACATTATAAAACCACAAATATTATAAATCACTACATAAAAATGAAACTAAATAGATTTTTTAGTTTCTAGTTCATGTTTAAAAATATTAATATATGCAGCTCCTCTGGAAGGCTGTTCATGGGAATGAAAGAAGCATCACAAAATACTTTTGTTCTGCAACATCTAAAACAGAAGAACTGGAGGATCTGAGGGGCTTTCCTGGCTCATAAACCAAAAGCATCTCAGAGAAATAGTCCCGTGGCCATGCAGTGCCTTAAAGACTAATAAAACTAAGAGGGAACCAGAGCACAGGCTTTAAAAATAAGAGTAGAAGAGAAGAGAAAATAAGAGAAGAGGACAAGAAGAGAAAAGAACAAAAGAAAAGAGGAGACGAGAAGGAGAACAAAAGGAGAGAAGAAGGAAAAAGAGGAAGAGGCAAGAAAATGAAGAAGAAAAGAGGAGATGAGAAAAGAAGAGGATAGAAGGAGAGAAGAAGGAAAGAAGAGAAGAGGACAAGAGGAAAAAATAACAGAAGAAAAGAGGAGACGAGAAAAGAAGAGGATAGAAGAAGAGAAAAAATGAGAAAAGGAAGGAAATAAGAGACGAGGAAGAGGAGAGAGGGGAAGAGAAGAGAGTGGAGGCGTTCCACTTGCTCAGCTTGCGTGCCAACTTCACTATGAATGAGCCTCACATGGACTCAGACGGCTGAATGTGAATACAAAGTAAAGTCTGATGAATCTATACAGCAGCTCTGTGTGCAACTGTACTGCATCACAGGGCACCACGTCAAATAAGAAGATCATTCCTATGGCATAAATACTGAATATCATGTTCAGAGCTGAGACAACTATTAATCCAACTCTTTTTTGATAATCAATTGTTTTATTTAAAAAAATGCCAAACATTTTCTTATTCCAGCCACTCAAATGAGAGGAGTTGCTGCTTTGCAGGTTATTATTAACAAAGACATTTTTTCCACCACTTTTCTTTTCAAACAATAATCAGCAGAACAATGATCACGCGCTCCCAGTCCCAGCTGTGGAGACATTGGTACAGCTGTCTATTTATAAGGCATTCGTAGTTCTATGTATTTTACTTGTGATTTTGTATGTATTTTATTCTATTTAATGTTTTGTACTATCAGGACCTTGTGTCTGAAAAAAAAGTTTGATTGTTCAACCCCAGAAAATGATCTGTTGATTATCTAATGATGAAAACAATCGTTAGTTGCAGTCCTAATTATGTGTGAAAGAAGATGGGAAAACTAAGATTGCGGACACCGAGATGAACACCCCCAAAACATTTTAATGATGTCTGAAGATGCACTCATTCAAATATCAATACCATTCTGCCCTCAGCTGGCATCACAACCAGTGGTGGTGGGGGGTGGGGGGGGGGGGGTGGTCCTTCACACAGACCACGATGGCTTCGCCCTTGAAACTTGGCAGCTGACCACGGTGGCCGGGGGCAGCTCTGGATGCACGAGCGTTCACTCACGCAATCCCTAAATACCTCTCTGTCAACGAGGGTCTGACTAGCTGGCACAAAGCCCATCTTGGTGGGTTGCCTTGTTCGGGGGTGGTGGGTTTCCATGTTGCAGTCAAGCAATAGATCAAAGAGGCAAGCGCAGAGGCTCCACCAGAACACACATCGCACACACCGACATGAATCGGAGTTGTTTTGGAGCTTTGTGGTGAACACAAGTGAACCTGTACAAGGACAGGAATGAATCTGGATCCACTCAACGCTCACGCACACGTAAACAAATCAGTAGTGACAATCTTTGTTGCTGCACGGCGTAACACAAAGAGGGCAGTGAGGAGTGTTCTCAGAGGAATTATATAAACGGTCCGTTGTCCCCCTCCGTCCATCTCTCTGTGAAAGAAAGGAATGACACCGGGTGGAGGAAAGAAAAGGCCTGTTCTCAGCTTCACTCTGACACAGCATCCACAACTGTGACGAGCTATTCCCCAGTCTATTTTTAGCTTTTGCTTATCCTGACTGTGCAAAGTGTGTAGATTTGCATTTAAGACTTGAGGAGTTTTATTTTTTTAAATGACTGACTGCCTTTTTAAGATGGATTGAGCAAAATAACCAAGTTTCAGAAAACTTAACTCAAGTGAGTTGTATGATGCTGTTCAGGCAACTGTTCTGGCGCTTTACTATTTATTATAACACCTTTATGAGGTCATAAAATAGACTTTATGGCAGCACAGTTGCACTGGGTTGCATTAGAAGATTGTGCCACTGTACCTTGAAGTGTCTACTGAGTGGTTTATATGTGTCTACTGTTCTCCGGGAAGCAGACAATAATTCAACTTCATAGTGTTTTATTCATTCTTTTGCTAAATCGGCTTAAATCTCAACTTTCCTTCTCATGCTAAATCATATCACTATCCTGTAATCCTAAGCCTTTATTGCATTAAAACGAGCTGATGTGCACTCATGCACAAATGTACACACTCTTTCTTCAAGAGAAGTCAGATATCAGCACTGTGTCCAGTTTTTGTTTGTATTTCCACCACTCCCTTAAAGCCATGACGATTAGACAAATTAGTAGTGAGTGACGGGCCATTAAAAAAAGAAGTGACGATATTCCCACATGAGAATGATAAAACTCCTTTATTTTGCAGCATGTCTCATGCCTTGAAACAAATAAACAAATAAGGGAGGTGAAAGAATCCCACTCTTCCTTCATGCAGAGCATAACGTACATTTTTAACTGGTCCACACTATTAGTCATCCAGCCACAATAAACTAATATCTGTGTGTTTATTTGTGGAAGTCAGTGTGTGTACGTGCACTGCCTCATGTGTAACTAGTGAGTAATGTGGTTATGGCCATACACGCCCTAATACTTAAAAACTTCCTACTTACTTCATGACGTCAGTAACTGGTGATCTAGCTGGTTTTTGAAATGGTAGAAGAAAAAAAGGGACAAAGAGAAACTACTTCAACATCTGGCTCCTGTTACGCAATTTCACTCCTCCCCTCAGTTTCCCCCTCAGCAGTTTCCTCTCCTAAATACCTAAACCTACGGCTCTGAAGAGGATGAATGAGTGGAATGGAAGGAACAGATACCATTTTTAGATATAAACCGAGACTGAGAGAGCAAACGAGCTGATGGTGTCTTACTTTTAGGGTGTGCTGGTTATCAAATACCCTGGGAGAGAGGGAGAAAGAGTGCCTTTGAATTAGGAGGGAAGTCGCCCTGTGTCAAGAGAGAAAGAGAGAAACCTGATCTGAAACTAGTCTTTTTGCTTTTCCTAAATCCTCCCTTAACATGTAAATGTAATGGCTGTTGTTCCAGAAGTGCAAATAAAAGAGTCAGTAAAGAGCTACTACACACATAAACATGTGTGGACTTTAGCATATTCTGTCTGTTCTCTCCGGCCCAGATGACAAGCAAACATCAGATTATTTTGCAGAACTCCAAGTCAGTCCTCTCCCACTCATGGTTACCTCTTGTTTACCTGTTTCTGTTTCTGTTATGACCACACCATACATGCAAAACTAATTATATTCCTTTCAGCCTCAGCTGTACATTTTCTTTAGAGTGAAGCACATATTAGCGTGCTGACACACTAATTTAAGATGGCGAAGGATGATTTCTTTTTACACGTCAAACCAGTTAAGTAATATTCACCAATGGAGAAACTCCATATAAGGGATTTAAGGGTCTTAACATCACTAATTCCCAGCATATAGAGCATTTTTGTACGGCACTCCTCTGATTGCGATCCCTATTTCTGTTCATTTATACAAGTTACTGTTGTTTGCATGTCTTCTCTTACAGCATACTGTAAACCCTGTGATATAAATTATTAATTAGGTCTTGTTTTTCTTGTTTATCTCCAGCAGCTTTAACCGGACCGCACCTTGTTTTCATTCATATCTTGTTTGCAATCATTCCAGAATATCCATTTCTCACATTGTCCCCTTCTCTCCCTTCAGCAGTACAGGTTATTCAAGCTGTGACTGTGTGACTGAATGAGAAACAGCACAAGCAGAGGAAAAAAAAGAGGGTTGTGCAGAGATCGCAACAACCAAATATCTGTGAGGAAATATTCGCTGAATTTTAGAAAAATAATTATTGGATTAAATTACACGCTCCATCTTTTACATGTGCTTATTTCTTATTATCATAAAAACATGAAGATAAAAACGAGGGCCCTAGCCATTAAGAAAGTGTAATGCAACCAGTAGGCTTGTTTGTTTATATTTTGCTTCAGTGAAGGGTGCACGATAAAACGTCACGCTCTAATCCTGAGAAAAGCAACAGGCTTAAGAAACACAACCATTCACCGACAAACACAAGACTTAAACACTTGGTTAAACACTTATTATTGTAAACTATGGCATCAACTATTAATGCTGCAAGCTGCACTTCTGCTGAGTTTTGTTGTTGTAAAGCCAGCATGAACACTATCTCGTGAGTTCAGAAATATCAGGATGCTCGGCCTGTCACAATAACTATATTGTCCCATTAATAATTGAATTAAATCGTCATCTAAGACTATTCTATACAACTGATGTAATGTAATATAATATTGTAATAATGCAAGTACACCCTTTCAATGATGAATGTTTGATAGTTAGAGTGCATTTAGTTTTTCACATAAACATTTGTATTTATTTATGAATTATTCATTCCTTAAAAGGCAGCATACTGCCAATCCACTATCTCAATGGTCCGGACCGCCGATAACAAAAAGTGCAAAGTAACATCACTTAAGCTAGAAGTTAGATTGTCACTTTTCATTGCCACTGTTTTCAAACAAAATCGACATACCATCTTGTTCATGTAAATGAACTCTCCCCTCTCAGTTCCTACTCTGGAGCCGTGGAGCGCAGCTTTGAAACCAAGTCCATGTGGACTTATTCCTCCAAACTTCCTTTCTTGTCAGTAATCATTGGGTAAAACATCTATTAGCCTCAACGTCATCTTCACCCTGCATTAATTGTTTATGTTTCATTTTTATGTCAACAAACACGCACATAAACACAACGGGCAACGTCAAGGTCACAAAATTATCACGTTTGTGTTTGAAAGATAAGAAGTCGATAACATCATTATTGTACCAGGCCTAGATTATACTCTGTCCATCTACTGGACGCTCTTTTGTTTACACATTTGAAAGAAGACATTTTTGACTGTTGATCAGGGTTAAGTATGCACGCACGCATGGTCTGTGCTAGTTAGTATTTGCCACATTGAAATGGAGCGGAAAATCTAGAAAAATTCAGACTTGAAAACGAATCCTTACATTAAATACAATTTAAATGTATTAGGGTTCAGAATACGTATTTCATCCTTCTAAACAGAAATGTCTGAGTCTCAAATGTTTTGTCAACTGCATAAACAATAAAACATGTCACCTAGAAAAATAGAATTAGAGGAATATCACTCACCTCCAGCATACATGACAGCCAGCATGATGGAGGAGATCCAGGACACTTGACTAGGCGTGGCATCGAAGATGACCTCTATCTCTTTGAAAAACACAGTGATGGACTTGGGGAAGGCGTAGGAGAAGCCGATGGAGATAAAGGCCCCCAGTACCACCGCCCAGCCCCAGCCACCTTCAGGAGGGGTGTACACCACAGGCCCACCCGGCGCTGGAGGCATGTCTGCTCACGGCGAAGAAGAACAGGGGAAGAACAAGCCAGCCCAGGTGCACAGAGACCAGGACTCAAAACCTGTTGGAGAAACAGAGCTGGTCAAAATCAACATAGATAGTGTAAGAAGGTGAAAGAGACAAGCACATGTTTCATCCTTTCCTGCTTCTTAGCATTTTTAATTTGCTGCGAGATGAAATATGTAGGGATGAGGAAGGAGAGAGGGAGGACAGGAGTGAAGAGCGTGGAAAGCTGCACATGGAAAAATAAAAAGGGAGGGAAACTAAATATTTATGTTTGTAATACTTTTTCAAGTGCTGTCATGGTGAGAAATAGCATCTCTGCTGGGCCACATGCCGAAATAGCAGCAGACGATAAGCAGCTGACACATTATTGAACAGTATAGAAAGATTACAACTTTGGTGTAAAATGTAGATTTTGAGCTGGTGAAGCATACTAAACATCCTTTGATCACACTGTCTTTTGCCACTTTAACCAGTGTAAGCACACCAAACCAGAGGAGGGAAGGGGCAATTTGTCAACAAATTTTGTTGTCGTTCATTTACATAGTGTGTGTTGCAAGAATGGCCACACCTGGTCAAAGCATGCATTCCCCTGGGGGACAAGCTGCAGCTAAAAAACCTCGCCCACAAGCCTGAAGTGTGGAAGAGGCCCAACAATACGGTGCTCTGTAAGCTCTGTAAGTGGAAATGACCACAACAGTACAACTGTTCTGCGCAAACCGAAAGCAAAACAATCCCAGAGCGTTTTGTCCAGACAACACCCTGACCCGTTTACTTTTTGTCAAGACAAAAGCATGATATATGCATTTGGACTCTGTTAGTAGTAGTAACTTAAAAATCGATTTTCAAAATGTGTCTCCATTGCCGCCATGTTAAAAGTAACGTATGCACCACTGCTGTTTCGGTAACGTTAAAGATGTTTCCATTCCATCAGTCAGCCACGACAGTGAGCCAGCATGCGTAATACAATCCACCTGACCCCCAAAAGTGGAATAAAGCCATCACAATATCCTAAAGCCCAAAGTGACATCTTTAAATGTCTTGTTTTGTCCAAAACCCAAAGATATTCGGTTTACTACCACGTAACACAAAGAAAAGCAGAAAATGCACCAGATTTAGAAGCTTGAACCAAAGAATGTTGGGTAATTTGCCTGAAAATTACAATAATTCCAATTAAAAAACAGTTGCAGATTACATTTCTGTAGATGGACTAAATATTTAAGCTTTACCTTTAAGCTCAGAAGACTCACTATTTCTCTTCTCAAATAAAAAAGGAGAGATCTCCAGGTAATGAATACCGGCTAGTGTGTTGACTGACATTCAAAGGAACCTGATTTACTTTCATTATAATGATAAAAGAACTTAGCAAACCTGATCGTACCACTCTCGGGGAAATTGTCTCTCATTAGCAATTTGGGGAATTTGTGGCAGAACTCCCGAAAAATAAATGGCAGCATGTAAATTGCATGTAAAAATAACAAACAGCCCTGAAGACTACCAACTTATCTAGTGACTGACAGCTCAACCTCGTCTCACAGTCTAGTCTTCCAAGCAGCCAAACAAAACTGTTGTATGTCTAATGCTGAACTAAATGAAACATTTAAGTAAACATTTCAGAAACATATACAGTACAATACATCCTAAGTTGCCAGAACAGCCAAAAATCCTCGGGCTTCCTCAATGAACGCATCCATCTAGATGTCCTCGTTCCCGAGCTATTTAAGGATCGGCTCTCATATCTGCTACCGTTTGGGCCATTTACCTTAAATGGTCTGTGGATCACAAATCTGCAATCCACAGGGACTTGACACTAAATTTGGTTGGTTTGATTGGTGATACTATATTTAAAGAACATCTGAGTAATGCTGTCATAAGGAGATATAGAGAAAAGAAGAAAAAAAAAGGGACTGGCATTGGTCACATAACAATAGGTCCTAAAATACTGCGACAGGACTGACTAATATAGTTATAACTAATGAACAGACCGACGTCTTGTTCTCCTACATGGCATTTAGCCTGGGTCATGCTGTAAATAACCATGCTATTACACTGTCAGCCCGTAACA
Organism: Cyclopterus lumpus; assembly: GCF_009769545.1. NCBI lineage: Eukaryota > Metazoa > Chordata > Actinopteri > Perciformes > Cyclopteridae > Cyclopterus > Cyclopterus lumpus. The sequence goes on from NC_046972.1 coordinate 16,054,877, forward strand.
GTACATTAACTGGTTAATTCAGATCTGTGGTTCACAGAGCATGCAGACACATGATGCTCATCACATGAACTTAAACCTTGGGGCTTTCACTTCCTTCTTTCTGTCTCCTCACCACAAAGAATAAAGTTTGGTGCCAATTACAAGAATTGGCACATATGCTAACACTACATAACTAAATACCCACGTGAAGAAACACATATAACAACTTAACCTTGTTGTGCTTTTATCCCCCTCTAACAGTTCGATATATTTGTCTCCAGTTAAGAGAAAAGCTGGTCAAACAAGGTGAGACAAATGTGTTAAAAACAAAAAGCCACACGTTTTAGATTACATTCTCTATTGATGCTGAGCTTTCAGTTATTTCCTGCATTCCAGGCAGTTTCAGTCGATGCCAGTACACCAAGCTGTCTTTGTTATTGTAAGATTCGTGTTCAAAGCTCCGGGTCCCGTGGCCGCAGGAAATTCAGGATTCGAGTTAAAGTTTAACAATATTTAATGGCAAAGATAATACTCATGTAGCGTTCACGATCATGGGGCCAGAAAGGAGGAACTCTCCACAGACGGAGTGCAGCTCCCAGGGAGCCACAGACCGGGGCTGTCTCGAGTCTCCAGACCAGTAGAACCATGTCTCCCCAGAACAAATGCTCGGTCGTTAGTATGGTCATGCAAATAAATTCACACCTAAAGGTTAGTTCCATTGGTCAGTTCAAAGGATGCCGCCATTCTGTTCGCTACGCCAATTAGTAAACAGGCGAGGTCAAAGCTCACTCTTCCGGTCAAGGACAGGAAGTTCCCCTTCACAATAAAAGCCTATTATCCTGCCTTCCGAATAAAAGCAACACATTAGGTTTCAATCGGCATCCATTTTAACTATTGTCTAAACAATAAAACATTCATTCATTCTCATGCATCATACAGTTAATCATTACATTTGTCATTAAAACAGAATAATAAAACAGTGATCCTCTCTTATGTTTCATAATACATTCCTCCAGAATATTCCTCATAATATCTCAAATTAATTATCATATCTTTCTTTATGTATTAATTTAAAACATAAACTTCTCTTATCTACATGTGCAAATATATATAAAATCCACTACAACCTAACATTATCAAGATTGAATCACTAGTCTGTTTAACATCAAAGGGTTTTCAGTAGTGACCCACTGAGAATGATAACCCACCTCTCAACCCTCAATGCAGGTTTAAGTTCATTCTTTTGTTTTCTTTCCGTCTGCACAAAGACTGTACGTTTGAGAAATTTGGTGGAAAATGGTGTCTCAGAACTGTGCCGCTCAAGATAATTGAAAGCAAAAATATAATCCAAACATGTGTTTGAGGCAGGCAATCCATCTGTGAACAGTAAGTCTACTTTATTTTAGACACAGTTATGATTATGTCAAGCAGCAATGCAGCAGCAGGCCAGGGCTGTAAAGGAAACGCGTCATGATGAAGGTTGGGAATTGAGAACTGGAGTAAACATATATACTGGGGAATTCATTGACTGACACGCTTTTTTATTCCACTCACTCAAAAACGACCTTTGAGTTGATTTGGGTATGTGTGTGGTGTCATTTGTGTGTGAGAGTTACCACACACATGCTTCTTATTGGGCAGAGAAGCAGCAACGTTGATCTGCACTGTGCAGAGTTCCATCATGTGGACCACAGCTCTCATGAGTTTAGCAGATGGGGTACATTACTGGTTTACTGCACACTCTGTGCCACAATGCCTGAAAAGGAAGCCTCTGGTTTTGGGCCAACAACCGTCCATTATTTACGTGCATTAAAAAATAATTAGACTTTACATTATTCTTTAATTTCTTACAGCATATAGCTAGTAGTGTTGCAGGGTATACCGATACTAGAAAAGTATCGCAATACCCTGGCTTTCAAACGGTACAATACTCCATTTCATTAGTACCAAAACTTTAAGAACAGTGATTTATTTATTTAGAGATGTGAACTTGTAGTTGATCTAAATTGAGAGTTTCTCCTGGCCTGGTAGGATATTACAATGTACTACGATGATATAATTCACTTCTGCTGTTTTATGGCTTTTTAACAAAAATCCTTCCCCTTTAATTGACATTGTCAAATGGTGTTCTACAAATTTCCATGTGGTCATTTATTCTTCCATTACTTTTACTGATGTTTTAGGTCTTTGTCATGGACAGCCAAACGACACTCGTTACTATACATGCAATAACATATTTTCGAGTAGAAAGCCAATACTTTGTCGTTACATCTGTGAAACAAGAACAAACCATGCAGGCTGAGACAAAGCAGCCAGGAGGCCAGAAGGAGAAGGAATCACTGATGCTGACTGATGTCTGTGTTCTTCATAAACTTTAAATGTTTTTTGTTGTTGTTTTTTTACATTTGTTTCCAGTGACATATTATTGACTAAATACTTACACTATACTAAATAATTTGTTATTGTAAAAGTAACTGTTGCTGCTCTATAAACATTATTTAGTTATATTTTAAGTATAAATTCTAATCCTCTTTGGAATTGATTTCTTTGCAATCTGCAACACACCACTGGATGCCACTGAATCTTACACACTGGGGCTTTAAGTACAGAGCTGGAGTATCAAAAGGTCCAAACTAATAAAACAGATATCCGCACACCGGCTCTAGATCCGCTTGGAAAGGTCCAGGGTGAATGTCTGGGGCCTCTTTACAGGGCCCCGGACGTAATGAGCCCTGCAAAGAGGGACAGGGCTCCTGGCACACTGTGGCGGACTGGGTCTGCAGCAATGTCAGCAACGCAACCAACCCATCTTGAAACAAAAGAGCCCAACTCGTTTACCATGCCTTGTGGGTGTGACTTTTTTGCTGTGTCATCACTAGTTATATCCAAACAACCAATGTGTTTATGTAATTGTTTACTAAAGCACAACATGTATAACTAACATGCAATGATGTAGGCAAACAGTTCCACTTCCTCGTTACTTGCCTCTTCTATTAGTGAGAGTTGACACACCGCACATACCCCAACAGTAACAGTCATGAAATGACTCATTTTGCCCATCTGGTTGTATCCTGTGCAGTACATGAGAATCAAACTACAGCACCACCATGGAAATCTAAACAGACCATCTGTGTGAGTGTGAGCATGATTTTGTGTTTTCATTCAGCAGTAAATGTTACTGTTAATATTAGTGATACAACAAAGACATATAGTTCAAATTAAAAATCATATACAACAAAAGCAACTGATCAGCCACAAAATCTTGGAGGGCCGCGATTGCATCCAACTAAATGTCATACTCAAACACTAAGACCTTTAATTTCTTACATCCTCAGAAAGTAAATGACGTGTAATGAAAAGTCATCCAGGGCCTATGACTCGCAAAGACATACCAGCCCTTGGTTTATTAAATGGAGAAACAAACACAGGATACTAAAAATTGCAGCAATATTCTAGTTCCTCTTTTCACTGCAGCTCAAAAGCATTGTGCTCACATTGTGCCTGAAAAAGCAACGTCACTGCTGGTCTCAGAGGCCTGATCACGCACAGTCACGTGTCCTCCTATCAGGTCACACAAGGATATAGGCCAAACACAAACACAAACACACACACACACACACACACAACCATACCGGCATTTATTTCCCTTTTCATATATGCATGCCCTTTTTGCATTTATATGTGCCAGAATGTGACACATCAGGGAGACAACAACTGACATTCTGTCATAACTCCAGCCATGATGCAAAAAAAGAGCTATTGAATTGTGTCTCAATGAAAGACTTGAGACCAAATGGTAATGAATTTGTCCCTGTATTATTCATGGGAAACAGAAATCTAAGGTTTTGTAAAAGCTTACATAAAGGCGTTCATGTTTCCTGTCAATCGAGAACGCCTGACAGGAAGTGCATGTGGACTGTGGTGATAGCGACACTAACTAGCGGGCATCATGGCTTCTCCTTGATGTAATCGAATTGATGGCAATCAGAATTTATGTCAAAAATATGTGTCATGAAACCATTTCCACTGTCAACACTTCCGTGCAACCAAATAACCCATTATAAAGGACACATCTACAATTATTCCAACTTAAAAAGCAACTTAATACTCATACATGTCATCACTATTGGCACCCCCACCACTCCTCCATCTCCTGGTTGTCTGCCAGTCTCTTTGTAATAAATTCAGAGTTTTATATACGTCAGACACAGACAGCAACCAAATCAAGTGTAAGAAAGACAGAGAGGGATTGTGATATTCAGTTCATGGCCTGGACTTAAGCAGGAAGCAGGCTTCACCAATGGTACTCTCCATCTCCTCTGAGGTCCCAGTGCTCTATGCTGGAGCTTAGTTAGGTGTCTGTTTGTGTATGTGTGTGTGTGTGTGTGTGTGTGTGTGTGTGTGTATGTGTGTGTGTACGTGTGTGTGTGTGTGTGTGTGTGTGTGTGTGTGCAGGACAACTCCTGAATGACTTATCAAAGAGGCCATTCATTCTTCAATAACAAATGCTCCCTTCACCAAACTGTGTCGAGGGGCTGGCGTTACCTGAAATGCCCTAAACAACAAATTATATGTTCAGTATTGTGGAAATGTTAGAACTAATATGTGCAAAATCCTAATTATGCTGTTTTTTTTGGCCTAATAACTACACGGTTCAACTCCAGGACAAATACTGTCACAAAAAAAAAAAAAAAATATTAAGATGTTGTCTGGCCTGCTGGATTTCCCAAATTATCTACGTAGTACTCACAAAAGACAGGATAGTGTCAGAAAACCTGTGATGGCTGGGAAGCGAAGGAAGGTAGGGGGTTAGTAACATTCCTTTCCTGAATGAGTGAGTGAAACTTAACACTAATCATGACTGTGATTTCTTTAATAAAGTCAGCATGACATATCTATAAACTCTAATCGCACAAATAATTAAATAATCAACTAATATATAATCGACTGATCATGAGATCATAACAAAGCCTGTTTAGATCACTAAATAAGATCACTGATACAATGTTAGTCCTATTATCAAGCATTATACGTTTGTTCTCTTCAGCTTAATGGTTGAGAAATACTTGTCAGCTTAGTACACATGACCATCTTAACCTCCCAGGCATGAACTATCTTCAATGTCGGCCCATCCTTCTCTCAAACACTTCCGTAATCCTGAGGGCACTCCAAATGCGTGCACTTGCTTGCTCAAATGTGCGATTTGCATGGCCTCAACCAGTTGTGCCTGGCCTGAACATGCACGCACACATGCAGAAATTCGCTCAAGGACACTGTGTTGCACATATTTAGTGTTTCCTTGTGGTCATGTGCAGAGCTTGTGGAACCAACAGCTTGTCCAATGAATGAATGAAGGAGGCCCGGCAGAAACTAACAACTTCGGGCCGAAGCTCGCCACACATCTGGTTCTACTGGGGACTTTTCCTATTAATCTTTCCCACACTTCCTTGCTCATCTATTAGCTTGATTTTATGCAGGAACTTTTAAATTGAATCAGAAATCCACAAACCAACTCACTATTCTGTAACTGATGCCCCTCCAACGTTAAAGCACTATCCATGTAATCCACTACTTTCTGCAGTAGATACCTGCCAACAATCACCCACAACAGTCATCTATGAGAGTTAAGCTTGGGTGCCAGGACATGCCCTGGGTGGGAAAGTGCAATACAAAAACACAACTGGATAGGTTTGTTTTGGAGCAGCAGTAAAAACCTGATGAGACAATTCCTGAGAACAGAAACTTTCAAAATCCCTAGTCCATTGCACAATTCACTTAGATCTGACTAATATAAAAGAAGTTTGCAAACCCAAAGTGAGGAAAATTCAACGTTAAGTGCTCCAGAGAAGTGAGATTCAGGGGCCATTCATGCACTCACCAAAGGGAACTTTGAAAAGCAGGTTGGATGTTAGCATGAATCCAGCTCCTGTGCTCGTTCTTCAGGCCACCACACTCATGGCAAAGGACATGACAATCGCTCACTTTGTTGTAAATATCCCCTGGCCACAAAATTAGACAACAAGCCACTCCAGCTGACAATGAGGACTGCACGAGAAGCAGCGCGTGTGGCTCTCGTGTGATCTTTTCCATTGAGCTCGGACCTTCAAAAGAGCCAGCTTGTTGAACTCATTCAGCTCTGTGCAGCATGAACAGCACGTCAGTTAAGTAACCCACAGCCCGGGATGAGCTCTCCTGGTGCTTCTGGCTCCGTGCCGACCCCACGCAGCGACCCGGAGCCCACGGGCTGTCAAACAGCGCGGCAGCATGCGGTTAGATGCGGACGGTCCAGCCTCACTTTCTCCCCTTGTGAATGTAGACATAGCGGCACGCCACGGCCGTTTGAAAGGTGCCCTAATGGAGCTGGTTGTGAAGCATGTAATGTAACGCCCTGTCGTGGTTAAAGGAAATAATAAACGACAACGGAAGCAGGTGATACACGGGATGGTAATAATGGCTAATTAACAACTTGAGTTAGTCACACCGCGCAAGTTAAGCACACAGAGATGTGAGCGGAAACAACAAAAGAGCCGTTTGATTCAGCAGCAGCCTCTTTGTCTCAACGGTTCGTCCACCACGCACGCGTCCACTCACCGAGGCGCGGTGTTGAGAGGTTCGGCTTTCTCCGGTGGCGGCTCGGTTCAGCGGAGAGTTGGTGTCTCCCGGCCGGCGTGTCCTTTCTCCTGACAAATGGCCACACGTTGATCCTCCAGCAGCTCGGGGTACCACCACACAGACTGGACAGCTTCTGGGATGGTGATGATGACACTACGACCAGCGCGCATGCGTACGAGAGCGTGAGCGGCAGCAGAGGAATCTGTTAAAAACGCACGTGCGATTGCGTGTCGCACTGTAGAGGCAGGTTCCATGTTAAAACGTGGGGAAAGATGGACTCATTTTGTAGCAACTCTCGGTTGAGAAGAAACATCCTGTATTCAAACTCTTATTTAAGTAAAAGTGGAAAATGATCACCATCAAAATATAAAGTACACAATGAGTAATACAATAATTAATAATTAATAATAAAAGTACTCATTGTGCAGAACAGAACAAATATTACATTGCTGGATTATAATTATGAATCCATTTAAATACTTGATTCCCTGATGGGAAGCTGTAATGTCCCATTATAATTCAATAATACAAATACACCTGTGCTTTTTCTATGATGCCATATTAAAATGTCTCACGAGAAAAAGCTCTATTACTAGAGAGTACATTTCTTATTTATTAGTTACTATCTTATAATTAAGTCACGAGATACTTAATATCAGAAATAAGAACAAAAATGTAATAATTAATTGAAACATGAAACATTGTGTTTTTTCTAGTGCTGTCCCCTTTTAGTCAATTAGTTGACTAATCAATCTTTTTGGTCATAGTCAACATTGGTTTTATATATGAATTACTTATTTCCAAGACACTTGTGAACACATCAACGGTAATTACAAGATTCAAAGTGGTTCTTTTGTGGGATTCTTTGCGGAGAAATGTGAGAAACATGTTTGTTGATGAAAATCAACTAATCTTCGACTGAATTGTATCAGTGTTAGTCGACTAAAGATTTCTTTGGTCCAGGACAGCCCTAGTTTCTTCTTTGTCATGGGCTTTATTTTATGGGTTTATAACTGCAGCTTAGAGAGAAGAATGGACAGGATGTCATTACATTACATTACATTTAATTTCACTAACGCTTCTATCCAAAGCGACTTACAATCATACACTGTCTACGGTGAGCAATTCAGGGTTAAATGTCTTGCTCAAGGACACATCGACTACTCGGCTATGATGGGATTGAACTGCCGATCCTCTGTCTGAAAGACGGACCTGCTAACCACTGACCCACAGTTATTCGTACAGTATAATGCAGCCCCAATACAACAGCCCTGTAATACCTTTGTGAAGCTGTTAAACTCTGCTGACAATGTGAGCGCTGCTGCTGTTGTAATGTTTGTTTTTGCATTAAAATGCACATTGTTTTCTTCTTCTTCTTCTTCTTCTTCTTCTTCTTCTTCACCACACTATTCCTGATAACCTTTCTTATCACCTCCCCAGCCCCTTCTTTGGTTTTCTTCTGAGGGACCAATGTGTTAAAATAAACAAATGAAGAAACAATGCATGCTGCCCTGATATCAAGTCATTCCAAAGTCTTTGAACCCTAAGAGGTGCTATCACCATTGTATTTAAAATCTAGAACTGGAACGGTAAGAAGAGAAGGTCTCAGAAAGTGAGGAGGAACATAACAATTACTTGTCTTTGAAAAAAGTGACTATTAAACATGCAGTTGAATCAACTCCTCTCTTTCTCAGACAACGTGTTGGGAAAAAGTATAAGCTTCAGAATACAGTATTTCTATGCAGGGCTTTTATATAACTGCATTATATGCAGATGTATCATTTATTGTGTCCACACCCTCATTCTAGGTCAACATTGTCAACAATATTGTCTTGAAATCCCCCCTCCTCATCTGTGAGAGCAGGATGAGAAGATGAGAAGTTACTTGAGGCTGAGAAACATATTTTAATACATTAATTGCAACTTCATTGCGATTGTAAGATAAGTAAGTGACGTCCCCTCGACATCCCGCTCTCTGGCCCTTTCAACCGCTAATATCTGTTACTTTAATTACCAGGAGCACTGGTATATTTCACAACATACAGCCCAAGTAGTAGTGTTTCTTCATATTCACAAGAATATACATGGAAAAGATATTTCTTGTGAATATTGGTCTTAGATTTTTTTTTTTCTTTGCTCCCACAGAAAACAACTAGCCACTTTCAAGCTCAAGCACAGTTCGTTGAATTAACGTTCCTCATCCTCCTAAAAAAATAAACCACATGCCCTTGAAGCCGTAACTGTGAATCTAATCTGATCTGCCCCTGTAAGACCTTGGATACTCTCAGAAAAAGATGAACTCTTTGCTCTGCATTTGGGAAGTCTGGAATAGTTCCACCTCTTTAATGTGCTTTTGTTTGACTACTGCAACCATCACCAATTTTCTGTCAAATGTTTCCAGTTGGCAGCATGTGAGGATGCTTTTGGCAAAGCTAGCTGACAGTCCCTAATTGGAATATTCATTCTGGTTCTGCTAATGAGGAGGAGAAAGATGAAAGAGTCTCACACAGGCCGAGTTTGGACGGGACAAGTGACAAAGAGAAGACACTTGTGTCTGTCTGTGAGGAGTTTAAGTTGTCCTTACATCCCATATCAGGACCAAACTACTGAGATATCCATGATTTAGCTCTAGTGGTGGAGGAAGCGTTCTGCTAAATAAAAGTACTAACCCCACACTGTAAAAACACTCCATTACAAGTCAAATGCATGCATTTAAAATGTTACTTCAGTAAAAGTATACAAGTATAATCAGGAAAAGGTATTTCAAATATTAAAAGTACTTAATGAAGACAAATTCCATTGTCATTAGATTATTATTATGTATCATGCTTTTGAGTAAAAACAGTATCTTTATGTTGTAGTTGGTTGAGGTGGAGCTTAGTTTGTTCTATTAACTGAGGATTTTTTTCATTCGGGAATAATCAGTGTATTATTTCCTTCATTAATCAATTGATTGTTTGGTCTCAAAACATTTTGAAAATAGTGAGAAATGTCATCACAATTACACAGAGCCGTAAGTGACACTGTAACAATGTTTGTTTAGACCAACCAAACCTCAACATCAATAAATAATTAGAAGGAGCAGCAGGTCTTCACATTTAAAAAAGTTGGAACCATAAAATGTTTTTTACGAATAGTAAATGGTTTTCTGTCAATCATCTAATTGTTTCAGCTGTACTTGTAGATTGCAGTTTAATTTAAAACAAAGCATTATATTCTATAAGCTCTTCTTATGTTTTGTGTGAAAGCCCTAACCCTGCAAAGTAACCGGTAACTAAAGCTGTCAGATAAATGCAGTGCAGCAAAATGTTCCTCAGAAATTGTTCTCCTTATTGATTTCAGACTAAAGAAAGCTACGTGGTTAAATCCCTCCAGCGTTTAACGCTGAAGCGCTCCTGTTCGACTCTCTCCCACCGGGTGTCCAATTTATCCCCAATATTTATCTGGCCTCTTATCCTGCAACAAGCAGGACGTCCAATGCTGTTTACCTAATGGTTGTCGCTGTCTTTTCACAGGGCTCACTACGACAATAAACAGTTCAAGGGGGATGAAGACACACACTGCTGACCTGTTGTTTCATCCCAGAGGGCGAAGAGAAAAACAGACATGAGTGGGAGGCCTGAAAGAGTGAAAAAAAGTTTAGGGGGATGGGAGCAGTTACAGGAAAAACTGATAATGAATAACAGATTGTGTTTTGGGGAAAATTCAACTGTAGATTTTGGGGGTGTTAGGGATGTGTTGTGTGAGCGAAAACAGCATTTCTGTTCCTGTTTGTCTTTAGTCATTTTAGCACCCCAAAAACAACTACTCCGTAGTTCACGTTAGTCAGACAAACTTTGAGACCATGAAACGTGATGTGCAGAGTTCACTGTGTCACGGCACACATGGTCCTATCAAAGTAACAGGCATACTGTAATGGAAAAAATTCTGCTCTTATAATTGTTGCAGGTTTGAATATCATATCATACTATATTCAATATAATCATGTTGTGTTTGGGCTGGCAAGAACCTTTTGGGGCCCCTATTTCGTGATACTCCTCAGCACACTCATTAAACTTCCTGAGAAATCGCATGAGTCATGGGTATCCCCCTATTAACCCATTCTCATCTCAAATCCCCCCTTTCTGCTTCCTTGCCGATAAGTTACACCTCTCTCTTATCTGTCTGCTATAACGTACAACTCGTGAATCGGCCTTCGAAGACCCGGAAACTCGTACCCTTCCTGAGACAGCACTCTATCTCCCTAATTGTCATAATACAATGAAGTCACCTCTCCCGCCGCCCTTACAAACTCACTAAGTGTGCATGTTTGTGTACTACCTGACCCATTGGAAGTAAGAGTATATAAGTGAGCCCATTACCAATGTGCACTGGTGCTCCTCTGCTAAACGTTCATCATCCTGCAGATTTGTTCCTTCCTGCGGAGGATTAAATACTCAGAAGCTTAAAGGTTGATTGTTGGATCTCATTATTTTAAACATCTCATCCGAAGCTTGTGAATAGGAGTTACAAATGATTCCACCACAATACACAAATAAGATCCCTCTTCGACTGAACATGCATGTCGTTTTGTTGATATTTGTTGTCTTTTCTGGATCCTGTGTGTGTGTGTCTGTGTGTCTGTGTGTGTGTACCTGGTCCTCACCCATAACAGGTGCAGTTTATTTGGTAATTTACTTAGGTCGATCTGAGACTGAATTCATTTTCTTCTGACACATATTCACAAACATACACTCATACTGAGAAATGTGTATATTCAAACTTCTCATAACAATACAAAAAGTAGATTCCCTTTGTAATAAACCGCTATATAGCATCATGTTCATCTGTTGCACTGTGTCCGCCTGGAGATTGCGTGGACAAAAGAAGTGTCTACACACACATGCACAGCAGTGGTTAAAGCTCAATAATAATAATTAATAATAATTGTATTTATATAGCATTTTTTAAGCTTGTGGTACAAAGTGATTTCAGCACAAGAGAATCTCAAGAACAGCAAAAAAATCAAACACACAGAAGATGTGAAACTATTCAAATGAACTTAGAATAAGGTGTTTGCACAACAGAGCAGTATTATGTAAACAAATAAGAGTAGCTGTCAGGCAAAACAGAAAGTCTGCAAAAACAAACGAGATTCAAAAACCAAAACAGTGTCAGCAGATTCATAGAAACCGGACGACTGTTTGAAATCTGAGGAGCAAGTACAGCAAAAGTTCATTCAGCCTTTGACTTTAACCTGGACTCTGGACTCTGGAGCAGGCCGAACCCAGTAAGGACTTGAAGGTTCACGGACGTTCTTGGCGCCTGGCCATGTTGGTAAATGTTAGCTTACTATTTCATTTAATAGAATTGGACAAATTTGACAGAAGTAACTAAACTATATATATATATATATATATATATATATATATATATATATATTAATAGTTTGTTCTGCACTTCAGTACCATTTTGCTAAACCTTTAATTTATTTAGTATTTACAACTAACGTTCCTTTGTACCTCTATTCTGCATTTCAGACGTAAATATTGTACATGGATCTGATAGCTCGAGGTAATTTACAGATTAAGATTTCTTTTTTGAAGGTGTGATCAATTGATGAAATAGGATAAGGTGCTATAGATTAAACTAATGGGATATAAAGTAGTTAGATTTGCTCCACCAGCTGTAATATTGAAATACTACTTATGTATTAAAGCATCAGTAATAATACCCAAATAATAATATGATATACAACTCTCTGAATGGGATTATTCTGCTTAACAAGTATGCTTACTTAAATACTAATAGGCAGTTTTCTGTTAACGATAAATCTTGACTGTAATACGTCTTTTACTTATACAGATTGTATGGATAGATATACAATTTTTAACTATTCTTTTAAAGTTGGACACCATGAAGTCAGATATGGGTTCAGACTGTTTAAGTTCACCAAACTATGTGCACTGTTCGTTTGTGTCTGTACAAATGGAGTCTGTGGACTATTTGGCTTCCCTCACCTGTGTCCTAGATAGTCTCTGTCCTTTTCCACAGAATGAGGAAATACATGACTTGACTTTCCAAGTAGCACAAAATGAAAATGCTCAGTTAAGTTAGTGCTGTACTTAACGTTGCCTAATGTTTTACTTAGGGAGAAATGTAAAAACTCCTCTCATCACTGCACCAAACAAAGCAGTGAACTAAACAAAACCACACTACCACCTACTGTGTTCCTGTTTTTGTTTTTTTGGGGTTCATATGCTTTGTATCTGCCCGCTCATGAGAAAGAGTCCAAAAAATGAAATGCAGCTTGCGTATCACACAGTCGAAGAATCTGGCTTTTATTTAACCACCAAAGACATGAAGCAGAATCTGTAAGAGACATACACGTCTGTAGAAGAAAAAGGAAGAGTGAGTAAGAATGCTGAATGTAAAAAAAAAAAAAGGGTAGAGACGGGGGAGATAGATAGAGTCTGCTGGGCCTCAACTCTGACAGACTATGGCAATAAAGTGTTGAGAAAATACTCCTGCTTCTTCAAAAACTCTTCTCAAAAAGCCTTTTGGATTAACTAGAAGATACATGGTCAAAAAGCTGAAAACAGAGCAATGGTTTTTAAGTAAGGTTTTAAATCCAGTATTTTTTTGTTGTAACAGTATTTTTACAGTCTGGAATTGCTACTTTTACTTAAGTAAAAGGATCCGAATACTCCCTTCACCACTGTATCTGATGATGATGATGATGATGATGATGATGATGACGAGGATGAGCTGTCAAGATGATGGAAAAGTAGTGCAAACATTTATCGCGCACAATGTGGATGTACACCATCACGCACGGGATGTGGTCTCCTTCGCGAGCACAAACACAATAATTAGATGAAAAACAAATAAAAACTTAATCCAATTTCGACGAGAACCAGTTTAGCCAAAGACACTGCGTGCACATCAGATTACAGGATCAGATTGCTCTGCATTAAACCATGGGACACCTTGTCTGACCTTTTTTTTTGGTCTCTCAACTTAACTGACATTTGCTGAGAGGTTTCCTTCACCATGGAAAGAGAAAGATTCCCAAACTCTAAATTCAAGCCATGTGCAAATTCCACCAATGTTTGTTCTTCCAATCATAGCAGAGGTGGAGCTGTAACGTCCTTCCCCTCCAAACTAGGTCGTCAGTGTGAAAAACAACCCTGCTTTTTCTTTTTACACATGGGAGAATGTGTGCTTGTGAGTTGGCTGGCTGTCCTCCGTGTCTTTATGTGGACACAATCATTTGCTTTTTGATGTTGAGGTCCTTAACTGTACATCCACTGTAGAATGTGCACAAACATGCTCATGCATATATGGGAATAGCCTACTTTCCACATTTAAACACAGATGTGCTGATGCACTGTCATGCACATTCATACGGCACTCTGTCATATTTATCAGTGTACAGAGTTGGGTCAGTTACGTAAAACCTCACTTAAGCCAACAATATTTAATTAATTACAGAAACACTGAAAAACACAATAGGTTTTGCAGGTCATAGTACTTTTACAGAATACATTTGTTTTGTTTGGGAATGTAATCTAATACAACTTTGAACAAAGCCTGTTTGATCATATATAACATAAACAAATCTGATAATATATGTCAATATTTGCTTTTTTAACATACTGTAAACCCATAAACTAATCAACTACTCTTGATTATAAGTGAGTGCCTCGTTTTACAGCTGTAATATAAACGTATCACTGCTCTCTGGTGGACGAAACATGTAATAAAGACTGTTTCGAAATTATTACAAACATATTTTTACTGAAACTTTTCGTTAGTTATGGACGTATACAGATGTCTGTGATAAACTAATATTTGGCTGCCAATATCGGCTGATTTGTCTGTCAGAGTCTAACTGTTCCTTTATGATTTACCTAGAGTCTATAACAGCACTGGTCTTATTTAAGGACTGCAGTGTTTTCACCTCCACACGTGTGTGAAATTCCTTTGCTGCAGAAAGACATCTGAGGATTGTTTAACAGATGTCCTACAAAAATGTCTGACTTTCCTTTATGGTGTTTTTAACTACAACTGCCCCCCGACTCTTCTTTCCACTCTGCTCGCGAATTTTCTTCTCTGCAGTAAGACGTAATGAAGACTTCAGAATCTCGATGTTCATAGCAAGAGATAATACAATATTTCAGAGTATTTCAGTAAGTACGTTACACATAGAATGTGGTTGGGTGATTTGCTGCATAACAGTAAAACACCCTATGATATGATATAGTATAATTTAAAAATGGAAAATATGGAAATGTACAATAAAATATGGTACACAAACAAACAAACAAATAAGAGTATATTAATAAAGTGTGAAGTGTATATTAATAGAGATGTGCAAGGGTGTGTCACAATAAGAAATTGTCCTGGGGATGTAAGTGTCTGAGTTAGTGGGGGTTACTTTATAATATAATATTAATATATAATGTGTATTGCGATTATTATTAAAGTCACATGCACATACCTGTACTATATACACTATGTATATAGTACAGGTTGTACTGTATATATCTACATATATCTATATGTTATACCTCCCGCTGTTTATTGTGGATATAATATTTTACAATGCCATGACCTGGGCTGAGAAATATATCGATATTATATCGATATTGTTAAATGAGACTAGATTTTGTCTTAGAGTTTGGATATCGTGTACGACAAGGTGCTGTCTGTTCCTGGTTTTAAACGTTACAATGAAATGATGTAATCTTCTGGACTTATGTTCTATTATTGCCTTTACCCACTTAGTCATTATATCTACACTCCTCATCATTATTTATTAAAAGTCTCATTGTGTAAATATTCTTTCAAAGTACCAACAAACCTACAATAATTGTTGCAATATCAATATCAAAGTATTTGGTAAGAATTATTGTGATATTTGTATTTCTCATGACTTGTACTGCCCAATATATTTTGCCTTCTGCAACTGCATATGTTTATGCTGTTGCTATATCATAGCGTACAATTTCTATTTCTTAATGTTTACCGGTACTCTAAAAGTATTCCAAATATAACGGTTTATTATGTATGTTCCTCTTTACATTTCACTTCACTGTTTTTACACTTCAGGTTAGATGCTAAGTTTGTTGTCTCACCGCTTGTTCCAATGAAAAGGAAGTTGAACTCAATCTAACCTTATCTAACGTAGTATTGATTTGGGACACACCTAGTGACACTGAGCAAACATGCACAATACCGGCAATATTGAAACCAAACTAAATGTAATTTGGCCATTATATATTTTATTATTTAGATGCATGCATTTTGAGACAGTGACATCTCTCTTTTCACCTAAAAGCATGTTTTTAATTTTAGTTTTCTTCCTATATAGTCGACCGATGGTCAAAATCAAAGCAATCTATTTCTAGTCCATATAAAGTGCTAAAGTAAATACACTCCAGAAATACACAAGGTTTGAATTTAGACCTTATTTTTTGTCTGAATTGAATAGATAGAAAGACAGGTAGATATAAATACAGACAAACAGATAGAAAGACAGACAGACAGACAGACATATAGTTGTTGTTCTTGTCTGCCACCTAGTGGCTTAACAGGAACATTAAATAATGCCTAAACATTATTTGTATTGCTACACTGCCACCTGCTTGACAAAATAATTGACCAAAGAATTACTGTCAACTGATAACTGAATAAACAAATGTAGTAATATGTGATGATGTATAGTACTAAACTATGAACTGGGCATTATACATTTCTGTAAGTTATTGGGGGAGACACCTTTATTTTTTTGAAGTACTACACAAACTACAATTTGGGCATTGACCAATACATTTAATCCAAGTAAAGTACAAGTAGAAAAGAGCTGAGATTATCCACAAAGATTACATTTCTTTGATATAATATCATTATTTAAAAAATATATACCAGTTAAAAAATAGCTCTACCTCGATCAACTTCAATAGTAAAATGCTGCGAATGAATCAATAATACATAATGATAAGACTCATGGGGGGCAGTTTTCTGCAACAACGAGTAGGCTACTTTTGATGCTTTAGTTCATTTTGCTTCATTTCATAATACTAAAACAGCTTGTATCCCTGAGAAACTACCTGTCACCGCTCAGGTGAGTATTTCGACAGAAATTCAGCAGAAATGAAGTAATTGTAAAGTGGAAAAAAACATGTGTTAACAAGATTTATCATAGTCCAGAGCTCTCGTGTCGAGACAAGATGGTGAGTCAGTGTTCACCTGAGTTGTATGTCTCACAGTCTGCAGGACAACCTGTCTGCTGTTTGCTCTTTCCTGTAATGATCAAGTAGAGCCTAGAAGCACATTTACTTAAGTACTCAAGTACAATTGTAGGTACTTTATTTTAGAATGCATGTTATTTGGGATTAAATGGACCTGGAAGTAAAGTGCAACAGGAGTACCTGGTTAGGTTTCGTCAAGTACTTTGTTCACACGGGACACAAGCACCCTTTGTTTCTTGATCCTTTCACAACCCCGACCTCCTCCTTCAGTGGACTTCCACAGACTCATTTGAAACATGTTTGTGAAACGTCAAAAGCAAGTTAAATTGTATGGTAACGTAATTTTTAGAATAAAGGGTTGCCACATTTCTCAGCTGCAACATTAAAGTGATTTACAGACATTGAAAGTTGAGAATATTTTTAATTTATATGGGCGTCTAAAAAACTAATGCCACACAGGCCGTGGGAAAACAATGGTTTTACCAGTTTGTAGCGATGGTGTGATCGGGGCCTATGAATTTTAATGTAATACTTTCATGTGTAACAAGAGAATATTTCCACCCTCAGCTCTGTTAAGTGCTTCATTGCATTTGTTTGTCTTACATCCCTCCAGCTTATTTTCCCAACTCTATGATATCATAAAATTCATAGCAGACTGTTTTTAAAGGGGTTCTCTAGTAATTTATTCTTATATAATTGTGAAAATATTGACTTTTAGTCTCTAATATCAGTCCCTCCCTGGCTCATGGAGATGACTACTAAGAGTGGAACTCATCCTCTCTCTTTCTTTATGACATTACGACTCACGACAGATGCTGATCTGCAGATGATTTCATATCTGATGAGCGAGTCCTTGCATGCACTGTGGCTTGTGTGTGTTCATCTATTTTGCTCATTGTCTAGTCTACAATAAAGATGGTCGTAGGATAATGGAGGTAATGCCCGGGCTGTGAGAGCAAATATCCCTTTGGGACAAAACAATCTAAATTCGTTATCAGTGGTTTTTCAGGATTTTTTTTGCTGTTGCACAATTTCTATTTAAAATACCATTACATATTCAATATTGTACCTTTTAACAGTCAATTTACACCGCTTATAATTTAACACCTTCTGCAAGTTCCTGGTAGCTAGCTGTTACCATGCAGTATGTGGTTTTTATTTATTTATTTCCATTCATCAGAATACTGTGGTATGTCTATTTGTATTTAAAATATCTGAGTGCTTCTTCCACCATGGTCTGTATTAAAAACAGTATGGCTGCAATTGAAGATTAATTCCATTGTAAATTAGTCTGCAGATTACTTCATGTGAGATAGTAAAACATGTCTGCCACAGTTTCCCAAAGTCACAGATGAGGCATTTCCTTCTTTTGTCCTACAAACAGTCCAAAATTCAACAATATCCAGTTCACTTACATTGATGAGAAGGAAAAGCATAACATTCTCATAAGAAGCTGGAATCAGAAACTGATTGGAGTTAAATAGTTCTCAAACAAACAATGCATGTATTATTATTGACAATCCATAAATACTGAACTGAACATTCAACTATACTGATAATGAAACCAACTTTTGCTTTTGAAAGTCTCAGGAATCCTGAGTGCAATAGATGTGATGTTCTAAAGTGAGACGAGGCCGGCTCCTCTCTGCAGCCATCATGTGTTTGGGATTAGACTGAAAGTCTTTAGTACCACCACACAAGTCTTAATTATCCCAGAGGACCTCAATGTAAACGCCTCAAACATTGTGGTAAAAGGGAGACTAGAAGAAGATTAATTTTAAGATTGTGTATAGAAGTATTAGTTGATTATTAGTTGACAGAAAATAATCTACAAATATTTTGACTACTTATGTGTGAGACTTTGCTACATCCTTTCCTTTAAATTATAGTAAATTGAATATTTTGAGGTCATGGACTGTTGGTCAAACAAAAGAAGACATAAGAAGAGGTCATTTTTGGACTCTAGGAAGTTGTGAATTTTTCATTGTTTTCTGATGCTTTACTGACCAAAATCAATTTATTAAAAAAATTAATTGAGTAAATAATCAACAGATTAATCAATAATGAAAACAAGGTGTACAAGTTGGCTTAATACAGTTATTTATGATTACAGTCACTTCATCAGTTGTGTGTTTATGCCTCAATAACACAAAGGATACTGAGTTTAGATATTGAAATGAATCAGGCAAATTGTACCGAAGAAACATGCTGGCTTCATGGTTGAATTAGAAATTAATTCCTGGATACTTTCAGCACTGACTTTTCGGTATCATATTCACAGTATGAAACAACAGTATCTTTATACTAAAGTCACAGGAAGCAACAACCAATGAAAAGAGGAAACCTCAGCAACCTGTGACTTTTAACACATCGGGTATTGATTAAAACGGGATCAAACAATTGAATCAAACACATGTGTAAAAATATGTGGAATAGTAATGATAATAGAAGAAAACATTTATTAAATAATAAAGGGGGAAAATAAAGTATTTCTTTTTTTTTTTTTACGAATAAGAGAAGTATAAACAGGATATGGGAGGCAGACTGGGCCAGGCCAAGTCTCAAATCAAAACGGGAAATGTCTTCAATTTCAACAATTTTTGGGGGGATTATTACAGAAAGTACATTATCCTAAAGTTGTTTGCCACAGAGTTTTTTGTTTGTTTGCAATAATACCTATTTCGTTCAGTAAAATAATCTTCACAAATGATCACCACTTTCGCCAGAAGTGAAAAGCTAACGTTATCACGTAGTTAAAGACTTGAAAACAGCCTTTGAGAGGAGTCATCCAGTATGGTGGATGAGTCACATCCTCTGAAGTCTTGACCTTGTGGGAAAGTAGGCAGGCAGTCTCTGTAGTTTACTCAACTTCCAGTAATCCAGTGTGGGATCCTCCCTCTGAGTCCTCCTCCCCCCTCCTCCCTGCTGCTCGTCTGCCATGTTAGCTGCTCCTCTCACGTACCTCCATGCGGCTCACACTGAACGCTGCTGATTGGACGAGGAGGGAGAGAGCTGTACCTGCCAGGTGGAGGTTAGTGCTGCTTCCTTATTGGCGGGTGGGAGTTAAATGGGAGTGTTGGGAACGCCTCTTTCTTCCCTGTCTACTCAAAAGCACTGGTGGCAGCAGCTGAGGGGTGAAAAGGAGAAGGAGACAAAAGTAGCTGACATCTGAAACCCACGTCAGGGAGTAAAACAGCTGTGATAGTTACACAGGTAGGCGGTTTTAAAATGTTGCTTTCTTCTTTCTGACTTGATGAAGAGGAAACCAGTCAAGTTAAGCTATTTTCCTTGAGACCGCGTGTTTCTTTGAAGCTTGAACTCAAACATCCAGGAATGCTTTCCCACCGTCTATTAACGTCAGGGTTAATTGCTGATTCTGTGGTCCTTTTGTTGCCTTTGACACATGACTTTAACACGTTGCATGAGTCTGGTTTACATGCTGCTTTGTTTGTAATCTAAACCTTGTGACAGGAGTTGGGCATCCTTCATTTTGTATTTGACCTGGTAGGAGATCATTTGGGATCCTGGGTATGTCGATGATGCGAGTTTGAGAGGACTCTAGTAAATGGACATTTAAGCTGAAAGGGTCAGTCATATGATAAATGAGTTGATGGAAACAGTTGGAAATCGATTGTATTAAGTAATTGATGAAGCTAAATTAATAGTTTCCTCCCAAATGTGAGATTTGCTGCTTATCTGTCTCAACGTAATATCTTTGGTCAGACAAAACAAGACGGTTGAAGACCTTAAATTGGGCTCTGGGCATTTCAACTTTTATCTTGATTAAATAAAATATTACAGATTTAATTGAAAATAAACTTTTGAATCCTCACATAGGAGTCTTGATTTGGATTGATTGTAATTTAAGATGCTATGCAGTTTTAAATCTGCTTGATAACCTTGTGAATAGCGGTTCAATGGGTGCCTCCACCTCAATGTGTTTTTGAGCTGCCTGCTTGAGTTGTTCCCAGCTCCAGTGTTCGTTGAGCCCCGTGGTTCTGCAGGATGTGCTTCTTTGAACTAGTGAACTTGATGTGTCACTTGTCGAGGTGCATGTTGTACTTCTTTTGCTATATCATTTTCCATCCAGCTCAAAGGTGCCGGGATACGTGCCCTGCCAAAGCTTCTCACAGTATCCTTTTTCCTTCAGGTTCATCTGGTTCTTTTGTCAGTCAAAACAATTTTCCCATTTGTTTGTGATTTTTTTTATTATTTTTATTTTTTTAAAGGGTTAGTAGAAATGTCAAACAATTTAATTAAACTTTTTTTTTTTTGTGCCAATTTCTCAAAATGCCAGGCAACTCTTACGGAGTAGCCCTCGTGGCGGTGAAATTAGTAGCATAAAGCAAATAGTGTTGTAGGGAATTAACAAGTCGCAACATCCCACAATCGTCCACCTGCTGGGTGACGTGGAGGCCCTGGAGGCCCCGGAGGCCCTGCCATCGCCAACTCTTTCTCATTGTTTAATTTGCGTGTGTCTGCATGCCCTCAGCATTGAGGCTGTGAAGTTGCAGAAGCACGTAGAGGCATGGATAGATGTGTGTGTGTGTGTGTGTGTGTGTGTGTGTGTACACAAGAGGGTGTTTGTGTGATGCAGGCGTATCGGTTGTCTTGTCTGCTGGTAGTCTCCCTCAAGGCTCGGCTAAAGCCCAGTCACACAGGGAACAGATGGTCAATGGCTGTGACGCGCTCTATTGACTCTGACTCAAACACTGGGGCTGGGTCATGCTGCAGTGACGGTGACAAACAGTCAAATGTGGATTCTGGCAACAATATATTGATCTCTGGGTGAGGTTTTGTAATGATGTAAAAGCCAAACGGGGCACATCTGAGCTGATCTGAAGCCTGTGTGTAACTATTCACATGTGAAGAAAAGGGGCTATTATGACATTATCTAGAAGTGTTATCAAATTGTGAATGTACAGGAAAAGTGTTCCTTTCACCTGGAACTCTCAAAGTTTTAAAACAGCGGAGAACTACGATCAAGAGTGTATCAGCAGTACTAAATAATGTGATTTGTTTGGCTTAGTATGCTCCTTCTGTTTGTGTCTAAGTTACGACGCATGTTCCTGGAAAGCTGACAAGACAAATTAATTGCTCAGACATTCAGCAAAGATGGCCTTCGCCGCTCCATTCAGCCGCAGACAGTGGGCGTCCCAGTCTCTGAGGGTCACCGCCAAGGAGATGTCCATCGTCTCTACCCGGGGGAAAAACACCGCCATTGCAGAACGCTTCTCCAAGTACGTCTAACCTTGGCTCACTCTTCCCCTCTGGCTTCGACCGAGAGTATAATTAATAATTCACCAGAAGCCACTCAGCAGATGGGTCTTTTTTATTTTTATTTTATCTCTCCACTCAGCTGTTTCTCTTCAGTTTCCTCTTTTCTGTAAAATCACACCATCAGCTTTTAACCAGTTACTCCAGTTGTTATTTTTGCGTTCACAGACTTTTATATTACTAAGTGCACCAGCATTCAGGTCTTTCCTCTTTTACCTGTTAAAGATATTAAATTACTCATTGTGAATTGAGAAGGTAGTTACATGGGAGGATGTTGCCTCACTGCAATTACTCCATCTGACCACTAGGTGATAGTACTACTCTGTTTCAGGCCCAAAATAAACAGTTTACAATATTTTCTGTCCCATTTAACTGTACAAGAAATGGTCCAATTTAGTTCTTTTCACTAATGCACTATTTCTTTTTTTACTTGCAACATACTGACATATTCTTAAAATACAGTATATTTAACAATATCATAAAGCGGTGTGATCCTGGAGTCAGACAATGCAACTTGAAACTTATCAAACTAAACAATTTGAGAAGACTGTAAGACCACAGAGTCCAGATGTCTGTCTTTACATTAGAAGCAGAGGTGAAGCAAAACATTAAATCTACTTGTCACTTCCTGTGCCACCTCACAGGAAGTGACGAGTGACTTCCTGTGAGGTGGGTCGAATATTTTCCATTTGTAACGCCTGAAATCACCTAATGTTTTTTTGAGAGGAGATATTTCGTATTGTTTTTGTGATGATGGGACCACCATAAATGTTCTCCCGTTCACTCCCAACTTCCTCCTCCTCAGATATCAGATGGCAGCAGAAGAGGGAAATGCACAGAAGAAGAAAGAGGTAGGTAACTTATTCAATGTGAACTGTCAGGATTCACTCCTTCACAGTAGTGGAAGAAGTGTTCAGATACGTAAACGTATCAATATTATACTACAATACTAACGATAAATGTGCATTCAACTTGATTAAATTAGTACAGTATCAGCCAAATTTACTTTTTAAAGTCCTTACATATTTAACAGTTGCTGGACTTCTAGGACTACATATTAAATATGTTACTTAAGGGAAGTCACAAGAAACGATACCAAGCTGATGCCAACATTCTCAAATTGTGAAGGTACTCATTTTTCTACATTACCAAAAGGGACGAGACTGCGTCCAAATTCAAAAGGACGCAGTAAACTCACTATCAACATGTCCGGGGGACGCAACTTGTTTTCCTTTCAATGATTCATGCAGAGCTGAAAGTTAACAGAGGTTGCATTGAGTTTAATTATATGGTCAATCTTTATTCAGTTAAAATTAGTGTTGGGCTTAGGTACATTATGTTGTGTTCAAATTGTATGACCTGTTTAACTTTCTAACACTACCTTTCTATTTAAGTGTTTTTGATTTTTCATTAGTATCAAATTGAGTATCTAGAAACGTGGAATATCACTGGTATTGGTACTTCTGAAAGGGTTTGCTCTCGAATTCAGGCTTTTAAAGAAATAATTTCAGGTGTCATCTCTGTACACTGGCAAAAAAGTAGAACAGGTCCTTTTTTTTTTAGATGTGGATATGGCCTCTTACACTTCCTCTAATGTGGACATGCAGGGCCTGTAAATTAATGAAAATGCATTGCATTTGAGAAATTGATCAGGAGTTTTGTATGTAAAATCAAAGCAGCCTGAAGCTTTCAGATAATCGTAGAAGAGTAAAAAGTACAATATGTGTCCCTCTGAACTTAAGTGAAATATACAGTAGCTGAAAATGGAAGTACTCAAAGAACAATACTTAAGCCATTCTAATTGGTTACTTTCCAACACTGCTCCCTCTCTGCAATTTAAGGAAAAAAAAAAAACTTTTATTTTGAGACATTAATCTTAAACTTAGACATCGGTTGTTCCACATGCGGCAGAAGTAGAGCCATATAAGCCTCCGCTGTCATGCAGCGGTGGTCACAAGAAGCCTTCGTCCCACCCGATCTGTGTTGGAAGGCTTGTTCGATGCCGTCACTGTTTGTATGAAGCACAGCAGGAAGTGTGTGCAGGGTCAAAGTGCTTCTCTACAATCTCTCTGCAACATCTGATGGTGCAGCTCTTTGCAAACTTGTTTGCCTTTTGGTTGCATTCAGTGTACTTTTCTCAGATTCTTATTTTTCATTTTTGTTTTTTATTGCTTTTGTTTAGGTTTTAAGACATTTAAAACTAATGACCTTCAGCGGCACCATTTCTCAAACTACTGAATTTGTCATAATAAACATTTGGTTCTGACATTCATGTTCCCCCTCAGAATGAATCCTAAGGTCTATTTTGATCCCGTTACTTTTCCTCCAGTGCCATCATCAGGTCAAAATCTCAATTTGCCCATTTCTTAGGCGCCTCAGCTGTACTTTATCTTTAGTACTAGCAAATATTTACATGCTAATTTTATTATTGGTTTTGTGCTGCTGGTTACTTCCCGGTTATTTTTAATGCAGCACATTATGCAGAAAGCTAGTGATTTTCTTTTCTTCACTTTGTCACTCTAAAATAAGTGTTGCATTTTCACACATTCCTCATCACGGAAAAAGTAAAGAGTAGAGATGGAAAAGGTCGTCAAAGGTGTTGCTGCCAAATCCAATTCTTAAAAAAAACATCTGATAGAAATGAAAAGAAGGCTTATCAGATTATTATTCATCCATGTTTTTGTCTCTCTGCAGTTCTTTTGTGAAAGTTTTTTTTTTCTTTTTTTCCAGCATGCGCTCTCCTTTTTTACCTTCTCATTTCCTGGACTTATTTTCCCTCAGTGACCGTCTCTGTTTCTGATTTTCTCCCCCTCCCCTCCCTCACTCACTCCACTCCCTCTCTGTTTCCTTCCCTCCTTCCTTCCCTCTGTTGTAGGAGGGGGGGTGGGCTAGTTACTTCATGCAGCTCTGATCACTTCTCAAGGCGTTCACATCTGGGACAGCTTGTAGTCGGCCAGCAGACACACTCAACACACACACGTACATTTTAAACACGACAACTGGATAGCCGGGTCTTCAGCGTCTCTCTCAGGTTTTTAACTCGCTACTTTACTTTTGTGGGATTTCCCAGCTTTTTGTTCTGTATCCTGCATATTCAGGTTTAGAGACTTGCATGCTGAGCAACTCTTTGTCTTTCTCCTTCCTTCTGTCTTTCATAGCTGAAAGTGTTTGCTTGCATGAATGCTAAAATGTAGTTTAGTGTGTGTGTGTGTGTGTGTGTGTGTGTGTGGACAGTGTTATAGTTGGTGTTTTTTAGCAGTCCGAGGACCAGGTTGCGTCACTCCAACATTGATGGGATTCATTGAACAAACTAAAAACAGATTCAGAGACCAGCTAACATCCGTGTATGTGTGTGTTTTCTCTGCCAAAGATTTAATAGAAATGGTGAGTCATCCTATTGAAAGAGTTGGTGTGTTGCTGGCAGTATATCTTCTGCCTTTCCACGACTTGGTTTAAATACTCGTGCATCCAAAGTCATTGTTAAATGCTCCTGTACGGCACATCTGCTGGATAGGAAATCAGACTAATCGATTCAAGCAAACTATTTTACTAAAAGTTAACTGAGTATATCTTGGGTTTTGTGATTGTTTAAAGATCTCACCTTGAGTTTTTGGGGTGTTTGTAAATGGACATTTTTCACTTCTTGGATATATTGGGGATTGGCATAACTTGTTGGTATTTTTCAAACAAATGTCAAACATTTCATGTGAACTTGTTATGCTTTTACTTTTACTTATGTGATAGTTGGTAAGTAATATCAAAGATTTAAATTTAAAGAAAAGTCTGTATGTATCACCGAATGAGGTCACACCATGGTGATTGAGGCTATGGCCCACTGATGAAAGCGCTCGCATTTTCATTATTAAGAACTGGGTGTCTTTGGGGACATTTCTGGTGAGAAAAGAAAAAAGCAACGTGCATAGTTAGGAAAATTAGATATTAAAACAATAATGAAATTACTGATTTTCCCTTCCAAGACAGACAAGACCTTTTGAAATTGTAATTGTATCTTTTGGACCGATTACTTGTGTTTTCTGAATATTGCGGTCGATGTTTTTCACTGTTTAGCTGACTTTTCATTGACTAACAATGACCAGATTAATTGATAATGAAAATAATTGTTAGTTCCTGTCGTACAGTCAGTATGCCAGACATGCTCACTCCTACTTAAAATAGTCCCCAACGAATGCATTATTTCCTCCTGTTTGCTTAAAATTGTAGTGACCAGCTGTTTTGAAAAAACAACCAGTCTTTTTGGAAAATGAAACTATAAATATAACTATTTGCGAAACATTTAGATCTGCAGTGGGAACCAATGTGTTTGGAGCTGATAGCCACAGACTGGGGGTGTCAAAGTATTGAGCACAAACATGTTGTTGGTTATGGACTTTTGGGAGATATATTGACCATTACGGATACAGAATAATATCAGACTCATTTTAGTGCTTATTTTTATTTTCTATTTTTCTCTGCAGGTTGCAGAACCTCTTCCCTCCACACTGCGCAGCGGGAATCTGAGTGTTTTAAAGAAACGCTGGGAACAACAACAGCAACCGTCGTCCAGCCTCAGACCCCAACCTCAAACCTTCATCCCTGCGGACCCTCAGAACCACTTCAGCCAACCAACAGGCCCCAGACCGACACCCACATCACAGATTGACAACCAGCCAGACACCTTTAAAACCACCACACTCTCACAAGACCAGGATACTGAGTGGGAGACGCTGCTTCACACTGAGACCGGCACCAGCCAGCTGCATTCTGCTCAACACGAGTATCTGACCAACATGGAGAAGCCCAGCAGAGATTCAGAGGGGCAGGAGGGAGCAACAGCAGCAGAAGTACCTGACGCTGAGAAGCCCAGTGTCCCCCTCAACAGCCTTAAGATGATGTTTGAGAAGGGAGAGAACCTGACCGACAAGGTGAGTCTTTTATTTTCACTAATGGTGACGAGCAGATTGTCCTTTTTACCGTTGTGCAAACGGTATCAATCATCGAGTTTGGCTTTTCCATTTCATGTGTCTGACTTCTGTCCAACTTGCTCACAGTATGGAGTTGGAGAGGTCTAAGTCTGACATTTTCTTTAGTTTCATTCGAACAGAAAAGCATTTTGATTGGTTAAAGTTTTTAAAAGTATTTAAAATGAATAAATAACTGCTTGTTCTCAAAGAGGTCAAATCCCTCCAGTATTCTCATGCTGCTAGTCACATGTTGCGGCTTCACCATCCCTTATCTCAAAAAACACACACGCGCGCACACACCCTCAGCTGACTTGCACATCCTCTCGGCAAGCATCAGTGACTGGAGCTTCAAGCACCCCGGAGCAGCTGATTGTTATTTGTGGAGCATAAAAATTATTTATTGTCCAGTCATGCATTCACTTCAGGCTTGCAACATGTTAAGTGCAAATACTCGGTGTGACATGTTAACAACGACCGTGCTGTGTTTCCTTGACACAGAGCGCCCATTTATAAGAGGAAGAGAGCATTATGAGACATTAAGAAGCATACTGGTGTTTCTGTATTCTGTGGTTTAAAATCAACCACCTACTTTGTGTTGGGCACTATACAGTACATGGTTGATTTATAATAAATGGCATCAGTCATTTTAAGTTGCTATGGTCAAGAATTTGATATCAATATCGGATCACATGACTTTGATCACTTGTAGAGACAATCCATCAAAAATGGATCTCTCAAAGATGTAGTTCCCTTCAGCTCCACAGCCCATTTTTGCATCCATCAGCTCATGGTTTGACCTCAACTTAATGGTTTTGGTTCACTTTCGCTGCTCTTATAGTGTTTTTTTGCGAACAAATCTGTGAT
Source organism: Cyclopterus lumpus (assembly GCF_009769545.1). Lineage (NCBI taxonomy): Eukaryota > Metazoa > Chordata > Actinopteri > Perciformes > Cyclopteridae > Cyclopterus > Cyclopterus lumpus. The sequence goes on from NC_046972.1 coordinate 16,082,805, forward strand.
CAACCCACTTTATGCTACCTGCACAGCCTCACTGGATGCTGTGAGAGGTGAGGAGCTTCATTAGAGGAATTTAGTGAGCCGAGAGCACCTCCTGTAACTCGGCGCCAACACCCTCGGGCAATCAGCCACTCTAAAGAATTTCTGCTCGTCCATTCCTGTAAATGTGTTTGTCTTTCTTTCTAGATGGCTCTGCTCTTCAAACATGTTCCTGCTCACATGTTTGTAGGGCAGAGTTATCTAGAAAAAATAACTCTAACAGGCTCAAACATTACCCATCACCATTGACAAATGGATAGAGATGATGTTACACTTTCTTTTTTTTTTTTTTAAATGCTGCTGAAATCAGCTGCGGTCGCTCAGTTAGGAATGAGACTCCCAAACCCGCTGTATTACGAGATGTAATGTTTAAAACGCCAGTGGACTGTGGTCTAAGAAAGGTCATGGTTTCGCAATGCTTATCACAAGTATCTTCGCATGCAATTTTGATTCAGTGAGCTAGCTTATGTTCGTGCTAACTGTCTGTGGCTCTCAGCCCAAAGATTATTGGTTCCCACTGAGGGAGTAAATCTTTATAAACTTTAAAAAAGACAGTAGTATGAAGCTTCTCTTGGCACAAAGACTGGAAACAGGCTAGCCTGGTGCTCTCAAAAGCTAAACTAAACACCTAAAGCTCCCATAATTAACAAATTGTATCTAGTTTTGTTTAATCCTTACTAAAAGTGTAAACGTAACAAGTTTTGGTTTTTCTGGGAGGGATGTACTGGTCAGCCAAGGCTAGCCATTTCCAGTCTTTATGCTAGGCTAAATAATGGCTGCTGGCCTCATATTACTGTTATACTACTTTCTACTATCTCCTATAATGTCAAAAATATTCCACTAAAACTTCCTCAACCTGGCGTAAATAGTGCATTTATACTTTCAGCTGAAGATTAATCCACAATAGGTGCTCCAGTGAAGACTTGCAGCAAGAAGACTGAATGTGAGAAAAATGACAGAATAAACCGAAGATAGTTTGAGGTTTTGTGAGATCCGTGACTAACAAAGTGGTTCTTGCCAAAAATCCGTAGTCAGAAAACAATGTGCTTTCATCGCAAGACCTACAGTTTGTGGGCTTTCAAAACAATTGAGATTGAGGAGAGCTTTGGGGAGCCTTTTACTGCATGTTGCATAGTTGTCTTGCCAAAAGAGTGATTGTTTAGGGAAATCATTGAGCAGTAATACAAGATCTAGTTCTTGCACAATGGCGTCCACTGTATAACTGAGGCCGGGCCTTGGGCTTCTCTTTGTTGAGCTCCTCTTCTCAAGGCAGATGATGTAATGGTGCCGGCTGGCAGGCTCATGACTGCAGACGGCTGATCTGCACTCTGAGCCTCTTCAGACAGTCTTCCCCCTCCGGCCATCAAAGCTCTCCTCTTCCCCTCCCCACCTCATCAATCATCCTTGTTGTCCACTTCTCTGCTCTCTGTCCATCTCCTCCCTGTTTTCTCTCTCAACCCTCCCTCCTCCTTCTAAACCTCGACCTCCACTATCTCCCGCTACCCCTACAGGCTATATGGGGTTTCGGTCGGTCCTCAACTTTGTGTCCAGAAGGAAATATCTTAACTAAAATTCGTATGGAATTTGGTGAACTCCTGGCTTGCTTTAGTGCCCCCCAGCAGGTTAAATCCATCCTGTGAAATGTCTTAACATCTACTGTCTGTAATATACAACATGCATACACAGATACATATTCCTCAAAAAATAAATCCTGATGACTAACTTTCCCCTCTTGCCTCAACTTTTGTTGGATTACCAAGAATTGATTTTGATGAGTCGGGATGAGTTGTAATAACTTTTGTGATCCCTTCATTTTTAATTTTGTGCCATTTTTATTTGTTTTACAAAATGCCTGCAAAGCTAATGCCATTTCCTTCAGCCTCTGCTGTAATTTGAGTTTAATGCTAATTAGAAAATGGTTAGCATGCGACGCATTAAACAATGAAAACATTAGCATGTTGGCATTGTGAGAATGCTATCATGTTGAGTTGCTAGCATTGTATATAGATTATTTGACTACCCCCACCCAGCCCGTATCTCCCAACACCCCACCCCACCCACTCTCCTCTTTAGGCCGGGGAGGCGCTCCCAAATTAATTGACCCTCACCCTGCTTGCAGAGCAAACTGGCCCCTCCCTCCCACGGCTCAGCCCCAACTATCCTCCCCCTCCATCTTTTACTCCCTCTATCACCCTACCCTGCACCAGCTGCTTCCCCACCTTCTGTCCCAAACGACTCCACCCCTTTATTCTGAGGCTGGGGTACCTAGACATAGAAAAAATTAAAAAAACTGCACACACCCACACCCTCTGAACAAACACCCCGGCACACTTTGCCTCCCCTCCCCTCATTATCCCCACCTTCATCCGGCCACACCCCTCCCTTTGAGAAGCCCCCTCTGGAGCACCTGCTCCCTGTCGCCTCTCCTGTTCCCACCCAGTCTATGTCCCCTCCTCCGCATCTCCATTTCTCCTGTCTTAAGCCAGATTGGGGCTGCGCAGCTCAGTTTGTGCCTCCTCACTGCTGGATTTAGTCTTACTATCCCTCCGAACTGGCTTCACCTCCCGGCTCTCTGCTGACATTTATCCCTTCTGGCCTTTTCGCCCTGGTTGCCTTTCACGAGAGGTATCTATGGTGTTTCCATTCAAATGTGGTTTCTTGCTTTCTTTGTTTGGCATCTGAACAGGCACCCGGCTTCATTACCCTGAGACGCACTGTCTACTTTGACTGTTTCTGTCGACTTCTCTGTTGGATTAGGATGTTTTCTTTTGCAGCTGAACAAGTTCTTTTAGTCTACGCGGCTGCAGAAGTGCTCGTAATGAAAAAGGCCTCTTCGTGGGCTAACTTTATCAGTAGCTCCTTTTGAAATGTGTCCGTTCACTTTGAATAATATTGTGTGGCTTGGGTATATTCCTTGTGATTCTGTTCTTGTCTTTGTTTTGCATCCTCTAAGAACATCTTATTGTTTTGGGAAGTGTGTGTGTGTGTGAGGTGGGTTTAGGAACAGGGTGGGGTTATTACGGCAAGTCAGTCTGTAAGGGAGCTTTAATAGTATCAGGATTAGCAGCAGATTCTTTGTCTCGCCCACTGATCCAGTCTCCTGAGACGCAGCCTGGTCTCGCATGGCCAGGCTGCTTGTTTACATCCCACTGACCCACCCCCCACCCCCACACACACGCACACCCACAAAGCAGTCACGGACAACCCCCCTGTCCTGCGAAGCTTCACCTCCGGTCTCTGGAAGATAATCCACCCTTGGGGATAGATCCATTATTATGATGACGACTGTTTCTTTTGTTGTCATTTTACTCTGTTCTTCAGTGCCAGACGCACTCTGAATCATAATTGAACACTCGGTGTGTGTGTGTCACCATACATATGAATTATTTAGCACTGCATGCTTGTATGTTTAACTCACTCCTGACTGAGATGCTCAGATTTGGCAAAGGCGTACCCTCAGATGACAGTCTGTGATCGCCTCATGTTCATGTTACTCACCTGATAAAGTTAAGTGCCAGGCTCTAAGATTAAAATATCATAAATATGCTATTAAATGTATATGGCAATGCAATAAATAACTAAATTTTTGTCATGGACTAATCCACAGAGCATATGACTCAGCAGTTACCCTCTATGTTTTTCAGCCAATTGTTTTAATAGATTTTGTCACAACTTTACTGTTTTGGTTAACTTTCATGACTTAATATGCTTGTAAACTAAAAATGAGATTTGTTAACAGACAGTTAGCTGGTAAACATAGTAGAGCATTTAGCAGCCTCAGAGCCAGATGTTTCCCTCAGAAGTTGGGAGAGATACAGACAAGAAAATAGACTTTTAAAAAAATATATAATTTTTTTTTTGGAACAATGTTGATTGTGGCAGTTATATTCAAAACGCACACTATAGTGTACAAAATCATTGAGCCTTCGTGGCACAAACGAGACATTTATTATAATATTCCTTTCAAACTTGACAAAGCGCATACCAAATCCAATCCTTCACAATAAAAGCCTTGGACATGCTGCATAACTTAACACTTTTGTGGCATTTATCCGTTCGCCTCCAGTTCATCATTACAATGTTAATGTGTTTACAGCTTGTCGTGGTGCCCCAAAAGTGGGGCATAATCAGTAATTGCAGGTTTAAGTTATTGGTTCAGTACAACATTTAGTTTGCCTCATGGTTTTGAATGACGCATACATGTGTAATTTTACATCTATACACAATATTGTGCAGATGTTAAAGGATAAAGATAGGCTCCTATTTTGGGGTGTAGTTCAACACACTGAGCAACAATGATTCCCAGTTATTTTCAGTGGGAACGCTGAGCATTGAGTTGTCCACCTCTGCTTTGTTTACTCTTGTGAAATCTTTTCCGACTTGTACTTGCTGCAGCCTGCAGACAATCTGAGCCTGTCGGGACATTATATTTCATTTAGCTGACGCTTTTATCCATACCTGGGTGGAGCTGCACAAACACTGAGCTTTGCAACAGGCATGTTTTTAAAAAGAGGGAATACTGTCCTTATGTGGTGGGGGGGGGGGGGTTGTTCAGAGGAGTCTATCTAGTCTTAATAAGAGCAGCTTTATCCAGGACTGAAAGACATTGATGTGGATTCTCAAGCCCAATATTTTAATGAGCACTATTGGACATAATCACTGGACTATTATGAAAAGAGGTGGAAAATGTGGTTTAAGATGCAGGTGCTAATTTCCAGACAACAAAGTAAAATCTACAAGAATCAATATATAAACCAAGAGTAAAAAAATACAAATGTAATTTGTATTTTTACTTGTGTAACATGTACTACTTCCACCAAAGCAGAAGGGAAAACTCCACCTGAATAGATGTGTTGGAGGTGGTGAATCTGATGAACAGGTGTTTGGACCTTCGATGTTTCTCGCTGAAGGCTAATTGTGTAGCAGTGTAATCTGACCTATTGTGTAATCTGTACGTGCCCTCATGTTGGTATGACTGTTAGTCGGAGCGGTTTGACTGCTGCTGGAGACTCTAATGTGACTTCAACAGATCAAAGTTTCTTTTATTTATATTTATTTTTTTTAGGGGTGACCGCAACAGCTTTAAGCCATGTACTCTTTAATTTTAATTTTTTTCTTCTTTAGAGACAGACCAGACACACAGCCATGAGCCAAATCATGTTAAATTATCTTATTTTATTTTCAGGTTTATTAATGGAAGATCTTTTTTTTTTATTGTAAAACCACGACCGATTAAATTATCAGTTTAATGTGTTTTTTGGCCGGCGGTTGTTGACAGGTTGTCTGAGCCACCGTCTCTCTCTGAGCTCATAAGGGGATTAAAGTGGTTTGGACTGAACGAACACACACGCACACACACACACACACACACACACACACGCATTACCTTTTGTGTCTATCTTATCCTTGTGCTTCGCTCTACTCTTTGATCTTCCTGATGGACCGTTTTGCTTCCAGCCTATTTGTTGTGCTGGCTGAAACATGTGAGCATCAGGTGTGGGGGGGTTGCTGAGGTCATGCAGGACACTCTGAAGTAGTTTAGTCCTTTTGACTTCTCTTTTAATGCAGTGTGTCTGAGTTTTTTTGTGTGTGTGTTTTCTGCAGGTGCCCAAAGAGCAAACAAGTAGTGGAAACGGTGGTAATACTGCCAACATGGACCAGTTACTAGGAGGTACTTTTTTCTTTTGGTTCGGTAGTTTTGGGCTTTTTATGTTTTTAATTAGAGTGATGACAAGGAAACAAATTGGAAAGATGGAGAACAATATGCAACAAATGTCACTGGCTGAACTCAAACAAGGTACATGAATTAATGTCCAATACAAGTAAATGCTGTCTGTAGCGGTGATCTCATCTTATTAAGTAAGATAAGCGGTTTGGATGATGGATGGATGGCTCTTACATTTTCCTTATTTATTGACCTATTTGTATTTCTATATTCATAGATAATACTCTAAGTATATTTACTTAATCACATTATTCTGGTGTATGCTGTATTACTCACCACTGTTACTTTACCTTGTAAGTGTGTCTTAAATTGCTCCTGTTTAGTTTTTATGGTTTAACTTAAGTTTTATATTCCTTTTTTTTTTTTACCCATTATGTCCTTATCCTACGATTACAACCAAATTTCCCCTCTGGGGCATAATTTGGTTTTATCCTTCGCCCCTTAGTTCTGAAACTTTTAAATGAGATCATATTAACTAAATTGTGGAAAACACTACTGTTTCTACCATGTATGTGTGCACTGCTACTTGTTAATGGTGTACAGTATGTATGATCTATTTGTATATTAGCAATGGAAATGACTATGTATACCCATAGTGGAGCATTTAGAAGCTTAACAGACATATGATGCTCAGGTGTTGATGGAGACTAGAAACGAAGCTCATAGGAGAGTTGATATTGGACTTTCATTCATCATATTAATTCATTAATGATGTTGCTCAGTGTCTGGATGTTTAAATAGGCAACTGTTTGCTGTGTAAACTGTAAGGTCATAATATATAACATTTAATGATTTAACTGTAGTTTAACTCAAATCTGTACAACTTAAGCTAATAGGTAATGTAGGTAATTAACCACAATTATTGCTCAAATAAAACGTCAAATTCTAAAAAATAAGAAATATTTTTACGAAATAAGAACAACTTTTTGATCGAAAAGATTTCTAAGTGTAGAACGTGAACCAAATATTTGTTGAGTTATTCTACAAATTAATATATATATATAAAAAATATTATAATTTCCCCAGTACCTACATTGGTATTTCTGTGCTCGTTCAACACGTAACTTGGCGTAATTATGTCATCCCAAACAAATGTAATGGTCGCTAATGGTCTGCTGTTTTTAGGCTTTTTGCTGAACGCGGCTGCTTGCAAACGAGATGAATACTTAACAGTAAAGTTAGCGGTGGTCAAATCCAAACAATGAGCAGAAAGAAGTGGAGTCCACTGATTACCCTGTGGTGATCCATTGTTTACTAATAAATATTGATAATAGCTGCTTCAAAAGTTAACGCAAATGGATATGTATTTTCTGTCAAAAGCAAAAACAACCAGTGCTCCTGTTCGCAAAGTCTTGATCTGCACCTTCAGCGTTGTTGGACTTGTTGGTCACAAAACAATGTCCTCTACAGAGTGTTGTCCTGTTTTCCCCTCGATGGATTACATCCTTCCCAGAAGTGACGGCTGTAGAACCACTGACTGCTTCAGAGAGCACAGGAAGTCAGGCAGAGCCCCCCCACGCTTCCCTACACGAACTGCACACAACTCCTGACCTCATGTTCCCGTCCACAGCCTGCATGACTAACCAGCAGAGTCTGAACTGGGATGGGTGGAAAAAAATATGAATCCTGAACTGAAAAATAATATGTCTTGTGATGTAGAATATTTCCAACAATTAATGGATTGTGAAAGAAAAATGCCATCAAACTTTAAAAAACTCAAATGCAGCGCAAGGTATTTCTATTTGGAAAGAACAAAAGTACTTCAATCGAAGTCAACAATGCTCTAAAACCTCAGGTTTCATTTCTAAACGAGTACAGGCTGCTTTGTGTAATGATCTGTGTTTTTATCATTATCTTTTGCATCAGTTTTACATTCTCAGTATTGTTATCAGATGGAAGTCTCGCAGAATCGACTCCTCTCCGGGACAGGATGGCCCTTTACCAAGCTGCCATTTCCAAACAGGAAGTCCCTCCCACCTCAGTGACCGTGAGTACTCGTGCCAATCATCCTCCAAAACAATGCATTTCATTCCAGTAGTTCTAAAGTTTTTCTACAGACATGTTTTCACCCACTAACAATGGAAAAAAAAAAATTGGAGATTTTTTTAAATCCTCAAACAGAAAAACTATTTTCAATGAAAGTAGCATCGCACAACTACAGCTAAAGAAAATAAAAAACTATATTCAGCGAGAAAGTTGGCAACATTGACAAACCGACCATTCAGGCTTCCCACTAAAGCCACTCTTCAAAAAAAAAAAGAGCATTTGACCAACATTGGGACACTACTCCATTATTCTTTTACATGACAGACAGTTGTTTGCTGCTATATTAATACTAATTATGTAAAAGTATCAGGAGTGGAGGGTACCGGTAATTGTTGTGCAGCAGTTGCAATACAAAGTGGATATGCATGATGTTTATACCTTCACACTTTTCTAAAGTATTACTGTATATGTTGTAACTAAACTTCCTCTTGTTTCTGTCAGAGTGATCAGCTGGACAGTTTCTGTGGGAAGCAGAAAGAAAATGTTCCTCCTTGCACTCTGGACCTGGTGATTTTCAAATTAATATAAATTACTTTATTCTTCAAACGGAATGGATGTTTTGCTGCATCATTCGTCTGTTAGGCATTCCCCTTTGAAACATTTTAAAAAATAGTTTGTGTGTGCGCTCTCTTCACATTCTTTCTTTTCTTTTTCCAGAGTCCAGAGTTTGAATCAAACAGCAGGAAAGGTTTTACCCCAGAGAGCAACGGTAATTTACTTTCCATGTCTTCATATTATGACTCCGGGTGATAGGAATTTTCTCCCCTAATGAAAACTTGGCAATCGGCCCATCATTAGCGGGCATGTTTGGGTGTAGCGCTAAAAGAAGATTGTTCCAAAGAGTTATTCAGAGATTAATGATTATTTTTAATGTATCTACTACATACCATTTTGAGTACTATAGTAGTATATCCACTGCTTTATTTGGGATTCCTGAACATCTAACATAACAATCTGTAAAGGTCGGCACTCTGCTTGTATTTAACATGAAAACGGCTCCATCTAGTGTTCAGAAAACGCGTGGCTATCCTTTTCCTCATTCTGGTCATGTGATCCCAACAGGCTCTGCTACTGGTACTCCTGTATCCTCCAATCAGAGAGACTCCTCCCAGCCCAAGACTCCCAAAGTGAGTCCTCACAGGAAACAACCTTAGACACAGAAAGAGTGTTTGGTTGCTGTGAGTTAATTCATGCTCTCTCTGTGTGTGTGTGTGTGTGTGTGTGTGTGTGTGTGTGTGTGTGTGTGTGTGTGTGTGTGTGTGTGTGTGTGTGTGTGTGTGTGTGTGTGTGTGTGTGTGTGTGTGTGTGTGTGTGTGTGTGTGTGTGTGTGTGTGTGTGTGTGTGTGTGTGTGTGTGTGTGTGTGTGTGTGTGTGTGTGTGTGTGTGTGTGTGTGTGTGTGTGTGTGTGTGTGTGTGTGTGTGTGTGTGTGTGTGTGTGTGTGTGTGTGTGTGTGTGTGTGTGTGTGTGTGTGTGTGTGTGTGTGTGTGTGTGTGTGTGTGTGTGTGTGTGTGTGTGTGTGTGTGTGTGTGTGTGTGTGTGTGTGTGTGTGTGTGTGTGTGTGTGTGTGTGTGTGTGTGTGTGTGTGTGTGTGTGTGTGTGTGTGTGTGTGTGTGTGTGTGTGTGTGTGTGTGTGTGTGTGTGTGTGTGTGTGTGTGTGTGTGTAGAGCTTCTGTCTGCCTGTGAGAGAGACCTGTGTGGCGTGTCTGAAGACGGTCTATCCTCTGGAGAGGCTGGTGGCCAATCAGCACGTTTACCACAGCTCCTGCTTCCGCTGCTCCCACTGCAACACCAAACTGAGGTGAGGACCACGCAGGCATAATGATGGTTTCTAAAAGAGACGGAGGGACTAGTCAGTAAATACCCTATCGTAGTAAGGCTATACTACTATAGGGTATTTACTGACTATACTACTACAGGGTATTTACTGACTATACTACGATAAGGTATTTACTGACTATACTACTACAGGGTATTTACTGACTATACTACGATAAGGTATTTACTGACTGTACTACTACAGGGTATTTACTGACTATACTACTACAGGGTATTTACTGACTATACTACGATAAGGTATTTACTGACTGTACTACTACAGGGTATTTACTGACTGTACTACTATAGGGTATTTACTGACTGTACTACTACTACTACTACTACTACTATAGGGTATTTACTGACTATACTACTACTTCTACTACTACTATAGGGTATTTACTGACTATACTACTACTACTACTACTACTACTACTACTATAGGGTATTTACTGACTATACTACTACTACTACTATAGGGTATTTACTGACTATACTACTACAGGGTATTTACTGACTATACTATGATAGGGTATTTACTGACTATACTACTATAGGGTATTTACTGACTGTACTACTACTACAGGGTATTTACTGACTATACTACTACTATAGGGTATTTACTGACTATACTACTACTATGGGGTATTTACTGACTATACTACTACTATAGGGTATTTACTGACTATACTACTACTACTATAGGGTATTTACTGACTATACTACTACAGGGTATTTACTGACTATACTACTACTATAGGGTATTTACTGACTATACTACTACAGGGTATTTACTGACTATACTATGATAGGGTATTTACTGACTATACTACTACTATAGGGTATTTACTGACTGTACTACTACTACTACAGGGTATTTACTGACTATACTATGATAGGGTATTTACTGACTATACTACTACTATAGGGTATTTACTGACTATACTACTACTATAGGGTATTTACTGACTATACTACTACTATAGGGTATTTACTGACTATACTATGATAGGGTATTTACTGACTATACTACTACTACTATAGGGTATTTACTGACTATACTACTACTACTATAGGGTATTTACTGACTATACTACTACTACAGGGTATTTACTGACTATACTACTACAGGGTATTTACTGACTATACTACTACTACAGGGTATTTACTGACTATACTACTATAGAGTATTTACTGACTATACTACTATAGGGTATTTACTGACTATACTACTATAGAGTATTTACTGACTATACTATGATAGGGTATTTACTGACTATACTACTATAGAGTATTTACTGACTATACTATGATAGGGTATTTACTGACTATACTATGATAGGGTATTTTTCTACTACCAAGTCGATGGGTGTTTGATTTAAATGCCTGAAATAAAGTCTGTCTAACTAGCTTAAGATATTTTAACATGTTGTCCTATGAAAAAAATGTGCCTCTTGTGAATTATGAAGCTTTACCATGTCTTAAAAAAAGTTGCCAACAATGAGACTCCTAAAGCTGTGCTTATCGCACTAAATCGTTTATTAAAACATCACTATCACTACCCACCAATATTATTTGGGAAAATTATCAGCAAACATTTAAAATGTTCATTTAAAATGTTGTTGGCATGAGAGACAACATTATTTCCACCTGGTCAGTGCAGCTTGTTTGTATTTTTATAACTGGTTCCTTTTTTACTATTTAGTTTGGCGAACTACGCCTCGCTGCACAACAACGTCTACTGCAAGCCGCACTTCTGCCAGCTCTTCAAGGCCAAAGGAAACTATGACGAGGGCTTCGGCCACCGGCCCCACAAAGAGCTGTGGGAGAGCAAAGGGGAGAGCGGTGAGACCTCCCCACAGGCCAACACTCAGACCATGCCAAAGATCCAGAGCCCGGCCTCGGCCTCAGACCTGGACAGCCCCAGTGTGGAGGACTCCCCGCTGGCTAAAGTCAACGTGCTGATGGCCACCATGGAGGCTCTGGGTCAGGGATCAGCAGAGAAGTCCGACAGACCCAGTGAGACCCGCAGGCTGAAAATCTCCTGGCCGCCACGAACCGAGCTGCAGGACACGACCGGTCCCAGTGAAGCTTCAACAACCGTAGAGGAGGGGACCCCTGGTAAGCCCGTCCGAGCCAAGTGGCCCCCAGAGGAGGACTCCACCTCCACACCCCCAGAGCAGTCCAGAGAGACGCCCTGCCTGCGCCGGACCTCCTCCTTGAAGGAGCGCAGCATGCCCTTCACACTGGCAGGACAAACTCCTGCTCATGAGGCCAGGAATCCGAGTCCGCCTCCTCCTGCGGACGACAGGCAGCTCAGTCCTGAACCCTCCAACATGGATCTGCATGACACTGAGGGCAGCGGTGTGGACGTCCACACCAGCTCTGGAGAGGAGGAGCAGGAGGGGGAGATGACCACTGACAACATGCCGGAACATCATCTCACCAAAGAGGAAGACGACACCCCGGATGATCAACCTGAGGACGAGGAGAAGATGGAGGAGGAGGAAGAAGATGAAGCTGTGTTGGAGGAAGAGATGCCGCCTCTGAAACGGGAGGAGACACCGACGGGCATCTCATCTCCTGAAGGTGAGGTGGAGGCCAGCCGGTCGTCTCAGGATGTAGGGTTCTGGGACAGCGAGGAGGTGGAGCCGCAGCAGCAGGAGGAGGTGCTGACGGTGGAAGATATGATCAAACGAAACCGATACTACGAGGAGGAGGAGGAGGAGGAGGAGGAGGAAGAAGAGGAGGATGTATAGACTGATTTGATTGATTACCAATATGACAACCATGGACACTTGGAGACCTTTCCTTGCTCTTTTTAATTGTTTTCTTCTTCTCTTCTTGATAGAGTTACTGCAGTTTCTAGTGTGAACTCTACTGAACTTTGTATTTGTGCCTCTTTTTGAAATAGTTTTTACAAGACTGACTGACATATTTTGTTTTTAAATGTAAACATTTTAAATTACACCCCATGTAATGAGAACTTTTGCACAGAAATATCAAAATGTTATGACATAATTATTTGTGTCATTTTCATTGAATGCCTCCTATATCAATTAGAACAAAAATATTATTCCAAGATGTAGGATTATTACAGGCAATGTAAATTCTTAATGAAGTCACTTTTAAAAGGAAAGATTGAAGAAGACTTGTTGAGATGTGCCACTCGGTTTTAGAAAAGTAAGCCCAGCACTTAAATCTGTTTTTTTTTTTAAATTCAAAACAATGGGGTTGGTTAGTTTCTGGAATATAAATCTGTAATCTTTCTTTTATTTTCAGCTGCCATTCTGTATACATGTTCAATTTTTAAAAAACAAACCGTTTTCATGAGTTATAACTGGATCTGATGAATGTTGTACCGTTTTTTTTTTTAAACCAGGGGACCAAATATCCTAGATTACTACTGTTTAAATAAATTGTTTTAAAACAAATGGTTTTTTCTGCGTTGCTTATCCTGTTTCCAGTCACAATTTCGATTGTAAAATTAAAGTAAATGCCATTTACTTTAAGTGGGAAGCCCATAATTTGTATTCCTATGACTCGTATCAGATGACGCTAAACATGAGGGACATACACACAGCATCGAAGCATACACACACTTTTACTAAATTAAGCAACATTTTAACATGTTCCTTATGAAAGGTCAGCTTCCGACGTTTACCTTTCTCAACCAGCAGAACAACAAATAAACTTTAACTTTATACAGCCATAACCACAAATGATGACTTGCCTTTGCTGTTTTGAGAGGAATTCCCAACAAGTTGTATTCCAGCCAGCGCGCATCAACCCTGCTAATCGGGACTCTGTGTCACTGGATCCTTTACGAGTCCACTCCAGCTCATTTGCCCGGACGAGTATTTTACGCTGCCTTTTGTCGCCGTCTGCTGGATGACGTGTGGTACTGCACCCCCTCCTCGGCGTGGGTCTTCAAAACGTCAAACGGCGTTCGAGGAAAAGTCAGCATTTCGTGAACGTCTGAACCAAATGACGACAATCCATCAAATGGTTGAGACATTTTACGCAGTGATTAACTTGTGGGGTTGCCAGAGAGAAACATTCCTCTGGCAGGTTTTAATCCACCGAGGTCACTTAAAGCTCATTAGAACCTTTTGAGACACTTCATTTCTGAAAAAAGCGTAAAATCAACCCCATTTATTGATGTATTGATATCTAATCACGGATCTAACTAATAGAATAATTGTATTAATGAATTAATAACTAAAGGATACAACTAGTCAGAGGGATTTTTCTCAATCTGTCAACAAAACGTTATTAGTTATTGAATAAGTGATCTCTAAAACATTTAATATATAAATTAACCTTTTATACTGGGTTACTTATGAGAAAGTGGTACCAAAGTCAGACAACTACTTAGTCTTCAAAAGAAAATTTCAAACAAAACAATCCAGTGCTTAGTTAAATTACTGAAACCTTTATTGATGATCTTACATGTACGGAACATGGCCATTATAGTGCAAGTCAACAAGGCGAGGCGTTATTACAGTCCTTGAAAGAAATGTACACTTTTATTGATCCCTGTGGGAAAGTTCTTCTCTGCATTTGACACATCCTTAGTTATTAAGGAGCAGTGGGATGCAGTGGAGCAACTGGGGGTTCAGTGTCTTGCTCAAGGACACTTCGACATGAACTATGGGGAGAGTGGCGATCGAACCGGTACCTTGTGGTTACGGGACGACCACTCATCCCCATGAGCTACAGCCGACCCCTTGGTGAGTAAAGTCAGAGATGCTACAAAAAATGTAAAAACAGATATTTAGCTCTAATTTGGTTGAACAATGATTTCTTTTTTTCTACTGAGATTTTTAGTACACTTTCATACAAGTGACTTCAATACCCTGAATGTATATGTGGCCTAAAATGTCCACGTCCGTGTCTCAATATCTTTGCACTGTCTAGCATAATAAGTTTAACAGTTCAGGCTGTACAACCGTAACTTTATATCCAGTCTATATCCAGACCTGCAGGAGAAGAAAAACATGACAGATTTACATATTAATTACGCCAATGGCTCAAAAACAAGATGCATGACAACAGCTAAAAACAAACCCTGTGTATGATATATTTCTAGCATTACTGTCTGCAGTATGAATGATGAAACACTTCAGGAAACTGGGGTATGCGCCTCATATGAATGTACGTTATAGTATATGTTGAGGGCTTATGTTGTACGAGATACAGATGTGGGAAGATGCAGAACAATTTGATGATCAGCGGATACAATATAATAAAGTTGATGTCATTCCCTTCATTCACATTGTTCTGAATAATTTGAGTGGAAACCAGCTCCCACTGACACAATATTATAAACTCTACAGTATTTATCATTCACCTGAACAGATTGCTTTAGCTCTGAGGTCTGTATCATAAAGTTAAAC
The DNA here is from genome assembly GCF_009769545.1 of Cyclopterus lumpus. NCBI lineage: Eukaryota > Metazoa > Chordata > Actinopteri > Perciformes > Cyclopteridae > Cyclopterus > Cyclopterus lumpus. Next base: position 16,097,827 of record NC_046972.1, read on the forward strand.
TAAGTCTACCTGGTTTAACTGAGCAGGACATTGATGATCCAGGATAACCGGTGTTTACTAATACAGCGAGGAGTGAGTTTGCCATTAAGTGTTGCAGGAATGAGTCCTTAGACCCAGAAACAAGTTTGTATTTGTGCACTTCCGGTTCCCTCCTCTAAACCAACGGGGAACCCTCCCGACGTTCGGTTTGGCTGCACTTCACAGCGAATCAAAACGGCCACAGCTTTCAGGCCACACAATAGTTTTCATTTAGTATTTAGCAGTGGTGCTAACAAGTAAACAAACATGTTATATAACAATCCTTTGGATCATTGTAACACATAATCAATCATCATCGCCATAACGATATATATAAGAGGAACCAGAAAATATTTGGCATTTCTTTCACTATTTTTGTATAAAAATTGCTGAAACGATTAATCAATTATCCAAATAGTTTCAGATAATTTTTTGGTCTATCAACTAATTGATTCATAGATTAATCATTAAATTATCAATTTGAGGCCTTTTCTGAATATGGTTGTTATTTTATAGACTAAATGATTAATCAATCAAGAAAATAATCAGCAGATTAATCAACAATGAAAAAGGTCCAACCTGCTTGATAGTGAGTCAAGCCCACAGTTAAATGGCGAAACCACTTCTCTGGCTTTGTGAAACAGCCCCTGGTGCTGCTGTCGAATGCTGTGCGACCAAACATCATTGTCTTTATCTTAAAAAACAAACTTCCAGCAGATATTTCTACATTACATACAGCAACACAGAGAGGAAGTTATCTTCCGACTCCTAAAGCAATACATCTTCTTATTCTCTTCTTTTAAACTCACTGCAAAAATATCACATTGTTCTAACGTAAAGATTCAATATTGGGGTGGGGGAAATAGAAAAGATGGGAATGAAACCTGTGTATTGAGGGCAAACATGCAGAGAGATTAAAACAAGATATTGAAACACAGAATAACACTTTACAGTCTGATGCAATCCAATACAACAGCCCTAAAACTTATACTTTTGTGCGAGTTTGCTAAGTTACATTTTACTTACAGATATATACATCTGGTTACTTTCTATGTCTGATCATTGTGCTGTTGCATCGGACTGCATTACTCTGGAGGGGGGGTTTATTCATTGTCTCCCCTAAATGTCTCCACAGGCCCAAAGTGCACCAAACATATTCCCTGAACTTTTAATGTAGAAGATAACTTTTAACGTGCATGTACTGGACGTGTTTTTATTTGTAGTCTGGCTCCAACAGAAAACTATAAAAAAGCCTCTGATATTTATTCACTCTGCTCACGCTCAGTAACAGCATCTTATGTGAGGTTGTGATTGCAAAACCTGCACTTTAATATCTTTAATGTCTTTTTATTTTTATCCTGTCATTTGTAATTTAAATATGTATGTACGACGAGAGCGTACGTGTAACAAGAGTCAAATTCCATGTATGTGCACACATACATGGCCAATAAAGCTGATTCTGATTCTAATCCTCACACAATCCTCATAAAAAATGAGCGTGGATGCATTTCTGAAATATTGCAACAGATCCACAGTTCACTTGAGGCAATAGCAGGTCCCTGATCGCTCACAGGAGGGCAGCCTCACCCAGCAAGAGGACAGCAAGAGGGAGGTTGAGGAAGAGGGTGTGTGTGAGAGAGAAAGGATCTATTCCCTGAAACATAAACCAGCAACGAGCTCTGACTGTTGGCCTCGCTCTGCTTTGCTTGGGGTTGTGACAAATGACAAACGCAGAGGCGGTGTCGAGGATGACGACAGCGGGATGTGCATGTGAGCGGCTCTGGTGAGTGCACGCTGGGCTATCGTGGGTGAGCGCTACAGTGCAGCCAGCTGTTTGCAGGGCGTCACAAGTCCAGTTCACATGCTCAACTCATCCACTGAGGGGATGCAAATCCACTTTGACCTTCTCTCCGCTGCTCAGCATCCCCACAGTGGGGTAGAGGCCCCCAGGAGGGACCCTCATCTCCCTCCGGCCCATCAGCTTCCCGTTCCTCGTGAAGAACACCTGAAGGACCACAAGGCGGCGACAATGAGTTAAAACACACACATGCATACCTTTCAATGACGGTAATCCACTGATGGAGCATTGAAACAATTACTCATGAAATGAATGTCTTTCATAATGACTGATGGTAGTACAAACTTAATTTGAGAGCACACAGTGTGCCAGATGTAAACAGGAATTATATGCAGTTAGGAAATATCGTTAAACAAATAGGTGACAGTGTAATGTCTGTGTTCTTAGAGGGGGAAAAAGTCAATGTTTATAGTACATGTCTCTACTAAATCAGCAGTGATCAAACATTATCCAGCTGTTCCCAAAAGAACATCAACACGCTTTTCAATGCTAATACCAAGGGCCTCTTTCCAAGTCTGAGAGCAAATACCGACACACTAAAACAACAAGTGAAGTACAGTGCAGTGTTTGTGTGTGTGTGTGTGTGTGTTTGATTAATCCGGCTGCCACCCACTTGAATAAGTAGTTTGGATCTTTTAAAGTGTGGTTGTATGAGGTGCAGTCCTGTCCACTGGTGATACACTGACCACAGACGTCAGCACACCAGCAACTCCTCTATCATTGCATTGATCGGTTAGTTAGTTAGTGTTACTTGTTTTAAAAGGGTAAGTTCTGATTCTTCAAAGTCACACCATAACACAAACTAACTAACCGATCGAAGTAGCGGTACAGCAGCAGCTCTACGAGATAAAAGTACTGTTTTTGACAATGGAGTCTTGTGACAAAAGCATATATAAAGGCTTCCCGGTCGGTGGTGAAAATATTCTTAATATAGTCACTTGAATGGATATTAATTTTTATTAAGTGTCTCAAATATATTTTGCTGCAGTCCCCTTTCCTTTCCTTGTCTCCAAACTGGAGGTAATACCCCGACTGCGTATGAGTAAAATCAGAACATCCCCCTTCAACCGCTAATCAATTACAGATGAAGGGTGTGAGTGTAAATGCAACATGCATGCTTCATTAGTTCGATCAAACCCCAACAACCATTGAGGGGAACGTGTTCTGCTGAATAAATATTGAAAAAACCCTTGATTATAATCCCCACTTGGGTTTCAGTACAACGTGACGTGCGCTCACACCCGCTCAGTGATCTTGACTTGCACAACCGTGTGGGCGAGTTAGCCCATTGGCTGAATGTCAAGACGACAACTGTTGTAATTAAAAAAAATGAACTAACAAGTGAAGATGAAACAGTCAGATGAGTGTAAAGTGTGTGTATTCATATATAACAGTGATGTTAAAGCAGAATATGAGGCTGTAGATAATCTCCTCTTCATTAGGATGCATCCATGAATGGCTGAAAAGCTTAACGCTTCACTGTAAAATAGAGCTGCATTGATAATCAATTAAACGATTAGTCAACAACAAATTATTTTTCAGGTCAAAATGTATTTTGATGGGACTTGGGATCGAATAATTACATACATTACATTCGAGAAAATAATCCCTTTATCAATCAGTTCCAGCCATACTTTGTTTACAGTTTGTACATCTCCATATGTATGCACAGTAAGGAGGCACCAATACCAGTATCCGTCCGATGCTGTGCTCATGTACTTGTAATCGTAAAACTACTCCGATACAACCACAACCGATACCACTGCGTGCATCGCCGTGGAGATGATGCAGACATTTTCGCAGTGAGCCTCCACCACATCAAGTAGTTTAGCTGTGAGGTTGTCAGCTGTGTGTCTGCCTGGTAAACATTGTCAGGGTTTCCACCGGTGTATTGACAGCACGGAGTAACGTTAGCGAGTATCCGCACGAGAGAGACGATGATGTGTATGAAGGTAGCAGTAACATTTGACCTGTGACCATAGCACTGCAGTGCATGTACACTTTAGGGTAATATTCAGTGAATAAATGCTACTCCTTAAGACCCAAGCAAAGATCCTGTGTCTTGTTTGCCACCCTGTTAAAGTGAAGGAGGGTTCGTCCCAAAATAACTGTCAGGCTCACTCAAGAGACAAGCCGCTCCTTAGAGATTTCCTTTTTGTCATTTTTAATATTTCTTTTAACTGTTTAACTGATATCATTGATGGGTATTTGTTTGTCAACGGTTAAATATTAACAGTATCAAGTTTGAATGATCTGATTAAAAAATAAATACATTTCAAAGTAATTGCCATAAAATCCCATGAACAGACAAAAACCAACAGTTAATTTGTCCACTCACAAGTATTATCTGTGTATCTAAAGTCTGGTATGTCTTATTCCTCCGCGCCACAGATCCCTTTGTAGTACAGTCACTATAGAAACACATTGATGAAATAAACATTTGTTTATTAACAATAGATAATCCGTTAGCAAGTTTACTGTCGACTCATAATTTTATCTTACTGAGTTAGTGGTTTTGAGTTTTATTATATTTAAAATATCACAACATTTGATTAGGAATTGATTATTGATATATGTTTGCAACAAATTCATTAAAGCAGTTATCGGAGATTTCTCCAGCCAGACCTTTTGAACATTTGAGTTTAGGTGTGGTTAGCGTGAATATTCATAATGGATATCATAATTTGGAAGGAAGAAGGCTTGCACCAGTCTTCATTTCAAGTGTCTACATTCAATATGTTTTATAACTATAATGCATCAAATGACAATGTGAACCTTGACCTTAATCTGCAGCACCCATTGGCTTTTGGGTAATCTGACCAGCCACATGGTTTGTTACACAATCATTTAAAGTATTTGGAAAAGGGCGGGTACTTTTACACTTGACTGGATGATTGAAGTTCATATGATCTTCTGATATCGAGAGAATCCAGCTGACATGTAAGCTAAGCTTCACAGAGCTGTTTTGGTTTGCTCTCACTGTTCTCAGCCTTAAATCTCTCTGTTCACGACCTACCTCAGCACCGAACTTCTGACACACACAGTTAGAGAATAGCCTGTGAACATAATGGAGCAGCTAAAGAGCTCAGAGGTAGTGGAGCTAAAGTGAGAGTAAATATTGTCACATTCATCAGGTGGATATAAACACGACTGCAAAAGAAAGCTAATGGTCTTCTGTCTCTGCTGGATGAGTGAATAAGTTTGTGTTCACTAGAATACATTTAAAAGATGATGACGTCTCAGTAATTACAGTTTGTTATGCTGCCCTCTAGTGGCTTCAAGAAACAATTTATTGCAGTTTGATATTATTTCCTGTCATCATAAAATGCTAATGAATCTCGAACATGCTTACGTGTGTGTGTGTAGCAATGGTAACCCAGCTGTGTTGTGTTTTCCTCACCGTGACGTTCCTGCCCTCCTGTCCCTGCTCTAGCTCTTCCCCATCTTCCTCTTCGTCGTCGTTGAGGTACAGGACGTTCTGGACGCCAGCATGACCCGGACGGACCTCCAGGCGATCCCAGTCGTCAATGTCACCTGAGGACGAAACAGAGAATCGTGTGAATAAAGGATTTTATGTGCAGACAGAACATCTGCAGTAGAAGTTAATAATTGTCACCACCACCTAAAATGTTTTGTTTTGTTAGAAGGTACTGTTAATGTTAGATAATATTAGCTGTTGCCTTGAACATTACGGTACTTGTGAACTGCTATCACAGGTTTGGTCATTTGAACGTACCAACTGAACCCACCTGAAAGCAGTAACGCCTTTCTATCTCTCACAGAAAGCGAGTGTCTGGTGGGTTTTGGGTGTGGGGGATCTTGGTTTGCATCCAATTTATTTCCAAATGTGCAACACAATGAACTCTATTAAGACTGAATGTTGCCTTACACTGAACCACGATAAGCAGGTTTAAGAGAGAAACTTCCCACGGACACCAACCTCTTGAATGAGTGACAGTGTAATGGCAGCACCCGAAGCCTTCGCCCTCACCTTCTCCTTCCAGGATGTAGTCTCGTGGGAACATGATGCCGCAGCCCATGATGTCCCCTTTGAAGCAGCGAGGACCAAATGCGTCTCCAACGCCGCTGCCATGAAAGATCTTACCATCATCTGTCATTGTCAGAGGAGGAAACTTTCAATTCTGCGAATATTAGTTTATTTATTACTTTATTTATTTATTACTTAACATACTTAACATACACTTGCTCAATTGGAGAAATATTGTACTTTTTAACTGCACTATATTCATGTGACAGCCTAAATTAGGATTATTGCACACAAAACATATACAAATATACAAAATTAGTGGAAACATGGCTCCAGCTTCACAAATGAGGGTTTAGTACTTTTCCTTTTAATTATTTTAATATTTTAATTACTATTTTTTAAATGGTAACATTTCAACGGTTGGTTAGACAAAACAAACATTATGAAGGTTTCACGTTTAATGCTTTAAGTGCATATTTCTGATGATACAATATTTATGTAGTTTTACTTAAGTAAAGGATCTGGATTTGTATTTGTTAACCTGTGAGGAGGTATTCTGAAAAGATCACAGAGTTAGAATAATGACTAATAAGACCTAACATGGACAACAATTATTTATGATTATATAAATTATTTGAATAAATCCCAGCTGTCTGTAACAATGGTTTCTAATGATATAATTTATTGAATTATTATGACCTAGACCAGACAAGCGGCAGATAACAGATGGGTGGATTGTGAAAGAAATACCGGAGCGTGCAACATGTGTACCCTAAATACAATGCGTTGCTAATATACAGAGCATCCTGACATTCCTGTCGGATGAGGATGCATAAAAAAGGTGAAAGCAGCAATCGTAAAAACACTTCTCTTAAAACAAAAAACTCATCAACAACATCCAAAGGAAATAATCAAAACAACACATACATCAGTTGCGCAAGACAACAAAGGAAAAAAAGGGTAAAAGAAAAACATTGCCGAGCTAGCCTGCAGACAAGCTTTCCTCAAGCGGAGCGACGTGGCTGCTCCTGGTAAATATTTATGGAGTTGTCATGGGACCCGTCCAAGGCTCAGGATAGTGTTTAAACAATCTCTATCTGAGCACCGGGAGGGAGACGGAGACACTGTATCATTACGGCTCCCATGTGGGCCCTTGTCACAACACCACACACTAGGCAAACAGTGGAGCCACGCCGGCACAGGCGCAGCGCCGCTAAATATAGCAGAGGAGGGCGGCTTTGGAGAGCGACATGGGTTGGCCCTGGAGGTGAGCCGGGCTATGGAAGTCCAGGTTTGGGTCTAAGAGCCGGTTCACTGGGACTGGAAAGGTAAGCGAAGCCTGGCAGAGCATCGAGAGATGAGGCTGGAGGGATGTTCCCTGGAGTTAATCTTCACAATTCACACACAACTAGTTCTGAACAATTTATTTTAGGACTAAATCAATGGTAAAGGACTTTAATTAATCCTTGAACACACTACTGAAGAATTACCGACAATGAATAAAACACATTCTCCATTTCCAGCTTTTAAAAAGTGAGGATTTGCTGCTTTTATCTTTTCATATTTCACTTTATAGTCTTTATACAGTAAATGTTATTTATTTTGAGTTTAGACTGTTGGTTAGACAATCGAAAGCGACTTTTACATATCGCCAACAGGTCTGGGAACAGCTAAAGGGCATGTATCCATCCAGCAATCTAATATTGCCCTTCCAAGTTGGTAGACTCACAAGACAGATTTAAACCCTCCTCTTCTCAAGATGAGTAAACTGAATTTTTTAAGTTGAATTAATTATTTGGAATAAATCATTGATATAAACTTCATACAATAACCTGTAAGATATAGTCAAATGAGTTTTGGCTGGCACATGTGTAAGACTAGCTTTGTTCTGGCATCCAATTATATGTTCTGTTGCTTTTCTCAAATGTGCTTTGGTAGTTAAAAGGTTGGAAATCGGGAAAGCCGGCTCAACTTGGAGCTCAGCTGTGGCGGAACATTTTAAAATTCGTGTCGGAGACCAGAGAGTTTAAAAATTGACATTAAGTTGTTGACCAGCGTTTGGCTCTGAGGCTGGTGAGAGTGCAAAGAGCAGAATACTGGGGGTGGTGTTAATGCAAAAGTCAAGATCATAAACGGAGGCTATGATCTTGCTAGCAATGTTAGCTACTGTGACCGTCACTAGGTGCTGCGTGTGACGGGGATCAAAGCAGCAACCAGGAGGTGAACACTGGAGTTTCAGAGTTTGGAGCCGGGCCTAGCGGAGGAGAGGACAGGAGGCTCTGACTGAGGACTGAGACCAGCTGGGAGAAAGAAAACAGACGTTCTCGTAACACGAGAGTTTGTCTGGAAAAGACCGGGCTTCCCTGCCCAGGGAACAATGACTTCACAGACTCCTAACACATGAAAATATAAAACAAAATATGTATATTCTTCATGTGAGTTGTGTATAAGGATTGACTGTATATTTCATTTGCAGCTGTCATGTGAGTTTATAAACAAGTGTTGAGCTGTTAATATAAAATATACAATTGACTTCCTAGTGTCATTTTCTAATGAGACCCAATCATACAAAGAATGAGGATTTATGAACTATAAATTAGAATCTCTGGTTAGACTTTCACCCAGAATTAGCTGGGCCATGAGGCTGGTGAGGTTACCGTCTTCAGTTCCAGCTCCAGGCTTTAAGGTGGTGCCATAGACTGTAGCTTGAGGATTTATAAGTTTTAAACAGTTGGACGGAAAATACAAGTTATTTGACATCAACCGGTGGGCTTTTGGGAAATCGCAAGGGACGTGTTTTACTATTTCTTTCCCCTGTCATTACTCTGACATTTCATAGACACAATTAGTAATTGAGAACATAATTGACAGTTGTAGCCACATAGTTCAACCAGGTTTAGCACCAAACATGGGGATATAGATGTTCAAACATATTGGCAGGGAGAGTGAAGGATTCCCTTTAAAGATGAAAATATTAGTCGATTTTGATAATCGACTGCTTGTTTATGTCATTTTTCAAACAATGCCAAAAAGTCTCTGGTTCAATAGCTTCTTAATTGTGTAATGTAATTGTGCTCGTAATGGACACACCATTAAGGTTTAGTACATGCTCCTTTTAGATGTGTGTTTTTAACAGACGCTGTTTGTGCCTGTAAGTGTCATAGAGACTTTGTCATCCAAATCCATTTTTGTACCATTAGGTAAGAAGGTAATATAATCCCCCTATACAACATGTTGGTATTGAATAATTGTTTTTGCAGAACTTGAGCTGGAATCAGATTAGACCCCGTCAAGGAAGTTAGACTGAACCCTATTATGTTAGGTTGGCTTGGTGGTGAGGGATGGAGGGTGGCGGTGGTGGTAAGGCACAACCTTCAGCTGCGGGTGTTGAGTCATAGCACGTGTGACTCACTGATGGGGGTTTGGAGGGGGTGACAAGGTTAATGAGGCTTGCTGAGGAGCACTCGCTGGTTGGATGGCTGGTTGCTCCTGATAGGGCCCACAGGGGCCTACTGCGCCCCACGGCCCATTAACTTGCGGAGACAAGCCGAGCCAACACACAGGATGGAGGTCTACACTGGGCCGGCTCCCAACACAAACACTCGTGGTAACACCAGTGCAGGCAAAAGAACTCTCAAACTATACAAGCTATACAAAGGAGCAGCGATATGGTTGGCAGCCATTTGTGTATATAACCGGAATATATCTGGAGTAAAATCACAACCTTTAAAGTCAATACCACACATCACATGTGATCCAGGTCAACACTGGTCGCGTGCCCATTACAACGGACCATATATCAGGATTACAGAAATAGAAGTCAGTAGTCAAGCTGTACATGCAAAGTATACATAAGAAAGGGAGGAATGTTGCATTGAATCATTATGTGATTTGTGTATTTGCCTCCAGCCTGCATAATATAAGACTATCTACAGCCATTGTTTTCTTCAAAGCTCGCAGTAAAAACATTTCAAACACTCATAGTGCACTAAGGACCAGTCTGAGGTCTTTAAAAATAACAATACGTCTATACAAAGCTAAGACCTGCCAAGAATATACTGGCAGATATGTGCCCCTTTAGATACTGAGGTCAAACAGAAAAACGAGCCACAAAAGTTAATAAAAATAGGTACCATGCGTCACAGAAGCACCTCTTCACGACATTCTTGGTTCGCAACTGAGCAGTAAAAACCAAGGTAACAAAGTCATTCCTTATTTAAGCAATTTCTGCTGCGGTTATATGACCTAGTGCATACAATACTGTGTATACATTAAGTTTCTGTCACTCTGCCAAAGAGCGTCTGTATGCAATTCTTTAGGTTCCTGAGCCGTTTGGTGAAAATCTCGAGAACCCAGGGAGACATGAAGAAGAGGCCCCGGCTGTTGATTTTAAGTAGCTGGATCAGAGCCTGCACCTTAACCCAAGCATGGGGAAGGCAAACCTCATACACACAGCGTGGAAAACCACATACATCATTTTAGTCTCTAACAAATAAGATTAATGGGAGCTGTGCTGGGGCGTGCACATTTCTGTGGTGTCCAACGCACAGCAGCCAAACCAAGCCGACCGCAGCGCTAGACCTCTGGGACTGGCATGGTGAGCCTCTGTGAGTGACTGGCCTCGTCTGTCACTCAGCAATGAGGTATCATCCATAGACCAGGCAGGACCCGCAGCATCAACTGTTATTACTATTAATGTATCCTAAGTATAAATGGAATCTGCAAAGGGATATGTGGATTTAGTATTATAGTATTTAGACTATAAACATCAACTCGAAATATGAATGGAATGTGCAGAGTGAAGAAGAAAATGTGTTTTGATAACTGATTTGAAGGTCAGCTAGAAGGAAGTATATAAACCTCCCTCTAAAAATAAAAATCATACTCATTGCCTGATGGAAGAACATACAACAGAGAGTGAGACTTTTGGCGTGTGAATCATTCAGAGTAAGAGCTTTATAAATCCCCAGTGAGAAAAAGTAACAAGGGGTTCTGCTTCAGACCAAAATAATGTGGATAGAAAGCCAGCTAGCTTGGTCTGATAAGGATGAACAAAATCTCGACTGTGACAGTGCATTGTGAGATAAAGAGCCGGCTACCAACTGTAGCTTGTAATAACAACCCCCTACCAAGCTTGCCGCTATTCTCATATCATGGCAGCAGCGTTTGATAGTTAATGTCTTAGCACTGATAAAGACGGGTACTGAGGCCTGGAATAGGAGCGGTGGGTGTTTTGTGCAGATGCCTCTACAGATATTGTTCACAGGCCTGTCATCACAAACAACCAAGACTTTACGTGTGTGTGGAAGAATTGAAAGATAAAGATAACTACACTTTTTGTCACGTTTTTTTTTTGGAGGGGGGTCTGTTGCTTCGAGAGATATCTACATGACCAAACTTCCACAGAAAGAGACCGAGATAAGATCCTACTTCTTCTTCTGATGCTGTCACCGTCTGTTTTATCAGCTTTCTGGGCTTTTTATCTGTCTGCAATCGTCTTTGATCTCTCTTTGTGCTAGGCACCATAACATCCAGGTGACGCGGTGCCCTGTGATGTTTGCATCTAAAAGCAACAGATAGATGCTTTAAAAGAAGTGGATCAGATTTATTGATGTCATCAAAACAAAACTACATGGGGAATTCCACACTCATGAAAATTAATAACAAACAACCTTCTTTCTGAGAAACGTCTGAGAGAAGAAGAGAAGGAAAGAAAATGGGCTTGAAATCTCACCAGCATGGTAAGCCACTGACCCTCGGCTCCATCCCGGGTGTCGATTCCTGGGGTAGTCCTGCAGTGACACAAACAGTTACACGGGTCAGAAATACGTGTTTTCACAGTTATGAATAAGATTGATTTCAACTGTGCAGTTTGGTGATTGGGACACTAATTCTTGAGTTACGGACAAAAAAGAGTGACCTTTGACAACCAAAATATAATCAGTTCATCCCTGGGTCCAGGTGGACGCTTGTGTTGAATTTGAAGTAATTCCCTCGAGGATTTCCTGAGATATTACGTTTACGAGAATGAGATGCATGTTCGGACAGACGGAGGGCCACGCAACCTGAAACACAACGCCTCTGGTCGAGGCCAGCGAGGAGGCGTAAAAAAACTGTAACAGGGAGAGTAGGAACTAATCAAGACAACACACAGCTCTTTAAATGAGTCTATTTACAAAAAGGGTTCCATGTAAAGACCAGTAGTTTACATTTACTCAAGTACTGTACTTAAGAACAATTTTAAAAGGTACTTGTACGGGTGGATCTGGTAACTGGTCACTCAGCACCACGTCAAATGTTGATAACCCCCTATGAAATAAAAAATTTGCTGAGGATCAAGACTCACACTCACGATTTGGTCTGGCGATGTCCGGCTACTCTCAATCAACCCTAAATTGATAAGTAGCAGGTTTAAAATGTGTCAGTAATAATAATAATAATAATAATACAGTTTATTTGCATAGGACTTTAAAAGGTAGTGAGAAACAAAATAAAATCATAATGAACTAGAATAAGTGAGTTTTAAGTGATGTTTTGAAAGTGGTGAGTGATGGAGAATGTGTGAGATGATGGGGGAGAGAGGTCCAGAGGGAGGGCGCAGCAATGGAGAAGGCCCTGTCCCCTCAGACCAGTATAATTCATGTTACGAATGTTAACATGTTCATAAAAGTGAGGATTCCTTTCCCACTCTATTTTAGATGTTGGTCAGTAGCCAGCTTACCAATCAAATGTATCGCAAATCTGAACAAAATATTGAGAATATCTGCGGGAAAAAAAGGCGAATGAATGCTGTTTCCATCCACTACCGTTATGCTGTAATTAGGAGTTGGTAATCAAGATTAACCATAGGTAGAACCAACTCTGGAAAAACCTTATACCATTGCAGAAGAAGACGGTGCAACAAGATGACATAGTTCGAAGAGCATGAGCACTCTGTGAAAAACAATGTAGAAAACTGGATGACAATGCTGTTTGTTTGATGTATTATTGTTAGGAAGGTTACATCAGATCTGTGTGGAGCGATGTGGGGACTGTTTTGATCTACTGCTATTTTTTCATTTCAAGCTTCAATGGATGTTGAAATCACATGTACGTCATCATTAACCAGCTACATCTGTTTGCATTGCAACATTTCCATTACAAATACTTAGCATTTTGCTTTTATCAATAGACACACTTTTCACCTCAGCCAGGCATAGAAACTTTGCCATATTTTAATCTTTTTGGATGTTTCCTTATGCGCAAATTGCAGAAAAACAGGTGGTTGGAGACACAGCTAGTGTTTAACGATGTATTTGTCAATATCTCTCCATCTGTCTGTCTGTCTGCATGTACAATATGTATGCATTTCTCCAGGTTTCACCGTGCCAAGAAAAATAACTAGTGGGCCAACCTTCGGATAAGATCATAGGATAACTCAGAGGTAAAACTCTGTTGTCTTGACTGCACCTACATAACTGTAGAAACACATTACTGAACAAGAAAGGAAGGAGGAGGATTAGAAGGGCAATGACAGTACACTTTTCTTTCACCTCTCTTCTCAATTTTTTCTCGTTCACATTCTTTCTGAGTTGAACTGCCCCGACTGCATTTATGTTTAGCTAGTAATAACAGACAAAAAAGGCAACGTTTCATATTTATTATGTCTCAAGAATCCAAAATATGACCAGGATGGTGTCCAAAAAAACAAAAAAGGTCAGTCTGGGGAAAAATGCTATAATCCAAATAAAAGAATATCCACTGATGACTGGAGAGGCAATACATTACTGAAAACACGAAATAGGCCCGCTGAAATTGTTACGATTCGCATCTGTGCACAGCAATTAGTAATAGGAACACTGTGGACAGACAGCTTGGTCGAGCCAGGCAGACAAGAGAGCAGCATTTGAGGACAGGACATCAGGGAAACATCAATGATCCTGTCTGACAACCCCATTGGGTCTTGAGGAACAGGAAATGGGGAGAGAGAGAGAGAGAAAGAGAGAGAAGGACCGAGTGAGACATCAGCAGAGAAAGACAGAGAGACATGGAGGAATGCAGCTATTCCTCCAAGCCTGAAAACCCTTGATCCGCCAAGTCTGCTCCTCTTCCCCCTCGTTTCAACCACAAAAACGAGGATTCCTCTGGCTGACTGACATGTAAGCTGAATCTCCATGAGAAAGAGGAACGTCTGGCTATTTTGCTCTCTGATTGATGATCCACAGACTGATCAGGGCCCTGTTTCAGAAAGCAGCTTTAGTGAAAACTCTGAGTTAGTTAACCCTGAGATGTGGGAAACCATGGGTTTTCAGTTCCAGAAAGAGAGCTAACTTAAACTCTGGGTCAGCTACCATGGTAACTGACTTTGTGAACATTTTCTTCAACAAATCCTGAGTTTCTCTCTGTCTCCTACCTCTTACAGAGCCAGAGACGCTATTTTATTACCTTGTTCATTCAGTCCGTATCAAAGCATTGATTAGCGGAGGTTTACTGTATATCAGAGACTAAATCCTGGTTGGATATTAGTTTGTTACACAGAAAAATGTGTTCTAGTATAGGAGCTCCATTGATGATGGCTTTTTCCTTCTCCATGCAGAACCTGAAGTTTTTAAACCTGCTTTCTGAAGCAGGGCCCAGATTAGGAATTTTGAGGAACATTGAAAAACTGAAGCAGCCCTTAAATCTTCATTATTCCTTCTAATTTGACAACATTACAGTATTTCTTATTTATGAAGAGCAAGACCAAAACCTTTGGCTGCAACTGAAATCCCTCAACAACTGTTGGATGGATTGCAATAAAATGTGTCTAGACGAAAGATGAAACCAACTGACGTTTGGTGATCCTTCCAACTTATCCTCTTAAACATATATGACAGTAAAAGTGTTGGGTGGATTGTCAAATAAGCACCTGCAAATCTTAATTTAGTTATTTAGTCCTCATTGAATGAACCTTTTCTCTTATAATGTTAAATGTGAAAACAAACCATTCGAAAATACAAACTAGTATCTTAGCTACTAAAAGTAATTATGTAATAACGTCTTCTAAACGGAGCATTTTCAACAAACCCGTGAACGTCCGAATGCATGTTGGCTAAATGACTTAGCTAGCTTTAAATAAATCACCAATGTGCTCGTGACAGTCGGCATCTTACCTCTAAAATCAAGAATCCATTGTTTGTACTCATTAATTACCACAATGTTTAAGTCATAGATCTGGCATCAATGTAAACTTCAATGTGTTCAATGCTGGACAGGTGTAGCAACAGTAACTAAGGCGGACAGGGAACAATCAACTGGCAACAAACTATACATTTTTGTCTTAAAGTTATTTTTGAATGTTACATTCAAGCCCTTTTTCAACAGAAGAAGAGAATAAAACATCCAAAACATCACTACAATATCTTTTATTCTTTTCTGTTTTTAACCAAATAGTTAGCATTCATTGTGGTATATAGGGGCTGAATATTTTTATACGGAATGTCTTAATACCTGAAAAACAATTTGATGGTGTAAAAATAAGATTTATATCTTCAGACTCTTCTCAGTATGAATAATATTTATTTTTTCAGCCATACATTCTGTGCAGCACAGATCATATTGTTTTGGGGGATTTGGAAGGGCTTTCACTCTGATAAAAAAAAACATTCCAACCTATTGTGGTTTGGAAATTACAACCGTTAATGCTGTGATTTCTGTTTTTCAATCAGTGGTGGCGCCACTAAATTACACCTACACTCCTTCTCTATCAACATATGATGGAATGTGTTTTAGAGACGGAGCACTATGTTCACCATCTGGTCCACTATCGTGTACTGTAAAACTCTCGAAACATGGTCGCTACCCCCCGTTGGCCTGTAGAAGCCTTCATTGACATGCAAGCTGCTTCTAAGAACAACAAACACTGGCATCGAGTCATTATGGTGGAGCAAAGCCCTGCAGTATCAGATCCACAGCTGCTACACCGGTGTCAACAGAGGAGCCTGCATTTCCACACGGTGGCAGAGTAAACAAGTCTGGAAGAGTAAGAGCGGAAAGGTGCGGGCCAAGTGGGGAACCATGTGGAAGCAGATACCTATTATCTACAGCAGCTATCACACTGGCATATCACGGAGCAACCTAAAAATATGCCACAGATGTGAGTGTATAGGTGTGTGTGTGTGTGTGTGTGTGTGTGTGTGTTAAAGGTAGAGTTGGTAAAAAAGGAAAGTAGTGTGTTTCTCTCATACGTGCCCACACAACCTCAGCTATAGGGGTTGGGCAGAAACTGTGTAGGGAACTAATGCAGGTCCGTTTGTAACTTCATGTCATCAGGCTAAATCCTTCAGCTCCTCACACGATGACAGAAAGTCTGAGTGAAGACAACAACAGACTATGTGTATGTGTTTAGGCATGTTCATCACTTTTTATGGATGCAAGTGCATATGGAAGTATTTTCTTGATACAAACGCATACAACTGATAAAGTGTGTTGTGGTATTGAATGACTGGAAGAAAAGGAGATACAACAATCTATAAAGACCGATCAAAAGAGTTGATCAGATGACACAAAACCTGCAACATATATGGGGAAAGATTTGAAGCAACTACAGGAAGTGAACTACAAATAATTTTCCTCATCAATTAATATACCAATCACTCTCGCTATGAATAGATTCAATGTTTTGTATATGAAATGTCAGAAAATGATAAAAGTTCCATGTTTTCCCCGCATTCTCTTGAAAAATCTTGCTTTATCGATTGACTAATTCTTGCCGTTAAATAAAAGTTACACCTTGTACTGTTATTGTGCTGGTTGTTGCTGTGTGTTTTGCAGCTTCAAGATCAGACATTGGGACAGTGACAGTGGTTTTACCCTAAATTGACCCTGTAAGAATATACAGGTTCACAGCAGTAGCACTGAAAAACTGTTAATAGGACTTCTGTATCACAGAAGGAAGAGGAGAAGAGCTGTTCCCAAGACCGGGTCATACCAGGACAGAGGAAACTCAGCAATTTCAGTCTCCTGAGCAGTTATATGTCTTGTTTGTGTGTAAGTGTATGCTTGGCTTTATGAATGTATTTTTGTACACAAACAGAGAGTGAATGCATAAAGTCATCAGAGACAGAGGATCAATGGTGATCTGAGAAAACCATCCTTTTTCTTCAGACACCGATTGCTGCTTAACCACATGTACGTCTCTTCATCACAACTTCCCATACGCAACCCTCCTCCCCTACCTGATTCTGTGCCCCCCTCCTCCCCACAGGGCTATGATATTTTTGTTTTTGTAGGATTTTGTTTGTTTTTCAGGACATGAGGGTTTTCCAGCTTTTTTCCTGTGTTTTACATGTTCTGAATAGCTTCCCTTGTTTTGTTTTGTTTACCTTCCGACTTTCTACCTTACTACCCCCCACACTCCTAGGTACCCTCTACACTCCTTCCACCCCATAACTAAGCCTAGATCTCTCTTTGTCCCACAGCCTAGCAACCCCTTGTGTACCGGATGAAAAACAACCGTGCTACCAAGCATATGCATGCTATACATTCACGGATAACCTTATCTTCAGAGGAATGAGAGTAGAGAGAGGTCATGTCAGGTCTAGGACTTGCAGTGGGGTCAAAACAGATCTTAGATTACTAACACACCAACCAACACATTTACCTCACATACAAAACATTCACAGTTATCACATAGCACAAAATTCCTCTGACTTCCCTGTTGGACAGCAAACTGTCAACACTGGCTTGGGGAATTAAAAATTGTACTTTCACCTTTGTTTAAACAGCCAATTTTTAACGTCTCAAATCTCAAAATTCTCTTTATTTTCTCTATTGAATCTTTGTACAAAGGGCAGAGAAATGGGACAGTGTTTGGGCATGCAATTTAAACCAACACTAAGTTCCAGATCACACATTCTTTCTTTTTACTTTTAGTACCCATTGCAGCTGCCCAGACAAAGTACGTACTGTTGCATGCAATATTCATTTATTTGGGACTTACTACTTTGTCAAAACATTGCATCTTGACTTTGACCCTTTTGTTCATATATATCTGCTGCAGAGAGGAATGTGGGTCATAATACTGCAAAATGCCAACAGATGCAGTAGGACATCCAGGTATTTGTGTCATAATATATCTGACATACTATGGTTTAGGACATGCTACATTTTTTTGTCTGAAGGTCTGCAGACATGCTAGTAGCTTTGTGAGGCTGTAGTTAGGCACAGTGGTCGTTTGAGACTTGATTTGCCAATCGACGAAGTAGATGTTGAAAAATTTCCCTGGATAATTGAAAACGTAGTACTGTTTCTGTTGCTGTATGTAAAATATGGGACAACCAAAGCAAGCTTCGCCATCTGGGGACCATGAACATACGTAATTTCCCATCAATCCATCCAAGATGTGTTATGATAGTGAAGTGGTGAACCAGATTAGCAACATTGTCCTTGCAGGAGCCATGTTGCAAATTAGGGTAAAACCTGTTACCTTTCTTTTGAGGTGAGCAGCTACTGTGGATGTTTAGGTAGGAACAGAGAGTGAGTTTGCAAAGGGGGTGAAAGAGATGTATAGTGAGGAAAACTGACTACAAAGTTGAGCCTGAAGTCAAGAACCACAACAAACAGAAAGATTGATACAGACAGGCAGATTCTAGCACTCTGTGGAGCAATAACGAGTGGATTTGTGTTTGTATTTTGGCCGTCTTACCATGCGATACTACGTGAAAAGACCAGCATGCAAACTTGTGACTGCTGTTGAGTAAACAGTCATTAGCCAAGCCCTTCACTTTGCTGCTTTATCACCTCTCTTGGACTTAAGCTTAATGTCTTTATAATAAAACCCAGATGCCGAGAGAAAAGAAGCTGAGCAAAAGAAAGGAGAGAGGAACTCTGAGGAGGTAATGGAACTGGAGTTATCACCACTCAACTTCTTTCTTACCCATGGGAGCATTGTGTGTGTGCATGTGTGTTTAACTGAGAGCATGTGTGTACACATGCTCTCAGTTTCTTTTAGGTCCATCAGATGATATTCTGGCATTTTGTTCTCTTAATTCAAAGACAATAATTAAGTGAGTATAACAGATACAGATTAAGAGTACAATGTGATTAAATAGCTTGAAAGTCAAACTGAATTATAAATTAATTTATAAAACATGCAATTACCAAAAGCGAGACATTCAAGTTTTCCGGAAGAAACAGCACTTGGTCCCCAACTAGACTTCCTGTGCTATTTGCATTTTTAAAGTAGGTAATATGCATATATTTGGTTAACAATGATTGATGATTAATTCTGATGGTCACGCAAATGTTAATAGTGGAAATTTATTTTTTTATTTATGCACACAAAGGGGATTAAGCTGATAGCACATTAATTATTTTATGTTACTTTGTTGTTACTTTATTAACAGTATAATTAATAGGCTGATATTTATACCCATTTAATTTAAAATCATACATTCAGCACCCACATATAGTCTGAATGGAGTGATTCCTTTGTTCCATAATCACATTTTTCTGCTTCTGCAATGCATCTACTATGATATTGCCAGTTGAATCGGGCTTTTTGGATCAAATCGTTGAATAGTTGACTATTTGGGATAACCCCTACATGGCATATTAAATCCCAAATATGGTTTCTCTTTGTCTGTTTAAATTGCTTGCCAAAAGGACCTGAAGCTCTCAGTCTCTGCCATTGTTCTGCCTACTGTGTTCTTGGCGGAAAAACAACATTCATTCTTTGCCACATGGATAACTGCAATCAGATGCAAAGAAAAGGGCAAATTGCACTCAGCTGCAAAACTTTATGGTTGTGTTTGCGCTGTAATATCATTAGCGCAATATTGTTTGTGAAGTTTGAGAAAGGGCAGTTAGCAGGTGCAAGTGATGTGTAATTCATGATGCTATCGACGGCTGCAATCTATTCTTTGTGAATTTGTCCGAGAGTGTGAAAGAGCGTTTATGAATAACATGAATTAAAAGTAAAGTCTGGTGGGAATCAGTGGGAATATAAGCTAGGCTAACTAGCATCAACTTAGATATCACTACTTGCGAGCTTCATTTCGTTCAAATATAACCACAACAGCATGACGATTCGCCCAGATGTTTAATGTTGTAATCGCTAAAGGTCCATAATAAATGTTATGTAAGTTAGTTGAAAAAGGGTACTTTTTGTATCAACATTCACAGGATGTACACAAGGATGTGATGCTGTCAGTAGTGCACCACAGGTATTGATAGTGTCAGTAGTGCACCACAGGTATTGATAGTGTCTTCCAGCAACAAGGAAATGCCCACCCAGAAGCCTGAAGCTAAGAAGCTTTTTCCACAAATATGTCCAAAACGGTTTGATCCTCGTTTTTTTCCTTTTTTCTTTTTAAATGGAAAAATATGCCCAGTAGCTTAATCATTAGGGTCTATTTTTCCTCAGGCAAAAGGTTTGCCAGGTGGTTTGGTAAGCAACATCTCTATGAAGATGGCAATACTAGTGGCATTACTGATTTATTGTTGTGGTTTTTTTTGTTTCAATGTTGAGTGGTAGACATCAATGACTTTGAAGAGCCAACAACACTAATAAGACCAACCACAAAAAGGATGCTCAGATTTACCCATTTTCCAAAATGACATGGCTGGGATGGAAACCTGTAGGTAGAGCGCACACATAGAGTGTAGGTCTAAGTATATTTCTCGGCCTCCTTTTTTTGTATAATAATAATAATAATACATTTATTTATATAGCACCTTTAAAAACAGGGTGTACAAAGTGCTCTACATAGAAGCAAGGTAAAAACATAACATCAATACAAGTAAACATTTCAGAAAATACATGAGGCAAAGGAGACAATGCCATATAGGCAATGAGCCCAATAGAGGAATAGAAAATTACAAATACAAAATAAAGCAGAACAGACAAACTAAAATAGGGGAACCAAAGAACTGCATAAAAGGACGACATCTTGGAGTGTACCAGTCCGGTTTTGGTATGCATCTATAACTTGCTTTGTATTAAAACCATTCAGAGTGCTCTTCTAGTTTTATATAAATTGCCTCTGAGACCTTGAGAGATGTGATACAAGTTTCATTTGTTATTTTTGTTATTCAAAGGAACAGAGCTTTGACCCATTGCTGGCAGCTCTCCACAGGCCTTGTCTTTGGCAGTCACTAATATTTCACATTCGTAACACTTTCGAGGCTAAACTTTCAGGGAGTAAAAAACTCACAAATCATGACCCCATACTTTCAAAGAAATGGTTCCTGAGTCAGAAGAATAATATTATGTAACATGTAATGTTTTATGAGAGAATCTACAAGTTTAATCCTACCCTTTATGAGCTTAGTAAAGAGGATTCAAAGCAGCCCTGCAAGATCCTCAGCTGTTACTGCTTGTACTTGCAGCTTAGTATTGAACTGTCTTGATACATCAATCCTTGTTATATTCACCCTCTCATCTTTTAAAGGAAAACTTCACCTCTAAAATGACCAATTGTAAATACATAAATTACTCTCAGGTTACTTTGAAATCTTAAAGAAAACATTTGAGTTTTTTTGCAGCAAACGAAGAATCTAAAAGCAGAGAAAAGTCATGATGAATTTAAGTAATCGTTGACAAACCTTGTGCAGCATAACCAAAGTCTCATTTATCCATGTGTGTGCTCACTGCTATTTTAAACACTTGCATAAACAGTACTCGCATCAACAGGAGCGCACCTGCGCAAGCGTAACTCTGCTTATTTGGAAGTGTGTTAAATAGTAAGGTTTGAGCGAAGATGCATTGAGACTTTGATTATACTGTATGAGTTTTGAGAGTTTGTAAACACAGCCCCCTATTTACTTTAGTTCATCAAGACTTTAATGTGCATTAGGGTTGCAAAGGGGCGGAAAGTTTCCGGTAAATTTCCGGAAAGTTTCCACGGGAATTTTGGCTCGGGAATTTTGAAAAAAATGTTGCTCTTTTTTTGCAAGAGCATATAACAGGGAACTTAAATGTAGTTGAGAACAAGATAGGGTTGCATGGTGTACCGATAATAAAAAAGGTACCGCGGTAACAGTACGTTCAAAACGATACGGTTTTGCATATTTTTAGTGTCGATACTTTATTAAAATAGCTCCCGATCAGAGCGGACAGACTGCTCAGACCCTTTAATGCTGCCCAGCGCGTTGACTGCAAGGAGGCGGGGCTGCGCAGCGCTCACACACTAACAGGCAGCCAGCTCTCACTCAGTGATCGCTGGGGAGACAACATGGCGTCACGTGCAGGCGCTTTTTGCGACTTTTTGTTAAAAAAAAGATGCGGAAAGCGCACTGACATACAGACAGTGAAGGAAAGCACACTGACATACAGACACTGAAGGAAAGCGCACTGACATACAGACAGTGAAGGAAGGCCCACTGACACACAGACAGTGAAGGAAAGCGCACTGACACACAGACAGTGAAGGAAAGCGCACTGACATACAGACAGTGAAGGAAAGCGCACTGACACACAGACAGTGAAGGAAAGCGCACTGACATACAGACAGTGAAGGAAAGCGCACTGACATACAGACAGTGAAGGAAAGCGCACTGACATACAGACAGTGAAGGAAAGCGCACTGACACACAGACAGTGAAGGAAAGCGCACTGACACACAGACAGTGAAGGAAAGCACACTGACACACAGACAGTGAAGGAAAGCCCACTGACATACAGACAGTGAAGGAAGGCCCACTGACACACAGAAAAGTGAAGGAAAGCCCACTGACATACAGACAGTGAAGGAAAGCCCACTGACACAGACAGTGAAAGAAGGCCCACTGACACACAAAGACCCGTCTGCAAAACGTGTTTCAAAGCCACTCAGACCAAGGAGCAACACGTCAAACATCAAAAGCACCTTTCAGACAGACACCCCGAATTTTTCAAAGAGTTCAAAGAACGACAGGTAATCAAATGTGATTATAAACATGGTGCACACCTTAAGCTCACCCACATACAGCCTAACACTGTAGCCTTGGCCTAGTTTAACGACCAGCCTATATGATCATGAGGTCATAATGCACACACGTGTACTAAATGAAACACAATTGATGCAAAATAGCTACATGCTGGTGGATCTTCAGCTAAGTCTTTTTTATTTTAGTTAAGGAAAAATAATTATTCCACGAATTAAGATAAAATATGAACTCTACAATAATTCATACTTATGGAAGGAACTATGTAGTCATCTGGTCAGATACGGACAAAAGGCCTACATAGCCGTGTATAATCAATGCTGTGATGGCACCATGTAGTTTTCATTAATATCTTGCTGTAGGCTAATACTAATAATGCCATTTGTTAAGTGTTGAAAAAGCTGGGCAGGAACGAGCTGGTAAAAAGGGAACCATACAGATGTTTTATTTATTACTATTATAGATAAATATACCAGTATCGTATCGTATTTGTGGTATGGTATCGAATTCTGGTATCGTATCGTAAGTATCGGGTATCGTGATATTTATGGCAGGTATCGTATCGAAGTTATAATTTGGTATCGTGACAACCCTAGAACAAGACCATGCACGCCTAGCTCAGCTGGACCCTGAATGCAGCTGGTTGGGAACATTGTCTGCCAGAAACATAAACGTAAACATAAAACGTGCTGTTGTTTTTGAACGTCTTTGTCATCAGTGTTGTCTGAACGTTTCAGCCCTATGCCTGGCAAGTGTGAGCGCGCTGAGTTGAGTAGAGGCCAATAGCGGTATTGCAGACAGATAGAGATTTCAATTAAAGCTCGCAACATATTGAAACTAGTTCATTTTTTGGAACTGTGAACTTAGTTCAACATTTTGAATTATGAACTATGAACTGAACTAGTTCATGTAGAAAGTGAACTTTCCCAACACTGTTTGTCATTACCTAGCATATTGATTACTTGGTAAACTGAAGCCATGTTCATTTTAATACCAAGTTTATTTGTATACAGTAGACTAACTTTTTACAGCAGTGAGGAGGACGTTGATGAGGTCCAGGAAGAAAGCATTTAGACCTGAAAGGATTCAGGGAAAAACACTAAAAAAAGCATAGGGAATACACCTTTTTTATTCAACGTTCATGTTTTTGTTGGATGAAAGAATAAAGTTCTACTGACAAAATGTCAAAAAAGTCATTTTTAAAAGTTGTATTATAAATGTTTGCATGCATGTCTGCTTATGACAAGGTAAATACAGTTAAATTACCCCAAAATCCCCAGTTTATTCCCGTTAATTCCCGTATATTCCCGTTTATTCCCGTGGAAAGTTTCCAACTTTGAATATTCCCGGAATTTTGCAACCCTAATGTGCATCAGTCTCACTCAGTTCCCAAACATCTACAGGTTTGTCTGTTCAATTCTTCAAAGCAGTTCTACATGGTAATACTCACTTGCAGAGTTGCAGTGCTAATGCTGAAATGGGAACCGCATGTGCATTCTTTGGAAAAAGAAATAAGGGCTCCAATTGAGAGGTGTCTCTAATTGTATTTTCCTCTTGGAGGTGTTTAATCTACCCAACAGTAGGCCATTATATCGAAAGAGAATGCTGGATAATGGGAAAGAAAATAAAGCTTTTGACACTACCATGTTTACTACTAGTAGACTTTAAAAATGTTTTTACTGGCTAAGCCACTCATCAAATTCCCTCCATACACTGAGATGTACATGTATGTGTGGGGGGGGAGAGATTTTAAAAGACAAGAGCACTGCTTCCCCTCCATTAGGACAAGTTTAAAACATTCCCAAGATAGTGCCTGAAGAACATTTTGCACATGCTCATTACCGGCCTTATATCCAATTCAGGTTTTTGTCAAAGTTTTCCATCATTAGCATGCTGTGAGCTCAACGACTTGTTGAAGTATGGGGACCAGAGGGAAAGAATAGAAGAGTCAGCGAATGGGCGGCCTTGAGTTCACTGAGCTACACCGCCTAGTGTATAATAGTGTGGTAAAGGGGGGAAAGGGCCCAAAGCAAAAAAAACGTGCTTCTCTGTTGAAGGTGTAGAGGTGTGTGTGTGTGTGTGTGTTTGTCAAAAAAAAAAAGTTTTCTTAGAAAGCTCACCCTTCTTGCCAGGCCCAGGGCAATGTAGCACTTCTCCCCAGCATCAACAATCTCCACTTCATAGTAGTGGCAGCGGGTGGTGAGTGGCTGGCGTGCCTGAGCCAAACCCACGTCCATGATGCTCTTTCCTTTGCCAACATACTCCAGGAGCTAGAGAGGAGGGGTACAAACAGAGGGGGAGAGAAAGAAGGACGTGGGTTAATATGTTAAGAAATAAAACATAGAAAAAAGGGTCTAATTAAACTCAAATACACAATACACAAAGATACAGACTCCAACTCCCACCTGATTTATTGACCAATGAACTCCAACGTTAAAGCTCATTCACCCCTCGACAGATAATGGTCAATATCCAAGGTAATGAAATGCGTTTGTAATGGTCCAGCTTTCATAGTTTGCATGCCTTTAACAAAGTTATTGTCACCTAAAACAACCTCCCCTCACACTTACTATATTCCCACATCGTGATTGAAAATGCTGTGTCTGACAATTTTTATAACTTTCCAAAACATATCCAAGAAGCACACCCAGCTCAAGCTCTCCCTCCATTAGCCACCTAGTGGCATGGCTGTAGGGAGGCAACGTGTATCAGTCCACCATTGGTCCATACTGAAATACCTCCAAAACTATGGGATGTATTGCTATTAAATTATGTACAGACATTCACGGTCCTTTAATCATGAAGCCTACTGACCTTGTGGATCATCTTACTTGATGTTACCATGGTGTCAGTCCAATCAATCAGTATTTGGCAAATTGTCACTATTGAAAGACTGGGGAATTGGCTACTAGCAATTTCCTGATTGCAGTGTATCCATAGATGTACAGACTATCAACTATCACAGGATTACTTGATACAGGAGAAACCTTTAGTGATTATTCCAAGACAAGTTCTGGAGTTATAAAGATTATACTCTTTCTATGATTACAAGCGCAATTTCAACTATGTACACGCATGCATTAATTTACTCACACAAACACAACCTCACAAACACTTGACCTCCATCCCAAATTTCAGCCTCCTAGGTCAAAATCTGCAGCCGCTTAAGAGTGGACATATTTTTGTGGGTCGCTGTAGAGCTGCTGTTTGCATGTGCTGCTGTGTAAAATGTGTGTATCCTTTCTGTGTTCAGATTGGGTTTAGTTATGGCTCAAAAAAGTACAATTCGAAGCCAACTGGAAAACACATAAAGTGTCTTGCCCCCCTCTCTTTGATGATAGGTTTTTTATTCTGTCTTTAAAAACAGTTAAAAATACTATCACCTAAGAAGTCGTGGTATGACACGTCGTACAAAATAATTTGTTTCAATCATGCCTAAAGTTTCTCAGTAAACCCAGTTACTGCCGTTATTTAATGTTCCTTACCTTTATTGACTTTATTTGGCTAGTCAGGCGACCAGGCCCAAAGAGCAGTAGTTATGTAAGTGGAAAAGTTGAGATAGAGAACAAAAGATTGACGACATAGCAGATCAAGCTTGGGCAGGATCCTCAGCCCAATGTTCTGCCAGATGCAAGAGACTTAACCACGCAACTAGCTTTTGCAACTGTGTCCTAAGTGAGTGGGCACCATGACAGATTGACACTTCCAAACCCAGTCAAACCTTTACTGAACCGCCCACAGTAACTCTTCTACAAGAATCAACAGCCACTTGAGATTGCATGTACAGTATACGACGATAATGCAATTACTTTCAGGTCTATTTTGATCTTAAGCATCTAAA
This sequence comes from Cyclopterus lumpus, assembly GCF_009769545.1. Lineage (NCBI taxonomy): Eukaryota > Metazoa > Chordata > Actinopteri > Perciformes > Cyclopteridae > Cyclopterus > Cyclopterus lumpus. Next base: position 16,124,416 of record NC_046972.1, read on the forward strand.
CAGGTGAAGATGGGTGGGTACAGGTGAGAAGGTGGGCAGCTAGGCAACCACAAAGCCTTTAGGCTGAGCAGTGTTTTCGTGCCATGTGAGTGCATGAATGTTACTGTATGAGCATGTGCATAATGAAAAATACGCCCCCAGTGTGAAAGGCTAGCATGACAGACAAGCTGGGGGTGGACAACATTACTTATTAAGTGTATTTGTGTGTTTAAGTGTGTGTGAGTATGTGTATGTTGAAGTGTGTGTGTGTGTGTGTGTGTGTGTGTGCTTTACATACCAGCTACTTGAAGGACACACCTGGTGGAAACAGCTATTCAACATCTATATTAAGAAGTCAAGTGTCTCAATTAAGTTATTACCATTTCCATTGTTATTTTCGCTGTTGCTTAGTGATACATCAAACGGATAATAACTCATAAATTAAACTACGGGTGTCAAAAGGTTTAATTTCAGTCTCTGAGCTCAATAAAAGTTTAAACCAACAACAGTTCTTGTATAGCCATGTTCATATATATATATATATATATATATATATATATATATATATATATATATATATATATATCCACACACACAAACACAAGATTAAGTTAAACTTGGACCCTTTCATCCCATGTTTTTGTATCTTAAGTAACTAATGGGGATAATGCAATTGGTCCAGTATTGAGCTACATTGCAGATGCCAAACAGGCTACAATGTAATCGCTCCGGTGAATTCCTCATCGTCAATGTGCATTGTAAACATTTTAGTTTTTTGCCAATTACAGTCCCTGATTGTTATTATAAGTCTCTGACAAGATTATAGAAAGGAATCTACAAAGAAATCAAATGTGTTTTTCTTTAGCTTTCGCTTGATCATGTTCGTTTGGTATTATTGTTACCAGATTGATGCAACTTTAAAAATATTGGCAAAAAAATATAGGTTGACCATTCCTGTAGTTTTTCATATTGCAATATATACGGCAGGAAAAAAAATAGCATTTTGCCTATTGTTTTTTTTCCCATATTGTGCAATTGTGCCAATGTTCTCGTAATGCATCCATGCTCCCATTCACACATGACCCTATGCGACTCTGGCTCAGTAGTGAGCAGGGTGGTCCTTCAATCAGAGGATCGGCGGTTCGATCCCCGGCTCCGCTAGGCCATGACAATGTGTCCTTGGTCAAGACACTTAACCCCAAAATTGCTCCTGTATCTCTGCCTACGATGTGTGAATGTTAGTTAGTCCTGATGGGTAGGTGGCTCCTCCAGTGTATGAATGGGTGAATGATGTCATGTAGTGTTAAAGCGCTTTGAGTGGTTGGAAGACTAGAAAAGCGCAACAAATACAGGTCCATGTCCATACAGAATTATTTTTATAAATTTAACTAAACCATAAAGTACAGACAGACAGTATGGGGTGATCACATCTTATGAAGAACAATAAAGAGGTCGAGGTGGCTTTACTTTCTAAACCAAAGCATCTGTCTACAGTGATTTAATTCCATCAGCTACTAGTCGTTAGTCTGGGCCTCACGAAGCTCCAGAAATACTACTGTTAAAATTGTCACAAATGGGCCTTGAACACACAATGAAAATGCCTGTAGACCTCTTAGGTCATTTTGTACAGTTTGTACTTGATATCTGTTGATTTTTTAACTGTTAATATTCTGACCCTTCAGTAAGTCATACCCTGGACCACAGACTGGCCAATCATAAGTTTGGCCAAAGCATTGGCCAGCTTTAACAGGGTCAAACTCCTATACAGCTGTGCTCCATAGACTCTCACGCAATCATTCCAGATAGTATTCATTAGAACCTGGTTTTGTGGAATTCAAGCTAGTCATGGTCAAACGTTGCATAATAGTGATACTTGTTACCTGAAGAGGTAAGACGGATGTATACGTTTCTAAAACATGACAATTCTGTGGGGCTAACGTGAGCGGAGTACATTAGCACATCATTAACTAGCAATAGTACTTCTATACTACACTAGCTACTGAAGGTGAACTGAAAGTACGCTGAATGTATACACGTGCTGCTTTTGCTTTTAATAATTGAACAGGTGGTTCCTTTTTACCTTTTAGCTTTTTAACCTGTTTTCTCTGCTGGATCAGTTGGATATCTGGATGTATCCATCAGACGCATATGTGATGAATACCTTTTGTCTTTTTCTCTCTAAAAATGCTTTTTCTTATTTCCAAAATGAGATATTTATTCAGGAGGTGAAGTTAATGACAGTGTCTCCATGGTGGCTCTGACAGTTTGACAGAGTGGCAGCGTTAGCCTCCACCTTATTTATTACAGACTGCCTTTTCATGTGTCCCCTTGAGTCTGCTGCACTACCCTGCCTGGACATCAATAGTTCTTTTGAGAGACGAAGAACAGAGTTTCGGTCCGATGAGTATTCAATCACACCTTTTTTGTTGTTGCTTTTTTGCTGCCAAGTAATGGGAGGAGAGACGAGAGGGCAGAAAAAATAGAGGCATAGCCTTGAGCAAAGTATGTCTCATTGAGATAGCTGACAATCTCCCTCTTTCTCTCTCTCACTCCTATAATTCCGAGTGTCTTGAATGGTAATGGTGGTGTGCAAAGCCGTGTTTTGTTGAGCTGCTGCCTGGGAAACAGATGTAACACCCAGAGAGTAGTCTTGCCAATTTCCTGTCACATCTAATGGGGGAACTTAAAGAAAGGTGTAACTGAAATTAGGAGACCTTCTCTTTATTATGGAGAAAAACTTGTCAACCAAACTGTGAACTGATTAGACATCACGCAATGGCTGTCGAGTCCATAAAACTCAGCTACTAACTTTTGTCTTTATTGCATTTCTATTTTTATTCTTTTCACAACATTTAGTTTTTTCTTGGATTTGCCTATTTGTGTAATTCAAATTATTTTCACTTGTTGTCTTTGTATATAAGTGCATCTTTTTAATCTCCTGGTTTTGCACATTTCTTCTTCCCTTTTTTCAAAACACATCCTTAAATCTATGCGCTTAAAAACTGTTTATTCATTAAAGGTTCTGATATTTTGAAACTGTATAATTGCTCACGTGTTCAAACTCAACTCAAACGCCTCAAATGCATTTCATTTTATTATGTGAACCAACTTGGGTGTCATTTTAAAAATGTACATCCAAAACAAATCAAAGCAAGGACTGACCTAGTTGAACTGAGCTTCAAAGAGGCATTTAGCACAAAAATAATATGCAGAAGTCCCAACACAACTTGTAATTACACTTACTGACACATTAAGTGAGGTTGTTTAAGGTGAACAAGTATTTACCATTAGAAGACAAGATGGTATTTGCCTTGATGCATGCAGCATGCCTCATGGCAACTTCCCATCAACACTGTGTTTAAAGTAACTACTTTTACTTTGTGACAGTGATCAGGTATGACACACTGGCAATAACATATGAATACTATGCAACAGCCACAAGTTGTTTCACGAAACAACGCCTTAAACAATAAACATGAGTTGTGACTGTGCAAGTTAATGTCAAACAATTGTACCCTCTGAGATTTCCAAAATCTGTAAAAACCAAAGACGCACATTGTTGACCTTCACTGACACCTCATCACTCAATGGCCAAGTGGAGCTTTTCCTAACCTTTTAATACACTTCATTTATTATCACCATTACACCATTATGTTGGGATGATGTTGCACAAATTAAATTGCGGCTCAAACGCCAGCATGTACTGCCTGCCACCGGTGCTGATTTATTTAGACAGTCATAAAAAGCTACAGGTTTAAAGGAAGGTTGCCGCCTTCAAAAGACATTTTAATCTTGGGGTAAGAGCTAAATAGAGAGGGGATGCCATGAAAAGATGGCAAGAGATATAGATAAAGAATAATAACAACAATGACAACACCTTGCAAATAAAACCTTTACCTGAGCCAAAGTTTCAATATGCCAATAGCTTCTCTGAGGTCCAGAGGTACTAGCGTGAAGGCAAGGGTCAAATCTGCACTAACAATCTGTGAGTATTTACCTGGTTTACTGTGGCAGTAGCTCATGATGTAGTCAGTTACTGGCTTCCAGCAACATGTTAAGTGACCAAGTGAAGATGTCAGTAATTGTAAACACGCTTACTGACTCAAGAAAAAAAGGGTAATACAGATTTGTGAACTAGATATTAATTGTGCCCCAAGGCATATTCTTTACATTTAGTGCATTTCCTTTCACATAAAACATTTGTAAAGTCAATGGATTTGAATTCAGCATTGTTTACATCAATGTTCCCTTGCTAGCAGTTGTCTTCTTCCTTTTGCCACCACCTGTAGATTATTGCAATAGCGTGACACCAGTGTATTGTTTGATCAGCAGGCACACACATGCATGTGGTTCTTTATGCATGAGATAAACAAACCCATTCATAGAAAATCTGTAGAGGTTAAGAACTTCACAGGGAGCTGTTCAGTCAAGAGAATCAAAAACATTCAAAGAGTTGAGTCTGAGAACAAAAGTCTGCTGCTCAATAAAATGAGTACAGTATATTCTCAGGTTTAATGAATAACATGCACGACTCTAGGTGCAGAATGAGCCAGGCACACATTATATTTTCCATGTCCACATAGCTGCAAGGGTCCCCATGAACCTGATGACAAGAAGCCAGTCAGTCCAACGAAGGGTGAGCTGAGTGCAAAGTAACATCAGGCCATCAAAAGCAACCGTGGTCATGCCGCATGCCCCTACGTCAAAATCCATTCTCGCTACTCAACAGCCCATCAGGACAAGCTAACAAGCTAACTGTTGGCAAGTGGCTCGCTACTGCTTGATCAAAAAAAAGAAAACAAAAAAAGGGAAAAAACTTTATAAATGGTACTGAGTTTTGGTAATGGTTTATTTCAACAAATCTCACTTTCTATATGTTGATCTCCCTCTTGCCTCAGCTCTACATCAAAGTAAATGAAATAATGGAAACATGAGTACTGATACAACCTGATCGTGTACAATATATGTGACTAGTGTTGCGGTAGTGAACTCTAAACACTAATCCTAAATCACAGTGGGACTTTCTTGGAGTCAACTATTAATTAGGCTTTACTCCGGTCATCTATTGTGACGCAGGTCCAATCTGCCACATCAGCCAGCCAGCCTCCACTCAGTCTGTCCATTAACTTTCCTTAGATTAAGTTATTCGTAGTTTCCTCTTTTTTCACGCTGCCCAGTTCAGAGAACTGGAGACAACCATGATGGGGCCACAGCTAGGCCTGGGAGGCTGCAACCATAACAGCTTAATGGGAAAGTTGTCATCAAAGAGCAGTGTCATGTTGGGATTCTTGACTATTGTTTTCAGAGGAAGGAAGGAAGGAAGGAAGGAAGCAGGCAAAGCCAGAGCCAGCTGTTGGTGCAACAGCTGGCTCTGGCTTTGGAAGGAGTAAATTGATTGGTGTGTGTGGTTCAAAAAGGAGATGCTCTGGTGAGGATACTGCAATGTGGAGCCAATTTGAAAAATAAAACAAAAATGTTATGCACTTTTACAGCCCAAAAAAATTGTTTCAAATACATACATCTTGAAGAGTTGGGGGAGTGGTGGAAGAGGGAGTGAGCATGAGATATGGGCTGTGAGGGAGCACCGGCACAGTTGGGAAAGCTGATAACTGCAGACTCAGGTGCTGTCCACTTACTTGTCGGCCCGCTCATCCGTAGCTGAAAGGATTAAGTTGGTGGGCACAGCAACTGCTGTGACAACAGGAGGCACAGGATTAGATGCTCATGTTCACACTGAGCTGCACGTAGGCAGTGAAAAGGCAGCCAAATGTCTCCTCTATAAATAAAAAAAAACAGTAGAGCAGGAGCATGGCGGCATGTGGATTTTTAGCAAATGTGTTGTTTGCCGAAGACACTTTCAGCTGACAGTAATGACAAAGGTATGGGGGGGGGGGGGGGGGGGGGGTTCTAAAGACCCATTGTGAAGCTTAAAGTGGGTGGCTCTGGCCGTCTCCATCTTGGAAGTGACGACACAAATCTGTTCTCTGATTCACTAAAACTAAGCCCTCAATCTGACTGACCAGGTGTGACATGATCAGCATTATATTTCACTTTCATTTTTTTAACTGTAAAGGCTCAGTCAGATTAGGTCAATCATTATTATGGTACGGAAGAGGTAAAGTTGACTTTCATGAGACCATTTGTGGTTCAAACATTGTAATGTCCATAAACCATAAAGAAAATCAAGGAGCAAAGCAGGAGTGTGTTTGTGGGGATTCTTTTCCATATCTTTTTGAGGCTCTGTCAGATTAGTACATTTGACAAATCTGATAATATATTGAAAGCAATCAAAGTGCATCCGTCTTCATGTTGTTAAAAACAGTGGTTCTCCTGTATTAAAATAAATAAATAAAAAGTATTTATTTACTTAATAGAAGCAGAATTAACAATGAGAGACAAACCTTTATTTCAAGTGGAGTTGCACATTTAAGATATCTGCTGTTTTGGCAGACATCACAAGTTCATATTACATTTTGCATAATGCCGAACCTGCATTCATCACTTATCAAGCTGCAAGTGAAATGTTTTATAGGCAACACAGCCAACAAAGGCACAGCCATCAAATTAAAATTCACTCCATTTACTTCAGTTTTCCACTCAGAACCATGAGGCCAGAGTATTAATTTCCCTGAACAAATGGCCTTCAGATTAATGAGTTAAAAAGTTGAAAAGAGCGTAACAAAATAAAAGGACGATCAAAATAAAATGAAGGAGACCAGAGTAAAAACACCAACCTCCCTGAAAAGGAAACTTTTCCTTTCATACTAACTTTATCCGAGCGCTTTCAAGGATAACCAAGAGTAATGATGCAAATGCACTATTTGGTGCTATGAATGGAAAGAGAGTTATAAAACAGATAAACACTTGAGTAGATCGAATAGAAGCGCGAGTCACCACCATCACCATGTGCACCGTGTGCACCGTGTGCCGCGCTTCTATTCGATCTACTCAAGTGTGCACCGTGTGCACTGCGGCTATGCACTTCTCAGAACTGCCTCATCAAAAGCATACCTGTGTTATGTGCAGCTTGAAACACAGGACCCAAACGCCGTCAACGATGGAAAAGCAACTTTTATTGCTAAACAGGATTCCAAAACAGGATTCCAAAAAACCAGGATACAAAACATGCACACAAGATCTTCCACGATCTAGACAAGACGAACCGACAAAGGGGAATGACATGAACAGGACTTAAATACAGAGGGCTGGTGCAGGTGATTGGACACAGGAGGAAACAATCAGGAACAGGGCAGACAATCACAGGGACAGGAAGTGAAGAGAAACAGAGGACACGAGAGACAAGGACTTCAAAATAAGACGGGAAACACGAAACAACACTACAGATCCTGACATAACCCCCCCCTCAAGGGGCGGATTCCAGACGACCCAACACAGTCCCCCAGGGTGGGTGGAGGGGAGCCGGAGGCGGGACCAAAAGCCTGGCAGAAGAAGTCCGGGGGACGGGCCGGAGGACGACCACCAGGAGGACTGACCTGCTCCGGAGGACGGGCAGGAGGACGGCCACCAGAAGGACTGACCTGCTCCGGAGGACGGGCAGGAGGACGACCACCAGGAGGACTGACCTGCTCCGGGGGATGGGTAGAAGGGCGACCACCAGGCGGACGGAAGGGCTCTGGGGGACGGGCTGAAGGACGGCCACCAGGCGGACGGAAGGGCTCCGGGGGACGGGCAGGAGGATGGCCACCAGGCACATAGACCTGCTCCGGGGAACGGGCAGAAGGGCGACCACCAGGCGGACGGGCTGAAGGACTGCCACCAGGCAGATAGACCTGCTCCGGGGGACGGGCAGAAGGGCGACCACCAGGTGAACAGACGGGCTCCGGGGGAACCCCAGGAACAGAAGCCGGAAGCGGCCATGGTGGCGACCGAACACAGGGAGCCTGAGTCGGCCGGGGCGGCGACGTGACCCGGGGAACCGGGGTCTGCCGGGGCGGCGACGTGACCCGGGGAACCGGGGGCGGCCGGGGCGCCGACGGGACACGGGGAGCTGGGATCGGCCGGGGCGCCGACGGGACACGGGGAGCTGGGATCGGCCGGGGCGCCGACGGGACACGAGGAGCTGGGGTCGGCCGGGTCGCCGACGGGACACGAGGAGCTGGGGTCGGCCGGGGTGCCGACGGGACACAGGGAGCTGGGGTCGGCCGGGGCGCCGACGGGACACGAGGAGCTGGGATCGGCTGGGGCGCCGACAGGACACGAGGAGCGGGGGTCAGCCGGGGCGCCGACCGGACACGGGGAGCTGGTGTCGGCCGGGGCGCCGACAGGACACGAGGAGCTGGGCTCGGCCGAGGCGCCGACGGGACAGGAGGAGCTGGGGTCGGCCGGGGCGCCGACGGAACACGAGGAGCTGGGGTCGGCCGGGGCGCCGACAGAACACAGGGAGCTGGGGTCGGCCGGGGCGCCGACGGGACACGAGGAGCTGGGATCGGCCGGGGTGCCGACAGGACACGAGGAGCGGGGGTCGGCCGGGGCGCCGACAGGACACGGGGAGCTGGAGTCGGCCGGGGCGCCGACAGGACACGAGGAGCTGGGGTCGGCCGGGACGCCGACAGGACACGGGGAGCTGGAGTCGGCCGGGGCGCCGACAGGACACGAGGAGCTGGGATCGGCTGAGGCGCCGACGGGACACGGGGAGCTGGAGTCGGCCGGGGCGACGACGGGACAGCATCGGCAGGAACCGGCGGGGACTGCGGCCGAAGCAGGACCCTGTCTAACGCCTGGAGGGACTCCATCATGTCCCGGAAAGCGTCCTGGGACAAGGCAAAGGAAGCAAGGGCCGGCCGGAAGTCCAATAGGTCCCAGGAAGTTGGGGTTGGCCGGAACACGGAGGCGGCAACAGGAACAGGCGAGGGCTGCAGCACGGAGGCGACTGCGGGAACCGGAGTAGTCTGCGGCACAGAGGCGGCAGCCGGAACCCTCCACCGACGCGGTCCGGAGGTTTGCGCCCCCCACTCCGGGGCTGGGCCTGCGTGACCTCTGCCACTGGGGCTACGAGCCCAACGGGTCCCTTTGAAGGGGTCTGGTGCCGAGACCCTATGGGGGTTGTAGTTCCCCTTCTGCAGGCTACGAGGGCCCCCATAGGCCAAGCGGGTCCCTTCGAATGGGTTTGGTGCCGAGACCCTATGGGGGTTGTAGTTCCCCTTCTGGAGGCTACGAGGGCCCCCATAGGCCAAGCGGGTCCCTTCGAAGGGGTTGTAGGCTGGGTCCATCTTGGGTCGGTTCGTTCTGTTATGTGCAGCTTGAAACACAGGACCCAAACGCCGTCAACGATGGAAAAGCAACTTTTATTGCTAAACAGGATTCCAAAACAGGATTCCAAAAAACCAGGATACAAAACATGCACACAAGATCTTCCACGATCTAGACAAGACGAACCGACAAAGGGGAATGACATGAACAGGACTTAAATACAGAGGGCTGGTGCAGGTGATTGGACACAGGAGGAAACAATCAGGAACAGGGCAGACAATCACAGGGACAGGAAGTGAAGAGAAACAGAGGACACGAGAGACAAGGACTTCAAAATAAGACGGGAAACACGAAACAACACTACAGATCCTGACAACCTGTCAGAAAAGTCATTTATCTTGCAGTAATCTTTTCCGACATTGTTAAGAATCAGTAAGGGGGACAGCTATTATCTCGAAACAGTTATTATCCTCACTTATCAAATAGCAACATGTGAAAACTACTTCCCTGTTTTGACCAAATGTTCGTACGGTGATGCTAGTTGAAATAAACTGCCGAGCAGCCAGAGACATGCAATTCATCTATGGCAACCGAATGATAAATCCATAAATCATCAGAAAGACTGAGAATATCTGTTGAGTAGCCGCACATTTAAGAAAGGAGGAAAAATATGAAGTGAACAGTAAGAGAGAAGGGGAGAAGAGGAGACAAGGAGAGAAGAGAGGAGAGTAGTGGAAACAAGGATACAGGAGAGGAGACAATTAAACAGGAGAAAGCTAGGGGAGAGAGCAGGAGAGGAAACAAAGAAGACAAGATGAGAATAAAGGAGACATGGAGAGAGGAGAAGGCGTACAGAGTAAAGAGGAGTACATAGGAGAGAGAGATAAAGAGGTAGAGAAGATACAAGTATAGAACAGACAGGGCGAGGGTAGAGGAGGATAAAGGAAAGGAGAAAAGAGGAAACTGTAAAAGTGTAAAAATAGGCACAACAAGAAGAGAGGAGACAATGACAAAGGGGAAGAGAATAGAGGAAGGCCGGGAGGGGACAGGAGAACAATGAGAGAAGTGAAGCAAGGCCAGGAGAAACAAGGAAAAAAGAGGATGAACAAGGAAAGAAGAGAGGATGTGAGGCTAGGAGGAGAAACCAGAAGTAGAGTTCTATGTTCAAAGATCCAAAGTAGAAACTTGGAAAAGTTGAGACAGGTTTTTGGTTCAAACCACAAAATGAAATGAATTAGAAGTCAAAACCAAAAAAGAGATTAAGTGAGACCACCTTGTGTCTGACATATTCTGCCCTTAATGCATACTCTTACCTCATTAATCCTGCTACTCAAAGACTTTCTAGCCTTCAAAACAAACCTTTTCTTTTCCTTTACATCTCCTCCTCCCATCTTTTAATTTCCTCTGCCACAGTTTACTTTTCTTTCTCTTGTTGCTCAAACTTTCTCTGTCATTCCAGGAAGCAACTACTGTTATTGTTGTCCCACACCCTTCCCCTTCTTCTGTGTCTACACTAAATCCTTGTACTTGTCAAAACTTGACAGCCTTATCAGTTTGAGTATTATCACCCGCTTAAACCCTCACAATAATGACCACATATATGGTAGCATGAGAGCGAACCATGCAGCCTGGCACCCCAGCTGTGAAAACCTCCAATAACACGAGAAAGAGTAAAAGATTCCTTAGAGTCCGGTTACTCCACTTATTGAATTTTTACAACCTGGTGGACTGCCAGGCACTTGGCTCCACCAACACATTTCATGCCATTGCCACTCCTCGGTTCAGAAAAACAGAAGAAGGGAGAGACAGACATAAAGACAGAGAGCAAGACAGCTGGTTGAATCATCCTTCTCACCCACAGCTCTCTGCTTTTGTGATCTATGTCTGCTTTCAGAAAAGATGATGATGACTCTGTGTGTGTGTGTGTGTGTGTGTGTGCGTGTGCGTGCGCATGTGTGTGTGTCAGATGATTGTGTACCACCGCGGACAGACATGTTTATCACATAACCACATACGGGACCCACACACAGCTTGGCCTGGATCGCTTGTCAATGAGAGAGCTTTCTGTAGTTTTGTGGTTTTTAAGTTGTAGGGGGGATGAGAGCTCACACCTTCACAGAGAACAACGGTGCTACAGTTCCAATACCATCAATAAAGTGGTGGGAATACAGTATTGTGATACCACTGATTACACAGTTGTTGCCAACAATGAATTCCATTCGAGCGGCTCACAACAGCTATCTGAATCATAGATTAGACTTTGCTGAGAAAACAGCCATGAACTTAAACTCTAACCATCTAGCCCAACCAACGACAAGGCCAAATATCAGTCAAAATGGTTCAAAAATACGAGGAGCTCAACTCCGCTGAATGAGACATGAGCTCTCCGGAAAGCCTAATTTGAAAGATTTAGGGGGAGCTCCACAATACTGTCATTTTTGGTGCCATGGTTTTCCTGTATAGTTAGTTTCCTGACGGAAAAATAATAAGCTAATAGTAAAGCACTCGTCAACTTGTGTGTTTATTCACATATTTCAATGTTGTCTATTCCTGCTGTGGCTGTTCATGTGTGCAGCCACATTCAACGCACATTAATAATCAAAAAATAATATTCAACGGGTGCAGTTAAGGGTGCAGTTAAAACAATAACTGCTGATGTATTACATTGGAGGTCTAAATAAAACATTATGGCAAATTCAGCAGAGAGACCTCAGTAATATATAAAAAGTCTGTCAGATAATAAACATTATCAGTGTGTGAAAATTAATAATGACATGTTATGAAAGAAGTATGGAAAGTCAGTAACTCATTCTCAGCCTGGATGCATAAACACATAGTTTAAGCTATATGCTAACATCTCATTGGAAATTTTACAGCCAGGAAAAATATGAGCAAAATCCATTCCAGTTTTATGAAACTGTCTTAATTATGGTCAAAACATTAACTAGAATACGACTAAAACAAAAGCTGAGTTCCACTGACTAAATCTGGACTAAAACAAGATTAAACAAACTAACTAAATGTGACTTTAAACCAATTTGAATTTACTAGACTAGATGCACATTTTCCAGGCAAAACCTGTTTTTCTAATTTCACAAATTATTTTTTCAAATATAGAAGCTGACCTTAAACATTTGCCACTGCTTACAGTTAGCCTTGGCCACCAAAATCCTCCAGGTTTGTCACTGTACAATGTATATGTTGTTCCTGCCACCGATACCTCAGGTGTAGGAATTATACTTGTTTAAAGGTTTATAGTTCAGCCATTGAGAGCACCACTGTACATTATCTTGCCATGCCCCGCTTTAATTATATACCCTAACATATGTACATTCTTTCATTCACTTTATGAGAGGGAGAGCAGCAATTGCAGCTAACAGCCTTTCTTGTATTAAGTGCAGTTGTCAACAAAGAGGGATTAGCTAAAGAACAGGCAGTTGAAGGATTTGTAAGAGCACAAAACAAACACAGAGAACTGGTAGTAACCACACAAAAGAGCCACACTATAATCTGTCCCATTCATGCTAGAAAAACACACTATATATGGGATGTGTTTGGTTTCATGTGCATTGTCTCTTTGTTCACAACACAAGGAATGCAAATAACCACTCATATACCTAGTGTGCTACACTATTATTTCTGAAAATAGTGTTTAAGTGATAAATCATGAAGTGAACTGAGAATATTACATAGATTATATACAATATGTGGCCTTGATCTTAAAGTGGTAGCCTGAAAAATTTGTAAAATATCTTTGCTTTTCTGTTTCATATGAATGAATGGTTTGTAGATTGTTTGGATACTAGGTCAGAATTGGGTTCACTTTAAGCTGCATCTAGACAACAGCCAGCTCACGTGGTCTGAGGAATACTCAAAACACTTGCAATATTTGCATTTAGCTAGGCTAAGACATCGCATACAACATGTATCTCTGTTCTAGAAATGGTGCTGTATTCCTTTAACCATAAGCAAAACAACGGGGACCTTTTTTACTTCTTACCGTGCCGCTAACCCTGACATCGAAAAGCCGCCCCCAGTCATCTTCATGGCTGTCCACCATCATCATACTTTCATCTTCCTCCAGGAACCACTCTGCCTGTAGGTCAACCTTCACCTCCTCCCCCATGGAATGCATCCCTACAGCTGGGAACAGCCCCTCTGCAGAAATGGGAACCTCCAGTGATCCCACCTGCATGAGAGAGGGAAGTAAGGAAACAATGATTGAAGAAACACCAGACAACATTATACATACAGACAGTTCTGCTAGTGCGGAACTACTGTTGGTGCAGGCTTGAAATAAAGCATGATGATACAATTCTGATTAAAAACACCTACCTCTTTGCCATTTTTGGTGAAAAAGACTATCGTAAAACCTGCTTTAATATTTTCAAAGTGTATTCCACAGCCAATGCGGTCACCACGAGCACACTTTGGCCCAAATTGCTGTCCAACGGGGTTGCCATTGTATAACCTAGGAAAAGTGAAGAGATAGAAATCTTCATAACATAAAAGCTAGCTATTTAATGCAAAAAAATAACCATGTGATCGTTATCATTTTCCTAACTCCAATGATTTGCATGGGAAGTGATCTCCAAGCAGCCAGCAATAACTCATTTGGTTAGTTCTGTGTTCTCCTGCAAGTTTACAATACCAGAAGTGACTCATTAATAAAAACTAAAATGCAAAACACTCATTGGTTCCAGCTCCTCGTTTATCAGGGTTTGCTGCTTTCTTTGGGTTTTTGACTATTGGTTAGATTAAACAAGCACCTTTAGCTCGAGAAACTGTAGTATGCATTTTTTTAATTTAATATGTTCTACTCCATTTTTTTTTGCTACTATATTCAGTGTTCCCCTTTAATTAACTAGACTCAGTCTATTTCGCCCCACCAGTTTCATAATGAGCAACAAAAAAAAGTTGCTGACCCTCACCAGGTGCATTTCCTCCGAGTGCAAACGGTGTGCAGCGACCGGCTAAAGTTCAGCTTGAAGCATAAAAGTGGCTCATATCAGCTCTACAGTCTAACTAGTAACTATTATTATCAAATAAATCTGGTGAAGTTAAAAGTGTATTATTTAACTAATCTAGTGAAATAGAAGTATTTTTAAATAAATAAATAAAATTGAAATAATTACAATTAAAGTACCTCAAAATTTTACTTGAGTACAGTATTTGAGTAGCCGAAATGTAACAAGAGCAAATACATGTTGTTCTTCATAGATCTAGTCCATTCATTTTCCTCTCAAAGGGCATTAATTTGATGCATTTAACTTTAAAATGTAAAGAATGATCTTCCGGGGAAGCATGCCCCACATAGTCTTACAAAATCCTTTCTAAAAATGAATCTATATAGAAAGTACTTGAAAGTCAAAGTCCTACAAATAATAATTATGCATATCATTTTGCCAAAAATTATATTTCTGTGACCAACAAGTGGTGAAAAATGCAACGAGACAGTAGTTATGTGTGGATGGAGCCCCTACTGACCGCAATGCAATTTTCTCAAACCATGCAAGAAACCAATGCTGCACCGTAGCGAATAGATAAGACTGTGGTTTCACTTACTTGCCGTTGTCAGCATGGTAAGCTACAGAGTATGGCAGCCAGCCAGGCTGGTGGTCAAGTCTGTAGAATTTAGGCACCAGGCCCACAGCAATGGTACCCCTAACCCCTGTGTCCACTATTGTCACCTACACACACAGAAAGAAAGAGAGAGAGGGATTATCCTGAAAAGGGGAGTTTAGTTGGGTGATGTTAGAAACGACGTGGGCAAAACTCTCATGTATTGTGCAGTTTGTCGCATGTGTGACAGCAAGGTGGATAAAAGATGACAATTAACTTTCTTTGTTAGATAAGAGATAGATCAACCTGTTTCTAGTGGGGCAAGTAAACATGGATGTCAAATTACATTCAAATCAGTGTTGCAAAGCTCACAAATAAATAAATAATTCTAAGCATTATTCATATTATAAGAGTGCAAATTGGCCACATGTTATGATGAATAAGGGATGACAGGTAGAGACAGGACTGTACAAAAGCCCCTTTGTGCACTCCCCGATGAGAACATCGAAGAGCGCTCAGAAACACGCAGGAGGCATATTACTATCGGATCACTGACACACACTTTTTAATGGACTTGATGAACTGACAAAGTAGGCCACACAACATTGGACACAAGCTAAGCAGTTTTAACAGCGTTTGACCTATTGATCAGGGAAAATACTTGCACTAATATACGCTGACGTGCAAATGTGGTCATTTGCATAAATAGGTTACATAGGTGGCCTTTTACAAATCAATTATAAGATCGCTTCCTGAACAGATTTCCCAAATCAGCACATGGCTCGATTTGTAGTTTAAATGTTGAAATGCTAAAATCGCATATCTGCCATCATAAATTCCTGTGTTCTTGGTTCAGTTGTTTGGTCCTGTTCATTTGAACCAAACCAAACGGGTTAGCTGTGAAAGCACCCTGAGAGATACTGACACTTTGCTGTATTTAAAGTGATTGACATGCAACTGTCTAAGTTTGGAACAACCAATCTGCTTTTGTATCTGGTGTTGTTTGTGTTCGTGAGTTCGCTGTTCAATTTGTTAAGTTATATTAAATCCAAGACAACCATGGTGTGGAGTATTTCAAGGAAAGTTTGATGATTTTTGTGATAATACCGTTAACTGTGATGCCGGCTACAAGCATGGAAATTGTATACCGGCACATCCCTCGTCTAGAGCCCCGGTGGCAGGCAGGAGAAAACTTCGACAATAACCTCCTCTCCTCTGACATAACACCAGCCTGCTAGTTAAGCCCAATCAGAGCTAAATGACACACACTAACACACAGAATTAGGTGAGAGGTAATGCAGGCAAACACAGGAGAACAGCCCCATTAGATGAGAGTCTGCTTTTCCCGACCTTTATAGGGAGAGTCTCCAAGTCATCCCCCCTCTCTAAATGTTCTTCCTCTTTATCATTCCTTGCATTTCTTTCTCCCCTTCCCCACTTATCTGCCTTGATCCTTCGATACCTCCCTCTTCAGCCCAGATCCCTAAATCGCTGCTCCTGCATGACAACACATGTGAAACCAAGCTTCTTGGGTTTCTCCGACTAAACATTCCAGGTCTGATTCCTTTTCAGTCCAGCACTTAAGGATTAACTGCACACTTAAACATGTTTTTTAGCTCTCAACTAAATTATATGATTGTACTTTGATGACACACATCAATGCTGGTGTTAATATTGCTGGTGTTACCAAATTCTTAATGGTTGAAAATGTTTTTACGTAACCGCTGTGTAGCAATAAATCACAGCACAGCACAATCCGGTTCTCTCCTTTCTGTTGATGTGAAATTAAGCCATCAGCAAATTACAAAATTTGGTGAATCAGTGTTAATAATTACCTGGCGATAACAATGTTCTTTCCTACATTGTAACAAGAGTGTGTAGATGAAGCATTAAGTAGTTACATTTTTCTCTAACAGCTGGCTATTATTGGCCTTGGCAGGTCCTCACTGCATCATGTAAAATGTCTGTATGTAATGGATAAAAGTCACAAAAACATGTGAGATGAGGATAGAGCAGGAATGTGCTCACTGGCAAGCCATTAAGTTATGTTGATATGATTTTTGTCTTCAAATCAATCTATTGATGCTGCAGAAGTTCAGCTCGAACAGATAATAAAACTGGAGAAAATGCAGCAGTGGTGACAGAGGCGAAATGGATTCCTTATGAGAGCAAAACAAGAAGAAACACAAGGATAGCAGTGATGCATACTTCGAAAGAAGCCTGAGCTTTATCAGCATTAACTTTTCCAAATTTGTATAGATATCTGGGAAACTGACAGCATGTGCGTCACACGGTGGAGAAAAATATAGAATAAAACTCTGGGTAATGACCAAAATATATCAGGCTCCAAATGTGATTCTCATATAAACAGAAATGCTGTTATCATTAAGATGTTCTTGTTGGAGAAGGAGAGGGAGTGATCTGGCGGTCAGATGAAAATTTGACATCACATTTAATGAAAATGGTCACATCTGGCAGAAATCTGGGACACCTCACAGCCACAATAAATAATGTCAAAACACATTGTCAACCTGTTTATAATCTTACTGAAGCAGATCTGAAATGTTTCAACATATGTCTGAAGTGGTGCTTCTCGTCTCAAAAAAGAATCTGAAAAGAATAGTGGAAGAAGTAAATCATTTACGCTGATGCTGCATGGTCCTGTCTGGCTCTATTTGCAGCTCAGCAAAATGACGTGGTTTGCAGGATAATGTATAGCCCTAACGTTTCCTTCTAACGCCTAATAACCCAGACGAGGAAGTATGTCTGTCTCACCTGTCGTCTCATAAACACACGTCACAAGGCCTGCTCTGACGTGCACCATCAGCAAACAAGCTGGCTCATAAATAACACACTGCAGCCCTCTACACCTTATTTATTACTAACTCTTGCAACTTTCCTGTGCTAAATCACCCAAAAAAATGTTTTGCCTCATACTCTTCTGTGTGTATGAGAATCATTAGAACGGTCTGATACAGATTTGCTTTATAAAAGTCCGATAGTTTCTCCTGCTGCCAGTCTGCTTGCCCATCTGCTGAAAAACACTGTATGTTAGACTAATCTTTGTGCTCAAAGATACCACCAAACCCACACCCTCTCCCTCATTCCAATGCAGCTCAGACATTCTTGAGGTAGTGGTTTTGCACTGGTGAACTGGGACTGTAGGGGGGCACTCAGAATTTAATATGAAGTTGAGAAAATTGTCAGCAATGGGATAAAATTGCTGGCTGAATGGTAAAGCAATCTTGGGCACACACAGGGACGATGGTATTTGGTAAGCCTATCACATTTTGAATAATCCCCCACCCCAACATTTCCAAAATAATGACTGTCCACTTATTTTCTAATGGCGACCACATAATCCAAAAAGTGGATAAACAAAAAGTAACAGTTAAGATAGCGGTTGAATTATAGATGCAAAAAAGTCTTTGGGACGGTCTGGTATTGCAACAGAGTTAAATAAAACAATGTTAGATGCTAAATTACAGCATCACTATCAATGAGCCTTACCTCAAAGTAGCAATTTCCCTTTGATAAAGGATGGCCTGCCACATAGCAACCCACCTCTTCGGAGTTCCCTTGGTAACTAAAGAGAAGAAATGACACGTTTGACAATAGGTGACTTCGAATAGGTCTAAATTCTATATGCACAATCAGAAACACATCTTGAAGAACAACCTCATGCTTTCATCGAAAGACTGTCGAGGCACTATCTGTACAAACAAATACGCCAGACATACAAGACTAAATATGTTCCCATTATTAACAGTTATGGGTTAATTACAAAATTTAAAACTGCTCTTTAGCAACATGATTAGAGGAAGATATATCAAATGGCATGCACATGATTATTGGCTGTTACTGTTTTATAAAATATGATGTCCACAAGCTGTATATAAAATGGAAAGGGATGTTTTGTTAAGGAAGTGAAAGTGGAGATGTGCAAGGACAAATAAAGATTTTCCTGAGAACCACTAAAGCGTCTGAAGCTTTGGATCAGAAATGCAATGTGTTGAGTGTTTAACTAACATTCACACTTATAGTGTGTAGGTAGTCTGTTGGTAGGTACAGTATGGATCTCTGAGGTTTACAGTCAAACAAGAAAGTAAACCCACCTCCAGTTTGGATAGATGTTTGAGAAAAATACTGTTCCTATCATGTTATGCTGACCTAGAAACTAGTCTCCATTGACAGTGCTTCTGTGGTAAGCAGTAGACCTGTTTAGGTTTATTAATGTGGAAGACAAAACAAATGCTAACACAAACTATGCCCCTCAATATATCTGTATTCCATCCACCACCAGTGTTAGTCAGTGATATTGACACTCTATTCTTTCCCCAAACACACACACACATTAACATTTTTGAGATGGTACTACAAACTAGTAAAATCCTCTCAGAGGTAAAATACCCCCTCTGGCTAGGAATACCGGTCTGATCTGTTGTAGCAAAGCAGATACAAACCTTGTCAATCACATACAGATTTTTACTTTGGGAAAAAGAGGGCATCTGTTCATCTCTACAATATATTTCTATAATATGATGTGTTCAGCATGTTGATGCATGGCAACATGCTAAAACTTAAGAAATTCTGAGCATTTTAAATGAATAGAAACACATTACCGTACAGAAAAAATATTCTAAAATGTGTACTAAACCCAATATAGCACACACAAGTTTTGCCACTCCAATAATAAAAAGGCCGCCAATGAGTCGGCAAAGGAACCAACACAATATAACACAGAAGCATCGTACAGCTGTGCATTGTAAGGCTGACCTGAGTGTGTCTCCATCCTTCTGCAACCTCATGTATCGTTCCTGTGCTGGGCGCCCATCCCCAATATCTCTGATTCGACGTCTCAGGTTCAGAAGGCATCTGTGGTGCAGCACGTTAATGTCATCCATCTGACTGAAGAAAGAATGGGACAATAGGGGGAAAATTGCACTTTACCACAAGTTCAGCAGCAATGTTTGCCGTCATAGCGGTTGGTTGCCTGAGAGAAGGAAAACACAAGGAGGAAACTGAATCACAGAGCCAATACTATGTACAACTACCCAGCTCGTCTCAAGCATGTGCTCCTGATTTTTCTTTACAATAGGTTCTTGAAAGATTCTGATATGTTCATAGTCTAATACATTCTTCTTCTAGAAATATCAAGATGTGTTCACAATGCACACACAGCATGTGAAAGCATAATATTTCCTGTTTATCATGAATAGCTGGACACTGACTGCTCTTGAAGTTAAGTGCCTATGCCACTTCACACTTTGAAGGTACAGGCTTTATGGTACTAGCGCCATAAAGCCATGACACGCGGACTATTGCAAATGTGTCAGCATATTGTAATAAACGAAAAAGGACAGAGAAGCATTCGACGAAAGGAAAGCAATCTAATGGCGTTAAGCATTTGAATACTGTCTATACACAGCGAACCTTGAAACTAATTTCATAAGATACCACTCAGAAGTACTAAAGTCAGCTCCAGAATTGGTGGGTCTGAAACAAATATAGTTTCAAGATCCATTTACGTGTACGATGTCTATGTGTCTGTTGAAAGTTATAACATGATTATATTTGTTTACCGACTTTCTAAATAGGCTTTTGTTATAGAAAATTCCTGATAAACTGCAACTAACAGTTATTTCCTCAATGAAGAGATTACTTATTTGGTCAAGAAAATGTCAGAAAATTGTGAAAAATGCCCATCACGTTTTCTGAGGCCTAAGGTGACATGCAACATTCCAAAATCAAATTATATACAGTTTATACCACTAAGAAAATTAGCAAATCCTCACAATCGAGAAGCTGAAAATAGAGAATGTTTGGCGTTATCACTCAATTAAAGAACAAATGTGGTATTTTGAAGATATAAAAATTATTTAAAATAATTACATAGGTGCCTCTTCAAATTTGAATGAATCTGGTAAAGAACTGCTAAACACATATTACTATTAAAACCTCTATACACCTAATATAATTATAATATAACACCAAACGATATAAACTACTGACAAGTTATACATTTATACTGCACTTATGTATTGTACAGCCTCATTTTTACTCTATCCATATATGTGTGGTTAGTAAAGGTCCGTCTTTCAATTAGGGGATCGGCGGTTCAATCCCCGCCCTAGTCGATTTGTCCTTGAGCAAGACACTTAACGCTGCCTTGCTCCCTGTTGCTGTGTCTACGGTGTATAAATGTAACATGGTTGTAAGTCACTTGGGATAAAAGCGTCAGCTAAATTAAATGTAATGTAATGTGTATACAGTGCATTAAGAGCTGTCATATCTCTTAATCTTTTGTACACCACCATTATTGTAAAAAATAAAAATAAGGAACTTATCAGCACTGCATGTTTATAATTTCAATGCAAGGAATCATAAAACACGGGACGAGATGTTAAAACTGTCCATTGTGCCAATAGATGGTATGCACTCACATGAGCTTTGCCGTGATGTTGACAGAGTGGCATGGGAGGTTTATTTCTTAAACTGGGTTAAGATGTCAATTTTGGGACACATCCTCAGTAGTGTGCCTTCGAATCAGTGGGTGTTTCGGCCTTTGATCACTAAACACCCTCAACAAAAGGTGGCCAGCTAAAGGGTGATCAAGCCTTAGCTTGTGTCCCATGCCCAATTAAGATTTCCTACAGGACTATGCAAGGCAGGGGCGTCCTCTTCCCTGAGCCAGCCCTACAGCTGTGCGCATGCCCTCCTCAAATTGGAGGGATCTGAATTGGGTTCTCAGGTGGGGGGTTATAAAGTTATAGCCCAGCAAGGGTCCTTCCGTTTGATCCAGATCTACTGGCTGCCTCTTTCAGCTGCTTGAGAAACTGCTCTGATGGTCTGCCGCAGAGCCTGTCCATGGATTCCAAGTTCTTTCAGCAACCTGATGGTGGAAGAAGCCACGAATCCTCTGCATCCCACTTCAACTGGCCAGACTTTTGCATTTCAATGTAAGGTATTTTAGTTTATATGTGACCTTGTTTTTTTCATTTATGAGTTATGTCTATGCTCTGTTCCTCTGACATTATCTGTCTAGCTAAGTATTTGTTTTATGTTTGACAATTCAAAAAACTGAATAATTAAAAAGATAAGAGGGGATGATGGTAACTCATGTGCCAAGGAAACATGCATTTGCAAGACGAAACAGACCAACCCCAAATACACACTCTTTCACACACACACAATGCATTGATCATAACGACCCCTCTATGTATTGATTGTAAGGACCCCTCTATGTATTGATTGTAAGGACCCCTCTATGCATCGATTGTAACGATCGTATCCGGTTGCTTCTGATTTGGGATGTTGTTCAGTGACGTTGGCTGATGTAGTCAAAGTTAACACGCTTTCTCTTAAAACCCCATTCAGATATTTTTATAATTATCTAAAGGGATTGATCCAATGTAAAAACTAAAAACGTCAAAGTGCCGCAGAGAGGGGAAGGTGGGCGTGCCAGTGTTTACATCTAAGACCTCTGTGCTAACGATTAGGCTAATTGAAATTAAGCTAGCATGAACGTTCGGGCAGCTAACTGCCTTCATTTCAACTGAACACGGCTCATGGCTTAATGTTAAATGTTAAAACACAACTTGAAAAGGCAATTATCCACTCCTCAGTTGGTGGTGAGAGGTTAATTTAGTCTCGAAGCTCCACATGGGTTAGCAATAGTAGCGGCTGACGTGATATCTTCTTTGAAGCTGAGGTTCGATGCTGAGCAAAGAGGGTGACTGTTCCTAAAATGAAGAACAATTATTTATTATGGGTGTCAATATCGATAAGTCCATTGCTTACCTGTGATTTTGGCGGCTATTACGTCAGGAACTCACTTTTTGTTATCAGCTATCCATAGTGCTTCATAAAAACTTTGGAAACTAGAGCTCGGCGCATCCAAGTGACGCCACACTCTCGATACTGACAGAGCCAATCGTATCGCGTCCTGAGAAATGGTGACAAGCTTTCAGCCAATCCTGTCTCTCAGATTCTGCGGGTGAGTCTCCTATTTAGAGTTTGAGTCCAATATGACGATTTAACTACATTTTAAACAATGAAAAAATTAAGTAGGCAAATTATGATGAATCTTTTAAAACCTTACTTTTTTTTTTTATTTGTTTATATTCTGCTGTGTAGTTAACCTTCAATAATATATTATAATTGTTTAGTTGATTTATATTTTGTATTATTAATCTGAATCTACAAAAAGAACTAAAGCTGTCAAACATAATGGATTAAATAGCGCAATATTTGCCTCAAATATGTAGTTGGTTAGTAATATACACAAGTAGAAAATGGAAGTACAAGTTCAGTTCTTGAGCAGGTTCTTAGTGTAGTTACATTCCCCGACTGGTTTCATGATCCTAAACTGAAATGTCAACAGCTTAACAGAAGTTCAGGGAGATACTTCCCATCAGGACAGAGCAGTGTCCCATCACAGGGTTTTGTGTGGATTCTGGTTGCTATGTTGAAGTGGCAGAAAAGAGACTCTCTGAGCCAGCTGGGATAGACTTCAGTGGGAGAGGCAGAGAGGAGGAAGAAGCTGAGTGGAGGAGGAAAAATAAAAAATCCAAGGGCAGTGTGGAAAAGAGAGCCCCGGTTGGTCTGGCGTGTGTCTTGGAACATTCTCCTGATATGTGTAAACAGACTAGCTCACAAGCTAATGGGAACCCAAGACGGCAGGTGATTTCAGTCCTCCTTGCCAAGATTAATCAGAACAACAGGCTGCTGATGGCAAGGCAGATGTTGGCCTCATAGCTCTGTATTCTAGTGGGAACTATAGAGGCCAGTGGGTATGTCTGTGTGTGTGCTCTGTCATGTCTGTTCTACTGCTGGAGCAAATTACCCAGTGTCGGGCGAACTGCACATAGTGTAAATGTCCTGCTTATATGAAAGGTACCATTTCAAGTCAGCAATGTAATGTTGATATCCAAATTCAGTTTGTGCTTTGTGAAATACTCATTTAGTTTTTGTTTTTTTGTATCATGTACATGTGGCATCTGTCCACAGAGCGCCCATTGCACCAAGGCAATGGGGGAGACAATGAGACTCAAGATAAGAGAGGAATTCCTCAACACTCTTGAATGATCTTCTGTGCAGATCCTTGACTTTGCTTCCAAATTCATATATTCTTGCACTGCCATAGTGTGCTGTGTGGATAGCGTAGCATCATTACTCAGTGGTAAAAGAACAACAACAAAAAATGTAATCAAAAAGACAGAAAGTTACAAAAACCAACACAAATATTTGCTCAAATAGAACTACTGACAGGTTACATTTTATTGTAGTTATAATAGAAGAAATCCTCTATAATCCAAATGTACCAGATTTTCTCACCAAACCACTTAAAAGCTTCCATAAAAGTACACACTTTATCAGAACTCTGAATTGGTTGTTGGAGAATACTTAACAGTCTACTAAAGTATTCTAACTGCTATATATATAATTAAGTATAACAACATCCTTCATATATACAACACTTAACCTGTATTTATTCAGCAGACTGCCTTATTAGTGATCTTTTGAAGATGGCTTCAGTGTAGAAAGTCCTAACTGGCTAAGTGGAGCAATGGATTGCATTATTAGCAATTTGGCTCGGGTTGGTCGATGTGCATTCCTGCAAAAATGAGCCCGCCTCCTAATTATCCAGATGATTATTCTTCCAATTCAAACAACTGGTGAGTGAAATCCTTCATTGCCTTCAAACTTCAACATGTTATATAGTCTCTGAGGACCGTTCATATCTTATGGCTGCAGAAATATAAGTTTACTGGTTTAGCCTCATTTAAGAGGCAATGCACTCAGCAGTGATTTCATTATGCTGGGATACATTGTCGGTTTAGTTTATGCGACATAAAATAAGATAAAGTAAGAAGATCACTGACTTCATTTCTTTTCCCCTTTGATATATTTGGCATACAACTCAACAATTGAACATTCTTTAAACTTATATATTTGTGTTTCTGTTATTTGACAAACAAGACTCATCTGTATAATTTGCCCAGGGTTTAGTCTCTAAAGAATCTAACAAGGAGAAATTACACGGCTTTGGATCTACTGTAGCGAATGGCATTGCAGTGCTGAGGCTGATGGAGGCACATATACATTTGTAGTTGTTACCATGGCAAATATAATTCCAGAAAGGTCTCTGACACTGAAAGAAAGTGCAAAAAGCAGAATATGACTACTACTGTTTAATCATTTGTAATGTTAAGCATAAGTGAAAGAAGAAGGACTGGATGAATGTGTTAGTGTATAACAGGAAAGGGTGGGGAGATTTTGATCATTTCTGAAAGGAACATAATCCACCCCCCACTTGCTCTCTCCCTCCCTGCCACCTCCCTCTCTCTCCCTCTCTCTCTCTCTCTCTCTCTCTCTCTCTCTCTCTCTCTCTCTCTCTCTCTCTCTCTCTCTCTCTCTTTCTCTGAGTCCCAGCCCCTGAAGGTGTCATAACTATGCTCTCTCTGTCTCTCTCTCTCTCTCCCTGACTCTCTCCCTCACTCTCTATCACCGCCTTTCAGATCTTTAAAAGCTGGTGCTCTGCTGTGTCTCTCTCGGTCTCCATTTGTCTCCTCTGGCACTGCAGGGGACTCAACCGGCAAAGCACCAAGGAAAGCCACTGTATAGAAACGGGAAGAAGACTGAGGAAAGGGGAGAAAAAAGGAAGAGAGAGTGAGGGAGAAATATAAATCCAGAAATAGCATCAGCCAAATTTAACTGAGAGAGAGTGACAGAGTGGAGAACCTGAGACCTGCACAGAAAATGCCTATCCTTTCTTACTTAACAACCGTTGTTCTGTTGCTGATTGCTCACTGCGGATCATGGACCGGGGCAAACCGCTTGGGCCCCTTCAAGGTCTGTCCCTCCTGCAGGGATCCACTGGGGTCAGGTCGGCCTCCCAGGGACCATAATGTTGCCGGCAGCACGTCAGTCTTGGCCCAGGGAGAGCCCTGTGGTGTGTACACCCTGAGCTGTGCCAAGGGGCTCCGCTGTGTTCCCCCACCAAGGGAGCACAGCCCCCTCCAGGCTCTGTTGCAGGGAAGGGGCATTTGCGCCAAGCACAGCAGGACAAGTCCCACTGAGAGGCCCCACCCCACAGGTAAGATACTGTATATGCGCACACACACACACACACACACACACACACATGCATGAAATCATGTATGCACACTTACATGCATGCACCTATACAGATATATGCATGGAGACTGCAGTTACGGCTAGACAAGTGCAGCGGGAACAGCTGCCAAATGTAATTGTATTTACAGTCTCTCTTGCTGTGAATTGCATGTGATGCTGTGTCACTCACTAAACAAAAAGAGAGACCAATTAGTGTGTGACATTTAAGCCTGGATGCATTCGTGCACCACCGATGTATATGCCAACCTCAAGCATCCAATACTGCTCAGCAGTGCCTCTGGAGTCACTGGGATAAAAATATAATTTGTCATTACAGTTGTATTGTAACAGCACTGTGGTTTGTTAATAAGAAATAATGGCAAATCACATAAAACAAGGAGCTTATATTCAGTCTTGGGGTGTTGCTACAGTGTATAAGTGCGGATGCATATCCCTTCGTTATTATTATTTGTACAGTGTTATCTATTTCATCCAACTGAATGACAGGGTGCATGCCAATGATCTGTTCTACAAGTCAGCTTCTCTGTAGATCATTTAGAATAAATGTGAAACTGTCACGGTGTCACCTACATCCTGATCGAGCTGATTTTTATTGCAGTGATCTCCATCTACTGTTCAAACTGAGATACTGCGATGAACTATCTGAAAAGGAAACGTACGGATGGAAATTTGGTCTCTCATTGAATGACCACCTCAGATATAGATCCCATCTGAGTGACGCTCAGTAATGAATGTCTTGTGTAAAGATAGATACCAAAGTCTAAATATTATATACACAGATTATGTTGTAAAATGTGACATAGGATGTAGTTTGATGTTAACGGCTGGTTTAATGTCAATTCTCATGCCAATGTGTCGTTTCCTCTCAGGTCCCCATCCCTCACACAGTGGTGACATTGAAAAAGTAAGTTCATACTCTTAATTTACAGTCTTTAATAAGTGATGCTGATGGAGCGTCACCTAAATTATCAAAAGATGACGACTAAGATGTATAAAGCATTTTATATAATAAGATAATTATAATACCCATCATATGTGATGGAGAGGGTTGTACATTGAGCTGCATTGTACTATAGAGAGTTATAACCATAGCTTCTCTGCTGTTTGGGGTGTTGCAGTGGCATGTACACACACTGCCCTGAAGCCATGCATTATGGTGCATGATGTGTGTGCTGCTATGCGGCAGAACTAATTGAGCATGATGTGAATCAGGAAAGTTTCAAGTCGGCCGCTGCCGCCACAGATTTCTCACTTTGCGAGCTGGGTGATCTGCAGCATTTGAACTAATATGTATGTCATCATGGAAACAACAATGGTCACATATATTGATGAAGATGACACTGATTGAAACTAAAAACGCACAGTCACTTTCACAAACCAGTCAGTGACCTGAAAAGCCAAAGCATTGTGTAACAATATGGTTATGTAATGTTATACAATATGTGACATCTGATATAAATATACATATTCATTGCTTCTGGCTCTAATGCTGCATCACAATATGAAATGCTTTATGGTTCACATTCACATGTGCTGTAATCAAAGAGGATTTCTGCCAACACAATCACCTGAGGGCAGATAGCAGCTCACCAGTGCCACTCTTTAGATGAAGACAGGTCCTCTATCTTTGCCACTGGTGATGTTTGAAGTCACACTGTGCGTTGGTGTTTTCAGGCACCCTGCCGCAAGCTGCTCAATAGTGTGCTGAGGGGTCTCGAGCTGACAATCTTCCAGTCTGACCGTGACATCTATATACCCAACTGTGACACTCGTGGCTTCTACAGGAAAAAGCAGGTACAGTCACCTGAAACATCATGAAACATGTGAACTTCATTTGTTCTTATGTGATATGAAAATGTGTCTTTGCTGCACTCCGCTGCAGCTTTCTGTTCGGTGCATCCAGAGATTTGTCTGTAACCATAGGGGCTGAGAATAACTGACACTTCTCTCTCTCTGAGCCTCTCAGATGTGAGCTCAAAGAATCAGTACTGCGCTATGATGACATATCCTTTTCTCTCTCTTCCTCTCTCACCACCTATCCGACTCTCCCATTCAATCTCCGCCCTTCTTTCCTTTCAAAATCTCCCTCTCTGTCTTTTAATCTTACACAGTGCCGCTCCTCCAAGGGCATGCAGCGTGGCCACTGCTGGTGCGTGGATGAACTCGGCACGCCCGTGCCCTCACGTGCCAGCGAAGATGGCACTTTACCATGCGATGGGGAGTGAGGGATGAGTATGTTCTATTGCTCTGAGCCTGGAGGAAGAGGAGAAGGTGGAGGAGAAATAGGAGGAGGAGGAGGAGTTGGTGGTGGTGGAGGAGCAGGAGCACAGGGAGAGGGGGTGGCTCTAGCATGTGCTAGACACTGCCTGCACAGGAGGTAGCAGGGATAAACCACTTCCTATGGAAAATACACACCAGTTAAACATTCATGTCACACGCACACACACACACACACACATGCACGCACGCACGCACACACACACACACACACACATACACACACACACACACACACACACACACACACACACACACACTATCACAGTCCAGCAGCAGCAACAATAACATCTGCCTGAATGTTCAACAGTTGCAGCAGCGTCCTCTGCGTCTTCTGATGACATGCTGCATGCCCACATTAATGCTCTGTGAACTGCCTCAGTGATTTAAGCGGTATTACTCCGAATGATCTCTATATTCCCTGGCTATTGTCCTGGCTTTCTGGTAGATTTTTGTTTTACTTTTTACTTTAGGATAGCTGACACTGCCTGTGTTTGTTCTGATCTCAGTGGGCTGAAATACTGTTACGCAGGTGATGTGACACAAACGTTTGAAAAATGTGTCTCCCTCACCGTCCTCTCTCCCTCTCTCCCTCTCTCCCTCTCTCCCTCTCTCCAAAGATACACTGATATCAACATACCTAATTGACAGAATATTTCTTTTCTATTAATTTATTTTTTAGTATGTGTTTTCATCAAGTACTGCTTGAATCTTACAGTATCTTATATATATGTCAAGTCAGAAAAAAATAGTCATACAAATATTGTCCTGGATGCTTCTGTTCGTTTTATTTGTCAAAATGGCGTTCTGACTGCTTATTAGTTGATTGTTTGTACATATGTTTGAATTTTGTGGTCGACTGTGTGTTCTGAAGTGGCAGACAAAAAGCTTACGGCTGTTACACTTTTCAAAAAGTTGTAAGGCATATTTTTATACACGTCAATATAATATTTTCTATATGAATTGTTGGTTTATTTAATGAACTACAGTACAATGCCATGTATTTTTATATTGTCAGCAGTTTCTTATTTAAAGACAGAGATTATTTTATTTCATGTTAGGGGAAGTGTTGTGCTTCAAAGGCACCTTAATGGCAAAACTCATCACATTCATCGGAGCTCTATTCAACTGCTGCACATATTATGGTTATATCTCATGTTTTTAATTTCCTTTCTATTTATGCTTTGTTTATTTGAGAATTGAGAATGTCCATGTTAATATTGAGAATGTCCACGTTACTATTATGTTTTATTTTTGGCACATTATACAACAAATTCAGTAGAGGAAAAAAATTATCCAATTTGTTATGTCATGTCTTTCCCTAGTCCTTGCAAAAGTCATAAAATTGTGTGCTATTAAAGTGTGATTAGAATTTATCTATTTCTGAACAATCTTGTTGTGCCAATGTGTGTGTGCCGTGATGATAGGTCCATGCACAAAAGACCTGTAAGATTTGCAAATATGAAAATTAAACATAATGATAATAAAAATGGAGAAGAATTAAACATATATTAATATAACAATGGCTGTTGGTTGTGTTCTTTTCATTAGATGCAGGCATAGGATAAATGGATTTGTGATGGATTTGAATGATATTGTTCTGGATGATGATGATGATGATGATGATGATGATGATGATGATGATGGTATAAGGAGAGAAAGATGATAATCCTGATTATGACGATGAGTTGTTTTTATAACCTTTATTTAAGCAGGGAAGCCTCATTGAGTGTTTCAAGATACACACAAACACACAAAACATTATATATATATATATATATATATATATATATATATATATATATATATATATATATATATATAACACCAAATGTGCCACAAACCCAGTTGTAGAAAGTCCATTAACATTAGTAGTGTACAAATTTGAGGTTCCTGTACATTAACGTCACAAGGAAATGTATTAATTTGTACTCTACTACTTATATTTAACAGTAACAGTTCCTACTTACTTTAAAGATGAACAGTTTACATCTAAAACACATCTTCAACTTATAAAACATGATAAACATTTGTAGTCTGTACTTTTACATAACTAAGAGAATTGTAGTTGTAATCGAGTATTTTACATTGTTGTGTTGCTACTTTAAAGGATCAAAATAATTAATCCACCAATGCAGATATTGAACAGAAATGCAAGCATGAATAACATTCTTATCATACAAAAGATACAGAGGATAGCCATGCTAGAGGCTCTGTGTGGCTCTGTATACTGTACTCAAACAGCAGTGCTTTGAGATAATGCAAACACTAGCAATGACACATGCTAACACACACACACAATGATAATGCTAACATAGGGATGTTTAAGTGTTTACGTGTGTTAGCATGGTAACATTAGCTAATTAGCAATAAAGACAAAGTACAGCTGAGGTTGAAGGGAATGTTTTTCGTGGTATTTGGTCATAAAGTAATGTACTATTCTTTTGATTTGGAAATGGTGTTAAGATAAAAATGAAGGATCAACAAAGTGATTGCAATTAAAATCATGTGGGGATCAAGAATTTCTGAACCAAATGCAAAGAGTTGTCAATTCATTTAATTTAAAACCACATATTTGAACTTTACAATTGCACTAAAGGAAGATTTGAGGGATCCCCTTTGAATTCAAAGCAATCCATCTCAAAGTTGTTGAGATATTATATCTAAAACTTAAATTGATGAGAATAACACATTGTCAAAACATCAGGGAAGTCAATACTGTTTCTGCAACAATGATTTAAATTTACAGAGAGACCACATTTCACAGGTTTACGTATAGAACATCTCAAATTGCTTGGTCTGCCCCCAGTGGATATGTGCAGGAGGAAGTGATCTCAACGGGGCATTTCTTTGGTCGAGAATCCGCAGCGAGCAATCGTCAACAAGGCCTCAGAGATCGTAAACAATTATAAGAAGTGTGCTCGATAATTCTGCTTGGCAGGCAACAACAGTGACGGAGGTAATGAAGTGATACTACATCCGTTGTCGAACCCATTAAGACTTCTGCACAGTCACTGCTAAATCCTTGAGTGCTGGGGGCTCCTCTGAATCATCACCAGCACATGAACAGGTGCTTTACTGATTCAGTTTGAGGCTTTATGCTCGTCTCCACTGAGAATCCCCTATGCAGTGAAACAGAACAGACACATTAGAGTCATGCTGCTTTTCTGCCATTACAATGCACATAAAGAAAGATGTTTCAGCTGCTTCCCAACACAGGGACCAGATACATGCCTGTTTCCAAGGTAACAGCATAGAATATCCCATTTGTCAATGCGTAACATGAAATTAAGTCCTTGCAGAAAATGAAGGAGGATGATCCTTTGTAGAATCACACCACCACACGTCCTACTTCTCTATCTATGGTTTGCTATTGCTATTCTTGGAGATTCTTTTCTGTGCATTGAACATGAGATGCAGCCAGTGATATGTCTATCAAGCAAAATGCATCCACTTATTATTCTACATAGAATTGTACTATTATGATGGAGTACCTTGTGACATCACTGTTAGACGTGGTTACAGGTGCATTATAGCACATGTTTGACCCATACCCTACTATGATACAGACTATAAATTCTGCTTTTCAACCTGGTGTTAAATTCATCTTTAATTTCTTATCTCAAAATGGTACATATAACATTAATTCATTATCCGTCAATATGCACACATTTTTATCCCAGCATATTGTGAAATAATGAAGTAGAAGAAAGTTAGAAGAGAATAAGTAGACAGATTTTGAGTTTGAAAGATGTGGGCCCACATGAAGGACTAAAACTCTGGATATCTCAAACTCTGCACTAATCTTTATTCCATCTCACAGGTCCAATAACTTTATGGAAATGTAATATAACATTGCTGAAATCTCTCTAATGACACAATTTAATACTGGTTTATATAAAATGTCTAGGAACCTCAAAGCATCATACTGTGACTTTGTTTTGGGATCTTACTGCCCCCTAGTGGTTCAAATTCGATTTTGGCATCTGGAACGAAAGCTGCAGTTATTATACATCATTGCACATCTGGGTTCTTCAAGTAGGACACTGACACACACAGTTGTGATAATCTTTCATGGTTTGAACCAACAAATCTTTTGGACTTTATCTATTATTGTCACCTAATCATTGTCCATCAGTGGTAATTGAAGTAAAGGATCTTAACATTAGGACTGTACGCTGTGGTAATACTTCTAGTAAAGTGGTGGAATGTATTGGAATAGTTTTATAAATAAGCTTGGAAATGTACAGGTAATGTGTAATCTAAATTGTACTTATGGTACTTTAATAAATCTCCACCACTCTAGCTCATATAGTCACTGTTAATCGAAGCCTTCTTCATGCTCTGTTTAAAATCACAAACGTCCTTTAGGGTTAGGGTACCATGCAACAGTTAACTGAACAGCCCACTTACTTTCTGTCATCTACGTCTAACAGGTGAGGTTTACCTAGACAGGTGAGGTTTATCTAGTTAGTCTCACTGTGACCGACTGTGAGATCTGCTGCACTGGTGAGACTTACTGTAATGAATTATCAGAATGATTTAATGTTTGTTAAATGTGGTGTAAATATGTGTTCATAATATTATTCTGCTTATTGTCCAAAAGATCTTTGAGTAAGTTTAACATCATCACTGTGAGCTCAATGCTGACAGGTTAAAACTCCTCTGCAGCTCTGACACATTTCTGATGAGCTAAAAATTTTGAGAAAAAGGAAAAAGTTCAAGTGTGATTTGAACCCATAACATTCTGGCTATTAAGCTCATTATACCAGCTGAGCTGTCGGATAACTGTGAGTAAAACTGGCTCCCAGTGCACTGCAGCCTGCTTCTCTCTCTCTGTCTCCCAGACGTAAGTATGCCACTGCTGCCTTTGCTGCATGGCACACCTGGAGCCTACCTGGGCTGGCGATTAATTGGCCAGCCCAGGTAGTCTTTTCTACAGTACTCACTTCATTACACACTTTAAGGTGATAGGCACCATAGCCCCCTTTGCATTTAAAAACCTTTAGCCCCATTGAGTTCATAGAAATACAAATTGTGAATATTTGTTTTGGGCCGGACAAATGTGTTATCATCTCGGGCAGAAAGTAGCCTCAACTTTTGTGAGATCTTAAGCTGTAACTTGAGGCTGAATAAGTCATCAGAATCCAAATGAGCTTATATATAAACTAACCAAAAACAAGGGGGTTAAATAAGATTTTTTTAGGAATGTCCAAGCAGAAAAAATTTAAATTTTAGGGGCAAAACCAAATCCCTTTACCTCAAGCCAACTTGAATTAAAAGTTAATTGTAATGGAATTAATTAATTAAAGCTCTTACGTGATGATGCAAAGTCGAGGCTGCACTAGGATCATGGTTAGTGAGAGCTGGACTCGGCCATGGAATTGGAAGCAGCCGCCCACTGTCGCTGGAGCAGATGGTCCCCCTCTTAGTCAGGTGTCAGCTCTTCACACGAGCGCAGGTCGGAGCGAAGGCTCACAGCTCAGGGACCGACACAGACTCCTGGCCGCTCGCTCCAAGTTGGGCTTACATGAATTTGACAAACTACCACTGAAGAAACTTTTTGTTTCTTCATTTACTCTGTGAAGATATGACTCAATCCAGGTAGGCCACTGAGATATAATTTCTTCATTTCATGCTTTTATCTTTTAAAAATTTTTTTTAGCACATACTTTGTTAGAAATTCTTTGATCTTGTAGATAATTACAGTCTCTTATTGCAGAAAAAAGAGTAGAATATCACAAACAAATAAAAAAGGAATTATTTAAATAGCTTTTCATCCTCCAGAGAGCAGTCAATAGTTTAATCAGGAACCTGTTAGACAGTGCAAGTGTTTTGGCGTTTCACACTCACCTTTACGAGAGGATACAGAGTTGACATAAGCAGACAGGAGGAGCCCTTGTCTGCTAAAGCTCCTCTAATTCCATTTGCTAACCAGGAGATCTGCCTGAACAGCTGATAATGTCCTTACAGTATTAAACACTGTAGATAGACAGCCGTTACCATAAGAGCAGTGTGTACATATGAACAGCTATTCGTCTCCTTCAGTTCAAATATAAATTACAATTGATGCAAAGCTGTTACCAGTCGTGGAAAGTAACTAAATGTTAAAGTACTTAACATATTTTCATCTTCTGCTACTTTATACTTCTATTCCCGTACAATTGAGAGGCAAATATTGTATCTCCAGTTAACTTTGCACATGCAGATTAAAGTTGCTAGTAGATCTGAGTACTTCTTCCACCACTTATTTTCTTTATTGGGTCTTAGAATATCTTGCGTTATCCTTGAGCTATTTTGTTTTTGTTATTTTGTTCAGTAAACAAGTACCTAACCACATGCTTAGATCCATAAACCTGTATGCATCAGGTCACAAGGTAATTTCCTCATCTGCATCCTGTTCTTTAACAAAAGAACTAGGACAGAGAGGAGTTAAACTCAGAGGGGATCCCCGCTTTCCTTCTCTGGTCCCTGAACAGGAAATTGGCACACGAGAAAGAGCAATGTCCTTTCACATTAAATAACTCAAATTGAATAATGGTAATATTTTGAAGGATTACATCCCCAGGATGTTCATAAGACTTGAAGATAATAACACTCAAGTTAGCAGCCTGGAAAATAAACGGAAAAGAGCTGACCCCATGTTGCCATGGAAGTTTGAAAAACACTCTCTTCTTTTTGCAGGTGCACAACAGGAAGCAGTTCAGTACATGTTCTTCGTTCAGGAGCTTCCTCTTTCAATGAATACCACATGCAGGATGTTCTGGTTTTCCTCCTGTAATGAACAAAGACCAACCTGCACAAAGCAATAGAAGTGATAATCCTCCAAGATGGCTGTCTCTTCATTCTATAATACTGAGGAGCCAGGAGCTGGCATGGTTGAGGTGAACATATGCACCCTTGAGATTAATATCAAGTATGAAGTCATCTCATCAGTTGTCTGCTCTGTTTGCCTTTCATTCGGCCTCATCTTCACCTTTTTCGGTATGTATTCATGAACCCAGAAATAATATTAAATGTGAATGTGCACACATGCATGCAAGACTTAAAATTCAACATGTCCCTGTTGTCACTGTGTTCGTACTCTAAATGCTTCATTAGCTCACCCGATGGCTTACACCTACATTCGTAGGTGTCTGAAAGCTGGGTTTTAAGGGTGGATAAGCACAAAGCTGGAGGAGACAGATGGGTAGTCCTGATAAAGTGCCACCTGTTGTACTGTTCGACATCTCAGTGTTAGTTCTGATGTTGTATTTTTTTTTTCTCCAGATGAGGGCAGTTTGTAACACTGAATGTAAGCACACATGCTGCGAGGGAGATTTAACCACCACCACGACCAAAAAAGAAAAGAGTTCCATATAGCTTTTTCACTGAAAAAATATGTGAACAAACTGATTAGGAGAAATTTGTCCTATGGACCTAAAACATGTGATGCTTATGCAAACACATATGATGCCAAAGTCGGTGTTCCCAGTTACTATTACAGTGTTGCCTGTAAGGATGTTTTATGACAAACATGATAATTAATAATTTGGAGAAAAACAGCAGTTTCAGTAGTGCAGGGGAAGGCAAGAGCCCGATGTCAAACTGATGTTTCTCCCATTAAATCCCTCCCATATGGGCATGAATACTGTAAGAAATTCACTTTCAAACTCTATTTCTGCAATATGTGACCCATCAACATCGGCAGGGTCTTCCAAGAAGCTCAAAGAGATTTCAATTAGAAGCTCAAGTGAAGAAACCAGTGAAAGTACTATTCCTCAATGTTTGAGCATTTCCATGTCGAACACTAAAAGTTTTACTAAAATGCATTATCCAAAATAAAAGCAGGCTGTACTTTCCTCAATTTGCTTCTGTTTTAAAATTGCTTTGGCTCAATTGTTACAAGAGCAGCAAGGTGCAAAAGGCTATATTACAAATGTTGGCCTCAAAATTTCATAAACATCCTCACACCGTTTGTCACTGCATTTTAATCATTGTGGTTAAAATGAAACACTACAACTAAAAAGTAACTTCTTCTAATACAATTTGTGTTTGCATTCTAATTCCCTTAACAATTATTCAAAAGCTATGACAGAAAAATATTTGATATGTGCATAAGTCAGTGTGTTAAACGATCTAGAGTCATTTATTTCTTTGAATTTTCTGTATAAATATAGATGATGTAGTCTTAAGGCTGATTGTCATTCACACAATAATGATTATTGATGTCAACAAACCTTTGGTATTTCAATCATTTATGAATCAATTAAAATACAGTAAGCTACATAAATATTGCTATTGATTCAATGAAGTGAAGACAATATTTTGTGTTGAAAAGCAAGAATTAAAGGTGCAGTGTGAAGGATTTGGCGGCCTTTAACAAGTCGGTTTGGCGCTGTTTGGTAGATGATGCAGCACTTGTCTTAAAATCAACCTTGTTTTTATTTCACTTTTCAGGATACCGCTGCTTCAAGATGGTCATGTTCTTCTCTGGCTTCATGTTTGGCGCGACCACCATTCCCTTGTTGTACCACAAGGAGCCCAGGTTGGACATCCAGGTGGGGTCAGAGACAAAGGCAGGGATTGGCCTGGGCGTGGGTGTGCTCTGCGGGCTGATGACCATGCTGGTGTCCACAATGGGACTCCTCCTCAGCGGGCTGCAGCTGGGGAGCCTGCTCTCCCTCGCCATCCTGGTGGTCATCGGACAGTTTCACAGCCTTCCACCAGTGTGGGTGCCTCTCGTTGTTGTGCTGGCTGCCAGCATCGTCGCTGCTCTCTTTACTCTCCTGTGGCAGAAACTGTTCACCATCATCTACACATCTGTGTTTGGAGCCACCGCCGTGATGCTGTGTGTGGATTACCTGGTGGGGACGTTTACGCTGCCAGATCAGGTGTATGATATGTTTTGCCAAGTTGCCCCACGTCCACTCTGCTGGTTTAACTGGACGATCGCTGGAATCTGGCTTATTATGGGTCCGATAGGTGTGTTGGTGCAGTGGGGGTTTACTGCCAAAGGAGTATCACACACAGAAGGTGAATTTAATTCAATCTGCACTTACTGATGCATTCAAGGTAGTGTTCTTGTTGAATATGAGCTCAAAACCTCCTTCTGTGAAATACTCATGATTTCCTTCACCTTTTTACTCCCCTTTGGATGCTTCCCAGTTGCATACAAAAAACACAAGATACATGTTAAGAAGCACAGATATAGAGAGTCAAGGAGAAGACCTCAACCACATCGTCGGCGCAGGCCTCCACCGCTGAAACGCTACGCTGGGGACGTCCTGGCGCCTGTAAGTGACTGAGATTCAAATGAAACGTTCAGCTTTCACTTTTTTCAAAGAGGTACATTCTCACCCTGACAATCAATGGGCCTCATGCAAGATTCACACGCACAACAAGTGGTGCATTCACAAATCTTCTCCTATTTGTCCATCCTGTGGTAGGAGTCATGTACAACTAGTCTGCTGTTATCCCAGCCTACATGTTTCACTAATGGATTGTATATTTCATTACTTTCGAGCAATTTTGAGTTTGAAAGTAATAGAAATGACACTTTATAATTATGTTAACTTTATCCTGTTTGACTCGGCAATTGGAATTATAAGCTAATATAATTAAACATTTCTTCATATAGCCTAACAATATCACCATGCATTTAAATTGGCTATTGATGCTATTGTATAACACTATAATATCAATATAAACATATCAAACGGGAAAACAACTCAAATGATTTGACCGCCTCCCGTTGCAGTCATCATTCACCTTGCTGTGGCGAGACGTTTTTCATATCGAACCATTTCTTCTTTATTTCAGTGCCATGTCACCTGAGGGTACGACCCTCAGGTGACATGGCATTAACAGCACTCTTTATTTTTCCCCATTCCTCGGGTTTAGCAGGACCATAAATCTGCTGCGGACACTGTTGAAGTTTATAAACTTTCCCTTATGGATCTTTGAAAGCAGAACTTGAATTTGAGACAAATTAGTTAATTATGGTGTTAATTATGCTGTTATACATGTATGACGAACACATGCTCATTTACGCACAGGTGGCATTCATCATGTTCATCAGTTATCTGATGTTAGGAGCGTTTGGTGAATCCAAAGTGGCACACTCGTACAAGCCCACCTCATGAAAACAATTAAGAGAAATACAAAAATGTTTTTGCATGAGGTCAAATGTTTTCAGTTCCTTCTGATTGCAAGAGAAAAAGCCTCATCGTGTAAAATAACAGTAGCTGGTCAGTACAATATCATGTAACATGTCATTCTCCTATCTGGCTTTCAGAGTTATCTCCAGAGCCTTCAGGAGCGCCAGATGGAAACGGGCTCCTCCAGCAGCAGCGTCAGCACCATCACACATACTTTAATTGACTTTGACTTTGAGACGGGCTCAATGGTGCCTCTGACTGCCTCGCCTGTCTATATAGTCTGAAGGAACACAGCATCAGATGTTTGTAACCGGCACCTATTTGATGAAACCATTATGTGTTGCCGATAATTATATATTTCATTGAAATCTGCACTTAATACAGAAACAATTAAACCTTTTTTCGACTGCCAATTTGAATCCACTTTAACCAGCTTCTTCAGATAATCATCAACATGCATATGGTGAGATTTCAGATCCCAGAATGATGACACAACACAACATGCACAGTTATCAGACTCGTGATCATCGCTTCCTTTGAAGAGTTTTATCTCACCGACACTTTGTGTTTTACAGTTAAGCTGTTTTCTTTCACAGGATCGAATAAAACATATTTTATTCTTCAAATACTATGTGCCATGACTTCATATATGATTGTGTTGTAAGTTTAAGTTAAAGTATTACAGTTATAAACAACGGATTTATGTATGCAATTCAATTACATCTGAAAAATGGGCAATGTTTGGACAAACAACCAATTAACTAGTTATTTGAAAGGAAATGGACAGGTTGATTGTACTCTGTTTTGGTGTATTGTCTTAAATAAATGTCTGTTAAAGCAAAAATATGTAAGGAATAAAACAACAGCCAACATAACAGCCACTGTGCCAAAAGTGGCAATTAGCCTTTTCCGGATAATGGTGAATGTCAAATAATAATAAAAATATTGCGCAAAAGTAGAGAAGAGTAGATAATGGTAGTTACTCAACAATACCCAGTTTGCTAACATAAGCTAGCATTAGCTGTCACACCCAAACAGCTGTTTCCACTTACTTTGACTGAGGTTGAAGTCGGACAGAGGTAAAACAAGTATTCATATTTGATTACGTTATTTGAAAAGAACTGGGAATTAGCCGGAGGTAGCCAAAATGGCTAATTTATGTCTATTGTCCCTGACCAGATGTCAAAAAGGCAATTAATATAAACAACATAATAAATCCACCAATATTATTCCCCCAATACAACACCTGGCAATTATCTACAATCCTCACTCAAATAAATGTAAGAATAAATGTATGCAGGGAAACAACAGATAGACTACAACATTTTAGTCGTGAAACCCAACTTGTAAAAAAATATTCACATGTTTGATTATATATTAGATATTAATAAGCCGAATCAGTAGTGAATCACAACATCAGCTTCTTTTTCTTTGGTTATAAAACTATCTTCTTGTATGTAATCTCTGAGTCTTATGTATGTAAAACAAGACAAAGATTTATTTTGGTGTTGATGCATTTTCCTAGTTTAAGAATCGCTAATAATTTAATTTGATTCATGTGAAAGTATAATGTCACATGTCAAATAACTGGGATATTCGTACGGAACAATGCCATCCTAAATGTCATTAGTAAAACCCACTCAAAATGTATGCTGAGAAAAAAGGCCTGTTGATAGAATACTATGTCGTAATAGGTCCAATCACAAGTCTTAGCGTATCTTATGACACTGCATGTAAGTTAATAACTTATTTTAAAATAACATTATAAAAAATAAAAAATAAATCCGAAGATACAAATATCTTTTTTGTTGTTGATTTCAGCAAACTCTGTCATTAAAAACTTCTCACACACGAGATACAGGGTCCAAATAAATAAGCATCTTTCTCTGATTTTATACTGACATTGTGCAGGTAAAGGTTTGTGCTGAGTTCCTGTTGGCCTCTGGTGGCTCAGTTGTCCCACTTCATCCGGTGTGAGGCGGCACTCAGAGGGTGGTAGGCCTTCTCCACTGCTCTGTGGTGCTGGTTTACGCGCCAGTACTGGGAGCCTTTAAAAAAAAGTATATGTCCGTTTGTTCAAGTGAATGCAGCATTAGTGTTGCTGGGTGCCCCGTGGGAGAGTTGCCCAATAGGTTTGGGATATGAACTGAAGTCTGTCGGGCCAACTTCATCCCACTGCCAGTATCCAGAGCCCTGAAAAAACAAAGACATGAGTCACTGGAAAATGAAAAAGAAACTTTCAACAAAAAGTCTCAAAATAGATTGAAGGAAATATTGTGTTTTGTACTTTTTTTGCTCTTATTGAAGTAAAAGGCTGAGTCAATATTAGCAGGGATGTTGGCCAAGCGGTTGGGGAAACCGTGGTCAAGTTTGAAACCCGAGTATCTCCATACTTTGTCCTCTATGAGAACATGGGGAGACAAGTAAGTTATTCTTTCAACACTGTCATTTTAAAATGTTATTTGGTATTTCAGCAAATAAATTAATCCACCTCTCAGAAGATAGGACTTGCCGGTCCGCTGAGACTGAACACCGTCTACACGTACTGACCACTGGAGACATAGGTCTTTCGCAGAGGGCCTGCAGGGGCGAAATGCAGGAGAAAACCTAGCTGTAAGTAGATTTCAACGAATATCTGTTCTTAGACAAAGTACAGACATGTTTAATGTTTTTTTTAACTATATTTGAGTACAGTGAGACAGCATAATCTACCCGACATTACTGCATCCACAGTGGCCTTGCAAGGATCTGGAATAACACCTGGTACCATCTGACTTGGCTTTCTGGCTTTTCTGAAAAGGAACAACACTGAATACATGAATGTCGTTACCGTATAAAGCCTGGATAACCTTGAATGTCATCCGGATGTAGCTTGAAGTCTGAGCGATATCCGCTGTAAACAGGTAGTGTTGTGAGTGGCCCAGGCCGAGAGCGTGGCCAATCTCGTGGGTTGCAACAATCCTCAGGTTGGAGCCCTAGGTCTTCCCCTTTGTCCACACTTCATCTTAGTCAAAATGCACAATGCCTGACTCAGGGGCGTCAGCGTGGGCTAAAACATAACCTACAGATAAAGGAAGAATTCTTCAAATTATTGTCATCTTACAGGAAAAGTTCATCAATTTAACAAACGTGAAAGATGAGATTCCAAAACGACATCCAGGGCTCCCACCTCGTCCATTAAAGGGACACGGCTTGTCTTTTTTGTGAAAGGAGATTTTGATGTCTGCCACAACAAGGTGTGTTCATCATCGGCAGAGTTGCTACAAAGATTCTGACATTCAAGGAAAATAAATAACGAACAAATCTGGGGAAAGGTAAAAAAAACGATTACAAAAACCACAACGACAGAGGGAAACATATTGATTACATTGTTAAAATTGAAGAAATATGGTCAGCTTAGGCCTTCCACTATCTCCTCAGGTGGATGATTTGGGCCTTTACCATCTAGTGGGGTGTGCAGATAGCCGTACTTCCTTAAATACACCTAAAGAAAGATAATAATTGTAATAGTGGCAGGATATATATATATATATATATATATATATATATATATATATATATATATATAATATATATATAGTACCAATACCAAAAATATAATAAGTTTCCATAATCCAAGTACAGCAGCATTCCAAATTGTACTTGTAAAGGGGCAGTTCCCCCCAAAATTAAAAAAGATATATATAGATTTCTGTTTCAGATACCAGTTTTGGAGCCAGTGCTTTGAGCGCCATACATTATAATTTTTTGAAACTCAACAGAAAAATCTTTTTACAGATATCATGACCCGGATAGTCAATATAATACACAGACCTAAATGTGAGCAGTATTGTGTTATAGGAACTAAAATAGTTCCAAGCTAAAATAGTAAATAGTTACCAGATCAGCTTTGTCGCTTTCTATTCATTATTATTGTATAATTTAGTATTCCTAGCTGGATGGTGTATGTATTAGTATTGTCATGTATTTGATATGTAAGCAGTGCATTAATGGTGTAACTGGTTAAGGTGGAGCTTATTGTAACTACTTTATAACGCTGGTTAAAGCTACAGCAATAGAAGTATTTTTAATATCATGTGTTTTGTCTGTAAAACTTTACTCTGCAAAGTAACTAACTAAACAGGCCTTGAACTAAATCCGAGAACTGAGTGTAGGAATGTGGAAACGATTGATGACATCTTCTCAAGACACCAACTCTTCTACAATGAAATTGTTTTCCAAGATGCTAACTTTTATCAATAACAATAATAGCATTGATATCAGCATAGCAAATGGTTGGTGTCACCACAACCACAACTTATCTAATTTACTCAAACTATTGCTGAACACCATAAGTAATTCTAGCCAAAATGATCCCAAGATAGTTTAATGGTGTTGAATTAAAAAAGTAATGTCACAATGATTTTAATGTTTTACAACTTAAAAACATGTTGTCATCTTTTTGAAAAAACAATTAATGAATAATATACTGCAAAAATGGGTTAGTTTCATTTAGATTGCACAATATAATTTAATTATAATAGTATCACTATTAATATTAAAGGCAGCTTAAAAACTGCAAAAGATTCTCAGTTGCAAGACTCAAAATCATGGACATATGTACTGCTACCAAGAACCACTTAGAAATAGATATTTAGATTTTGCAGTTTTGTAGGACAAACTATTTTCACTTTTTTATTTGACCACCGCAGCTGTAAATTCTTCTCTGCTGAGGGCGAAGGATGAAGCTGTCGTTAGCAGAACAAGAAGCACCATTAACTCCAGCATGGAAAACAGAAACCAATACATATTTCAGACACTAACAGCATGAGCAAGCATTTCTCACACCATCATTTAGAGCCAGTTTGTTTTAAAAGTAATTTTGTTAATGTCAATCTAAGCAAACATATGTAGACGAGTATTAACTCTAAAATACCTATTATCTACCCACTATCTATGGAAGGAGATTACTTATACCACTTACATCACGGTGGTGAAATTAAGCTGCAATACTTTTTCCAGGCGACATGAATTAGTGTGAAGGATGTACCAGAAATACAGCTTTATGTTAGTAATATTCCACATTAATCTTGACATTTTTCACTTCATGGTTGCAGCTCTATGAGGAAAACAAATAACCACAGTTCCTCTGAGGCAACAGCTAATTATCAATAAAAGAACGCCTCTTTGAACAGAGATGCAGAGCAGAAATAGAGAGTGGATGAGAAAGAGACTCAGACATGTGTAAAACAATAACAGTTTCTTAATTTAACAACAGATTCAATTTTAATGCTAAAAACACTGGACAATCCTGATTTCTCATCACAGAGGCATCTTTGTGTTAAAGCCTGGTTAGGCACACCCTACTATTTTTGCCAACTTAAACTCAACAATTGAATAATTGATGGAGCGGAACTCAAACTTGAAATGTTTTTAGTAATTCATTGTTCTCATTTGTAATGTGTTCACACTGAAAAAGTGACAACTATGCTTTTTAAATATGTTTACAATGCAATGTAGACCAACAAAAAGGAGGTGGTTATCATTTTTATTTAAAAGAAAGATCTGGTCACGTCACTCATTTTCTAAAACAGCTGGGAACTGTAGCTTTAGCTTTCACCTCAGTTAATAGTGTATTTATTGGAGATTATTTTCAGACGCAGATTAATACAAATTTGGTGCTTAAAGTATATACGGAAGCACATTGGTATATGCGGGATCAACACAAAGTAACTAGTGTCCATGTTCATCATAATAAAGGAACATGTCACCAAGTGCAACAGTGTGGCTCATTGATGTATTTTATTGCATTTTTAACAATGGAGCTCTATGGCACAGAGGAATAAACTCCATCAGGCTTTGGCCAGAGACAATACTTGTTGGATCAATTCATTAATCAACTCATTTTATGGGATTTGTTGAGAATAGAACAAAAATATACAATATTACCAGCATTATCCTTTAAGTGTATCATTGACACCAAAATATAGATTTGTTTTACATCCTGCCTTCCAAAATAAGAGTTGCTGTTCACGCCACCACTAAAAACAATAAGAGATAAACATTCAAAACAGCTTGAAGTTTTAATGTAATGACTGTGTAGAGTGGCTCAACATTAGTGCCACTACAAGAGGCCATCCAATCAGACAAGAAAAAACAAACAACTATATTCTCTTTCACAAAAGATATTGTATGCGTCAGTAATAACTGACGCTATGAAGGTACAAAAAGGAAAAGGACAGACGCACAAAGCTATTTACAATGAAGTCTTAAAAAGATATTAATAAATGTATGAGCAGGAGTGATATTGTTATGGAGATCTGAAATTCGAAAACAGGCTCATCAGTATTGAA
This sequence comes from Cyclopterus lumpus, assembly GCF_009769545.1. Classification (NCBI taxonomy): domain Eukaryota; kingdom Metazoa; phylum Chordata; class Actinopteri; order Perciformes; family Cyclopteridae; genus Cyclopterus; species Cyclopterus lumpus. The sequence goes on from NC_046972.1 coordinate 16,169,054, forward strand.
GATGTGGTGCCTACTACGAGGACTTCCTGTCCCTTCTCGACTTGAAAGGCGCTGGGACTGTGTTCACTTCCAGAGTTCATGATGAATATCAAATCGGTAGAATAATGTTTAATGGAAGCCATGATCACAAAGCTGCAACGGTCCCTTCCCTGTCTCTCAGTATGTAGTTTGTACGTTTAGTCTGTCCGACTCTTCTGCTTCCCTTTATTGCTTCAAGAATCACGCTCAAGCTGCTGTAACTCATCCTGTAAGGCCTTAACCCGAAGCAGCTTTTCCAACTGATCCTTTGTTGGCTCTGTTATTTCCCCTGAGTCCATTTTCTGCCTGCAATTCCTCAACTTGCCGCAGCTTCTTTTTTAGGTTTTTTATCTTCTTGGCCTTTTCGTCTGCTTTCTGCTGAGGAATCATCGGGAGACGAGACAGAAACCGGCACCGCCGTCTTGGTTGAAAGACTTGCGCTCTGTGAAATAGACACTTTCTCTACGGCGTTGCTCACCGAGTCCACATCCCCGTCCTCGTGCTGTTGATGTTTTCGTTTTTCTTTACGTTTCATGTTGCGTTGGCAGACTTTGAGAGGACCAGCCCCATCATTGTCCCCGGAACCGAGAATCTCTTGCTGCTGCTTTGTCGGAGCCCCGTCGGACGGATTCATCCCAGGTGGCAGGTCTGATTTGCTCTTGAAAAACTTCACAAATTTGTTTTCATAGCTGAAACGGCAAGAAACAAGCTTAAAAAAAATTAGTTGAAAGAATTAAAAATGTCTTCACTTTGCCATTTCTTACGAATATCCACACATACAAAGTCTATTAGGGTCCGTGATGGAGGTAGCCAAAAAAATACTACTACTCAAGTAAAAGTAACAGTACTTTTGTACAAACAAGTACTTATGTAGAGGCAAAGTAGGCATCAAAATAACTTCAAGTAAGAGTAAAAATATGCTGCATTAAAACTACTCTGACAAGTACAATTTACTCAATTTTTTTTTACATCCCTACAGCATCCCTGTTTGTTCCACCCCTTACTACTGTCACAATGAGATTCTGATCTAAATGTACATGTGTAGGGAAGGAAGAGCTACACTTACACTGGTACTTCTTCCTGTGGAGTATAACCATCCTTCACCCGCCTCGGCTTCCTCCATGTTCCATCAGCTCGCTGAGTAGCAGCAATGTATTTCCCTGAAGAGCAACAGGTACAACATTTTAGAACAGTGTTTCCCCACACCTTTTTTTCTGAGATTCTTTTTTTTTTTTTTTAAATGAAAAACCATCGTTACCTAATTCACAAAAGGCCTCATCTATAAATTGTGAGAAGAGCAAATTTTGGGTTAATGAACATTCTTGACCATCTCTTCAGCAATTTACACACCATCTTGAAAAGATCAATCAGCCATTTCGAAGACATACGTTATTTACATACATCATAAATGAAACAAAATAAATGCATTTAGGCGGAGTTAACGGTCCATCACAGCCTTTTAATTTACTCTCATCGGTAAAACAAACAGAATGTACGGTAGCCTTTAATATTAGATTCAATGTTATAAGTAGAATACAGTTAAACAGACATTAAAGACATTCAGGCTCCCTCATGTGACTCAACTGTGTACTGCAGATATAAATGTTAGATATAAGACTATGGAAGAAGTTCATGCTAAAGCTCCCAACCCAGTCTTTGGGAATCACTTTTAGAGAGTGCCAATATAGTTGCATGGAAAAAATGAATATTTTAAGCCAGCAGACCATTAATTCATCCTGTCAGCTGGGGGCTAGCTTTGACTGTTATGACAAAGTATCTCAGTGCTCAACTGATTAATTTGGAAGTTTGTCAAAACTTTATTAGATTTTCCTTTTATTCCTTGTATTATTAAGATGTATAATTACGATTTGAGGTCTGAATGTACTTGTCCTAACATGGAATGGATTTTATAGTTTGTATTAATTATGTTATCTTTTAAGTGAAATGTGTATGCGTTTTCAATGTACACTGCAATCTTCAGCATGGCGCCTTGTGCAGGAGATCTTTAATGTGAATGGGGTTATCCTGCTTTGATAAATGACATAAAACATTAAATGCTTCTCAATCGATGAATATCAATAGTATGATCTAAAAACGTATGTACTAGTGTTCGGTCTAAATTAATGCAGTCAGTAATAGTTGTCTGTTACAGTATTCTGAACACATATTACTGTTCTAGCTTGTAAATACTTGTTTTACCATTCTTCTCAATAGACCTAACGTTACAATAATATGTATAATATATAGAATTGTTTTCTCACACATCTAAAAAAGTTGCGCGTTAATACTGGTGCTGTGAATGACACATCGTGATCGCAACATAAACTCACTGGCCACTGACTATTACAGCAGAAAGGACCAAGTAGCTCAGGTTAGCTAGCTCGTGTGTCAGGTTGTGATACACAAGATAACGCGGCAGATTGTATCCCCTGGAGCTCTAAATATTAACAAGTAACACATAAGTAACACATTAAACTTTCCCCCCGCATAATATTATATATATATATATATATATATATATATATATCACAGTAAGTACATCTAACGTTAGCTGATGAAGTGCGCTAGCTAGCTAACCGTCTCAGCTAGCGTACGCTAGCGGCTAAACAAAACGTCCGAAAGGAAAACACCGTAAAGCATGCCGGTGCTTCAAAAAGCCGCAAATAGACATAAAGGCGTGATTGTAGTCGCTTTGTTTAACGAAGTGGGCTCTGTTTCAGTCAGTCAAACGGTCGGACACATGCATCAGCCCTTACCGGATTTATCTGTGACATAGGGGGTTGCCATTTTGGTGTAACGTTAACGTGTTGCCCCGCTCTTCCAGTCGGTCGGCTGGTGACGGTGTCCACCAAACGTAGCCCCTCGCTCACTTTGATCCCTAATGACTGCGAATCAACGCAAATGTATCAACTCGTGCTTCCCTCGAGGTCAAATGTGTCATTTGCAGCTTCAACTGACGTATATCACAATGTAAACGATGAGCAGCTAAAGAGGCGCCTAAACAACTGTGTGTGCGTGTCACTGTGTGTGTAAGTGTAATCGGGCGCTAAGAGGAAGCAAAACGTGCGAACCCTTTTCTTCAACTTCGGAAATGACGACATGGATGGGTTGCCAGGTTTGTGCACAATGCTTGTTGAAGCGGGCATCGCCCTGGAATGTACTTTAATGTGACGTATTTTCTACTATATTTCGCAGGAGAATATCGTGCATCTTAGTTTTAGTTATTTTGCAATTAGACACAAAGAGCTTCAAAAACATGATGCTTTAATTAATTAAACTACCCAGCAAGAATATAAAAGTACTGCTGGCACAATCGATTATTCAGCGGACACGCAAAAAAACAACCTTGTAGAGGTGTCACTTGGGGCTTTGGATAATGTTGATTGTTCTTCTCGCCATTTTAAGTATGTTTTACAAACAGAACAATCAATCAATGAAAATAATGAATTTGTTGAAATCTTATATTAAAAAATTATAATTAAACTCCACTCTAGCCAATTACACAAGTAGAATTATGCGTTTACATTAACACATGAGTAATAATAATCTAATGATATAATATATGATAGCATATGTACCTTTATATACAAACCTATATTTGTCTACTGACCCATTATGTGGATTGAAAGTCACCCAGAATATTCTGGTGTCTGCTGTATTGATTTAGACCATTCTTATTGTTCTTCATCTCTTAAGTCCCTATAACACATGCAGTTTATCCCTGAAATGTTCAGGAACATTTCTTGCATGGGGTTATATGTACAATACTAAACTATTGCACTGGCCATTTAAACGTGAGCTTCCGGCTGCACTGGGGATATAAACTTGTGACCACACATCATTTTCTGCAACTTTACCAAATAAGCCTGATAATGATCGTGCTGGAAACTATGTCTGAGACCTGAGACACAGAAGTATCAATCTGTGAACCCAGTTTCTCTGTCCTAGTTCTAAAATCAGGGAACAACTAACGCCACTTAAATAACGCCACAACATAGTTGTTTGTCACCAAGTTTTTCACGAGTCATACACAAAGAAAGACGTGTACCCTTTGTGCAATTAAGTAAGACTATTGTACTGGAGGGTAAAGTAACGTCTACTATCCTAGATGGGCCATATGTTGCAAGGTCACCATTAATACAGACAACACACCAATTAATTAGTTATTTGTATCTACATTTGATCAATTATTGTCTTGGTGTTTTCATATGCAGAGCTTTTGTATATCAATGGACTGGGAAACCCTCGAGTTTTCAAAACTGCTTGTTAAAAAGGGAGGTTGTTTGAACCTAACCTGGCAACCCCGATGGAGTCTAGTCGAGTAAACCATTGCCCACAGCAGACTACTTGGCATTATAGACGGCTGGCGGTGGAGTCAGTGGGAGCCTGTTTGCAGAATTGACTGTTCAGTTTTCTTGACAACACCACGTACGTATTCAGTAATATGTATATACATAACACATTGAGCTAATCACGGATCTAATGCGCGCAGCTTTATTCGTAGCGTCGCTGTTTAACGTTAAAGTTGAGCAGCTAACGTTGAGGTTTGGTTAGCTTCAATGTGAGTGACAACAGAGCGTTGACAAATAAAAGCTGTCCGCTAGCTGCGTGCTAGCTACGGCTGCGTGCATAGAATAGACGTTTACGGTTCATTTAGTCATTGTTGGTGTTGAGGATGTAATGGGACATCACTGAGGTTAGTAGCGCAGACACCAGCTAATCACACAGACGTGAGGGGATGTTAGCAAGCTAACGTGAACGTAACCTCCGGACTTCAGCCTAATAACGTTACGTGAACCCTCTCGTGCGACGCTCAGCTGGAAGGCTGCGAAATATGTGCTGTTTGAATAAGTCCTGTTTCACAAGGATGTGTAACATTATTAGTTAACGTTAACATTAAGTTGGCTATTGGTTGGATTGTGTGTGTGTTGTTGCTGTGATTGCAGGAAACCATGGATATCTGAAATGTTTTTTACAGCCACCCTGAGGCTTTGACGAATTGCACGGACTTTGAATTAACGTTACGTTATATTTTTTAAGATGGTAGCTTAACTGCGACGAGTAATGACAGGGATCACAATCTGATTAGCTTTAACTTTAACGTTAACTGTTTTAATTAGGATGTTTAATGTTAGTTTAATGGCCTGGATTAAGAAGTGCTCCATTTTTAAGTACTACGACTTTGGATACAGATGTACCTGGTTTATTCCTGTTTGTCAGAAGAAATGATTTGGCTCTGGTGATTTAAAAAAAAAAAAAAAAATATATATATATATATATATATATATATATATATATATATATATATATATATATATATATATATATATATATATATATATATATATATATATATATATATATATATATATATGCATATTGGACCTTCAATGAAAACTGAAGACTTATTTGAGATTGACTTATGTTACTATGACTAGAGACTATTTTCCGGATGAATTGTTTGGTCTATAAAATGTCAGACAATTAAGAACAATGTCCATCCCAGTTTCAAAGTCCAAGCTGATGTCTTTTTAAATTTCCTGTTTTGTCAGTCCAAAACCCAAAGATCTTCACATTAATATTATGTAAAACAGCGGAAAGCAGAAAAACAGCATTTTCTGTCATTTTGGCATTAATTGACTATAATGATTAATCGATTGTAATAATAATTGAGGAATATTTTTCAGACAGTTGGTCAACTAATTGTTGCGTCTCCAACTGGACAGAAGACCCTCTAGGTTTTCACACATCCACCTTATTTGCCAACCTCAAACTTTTCAGTCCCCAGTTTATTTCAGTGCTGAGTGAGCACTTCTGAGCTGCATCACAAGTGCACCTGGCACCCTCTTCAAGACTCATGCACCATCCCTCTTGATACACATAATGCATCCTAGTGTTTTGCATGAGCCCCTGCTGCAGTGTCGTGTTGATTGTGCTTCTACTTAGTTTGACGTATGTAGAGGTTGTTGTGTAACCAGGACTGTGTGACATGCCAAGTCCTAATCAGCAGGGTGTGGGTTTGTATAGTTTGTAAGTTTCACTTTTTAGAAAACCTGTGTCAGAAAGCAAAACCTAACAGTTGGTAAACAGCTGACCTATCAACAATTGAGTCCAGATTGTCGGAGGTCTGGTTGAGGTATTTTTAAGCAAATTGCACTGAACATAGTGGGTACCGATTGTTACTGTGCTTGTGCAACTCTCAACAGAGATGACAAGGAGGCGAAATGGCTCAAGTGTATGTTTTAATCAACAAAAGTTGACCAAAGTGCTGCACAGTGGTAAAATAACAATACAAGCCCATATAAGAATGCTCACTTCCATCATCGTCTCCAGAAAAGGCAATGGTTTATATTATTTACCCTGCTATGTGTAGCCCTTACAGCATTATCACCCACCACTCCTGCAGAGAACTGAGAAAAGGGAACTACCATTCAAAGATGTGTTTCTCTAAAGTCCTGCTAACATCCTCCCCTCCCCCAAACTAAATGCTGCTTTTCAGCCAAGGACAATATTAACTACAGATTTTTTTTTTCAAGAATGCTCTGCCAGACAGACAATAACTTATTGAAAACCTGTTTTTCATTTATAGAGGAAATTGATTTCATTTGCTTTCATATGTTCAGATGTTACAAAAGTGGATTTTTGGTATCTGCATTTCTGGTTCATTCAGGATTGTGACAGTTACTTTTTAATTTTTTGGGACTTGTTTCTTTTCTACTTTCTAGTTCATGGGGAAAAATCGTTTTCAGTTTTGTTTCTCTCTCTGCCCCTCCCCCCACAGATTCGGATCAACTTGGTGGAGAAAAGTTGTGAGCCTTATTGGCGTCTTGTCTTACAAGAAAAACAAAGTGATATTGACAACTCTTGGAGCCTTTATTTGAACACCATCTTAAGCATATTTGAAGTGTCATTACAGTCTTGAGGAAGTACCTAACCAAGTGTGGCCTGAGACAACATGGCAAAGAAAAACCAGAAGGGTATGTATTAACTTTTTTAAAGACATTAGCAAAATAAAAATGTATATGTTATTAAATATGTTTAGAGTACAATCACACACATGAAATATGTAATTTGTTGTATAAATGGCTGCAGCATTTAGTTGAAGAATGTTTAAGTTTAAATTATAGTTTAAGATAAAATAATGAATAAACTAATGCATAATTGATCATTAATTTAGTCCTAAAATTACAAGTGTAGTCTAACAGACTACAGTACTTGTACAGTATATCATTTATATAGTATATAAACATTGTATTGAATATATCGTCCCCATTGTCACAATATCCGATCCAGCTATTTCAGTTCCTATCGGCTCAATATCAGCATCGGGTGCTGATAATGCTGTGGAGATTTACAGTAACATTAACCTACTTTCATACACCGGGAAAACAACTTTTACGTGGCTTTTTTTCCCCAGAATGCTCTGCCAGCATTTTTTCCCTCGTTTTTAAATGGCCATAGATTAACTTTGGACTTTCCCCTGACTTTTCATACTCCGCTGTCCGCTTTTGTTTAGTAGTTTAAAAAAAATTGTCCTCAGACCTCTGTTGGAAATATATATTTATTTATTATTTACGCTTATTATACTTGATGAAAGAAACTTGAAAGACATTTCAGGCACAGAAGAGTTTCTTTTTATTTTCACTTGTGCATGCTGCTTTTACTGGTAACCAAAGTTGGACCAATTATGCCTACATTAAACAAATCAAAAATCAATGTTCTACTAATGTGATAAGTCAATTTGATTGATTGATTGACTTATGTTACAAATTAATAGATTAATTAATTACAAGTAGATAAAAATGGCATTGCAAGTTTCAACTTTTTACTTGCTTTTTAAGACAAATAGCCCCCCAAGCACACATTTATAATAAACGGTCTCTGACGACTCTTTCCAGGAAATTTTTTAAGATTCCTGGTGGTTGTTTGTTTTGTAAATTATAATCGACAATGAATTGCAAATAGGATTCAAGGCCTGAACAGACAATGGAGTTTGTGATTTTGTTCCAGACACATCGGGTGTGGTATTTGACACTCGGTCAAACATGGCCATGTCCCAGGGAGGAACAACTGAGAGGATGAAGGAGAAGGTAAGAAGTATACACGGTGCGCATTACTGGAACTTTTTTTTGTAAAAGGTACATTTTTTGGTCCAAAATTAAAATATGAATGGATTCTAATCTCTTCCAAAAAGTCAACCATTTCCATTCTGTGTTGGTGGATTCGCCCCTCAGCCTCGATATTTAGTTTTATTAGTTCTGCCCTCTGCACAGCAGTTTTGGCAACCATAAACCCAAGAGGGAAGTTGTCGGAAGAAGAGCAGCAGTTATAGTATCGCTAAATGAAAAATGCATAGTTTTAGACAAATGAAGAGGCTCGTAGTTGCATTAAAAGTAGTTTATTCCATGAAAACTAAAATATATTTAAACAATTTAAAGGGCATAACACGCATTACTTTTGCAATAAAAGTCAAATTTACAATTTTAGACAATATAACATGGCTCTTACACTCTCTTAAAGACTCACCAATAGGTCCAGATAGTTACCCTGCTAGATATCTGGAATGTGCCAGTGGCACCCAAGTGCTAAGCGGTGACGATTTTTCTCTGTTCTCTGGCTTTTGTCAGGGAGCTTCAAAAATATAATGCACATAAACTACAAACGGCCTGTGTCCATAAAGCGTTTATTTTTTCTCTGAGCAGTAGCATCTTTTTCAATTGTTCTTAATGAGGAGAGAGGGATGCAGCCACCCAGAGAAAAGGTGCTGCACCCAGCATCTTTTCCTGAGCCCTACGCCTTTTTTGTTTGCAACTGCTCCTTGTTGAAAATCTCTGACCTTTTCAGAGAAGCACTGGTGACCTCTGTCAGAAATGTAGGGGGAAGCTTGTTTTGGCTGTGACTATTGATTCTGAGCATTATGTCATACCGACATCATTACGCAGACCGAAAAGCCCATTTGTGATTCTGGGTGAGTTTTATCATCAGGCGTATTGACTCCGATGAATCGTCTTTCTTGCTGTCAGATTGAGCGATGACAAGCTCACCCATTCAAAGTAGGAGGGTAAGCATCCTCCGGTTGGTGCTGTTGCTTGACTTTTTTTTTAAGATTAAAATCTGTTTGTTTAATACCTTTGTGCTTTTTCTTCTGTTACAGATCAGTGCCGTCAGGGCTGTGGTGCCCAACAAAAGTAACAATGAGATTGTACTGGTTTTGCAGCATTTTGAGAACTGTGTTGACAAGGCCGTTCAAGCGTTCTTAGAAGGTATGAAGATGTCACCGTTGGATCTCAAGAATGTGAATTATGGGCCTCTATGCCTTTTTATAAATAATTACTTCCCCATTAAACCGATAGATCCACTTACAACTAAACTAAAAGCATCAGCAACTGAACACCTTGACATTATTAGATACCTATTCACCACTCTACCTATCAGGTGCAGCATCCTAACACACAGAGGATAAAATATATTTGTTTCACAGTACAACAGTTAAAACAATTATTAGGTCTTGAAAATCGTGATAACTATACTACATGAAGAAAAAATAAAAATTATACTTGTATATTTACACCACTACCTTGTTGGTTTACTGAATTGAAGTCAGACCTGGCATGCCGCCCACATTGCTTGTGCTTAACAAGACCTTGAGAGTTTTTCATGCATGCCGTGCTTTGCATACAGAAGGCTGAGCGTCATTTGCACGCCTCTTAGTTTTGCAGGTGTAATTACAGAACAAGAATGTTGTCACACTGCTTTGTTCCTTATTAATACAACCTCAGTGTATTCAGATATAAGTCACTCAAGCACCGTCGATATAAATGTTGTTTGCTTTACACCACAGGCAGTGCAGTTGAGATCCTGAAGGAGTGGAATGTTACCGGCAAAAAGAAGGTGAGAACCTGAAAGCTGCATCTTGAGCGTGTCTTTGTTGATGTGAGCGTAATCATGGCCGCTCTATCTAAAAGAAATGGCTGTGTGTTCAAAGTGCTCTTCATTAATTCATTTTCAGCTTATCTTTCTTTTCCCTGTGTGCCCTGAAATTGTTCTGACTCACAACTCCGATTTAAGATAGAGATCATAAGCAAAGAGAATTTCAACAATGAGGTTTGACATTGATATCTCCTTGTTCAGCCCAAGAAGAAAAAGAAAGCCCAAGCCTCAGCCAGAGGCTTCAGCAGAGCCTGCTCCACCTGAGGCCACACCACTTGACGAGGGCAAGGACGAGGGTGAACGGCTTTCATAACAACGGATCAGTCATGGATTGGAGAGTCGCTTGATTCTCTAAGTGAACAGTTGGACTCTGCCTCCCTGGATGCAGCTGAGCTGGACTCTGAACCCGCTACATCCGAAACCACCGGTAATCACAGCTCTTATAAATGAGAAAGGCAAAAATAGGAATGGCTGAATCATTTCTTATTAACAATTTATTTCTAGAAATTATCCTATCAAATCTCACCACTTTCTCCTCTTTTTAAATTGTCAACAATATTTTTGGTGACTTTTCTTGCACTTCTTTATAAAGAGCCAATTACTCTGGCCAACTTGTGGACTAATTTGACTCATCTCTATCTTAAGCAGGTTTTTTGGGGGAAGTTAGTTTGGAAATACGTACTTTACGTGTTGTAAAGCCATCCGTCTTCTCACAGGTGCAGAAGCAGAAAGTCAAAGTAGCGCGCCAAGCCCCCCCTTAAAGCAAGGAGGGAGGAATCACCAGGGTCCTAGAGGCAACAGAAACCGACACAGGCTAGACACAAATTCCAATCCAACCACTTCCTCATTTCCACCAACCACTGATGAGCAAGGATCATCGGGAGTCAAGAAGATGGGTTAGACACCAAATACCTCTTAAATGTTCTTGTCTTGCATGTACTATTTTTGAACATCATGGATTAATACGGTATGGCGTGCTGTTACCAAGACACAGGTAAAACCCAATCTGGGACAAAATGTCTTGTAGCTCTTCTTCAACGTGTGCCTAAATCAAGATAACGTTTCCCTCTCAGCTCCCAACATTGACCGCTCTGTGAAGGACCTGCAGAGATGCACCGCATCACTGACTCGCTACAGGATAGTGGTGAAGGAGGAGATGGACTCCTCAATCAAGAAGATGAAGCAGACGTTTGCTGAGCTCCTGAGCTGGTGAGCATGTTTCTTCTAAAATCTGCCTCTGTTCATGGCTGTAGTTGAATCTTAATGTAATGGGATATTTGAGCATGTTGCAAAGTGAGGTGTAACAAAACCCTGTGAGGGCTAATTTTCCATTGCAGGAGCTTTTCCAGGGTACCAAAAACCTTTTTAAAGAATGTTAGTTATTGTATGATGGATCAAGTAGCTAAAAAAAGTTCCTTCTTCAGGGGTGGTATTTTCCAATGGTGCAGAAACCTTAATCGCGGGGGGTCCTGATTACTGAAAACGCAAACAGAAATGCGTAGAAGGGACTTCCAAGTTCCTGAGTTTATTATCATATTCGTATTATCCAGAATTTGATCCATAACATTTCCTCAGTCAGCTTGTATGGTCTGTAGAAGCAGAATGGGGTAGCATTACCAGCACCCGTACCAGTTCTCATAATACATCCGTGGTTTGTGTGTTCCTGATTGCCACACTCAAGGTGGGGTGAAAAGCCTGCTGTCATAGCCTCCTTCTGTTACAAATCTTAAAATTTAGATGATATAGATTTTTTTAATTGACTTAATAACAATACGATGTGTAACATATACTCATGATAGTTCTATGTAGGGAAGTTGCAAATACAATATTTCCCTTTGAAATGTGGAGTAGAAAGAAGCGTCAGTGTGCTTAGTTACATTCTACTAATGATTTAAATCTACTTTTCTTCTCTTCAAACCTTGATTATAGGCCTTTTCAGTAAGAGGATCACAATAACGTAAAAACTGAAAAAATGGAGTATTAATATGTCTTTTACTTGGAACCATTAAATGATACGCGTCCAATCACAATCCATGCCCTCATCCATGGTATCTTGGCCAAAAACTGCTTGATGTAGAGGGAAAGGCCACAAGTGCGTCCAGCTACTTCATGCAGCTGTGTTCGTCTTGCTCAAGCTGCAAATTGTCAGCTCAAGAATCTTGAATAGAAATGTTAGGCAAAAATAGCAAGGAAAACTCTCTGAACAAGTTTGAATCTGTACTGAAAGTAGAGTGACAGCTTGTTATGTCATCCAGCTGCTGACATTAAAGGAGACATATTATGCTAATGTTCAGGTTTGTACTTGTAAACATGTTCTAGAAACCCCAAATACTTGCTTTCATCTTCAAAAACTCTTAATTTTCATTATACTGTCTGTCTGAATATACCTTTATTCACCCCATGTCTGAAATGCTCCATTTCAGCACATTTCTTGTTTACTTCCTGTCAGCTGATCCTGTTTACATTTACAACTGTCAAATAGTCTAAGTATTGTATAGAAATCCTGACGGCTTGTTTCAAGGCAACATTATCTTAATACGGGTTACGTTGTAATACTTGCACAGTGTTTTATATTGCTCTTTGACCTGTTATGTTTGACCCTATAATAAAAACATGGAAATCTCCCTTTTTGACAAGATTTGACCCATAAGGACTCTCCTTCTGTCATGAAAAACCAGAAGCCTTCCTATGAAGAGTAATTTTCTTGTTTTTAAGTTTTAAACTATGCACTCTTTTTTTTTCTCATCTTGTATAAACCTATTATTTTATGCACAAAACTGTTACTTTATGCGACATGTGCTGATTATTACATTATGAGCCTCTATTACAGTGTGAGCTGCTCCAGTGGACCTTTACGTACTCCTAGTTCTTCTACTCTTACTTGGTTTCAGTTAACCCGACATGTTTAACAGTGTAAGCTCCGCCCTCGATGAAGAACGGAGAGTAAGGAGCGCTGCAGTAAATCACAGCAAAACAAGACTCAAACTATATATTTACATTGATGCAGAATCTTCATGTCCACATAGCGATGCATCCTAAAATCAAGAATTGTCCACACTAGTTTCTTTGCCTTATTTAAATCAACTTTCTCCTTCAGCTTTTGTGGAGAAATTAAATTGTGGTACAATAAAAAATAATAAAAAGCACCATTTGATAATGACACTGTGTAGAACCCCCTTTCATGTATTAATTCTCAACTGCTCAATTGTATTGCATTTGCTGTTTTGCATTATCATTCGGACGATGCTGTATTTCTGATCTCCAAGTGTGCAGCTGCCTCTATTTTGAATGTTATTAGAATTAATTAATAATCTTGGTTCCTCTCTTTAGTAAAGTATAAGGAAAGAAAGTTAACCCCTCCTCATTCTCTCTTTTTTTTTCTAGTTTAATGGATAGAGAAGTGACTCTAATGGGAGAAATGGACAAAGTGAAAGCAGAGGCCAGTAAGTACTGTATATCTTCTCAAGTATGTAGACTGAACTAAAGCCCTGCTTCTTACATACTACCCGGGAGCTGTTAGTATTCTTCACATATAATGATCACCTCATTCAAGGGCCTGGAGAATCTTTAAAAAAAAAAAAGTGTGTGTTGACAGAGCAAGACTGCATATTTGTACAAGTAGGCCATTCTCTCTTATTCTGGCCTCTCAGTGTTGTGTGTTTCAAGCCTGGAAAAAGTGAATAGTGTCAGGTGTCCAGAGACTCAATGCTGTCTTTGTGCAAGGTGATTTGGGGATTGAGAGGAAAGCAAAGAAACTAGTATTTCTTCGACATTACAAAAGCCAGGTTTCCTCAATGTGCCTTCTAATAATCTCATTCTTGTGTTTAACTGATAGGTTTTCCTGTATAACCTCAGATCTATGTCATACAATCGGCAACAATTAAATCCCCCAAAATATGTATTTAAGAGGACAGTTCAGTCCTTATTGATCCATGGTGGAAATACTTGTTACCAAGTACCAGTAGCTACTACAGATTTTTAAGGGCTGCAGCTAAATTGATTTCTTGTAATTATCGATTAATCTCCCAATTAGTTTCTCAATTAATTGTTTAGTCAATATAGTGTCAGAAAAAAGGGAAAATGTTTCCAGAACAACTTCCTTTAGTGGTGAAAAGTAATGCATTCACTCAAGCACTGCAGTGCTTTTATTTTGTTGCTGTTTTATACTTACAAATATTGTCCTTTTGACGACATTTATTTGACAACTTTATGAGTACATCTGCTTGTTAATAATATTACAACATATCGTCGACAAACAAATGTTGTATTATTGTAGGTTTAGAGAAGACTTAAACGATTCACAGGGAAATTGTCCAGCTACTCAGCAGTAGGTTATTTAAATTAGCCCCACCGTTTCCAGCATTACATTAAAGTTGTGAACACAGTAATGCATCAATAATTATAATTCACTATATATACATTATTTTGAGTATTTCTACATTGTAGTATTGCTATGTTTACTTTAGCAAAATATCAGAGTTCATCTGCCAACACTGACTTAAGAGCAAGAAGACGTCTTCACATTTTTTTGTACGGCTTACAATTCAAGACCCAAAATATATATTTCTTTTGAAGAAAAGATTTTAACAACTTACCGATCATCAGCTCTAATCGAGGAATCTGTTACTCCAGGTAATCGATTGCTCTATAAATGCCTTTCATAGAAAAAAGAAATGTCTATCATGACCTTTAGTAAGAGTAACAGACCAAAACATATTCGGTTTACAATCATATAAAATGTAAAATTCTCAAATTAAAGAAGCTGGAACCAGACATTTGGTAATTTTAGATAAACAACACTAAAGTGATAATACTGTTGGAACTTGGATTCTGCTTTTCATTTTGTTTTCCAGGCCAGAAAAACATTGGTGAGGTTTAAACTGATTTGTCAGTCTGTAGTCGAGCTGATATTCCAGTAGTGCTAACCGTACACAAACCCTTTATTTCCACTGTGAAGCTGGAAGAAGAGCTTTGCTGAAGAAACATGATAATTCCATCTTGCTGTCGACTAGATTGTTGTGCATTTGACACTGAAACAGGAAGCTGTTCCGATTCAAATTTGCGAACATTTTGATGTCACGCTTCCAGCTTCTGTAACCAATGAATGTTGTTTTATTCTATTCCTATTGAACTGCTGCTCAGAGGTACATTTGTCTCTTTCTGCCATTTCAGTCTAGTTGAACCATTTCACAGTTTGTTGTTCTCCATGTAAAAAAACAAACCCTTCATACAGAATAACATCTATTTGTAAAGAGGACTTTCTACAACCTAAGCATGACAGGCCATTCAAACCTCCAGAGTAGTCCTCTGACATCTGACTGGACCCAATGAAGCTTTTGTGCCAAGAGATTCCAGGTGTTTAAATAGCAGTGTACACAGTATCTTGCTTTAAAAATGGCTTTATCTCTGACCCTTGTTTATCTTTTAGATGCTGAGTCAGCTGTACTTTGTACTTGTCATATCAAATTACAGCTGAGTTCTTATAGAAAACTGAAACTTACTGGGACTGCTGGGAATATCTGTTCTATAGAAACAGACTTTGAGAACTTTAACATTATAATGATTATATAATTTTAATAATCTGCAGCTATAATGACAATCGATTTAATCCTTTAAATCACCTTTCAAGCACAATACCAAATGCTTCTCAGTTTGCTGATTTTGAATAAAAGTGAATACCTTCAGGTTTTGGACTATCTTGGGCAAAAGAAATGTATCATATCTGGTAAAGATCACATTGGTTTTGTTTCAGTGTCAATTTTGAACGCCCGGCAGAAAAAAGCGGAGGAGCTCAGAAGGTTGACGGACCAGTCGGCATCCATGTCTGAGGAGCAGTTAACTGAACTGCGTGCAGACATCAAGGTGCTTAAACAATGCAGCTGCTCCAGTTTGGCCTCTCTTGGCTCTTTCTTAGTACACAGCCTCATCGTGTCTAATGGGAGTTAATTGTTGAGCTCCTGTTGAAAGCAAACTTAAAAAGCTCATTTGTTGTCCAAACTAATAATTTAAATTAAAAAAAAAAATGCATTTAAATGATACAAAATACATTTTGCATTGTGCAGCATGTTGATGATGAATATAATCTGTCTCTAATTTTTCCCTCAGCACTTTGTGAGCGAGCGTAAATATGATGAAGACCTCGGGAGAGCTGTGAGATTTACGTTTGATCTTGAACCGCTGAAGACCAGCATCTCCGGGTTCGGATCAGGTGCGGTATCATTTTTTTCCTTTTGTGTTCAAAGTTTCAGTATTTTTATAAGGTCATATCCATAATTACAGCTGTTTGTCAGCAGACTGGAAGTACACTCACGGTGGCCAATAAATCAATTATATATCATAATTGGCCAATATGTGTGCCTCACGGTAGCAACAAATTAAATGAGGAATCTTCCTTCATGAGACAGGTCCCATGTTGTACTGACTACTGTGTGGTTTCTTTTACAGTTTACCATCCGCGTACAAGTTACTCAAATCGGTCCCGTTGTAGCTCCACGTCCTCTTCTGTCGCCGGCCCAAGCCTGCTGGAAACTCCTCCTCCCACCCAGACCCAAAGCCCGCCAAGTGAAAACCGCCCTCCACCAAACAAACAGGTCAGCTGAGAAAGCAGTTGTGTTTTCATTCAGACAAATAAAGATGTTGACTTTAGCAATGTAATTAATTCTGAATTTTGATTATCCAATTCTCAGATTTTCCAGGGCAACAGGCGTACTTTCCAGGGACAAGGGTATTACTCGGGCGGTCAGAGGTATAACGGCGGTTCCTACAATGAGAGAAACGTTGGTCGTGCTAACCACCGCTACCAGAGTGACGGTGGTCCTTCTGGTCCTTCCCAGCACTCGCACAGCTCAAGAGGTCCCCACCATTCCTCTACCACCTCCAACAACCAAGACCGACCCTCTAATAACGGGCTGCCCCAAAGGCCTCCGCGGACGCACTGCCCTTGACATTGGAAATCCTGTGCTTAATCAAACCCACCTACTAACCCTTGCACTCCCCTTCCCATGACCTCCCCATACCCTCAACAGTCTCCCCTCTACTAACTCCTTTCAATGAAGAATAGAATACAAGTTTACATATTTCCGTCAGTTAAGCTGTAATGCCACCTCTCTAAAATCTATCCATTCATCCTTCTCACTGTTCTATATTCATACTTCCTTTTGCATTCCTCCCTTTCTGGTTATGGTAACACTTTCTATCTTTAGCCCTCTCTGAGAGATCTCATTGCTATGCTATTGTCAGTCTCTGTCACAGAACTTTTTTGCAGGTAAGCTATCTGCCAGAGACTGACGTGATTACATGCAACAATTTGTGCACTATTGAAGTTAAACTCGTAGTACTATTTCTGTTTTTGCATTGCTTATGTCAGCTCACTGATTTGCACCTCTTTTCTTGTGTTGTCACCCAGAATCATTTCAATGCCTTCACAATGGAAAGTGTAGTGAAAGTGCAAAAGTAGTTCTAGCAGTAACAGATCTAGTAGACATGCAATCGACACTACAGACTATTTTTAATCTTTACAAGGGAAGAAGAATTCAACCCATCAAACTGCTATCCAGAGCTTTTTGTATGGCTGCTATAAACCATAGGGAACTTGTTAACACTAGGACGTCAATGTGTTTGAGAGTAACTCTGAACACAAAGGGGGCCCTCTGAAAGCAATAGTTTGACATTTGAGAAATGACTCATTTGATTTCTTGCCAAGAGTTTGATTTAAAAAGATGGATAGCAGTTTCGTATTTGAAGACTAATTTGAAACCGTCACCAGCGCACAGTGAGCTTAGCACAAAAGCAGCTGGAAACGACAGGCCTAATGTCACACAATCCAAATTTGCTTATTTTGTACAATAACTTCAGTGTAAAAATGTAGTTCTGGTTTATGTGCCAGGCAGAGAAAAGCTAGCTGTTGCCGTACTGACATGAGGGTGGGATCAAACTTATCATCCAACTCTCTGCAAGAAAATGAATATGCACATTTCCCAAAAAAAATAGTTTTTCCTTTTTTAAATACTGGCTAAGATGGCAATGTATCGCCCTCCCATTGGCCAACAGGGTTATTGTGTGTGCTGTTGTTGGCTTGCTGTCTTATTTTGTAACGAGAGCTCATTACCTATTGATGACGAATATCACAACAAAGGAAACTGTTCACTTGCCGTTCTATATTTAGTCCTTGACATTTCAGATGAATTTTCTTCCACGCGCACCGTTTCTTCTTCTTGTTCTATGCACTTGGATGGCATATTAATGACACGCTTGCCTTTAGTCACAGAGAGACTTCACGTTTGCCTTTCTAGAGATGGTACTTGTAGAGCGGGCGTGCGGTCTATAAATATATGCGTGAGAATAAGATGATCTTCCCCTTTTTTTATATTTTCACTTTATCCCCTATGTGAACATAGAAACTGATCAAACTGATGAGTGCATTGGAAGGTTGTATTGACTTCACTTCTTTTTTCTTTTCTTTCTATGGCTGCCAAGATGCTTTGAGGCTGTTTGTTGAGGTGAAGTCTCATCGTAGTGGCCACAGCTGGTGAATACCTCAATGCTGATGTTTTGACACGGCCTGTTTTCAGTTAGTTTTTTCTCGCAGTGGGCTCTTATTCAAGGGACAGGGACCCCTGGTGAGCTCTCACCTCTTATCATCTTGTAGTTGTGTACATGCAGTATGTGGAGCTGCAAGGCTGTAGTCTAAGACTGGTTGCTGCATTTACTTCATGTGTCGTCTTCCTTCGAGCAGTCTTTTGGAAGAAAATTGTTTCTCCCCCCCCCCCCTTTTTTTTTTAAGTTGCTTTGTGGTTTTCTGATCAAAGGGAGATTTTTCTTCATATTTGAGATTACTTTTTTACTTTAGTAATTATGCGGGTTAATGTTGTGGCATTAACTTTGTTTTTCGGTCTTTGGTAAATATGTGCTGTAATGACATACATATGTTTTGACTAAAAGCAAAAGTATATTTTGTGATATACACTCAGTTCCTTTAGTAGTGAGCCAATTCGACTAGAAAACTTACTTCGACAAGCAAAAAAAACTTTTCTTAATATGCTTTCAGAGGTGATGAAGACTTTTATTGACTGGTGTTTTGGGGGCTGCAGTTTGAATTGAAAGCTGTAGGACAGATAAACACATCAGCTTTTATTCCACATATCTCCAGTGTGCCCTGGAGGTGCTGGATTCGTTCAATCAAGACTCACAGAGAGTAGAGTTAGTCTGCCTCACTTTATCCACTTTTCTTTTGTTTTACATTCCAAACTGTAGTAATATTAGGTTTTCGCCAAAGATAATTATGTCCTGTTTTAAAGTTGCTGCCTTTTTTGTTTTCCCCCTCAGCCTGTCAAGAATTCCAAAGGGATGAATCACGTTTTCTTCTTTCTTCTTGATCCCACCCTACTTTATTTTCTGATTCCTTACCGTATATACATTTATGTAGCTATATAATGTTGTGCTCACATGGGGCATTTTGTATACGATATTCATCGTAGGCATAATGGAGGTTAAACATCTAGTTCATTCATTCTTTCAGTAGACCATGTGTCCTCCTCCAGACAACTTTTCTGAGACAACTGTAAACTCAAGTGCCTTTTCCTTGTCTCCCACCAATTCATTGACATCTCCTCCACCAGAGTATGGACCAAAGACATCGACTGTCCCGACCCCTCCCCCCCCGTCCTCTCTTTCTCCCCACTCACTGAATGAATTGCACACTTTTCATTTACTACGAATAAACAGTTTGCAATACTGACTGACTGTGTGTTTTCTAACTGTACTGGTATGTAATAGTGGGGTAAGCAGCCCATGAGCTGAAGCAGAAGTAACTATGAGGTCACCAAGTACATTTACTTTTTCATGACAAACTATATAGTATACCATTTTCTGAGATTTCTTTAAGACATACTAGATAAAGACTTTTCAATGTTTATCGACACATAATATACTATGTTGTGATTTAAGACATACCATATTTACTTAAGACGATGACTTTTTTATACTGGAGTGACCTTTAATGATTTTCATGGTACTATAATTCTATTTTATATTTTTACACTATACTCGTGACATTTTATGACATACTATAACTTTTGTATGGCTTTTCATGACCTACATCATCACTTTTACATAATATGGTGTATTTAGACGATACCATTACCCATGTCATGACATCAACTGTTATCACATACTTTACTAACTTTAATTTCTATGACATACTATAGAATTACATTTTTATGACCACCTATTGCATTATTCAATATTTTTTGACATACTAGACACAACTTTGACTTGGTAGTGTTGATTGATGCAAATTCTACTATGGCAGATTTTGACACTTTACTGTTCATTTACGTTTGTTTTATGACATACTATACAAGACTGTCAGTTTAATGACATGCAATACTATGACTTTAGGTAAAAGGACTTGTGCTTTTCTAGTCTTCTGACCATGCAAACGCTTCAACACCACTCATTCATTCTTTTACAGAGTGCGTCATGAAACACCAACACAGCCAGCAGAGGGCAGCTTTAGGGAGGTTTGGTGGAAGACGACCTCAGTAGTGGAAGAACTGTTAAGATCTCTTCCACAAATAACTAACAATAATACAATTTAATGGTGTATGTTTATTTGTACTCGGAAGTAAAAGTCCTACATTGAAATACTTTTTTCCTTTAGAATTATAAAGTATCAAAAGTTAAAATACTAAAAATGTCTCCATCGGCCTAACCAATTATCATAAATTACCTTGTCTAATAGTGACATGAGCAGCATTTTACTCTAAGTAACTATAACTCAAATGTAGTTGAGTAAAAAGTACAATATTGTATCAGTTTCACTGCTGTAGGGTTATTTCAAAGCATCTGACCTTTTCCCTTTACATTAAATTGTTTAGATTTAAGTTGCAACAAGTTGACATACAGAGGTCGTGTTGAGGAGGATGTCTGTTCACATGAGTGGCTGCAAACAGAAAGATCCAGGAGGGGAATTTGAGGCTGGATAGACGACTACGATTGTTCATAGGAGATCCTAATTGAACTTCCCTAATTAATTAGTCAGCCATATCGTTTGAGTGTTAGGTGACTAGGAATTTCTTAGCTTGAGGACGGCGCTACTGCAAAGCAGACAAATCAAATTAACTGTTCAATTTGAATAGACTTTTCAGAAATAGCATGTTAATGTAAAGTGTATTTTCCACTATGAAACAATGCATCTTCTTGTGCTCATAAGTTTATTTATTTACATGCACCAAAAAAGCAAGTTGCATTCAGTTTTTTATTAAAAAAGGGCAAAAACATTAGGATACAAATGTCCTTTTTCCAAAAACTTTTCCTGGACAAAAAGTAAAAATGTTGACATGATTAAAACTGCTTCGTCACCTCGCTGAAGTGGACTGTACAGGCAACAAAGACCTTCATGTACAATGTACGCATTGCAAAAAAGTACAAAATATGGCACTAACTGAACTAGCAGATGTCAATCAAAACTCTCCACAGCGACGAATGTCACAGTGCAGCTTACAGCCCCATCACAGAGGGAAACACAGCAGCACCTGTTGAAGGAAGGAGAGTGCTTTCAATCCACTCAGAAGTTTCTCATGAACTCATTATTACATTATTAACATCAGCATTTAATTCAATGTTGCGTCGTACTTTTTGGGCTACCTTGACCATCTCCTGTTTCCGATTCCGGGACTTTCCAGTCCAGCTGGCGACCTTTTTCGTAGAGTCCCTTCAGGACCTTCCTCACTTCGTCATTCCCCCCTGCGCGACTCAGCTCCAGGTGCTTCCTGTACAGCTGCAGAGCGGTGCGTGCATCCTCAATGCTGTCGTGGGTTTCCCCCTGGATGTTGAGTTCTAGGAGCCACAAAGAGAAAGGACATTCAGGCTGCATCTCAACAATGACCTGTCACTTTACAAAGCTCATATCGTGCATGTCATACATTTTCACTGTAAATATATATTTTTTAATTCACACGTTTCTTTTTGTGTGTGCGTGCTGTTGTAATTATTTATTGTGTCCGTTTGCTTTTTAATGTCTCTCTTTCTTTGCACTGGAACTTAGCTACCATGCAGTACAATAATATAGTATCTTCTTATCTTAACTGCAATTGACCAACTGAGGTTTAAGCTACCCGCCTGTCCACAGAAAAATCAGATAAATTAATCATTGGGAGCAGTCGTGCATGTGCTCACTTGCTTCGGCCCTGCATCTGTGTTGGTCAGTTTTTTTTGTCTTCGCCATTAAAAAAGGTACAACTACAGATTTTCTTGATCACTTTGCGACAGCAGAAACAAGCTGAAAACAAAACACTATCACATTCTAATATTAGCATTTATTTGGAGTCACATGTCTGTCCACCTGATGAATGTATAACCAATGTTCTCTCTTTTCAGCTCAGTTTGTGGTCTACCAACTCTACAGCTGCTAAATGCTCCACTACGTTCACCAGCTTAATCAAACCCACGATACTATTAGTGCGGCGAGAATTAAACGAAACAGTGAAGTTGCCGGCCAGAAAAACTAAACGATGTGGTGAAAGATGCTTCAAAGCTCCATAGAGTTGAAGGAACTGTAGTTGGCTGATAATTCTCTGATTTACCAACCCTTTCGCATTACATGTAGTCGTGTGATCTGTTAATTATGGCAGAATACCGATCATAGCCATCTTAACTTACCTAGAAAGTACCAGGCGAGAAATCTCAGCGAAATCATCCTTTTGCGGGGTAAATGGAACAGGTAGACCGTGTCGACGACTTGGTCTTTCAGAACCTTAAAAACAGCAAAGAAACAGACTTAAGTAACCTGTGTTTCGTTGAGTCATTTTATGTATGCACTACCAGACTTTAAGTGTGTGAAATAACATACCAGTAAATTAATAACCCGAAAGTCCTTCTGTAAACCGTGACCAACAAAACGAACTCCTGTGTCAATGAGGAAGCGCAGCTTTAAGTAAGTGGACTTCAGTGTGGTCAAATGCTTTGAAGAAATCTTTGCATCCAGGTCTCCTGGTTTGATGCCGGAATATTGTGTCAAATAGTCGACCACCTGGAAGAAGAGACATTCAGAAGTGTTAGGGGTCTATAGCAAGAGTGGCTGTTTCACAGGGTTAATGTTTCACTTTGCAGCTTTCATCACAACTAACAAATAGTCTTTCCTATCAAGTTAGAAGACAGTACTCAGTATAGCTGCTTGTCTAACAAGGGACGAGTGATCAATCATCAATATCTAAGCACAATTAAAGATCAGGACATTTTCTGTGACGCTTACTTCTTGTGCATCAGGAATCGAAAAGTAGACAAAAGAAACAGTTCAACCTCTGTTGATGAAAAGCAAAACTTTCCAGAATCGCTTGATCTGCAGTCTGACCAACTATCTTCTTCTTGAATGAACTTGTAACAGATGATCCTCCATTGTGTACGAGTGTATTATCATTACTTATAAAAGGACACACTGTTTAATGACAATCAAGGCAACACGATAGAGGGCGTGATCGAGAGTGTCATCCCTGGGTAATAGTTTATTTGTCAGGTGCATCATGTTTCTACGACATTCAACACTTCGGTTACGTTAATGGAGTTTCCCCCTCCCCCGCTGTTTTACACTCACCTGCTCCTGAGTCGATATGTAGTCATCAATGAAGGGAACCCCCTCGTTGGGGCCCTGACCCCTCACACAGGTGATCCTGGCCACAGACATCTGACTGGGCTTGATGGTCGACTTGGTGCCGTCACTGCGAAGCTCTGCCTCTTCCTGCAAACACACAGACATGACGTTTATTCAAGGTTACTTACCACATTAAGATTACTTGACAATAACAAACAGTATCAGTACGAGCATTATCACACTGTTCAATATAGAGATAGTTAGATTACAAAAATAATAATACTCTAAGCATTGTTTCCATTGAGCTAAACCTCGTAAGACTTATCTTTTTTTTCTCACAATGTCAGGACAATATTTCTCTTTTTTTGGACTATCAGTATGTTCATGTCTGAGTCACCTTCTGACAAACACAAACAAAGACATCTAAATGATTCATTGATTATCCGCAGCTTTACAGGATCCAGGTTACTACAGCCTCTTAACATGTTCTACCTGTGTAACCTGAGTAACCTGGTTTCTGGTAAACATGCTGTGTGACAGACAGAGTGAGGTAAACAGACAGTGGCATCATAATGCAGACACACCTGGTTGAGTGTGACAAACTCAGCGTCCAACCCCACCAATTCACCAGCCTGTGGCATCTCGCTGACCATGAGGGGGATGAAAGTGGCATGACTCTTCCTCTGCTTCCGAGCCAACGAGGCCTCAGTCAGCAGCACGCTGGCATCTATGGGATTTTTAACTGAGACAAACCTCAAAGCATGAGCACGCAAATTAATTAATGCAAAAAAAACAAACAAGTAAATTAACCAGATTTGTTGTCCTAAAACTTACTGCGGAGGTCGTATTTGGTGTGGTAGTTCCTCTTGGCATAATACAGAATGCCTGGCACTTTCCAGCTCACATCAAACTGGGCAGCTTCAGTCTTTGACAAACAAAAACATAATACTTTAACATGACTGGAAACATGTCATCTCATTAGAATAAATTAAATCAAATATTTACCTTGTCAATTGGCTCAATTAAGAAATCATTGAAGAGGTACCACTGCTGATGTGTGACTCCCTGAAACAGACACAGGTTTGATCCAGAGTAGAACCTCAACGTCACTTTGTCTGAACATTGCAGAAGCAGTTATCTGTTCGACTGTATTTTCTCACCTCTTTTCTTTGATGGTAGGTCTCTCCTACTTTGATGTGTGCAACCAAGTTTCCACCTGTGCGAGCATCCAGGATGTGAGGCACCGTGACCACCAAGTCGTAGACCGAAGCGCCCTCCTCCTCTTCCTCAGTACTTAACTGATAGGAAACCATGTAACAAGTTGTTAGTTGCATGCCAATCTTTACACACACACAAGCTAAATCCAAGATTAAAAATCTTTGTTTAATGAAGATCTTTCTCCTTCACCTCCTCTCCTTCCGGCCAGCTGCCGATCTCCAGTCCCTGACTTTTGCTGATGGACATCTTGAGACTCGGAGGGATCCAGACGTGTCGCAGATCCTCCGCCCGCGTGTCAAAGGTGATGCCCTCCATATTGCATGTGCCCTCCCCGCTGCATGGGATGTACAGTGACATTAAAGTCAATAAGTCAATTCATGAAAACGAGTATTAATTGTATTAAATAAGTATTAATTGTTCAAATCCATTTTTGCCAAACATGTGAGCTTATCAAATATAAGTGTTGCTTCTCTCTCTCTTTTATATAATTTTGGACTTTTAAAGACGTTTGGGGAAATTGCGATGGGCATTAAAACAAATATATATATATTTTCTGATGTTTTATAGATGAAACCGTTCATTCTATCATTAATCAAAACCATGAATTGAACAGAAATAATTAACGATGCAAAACAATTTCTTATATTATATCAAAAGAGATCCTACTCCAAGCACCACTCGGTGGGCATAGGTGGGGGGGGTTCTTTAGGTTTAGCAGGTTCCATTTTTTCTTTCTGCATGGCCTTATTGAAGGCGTACTGTGGAGAAAAACAAACAATTACGTAATGTATTTATATATAACGACAACCATGTTATGAATTAAATAACGTGTATTTGAAAAAGTCGGGATGGAAATAAAACCAAAATGAGTGTCATTTACCTCCGCCTGAACCTTCCAGAATTCAGCCTCTTTAGCACTGTTTACCTCACAGTTGATGACCAGAACATCTGGGAGACATCTAATGTTGCGTGTCTGGACCTAAAGTGGCACACAGAAACAATTGTGATGCAGAAAAGACTTAAATAAGACTACAAAAGTATTGTGAGTTAATGATGTGCCTGAATGTAACTCACTGTGGGTTGATACTTCTCACAGTTTTCACACCACGCCTGAGTGCTCTGCTCCAGACAGATGCTTTTCTTCAAGATCTCAGAAAAGTCGTATTCTTTTATAGTTTTTTCTGACGAGTCAAAGTGCGATGAGTACATTGTCAACAGTTAACTATTATTTGTTAGTTTTAATTGGCCACAGGTTATCCATACACTTGTCTTTCAGAGCCGAGCTTGAGGAACATGATAGCTGCACAAGACTATTTTATAACAGTGAAAGAGTACGTTGAACTCACCTTGAGAGTTCTGTTCAGGGTAATGCATGGTAAAGAGCAGCGAGAGGGAGGAGCGGACCGTCTCCTTGCCACAGCGACACAGGCTGCTGTTCTCAACTTCACATCCAAATAGTTTTCCGATGGCGGACTCACCAGAAGAACCCAGAGAACTGCATAAATGTGCCAGACACATCAGTGATCATCTTCACATCTTCTCTAAACTGTACCTAGAATACCGCCAGACTCTGTTTTGTATTTCTGTTGGCTGCTCTGACCTGCTGCTGGCTCCCCTGTAGGCCTGTGGGCCCTCCTGCTCCTGCGTCTCCTGGTGGAGCTGGGTGAGGATGAAGCGGTTCCAGCTCTGGATTAAGCGACCGAGTCTGGCCTTCCCTGTTTGCTCGTCTGAGTCTGCGAGGATTAGACCCAGCGCTGAGGCTTCTGGGATGGTACGAAACGCTCGGAGGAAGTTACTGGCCTTGAGGAGTTGGAGAGGTCGGATTAGGAAATCTACACATGATACAATAAATGTATCACATATGTTTAGAGAAACGTTAACAAACAGCTACCTGACATGGATCTCCTCGTGACAAATCCAACATGTGGAAGAGGAAGCCAAGCTCACAGGCCAAACAAAACTCCTTCTGGCACAAATGATTTTGCACTAGATACCGGATTGGCTCCAGGAAATATAGCACCTAATGGACCAACACAGAAACAGGAGAACAACAACTGAGCATTGGTCAAAGAAAAACAACTTTTAAATAATCTCTCAAAATCAAATTCACTAGAAACCTTCCTAGTTTCTCACCTGGATCATGCAGTTGCAGTAGGCATTTGGGATGTGAGGCTCCAGACCAGCAAACAAGGTTCTGTTGTAATGTTTGAAGTCAAAGTCCTCCAGTCCAAGTTTAGAGTATTTAATTGTGACCTGATCCAGCACAAAGATTAAACATATTTGTATACACAGTAGAGATGATTATTTTTTTCCAACAGCCCTTTACATGGCAAAGAGATCACATTACTCCTGTATTATCTGCTCTGCACTGGCTCCCTGTAAAATCAAGAATCACATTTAAGAAAATTCTTCTCCTCACCTACAAAGCCTTGATTGGTGATGTACCATCATATCTTAAGGAGCTTGTAGTACCATATTGCCCCACTAGAGAGCTGCACTCACTAAATGCGGGGCTACTCGTGGTTCCTAGAGTCCTAAAAAGTTGGATGGGAGCCATAGCCTTCAGTTATCAAGCTTCTCTTTTATGGAACCAGCTTCCACTTTCAGTCTGGGAGGCAGACACAGTCACCTGATTCAAGAGTATACTTAAGACTTTCCTCTTTAATAACGCTTATAGTTAGGGCTGAATCAGGTTTGCCCTGGTCCAGCCCCTAGATATGCTGCTATAGGCTGCTGTGGGATGTTTTAGGATACACTGAGCACCTATCTCCTCTTCTCTCTCTACTTATGGATGAATTTACATCTCTCCATTACACATTACTAACTCTACTTCCTCCCGGAGTCTTTGTGACTTCACGTGTCATAGGGTCCATCGGACCTGGCTGTGTCTGAAGCTGGTCCTTGCCCCTGCTTCCTGCATCCAGCCTCTGGCCTAGACCTGGCCTCCTTCCCAATGGCCCTGCTTCCTTCTCTGTGCCTCCTGCCTCAAAAAGGCCTGACCTCATTGGTCTGGCCTCTTTCACACCCCCCTTCTCATCTCTTCCTTTTTATGTTTCATGGATTGTGGAAATCTGGATCGTGGTCCATGCCTACTACTAATTATTCATACATTTCTGTCATCCATCCATCCATCCATTTTCAATACCGCTTATCCTCATTAGGGTCGCGGGGGCGCTGGAGCCTATCCCAGCTGACATAGGGCGAAGGCAGGGGACACCCTGGACAGGCCGCCAGTCCATCGAGGGCACATGTAGGGACATACAACCATTCACTCTCACATTCACACCTATGGGCAATTTAGAGATCAATTAACCTGCAGCATGTCTTTGGACTGTGGGAGGAAGAGAGAGAACCCACGCTGCCACGGGGAGAACATGCAAACTCCACACAGAAGGACCGCTCCGACCGGGAATTGAACCCGCGGCCCTCTTGCTGTGAGGCGACAGTGCTAGCCACTACACCACCGTGCAGCCCCACATTTCTGTCATATTCATTAAATGTGTTGTAACTCTGTAAACGCTGTTCATCTGTACACATGACATCTATTGCTTCTGACCATCCTCTGTTGCTCTCCTGAAGGTGTTTTCCCTGTGAAAGGGTTTTTTCTATTTTTTGGGGAGTTTTTCCTGATCCGATGTGAGGTCCTGGGACAGGAATGTCGTATGTGTACAGATTATAAAGCCCTCTGAGGCAAATTTGTCATTTGTGATTTTGGGCTATACAAAATAAACTGAATTGAATGAAAACTATGATAAATATGCAGAGTCCAACCTTTCTGTACTTTTTGGGCACCATGTAAAGGTGTGGCTCTTCATCACGTCCAATTGGTGATTCAGGGACCTGGTTGTAATTATCATAATCAAGCTCCACATCTTTAATTTTGTAGGGAACCTGAAATAAGACAGGATATAGATATTAGATCATTGAAATATATATATATATGAATGTGACACTCAACACAGAAAAACATTTTGTTTTTTAAACCTGAATATAATGGAAATGACAACACTAAGGTCGTTCACATGTGTTTTGTTGCTTTAAAACAACGAAAGGCTACATTGTGTGTTTTTGACATGCCTGGTTCCGAGGGCGGGTACGAGGATTTGCTGCATAGCCAATGAACCCAACAGTTTTCATGGCGCGCAGGATTTCTGGGTCCACGGGAGGAGCTCGTCTGTTGGAAAGAACAAACAGATTTGTTCATAATTTGTGGCTTGAATGAGTGATATAGGAGATGGATTCACCAATTTTCTTACTTTTTCAATTTTCTCTGAGGTACGAGAACACAGTTTACGGGTCATGTGCAATTAGTCTGCAGTCATCCAAGCCAAAGTTCACTAATGAATTGTATGCTTTGTTAATTTGAAGCAGTTTCAAGTGAAAATAAATTACAGTTTGACACTGCAATTAGAATCAAAGACTAATATAATTGTAAATGTATTCATATAGCCAAAGGCTATCTATTTGAATTGGACTTTGATGTTATTGTATAACACTAAAGTAAGTAAAGTATCCTTTAATAAATGGGAGTATTTCAGCAGAAAACAAGAGACACTAGGTAAATGCTGTAAGTTACATACACTCCTAGCTTTTTTGTTACACTAAAAGAATGAGTACCATATGACAGCGCTGAGTAATAAGACACTTTAAAGAGGTTATAATTTGCAATGTTAGTATCGTAACATTACAATTTCCGGCACATTTGCCAAAATCGAATAATTTTATTTAATCATAGAAAACTAATTTCATGTCAGATTTTATCATTTTTTTGATGTTATATGTGATGTGTCTCAGTCTGGCAGCTCACATTGTGTTTCACATAGTTTCAGATGTGACAAAGTAACACTGACATCACTTCAGGAGAATTGGCCAACCATGACTGCAGAAAAGGGAAAGGAATAAGTTCCTAACGGTGACAGTGCGCTGTAAAATTATACATCCTAGATTTATATTTTAATAAAACTAGTGATGTTGTTTATTTCTGCTATTGTCGACAAATCCCATGGAAACACCACAATCCAAGGTACCTTCGTCTGTCTCTCAGTACTTTCCAACTTCCCTGTCTTGTCTGTGGCACTCAGTCCCAAGTTGATGGGTTCCCACTGAAGACATCAATCTTTAAAAACTTCTCACAAATATTGGTAACCTTTTTAACAGAGAATAAATGTATTTCCTAAAACAGCTTGGAGTAAATGGTGTATTTGCTGGGAACAATTTTCTGCCGCAAATTGTATGCGTTTTTTAAAAGTTTGTGGACAACAATAGATCTCTATTCTGCAGAGGAATACTGTTAGTGTTGTTGCCATTAGTGGTTATTACTTTACAGCTGGGGTAACGACATAGTACTTGTGACTGTTACCTGGGGCTGGGTGTAGCCTTTGCTGGGGACCAGTCCGACAGCAGATGCTCTGTGCTGGTCAGTGGCGTGGGGATAATCGAGAGGGGCAGCAGATCGTGGTTCCAGTCCAGCTGAGGCAGCGTGTCAACAAGGCAAGGCAGAGCAAACTCTGTCTCTCGGGAGTAGTCATTAAATGAAACCTCTGGAGCATCAGACCACAGGTGCACACATCCCCCAGAGTCCCCGAAGGCCAAGGCTTGTTTGCTGGACGATACGTCAAAACTCATGAGCACCTGGCCCACGGTGTTGACGTGAAAGATATCCGCCATATTGGCGAGACCAGTGGGCTCACAGAACTGGCATTGACCTGGACAAAGAAACAGGAGGTGTAACATTATTCTCAAGCTATGCGTGTCAGTATTGAGGAAACATTTTCACTCAATAAAGCTAAATACTGGTAGATGTAGCCTTCTCAGGTAACACTATTCAGGAAACTTCCGTTGTACCTTAGTTATTTGAGTGTGATGTTAAATACAAATCTTGATGTTATCACAATGAAGAGCATGCGTCACGTTTACTAACCAAACTCTCAAAGAGAAAAAGGTCGAAAAACAAATTAACTACAGCAGTCATTCCCGAAGACTGGGTCAGGACCCACAGTGCAGGGGATTTTATCAGAGTTGCCAACTAATTTCTTCCCTAGTCTTTTATTATTTATATCTGCAGTACACATTTGAGCCACATGGAGGAGCCTGAATGTTCGTAATGTTCGGACAATTGTAGCCTACTTATAAAGCTGAATCTAAAATGCAAGGCAAGCATACATACTGTTTGTTTTACTGGTGAGAAGAACAAACAAGAGCATGTTAACTTAATCTAAAATAATGTATTTGGTCTCATTCATAATTATTTTTGTATTATAACAAAGTTGTAATTTATCAAATGTCTACATCTTGGAAGTGGCTGATTTACATATTCAAGATAATATAAGGTGATGCAGAAACGGCAAGTAAAATGGTCAGGATTTACACACAAATTCGCTTTTCTCCCGATTCAAAAAGTGAGTTCCCAGAAAAAAAGTTTGGGAACCGGATTACAGAACAGTTGTATGAGGATGACCCCACATTCCCCGGCTGATACCTGTCTGTGAGATGATCGCCAGGCGTGACGTGTAGGTCGGAATGAAGCGCAAGAACAGGGGGTCCACATGCACCTGAAGTGGTGTTACTGCTCTCATCATACGGAGGTCATACACCATGAGGAATCGGTCGCATGCCAACCCATTCATTCCTCGACTGGAGAATCCGCACGCAGCCAGAAGGTTTCCATGAACGTCAAAGTCTGAAAGGCTGCCAGAGAATGCATCAAACTCGTGCTCCGTTTTGAAGCTACGCAAGTCCCGAAGGGTGATCTGTTTATAAGGCGGAGAGTGAATGTGAGTGTTATGCAAGTCATAAAAAAAACATCTTTCACAAACAGATTTGATCAAGTTGTCCTTACCTTGCCAGAAGTGTGTCCACAGTAGAAGAAACGACCAGTTTGGCGCATTATTGCCACTCCGGGCACATCAACAGTGAACTTTCAAGAACACAGGACAAGAAAATAAACAGTCAATCACTTGCTTATATGTTATTCGATCTATAGCAGGGGTCACTAACAGGCAGACCACGGTCCGTGTCCGGACACAGACACCGTTGTCTCTGGACCCTAGACCGAAAAATAATTGAGAATTATTAAATTTTCTTGGATCGGTTCTATTTAACCAACACAGCTGTTCTAGCCTTTACGGCTCTCGGTCAGCGGTCCAGGAAACACACCAACCAATAACACGCGTTGTAAATCATCTTACGTGAACCTACTCGGCCAATCACATATGTGTATTCCGATAAATGTCGCCCTCGACTCGAGTGCCATATTCACCGACAGAGACCCGATAGTCAAAGAAGTGATTTTATTTGGCGCTCCAAAAAGAAAAATGTGGACAGCTTAACCCGAGCCTTTAAACAATAATGGACAGACTCGTGTTTATTATTCCCACAACCAGTTCAAAAGCATTATGTTTCATGTTCAGTGATATTAAAAGCAGCGATGTGAAGCGCCACTACGGGACAAAGCTCAGATCTTTTGAGCAAACGTTCCGACTCGCATCCGAAATGAAGGCACAGAGAAATAAACCTAAGAGCCCAATATGATCAGAATCCTAACACATTAATTAACTGCCCAACGTAGAGGAGAAATGAGCTAAAATAAGTGGTTCAATAACCACAGATAAAGTCCCTGCACACACATTTCTCTTTTTACATGACAAGAATATAATATCTTGGCTCTTTTGATTGACATTGCTTGACACCCAAATAAACTGAATTTAAAGCTGCAGGACAATTCAGTTAAATTAATTTCTCTAAAATTAAGTTACATTTTTCAAAAGCTTTCAGTTTTAAATGCAGCCTTTATTTTACTTTAAATAAAATAATTGTTCACCTTTTGGGTTTCTTGAACCGTATTCAAGTCAAGTTCAACTGCGTAGTTTTGCAATCCACCCATGAGCACGGTGTTGTTATCAGTCATGAGGAGACTGTGCATATCAGCTCCTTCCTCCAATCTGAAATGTACACATACACAATAATTAATTATGTGAGCAAATACAATATTTTACAACTGCAGTTTGTCAACAAACTCTCAGCACAAGAACAGTAGTCCCTGTCAATACTTTGTGACACTTACGGGTAATCAAACATAACAAGGCCCCCACGAGTGTGGCATTTGAGGTTGCACTTCGAAAGGAACAGGACACCTGTTTCCAAACTGTGAATGTGTCGGATGTCGTCTGATGCATGCGCTTGGAAAGAAGAATGGCGGCCCATTGTCGGTCCAAAGAATGAGGTTACATGACCCTAAAGAGATTGATTGAAAATAAGAATGAAGAAATAAGATGGAATGACATTAATCATAAGGCAGACTGTGTCATTTTTTAAACATGCACATACATTGTCCTTGGACACTATTTTCCATCATAACCACAACATCATCTTACTCTGTGGTTTCCCATCCAGAGCATTTCCTCCTGGAGATCAAAATGTGTTGCTGTGACTGGGATGCCAACTTCTGAAACTGCACTGTGTAGTTCGGAAAACATCCCCTCCATGAGGTGCACAGCCTCGGGAACGGTCACTGCGAGTCCCTCTGGGTCGAGCTCCACCCCCTGCAATAAACTGGGGTTGAGGTGGGGGTCCATGGAGGGCTCCATCACCGCCTCCAGAGTCCCGTGAAGGCTGGGTGGGTACTCACCCATCCCAGCGTCGAGACCGTCAAAGTTCATGATGAGTAGGTTAAATCAACCTGCAGATGAAAAACAACTCGTGTAAATAAATAATAATAGCTCCCTATCCCATAGGTTACATCTGTTTCATTTCCTTATGTGTTCTCATTGAACCGATCTGCATCTTCAGGCTCGTTTTAACGTTAGCTATCAGTAGCTAGCTTCCATCGGTATAGATAACTGCTCACAACAGTCCCCGAAGCCAAAGATAGTATTTATTACCTAAATGTGTCCACGTGACAGAAAGATAAACTGACTGTTATTTACTCCGCGAGCGTTGACGGTTAACTAACGCTAGTTAGCTAGCTGCTAACTTGGCTAAAGGTAGCACGAACCAGACAGAAACTGACGCCACGTGCACATTTCGTCCGTTTCAAGACTCAATAATGAAGAGGGTATTTTTCATGAATACCGAAAATAATTGTATAGGTCAATATAAAGTTTAAACCGACCTCTCCTTGTGACACGACAGGAGTCCATGCTCACTTCATTCACAACAACAACACACAATACAAAACTAAACACTTCCGGAGCAAACATGGGTGCGTTCAACAGCCGCAGTTTTTGTGAGGGTTCAGAAACTAAGTACATTTAATCGGGTAATTAAATGTACAGTGCAATTAAGTGATGTTTCACATTTTGATCATCTGTACATCCACTGCACTAAATGTTTACTGTTTACTCCCAACATGTATCTGACAACATTATTTTTAATAGATTAAATCATTTAAAAACTGCTAATCTCATGTATAAATGTATTTGCCGGCTTCATTAATCCGAAAAATGTAATAATATTAATAATAAATAAGTACATTTAGCTGTCAATTAATTTTTTTTAAATGGGGGACTTTTACTTGTAATGCAGTATTTTTGTACACCTTGGTATTGTTACCACAGATAAACGGACACAAAACAAACATGAGCAAGGATGGTATTGGGGCACTGGGGTGCATTACATTACATTACATTAGATTACATGTCATTTAGCTGACGCTTTTATCCAAAGCGACTTACAATAAGTGCATTAAACCATGAGTCCAAACTCAGGTGCTCGGGTGCTTGATGGTTTGTGTGGCTCAGGGCAAAATATAAAGAATATGAGTTATGCAGCTCAGTATCTTGGGCGATTCTGTGCCTAATAATTTATGTCCATGCGTTCAGCGCAACAGGAAGAAATATTCACTTTGTGTAGTGAGGCAAGAAGTAAATGTGTGGCGGTTGAGGCAGTGAGTGGACGTCTGACTTTGAGATCTGAGATGTATTGCTGTTGCAAACCGGATGAATCCAGTCCTGGTCTTGACACTACAAATACCTTTAATATTAAGATAGTCCATGCGCAACATTTCGGTGATTGTACCGTAAAAGTGACCAATTGAGCAACATAGGCTACATACATGTATTCTTTGTTCATTTTAATTGAAGGATTAGAAGGCTATCAGTACTCTTTCCACCTTTACCAACATTTTAAATGAATAAATAAATAACAAGAAAGTATGCTTCATTAATTTGTTTGCATTTATTGCACTGAGTCAGTTACAGACATATTACCACAATAAAGGACGTAAATGGGGAGGATTAAGGAAGCAGAAAAATATCTTAAGCATTCCCATGTAATTTCCTTTCTCTATAAAACTAAATTTCAGTTGAAAGGCAAAGGGTTTTCTCTGGTGCTCAAGAGGGGCAGATTGTGGACACAGATGGAAAGTTTGTCCAATCTGTCAGGAGAATTAAGTTCATCATCGCCCTGAATTGTAAAGGTTAATCTCACTTCCTCGACACAGACATCGATGTGAAACCTGATTATAGGACAGATTACTGTTAATTGGTGTGTCACACTCGTGTTTTATATCACACACACTTGAGTTGTATCACAGGTGTAAATAATTTCAAATAAGAATATTGAATATATGTCGTTAAATCAATCCTAAATTGAGATCAGGAAAATATATTCAATTAAAAAGAGGAATATTTAAATATAAATAACTTTGTTCATAATAGCCCACCGTTAATTTAACTTTACCGATTACAACACAAAATCATCATCTTGTTCAGTGATGGAAAGTATAGTTTATTTACAATTCTGTACAACGTTGTACTTTATCTAAGTATTTCCGTGTTATGCTACTTTATACTTCGACTCCAATCCATCTCATATAGGCAAATGTACTGTACTACATTTATTTGACACTTAGTTACTTTTTACATATAAGAACATGCTATGCTGACATATAGTATATTACTACTAATATACAGTAGTAGCTACAAAGTATCTAAACATGGATGAGCTACAATATGAAAATGCTCTAACATGTACAATAGAAACAGGATAACAATCTATAACACCTTGAAATAATAAATTGTGCATAAAGAGTACTTTTACTTTCAATATTAAGTACATATTTAGCTGATAACATGGGAATTTACTTGCAATGGAGTCATTTTAGAGTAGACAATGATATTCGACGGCTTGTATATTTTACTCTTCTTCCCTTTTTCTGTTAACCGACAATTACCTCATATGATGTAATTATGCTGACCTCATATTGTGCGATCATCGCTATGTTAATTTGCACTGGACTTTGAACTCACCTGAGAAGAAAACCCCACACTGCACCCTTATAAAGGCAGCACGACTCCATCACAATAATCACATCACCCACAGGGTCGAGCTCACAGCAGAAGGCACTGGCCGAACACAGCTCATCCAAACAAACCTACCACCAAACAACATGAATTTTTGTTTCGCGTCTTTTGCTGCTCTGGTGTTGCTTTTCGCGACTGCATCTTGCGCTCCGCCCAGACACACTCAGCACGATGCATGCGGGGATGTGCGGAGCAGTTCTCTGGAGCTCAATCACGTTGCTCGCACTGTTTCAATAGAGGTACGTTTTTTTTTATAATATAATAAATATTTTGGAATTATTAATGCAAAATGCCAAATACGCTACAAAACATTGGCAATAACATTTCGATAAAGCCTCATAATGTGTTTTGTATGAATGTAATGCTTTCAACAAAATTGTTTTATGTTAAGGCATGAATGGAAACACTTTTTTAAATGTTTGTTACCAGCACTATATACATTTTTTTTAAATTAAACATCTTGATCCAACCATCAAAATACAACTTAGTATAACGTATTGAACAGCACACAGCACTATGAATGTTACCACATTTACACAACATGTTGACTTAAAATATGCAGTTTATACTGGCATTTACTGATTGACATGTTTACTACTTTTATATAATGCAGCATTGTTATTGAGCATGTTTGTTTGAAATGGTTTACAGGCACAAAATGGATCCGTAGATGTGACAGATTTCACCCCTGA
The DNA here is from genome assembly GCF_009769545.1 of Cyclopterus lumpus. Classification (NCBI taxonomy): domain Eukaryota; kingdom Metazoa; phylum Chordata; class Actinopteri; order Perciformes; family Cyclopteridae; genus Cyclopterus; species Cyclopterus lumpus. Next base: position 16,205,800 of record NC_046972.1, read on the forward strand.
ACTCCTTTGGATAGAGGCGAAAGATAAGTGTGACCCCGAGAACCTCAAAGTGAAGCCTGCGGTAAGCAACAGTTTATCAGTGACAGCAACAAGTTAATTGTTGATTGTGATGTGATTTTAAGTCTTCTTCTTCCTCTGTCCTTCCTCAGACATGTCTTGGGAAGATACTCAACGTCCTAACAAGCTACATCTCTGCAGTGGAGACGGTTGCTGGATTTCAAAGCTGCTCAGAGTTGGCCAGCAAAGTGAAGCCGAAGATGCAGAAACTGCACCAAGACATGACAAAATGTGTGAAGACGAGAGTCGGGATGAATCACATTATGGTAATAAATAAATAAATGTTCCCAAAATAACCCAATATTCATTGGGAGAGACAGCTTTTATCAGAGCCAGAAATCTGTGCAGCTTTTTTCAGATACTACCAGACAAAACTGTTAATGTTTTTTTTCTTCTTCTCTGATTCTACAGGAGTCCCACACCAGTAAAGAAGTGACTCACCCCATTACACAGTTTGAAGAAGAGCTGATGTGCCACCACATCCTGGACAGACTGTTCTCCTTCTCCATCGTCAGCGCTCGAGTCTTTGCTGTTGGAGATCCGGCTCATCACACAGAGGGCTCGGCTCAGAAATGCATGTAGTGCATGAATTGTTTACTGACATGCAACTGTTATAATAATGTACAAGAATCTCTTATGTGATCACATTGATCCAAGTCTCAAGTACAGCCTTTCAGTGGCTGATGAATCTACAAAAGTGTTCCACTCTTGTTTCTCCCATGTATACATGGAAAGTATTTCCAATGGAATTATTATCTAACATATTTATTCAAATCATATTTATTCTATTTATTTATTAAAATGTATTCCAATCAGTTGTCCTTTTTTTGCAGAGTAAATAAAATATTCCTAACAGACAATATGACTTTCCTCATCATGTGTTGTGGTTCATAAATGATGTCACAGTATTTGTGTATGCCGATTGTTCCTTCCACTGAAAACAATTATGATAAACAATTTCTCATTTAGTAATCTAAGGAAGTTTCCTGCACTTTGTGTTAACTAATATACCCAAAACAACTCCCAGACAAATATGCTGAGACGAGGAGGAAGCTGTGCTTTCCTAAAACACTCCTGTTGCTCTCCGGAGATCCACAGCTTCCTGCATACTTCCTCCCAGTCAGTGCCTCTATTATAGTGCTCAGTGGAGTTCCTTCACTCGTATGATGTAATGCTGTATTAGTAGTAACTCAATGGTAAAACAGGAAGGTGGGGTAAGAGGAAGTAGCAGTGGGCTTAGCGTAAAGGTACCAGATTGCTCAACAAAGAAGTTTGTTTTCATTCCGACTGACTTAATATCATTCAACCAAACCTCTCATCCTGTCTTTGATGGTAAAAACTGAAGGTAAAAGCCCAAATTAGGTATTTAGTACCTTTCTTATAGAATAATGATATGCTCAAATAAATTGCCCAGACAAAAGAAAATAAATGATAAAATAACAAGAACAGTAAGGCGCACTAGCATCTGTGTGAAGCTGTAATGCTCATCCTAAAGAAAAACAAACAATTGAGGTCTAGCATTTGTTTTTGATCTTTGATTGCCACGATGAAGTAAATGTGGCCCAGAAGTCAGAATGAAGAGTTTATTACGTTGTGAGCATGAATAGCAGATTATGAACTGGTTATAATTTTGTAACACACATTATTATATATACAAATAAAATGTCCATATAAAAACATTCTTAAATATATGACGACTCAGCAAACCAGAGTTTCTCAGGTCGTCCCGCGCTTATAATCCAAGGGTCATTTGTGACGTCACTTCCCTAATTATATACTTTACACACCGCTCATGCAGCGTGTCAGTAAAAGCCTGTGAGTTTTTGTTATCCTTTGCCCCCCTGAATTAGTCATTTTCCCTCATCCAAAATAGTCCTCCATGCTATATATCTCATGTATTAAAATTAATAATATTATATATAATATATATAATATTAATTTTTCCATGATTAGAGTTTACTTTACTACTCTTTCTTTGGATGCAAAGTTAAACTATTGCAAGGCAACTTTAAGACAAGACAAACCTGTCAAGTGGTACTTTGGGAAATATTTGCTCAAAGGCTTATGGAGCATCCATTTTTGTTTGTGAGCTCCACAACAATGACATTCAATGCAACATGTGGCTCAAAGTGTAGATTGATTAGATTTTAGGTGAGAAGCTGGTGCACAAAATATAACATTAAATCTCGGAATGTGAAGTGTTAACCCAGCGAACCTCCCTGCATTACTTATCACATTGTTTTATGAATGTGATCTTGATTTGTCAGGTACTTATTTTGCTAGATACGCCAACAACAGCAACCCCTCCCATCTGGTTCCTTACTCAATTAAGTTCTCAAGATTTATATCAATATTATGAAATAAAATGAATTCACAGTGATTTTATCCATATCGTCCACCCCTATTCAGTCAAGTAATTCAATTATGTTAAAATGTTCAGTAGTGAGCACAAACAAATGGCACACTCCCTTACTGGTTCTTTTGCATTTACAGTTACTCTGATAATATTCAAATAAAGTAGCGATCACTAATTACTGTATGAGGTCACAATCAATAGTGGAAGCATTCATATAGATTTAAGTAAAAGTAGAAATCCCAAGTCTTGCATTTAAAATTGTATTAATTAAAAGTGCAGAAAGTATATCAGCAAAATGTATTGAAAGTATGAAAAGTAAAAGTACTTATTGTACCGAATGCTCCTTTGCAGAATGTTATATATTATTTTGACTGACGTATTAATGCTGATCAAAGTGAAGCTCTTTTTAACTTCATGTTCTGTTGGGTAATGAAATATATCTTATTTCATAAACTGCACAACAATTGAGCTCTTTGGCACATAGAAAATGTATAGCAGGCTTTGACATTACATTAGTATGGTACATGACTACAACAACTTCAGAATGGCATCAGTCATGAACCACTAAACCTCTAGTCTGTTGAGATCATGTTTAGAATTGGTTGTGGTGCACTATTGTCTAGTGTTAAATGGTGTGCTTTGCAAAGGTTAAAGGTTCCATTTAGACTATTTTCTAAAACGTAATTCATTTGTCATTTGTCTTGTATAGGTTTTTTCTAATAAACTGCACCTCAAAAGCAAATATCGCCAGCGGACGTATCAAGATCATTTACTTAAGTAAAAGTCCTTTATTTTCTCAACCCAAAGGATCACTTCATCCTTCAGTTTATCAGAAACATACACAATCAACACTCATGTCTATATCGAGTTGTTGTGCTAAAATATTTATCCGGGATTGGGAATTAACAGTGACGTCAAAGCTATTGCTCACGTTCACTGCGGGATCCAGAGACTTTATTGGAGACCAAGTACTCTTTTCTAAAAACGTACGCAGTCCCCTCACCTGACGCCGATGAGGACAGGTGGACAGAGGCGGGAGTTTTGTCAGCCGTCCTGCTGTCACAGCAGAACGGAACCAGCCCAAAACTGAGGAGGGCGGGGTCAAAGAAAGAACGAGGAATTTCCTGTTGAGCTACGACAACACAGGAAGGTAAAGTTTTCTCTTTTTTAAACGTTATGGTTTAAAACCTCAAAATGCCGAATGGGAGAGGCTAATTGATCAGGGTTGATCGTTTAACCCCTTCAGTAGTGATGTGGTGAGCAGCCGTTACATCCCGACCAACGTCACGTTGATCGAACGTTAGCGCGTCACCCTGTAGACAGCAGCGACACTGTTAGCTTAACAGCTAGCATGAGCCCGTTGTGTCATTTAAAGCGAACTGTTGAGCTGAACGTTTACAATTTGAGTTTTGTGTGAAGGATTTACTGTTATGTGCTCGTGTAATATTTAAGAATGAAACGTTATCGTCGCTTTTTAGTGTTTTTTTTGGGTGCCGATTGTTGTCTGAATGCTGCGGTTAACGTTAGTTGTAACGCTAGCTGAGTGACGTAACGTTCGTGAAGTCCTAAACGGAAGGAAGCGCGTGTTTAGTCACACATAATAATTCAGTCGGGCGGAGTCTTCTTGAGTATTTCACCCAGAGTTGATGTAACAATTAAGATGCGATAGTTTCTTGCTTAATCATTTGACGTTACACCATCAAACAGTAGAATATGTCTCTCACCAGCATATTCAATGTGCAATGATATAAAGGAAACACATGTCCGCATTTGAAAAGCTGAATTAGGTTAGTAACGTTACATGTTGGAATAACTAAATTATTGTAGACATTGCTCAGTTTTCTGTTTGAAGGCATGTCGACTGATTGTTTCAGCCCCCCTGGCCCACAAAAGTTATACAGTTGTTAGTAGTAACAGTCGCAAAGTAGGTCTAAGTGCACATTAGTTTTTAATTAAGTAACTGACTTACCTTTGTCAAAGTAATTTACTAATCAGCAGTCAGTTTTGAAGCACCAACTTCACAACTGTGAGGATTTGCTGCGTTTACTTTCTCTTTTGTGATAATACGTTTAATATCTTTAGGTTTTGGAGAGTTATTTCATGACATCCATTTGGGCTTTAGGAAACTGTGAGGGTGATTTTTGGTAAATGTTATAGCCTAAACGATGAATCAAGATAATAAGTGGATTGTTCTACAATGTAGATAATATTTAGTTGGCGCAAATTCCTCCAATGGGAGAATTTGCAGCTTTTCATTGTTTTATGTCATTGTAAAAATCTTTTCGTTATTATTTTTTGGACAATGCTAGGATTTTTAAGAAGTCAAGAAAACAATTGTCAGATTAATCAATACAAAATAAATAATTGTTAGTTGCGGCTCTTGATGGTCCTAATGAATGTGACATCTTTTAAAGAAGTGCATAGATCTTTTGCATATATTCATAAATAAATGCATACATTATTATTATAAGTACAAACATGAAAATTAACTGGAGTGGGATGATTGCAACTATACCTATATCTGTATTGTTTGGTGATGGAATGACTTATAAACTACATTTCAGCAGATCAACCTCATCACTACTAGCACTAATTTGTTTTCGGCAATCAGGTTTAAGCTTTAGCTTGCTTGCTAACATCATGTTTGGTATCTAAGGTCCCAGGTGATTAAAAAGTCTGTTGGTGCCGCTTGTTTTTAGCATCCTGAACTCTTACATGTCTCTCCTCTGTATTTAAGATGAATGTGGGCGTGGCTCACAGCGAGGTGAACCCCAACACGAGGGTGATGAACAGCAGAGGAATATGGCTCACCTACCTGCTGCTGACCGTCGTGTTGCACATCGTCTTGCTCAGCATTCCTTTCTTCACTGTACCGCTCGTCTGGACTCTTACTAACGTCATCCACAACCTGGTCAGTTAAAGACAGAGATATATTGAATTTATTACACATCTGAAATATATGTGACAATAAATATTTTGTATTTATTCTATGTCGTATCTCTGTTTGTGTGAGACCATTTTGGGCATTAGAAAAATTTAAAAAAGCAATGATCACGACTGCCATAAGTTAAAGGAATAGTTTTTCGTTTTGGGAAATGCGGTTATTCGCTTTCTTTCGAGACAAGTTCGATAAACATTCACATTTGGCTGTTAAATATTAGGCTGTAGTTTTAATTTTGATGGACTTGCATTGAAGTTCACACTGATCAGCACTTCACTTTTGTGTCTTAGCTTAGCACAAAACAGGAAAAGGGGTAAGGAGCTAGCCTGGATCTGTCCAAGAGTTCATGAATATCCACTTAACCAGCACCTCAAAATCACGTTGATTAGCACAGTATATATGATTTGTTTGATCTGTAAAAAGAATGCAAGTTTATTAAGATATATTTCAGTTTTAAATACAGGGATTATGTGCTGACTATTTCTTCGCCGGAAGCAGTTACTAATATTTCTTTTCTCTCGCTAAGCTAACCGTGTCATAACTCCACCTTCATATTTAATGGACAGATATGCAGTGATATTGATCTACTCAGCTCTCAGCAAGAAGGCACATTTCCCAAAATATCAAACTATTCCTTTTAATTTCAGATGTTAACATGATTTTTGAATCAATATGATTGATCAGGTCATGAACATTCTGAATTAGCTATTATAATCCATCATAATCATAATCAGCTTTATTGGCCATGTATGTGTGCACATACATGGAATTTGACTCCGGTTTCACGTACGCTCTCCTCGTACGTACATATTTAAATTACAAATAACAGGATACATATAAAGACAACAATAGCAACATGTATGTACAATATAAACAACAGCAGTGAAATGGGGATGTAGTGCAGAAAGTGGTGATAGTGCAAGTAGTGCAGATGGAGGTGATTAATTGTTCAACCGAGTGACGGCCAGAGGGAAGAAGCTGTTCCTGTGTCTGGTGGTTTTGGCTATCATGATATCAATATATCATGATATTATTATTACATACAGCCCTATTTACTTTCACTTTGTTATACTTGCCCCCTAAGCAATGAAAATGATCAGCTATGCAGTCTGAGCATTACTTCTTGAAAACTACAAACTGGAGGGAAACCGGTCTGTCTTTGTGGTTGGTCCTCTGCAGGTGATGTACCTGTTTCTTCACACAGTGAAGGGCACTCCCTTTGAGACACCAGACCAAGGCAAAGCTCGTCTCCTCACACACTGGGAACAGATGGACTACGGTGTCCAGTTCACATCTTCACGCAAATTCCTCACTATCTCACCAATTGTTCTGTAAGTATGTTTGAAAGGTCCTCTGCAGAGATGGACAGTCTGCGGTGTCTCTTCCATTCTGATTGCTAAATCAGCCTTTGTCACTCACTTGTTCAAGCTGTTGGGAATCTTCTGGCCTTTGTTTTGAGATTATCTGGGAACAATTTAAAGCTAATTTACCTGTCTAGCTTTTTGTTCTCACACAGCTAATTTATTATGATAACGATGACAGAGAGTAAACATTAGTGCATCTTGTACAACACTTCTTGTTGCAGTACATCTGATTGTCTCACTGTGTTGAACTGCTGAATAAAATAAATGCCAGTAATCGTATAAACAATTAAATGTACAGACTCATTCCAGACTGAAGACTTGCTTCATCTCCTTATATTCCACCTACAGTGCACTACCAAAGCAACTCAGAAACAATCACTCAAACCTTTGAGATTAAAAGGCAGTTTTTAATGTACAAGTGAAACAGAATTTAGAGCGTCTTCAGATTCTATACTGTGATGTATTTCACCGTGAAATGAAACAGTTGAGGGTTGCACATTTACAAGACACACACACCTCCGTCACCTGTTGTTCTATTATGAGGAGGAAAAGGGAAAAGTTGCAGATATTCAACCGGCTCTGTCACTTCAGTGCGGGCAGGACATAGAGATGAATTGCGCCCGGCCTCCCTCCACGCCACCAGTGCCCGAGTTGGCAAAACTACGCTGGTCGCTTTGTGTCAAATGTCGGTTGAAAGTCTGCAACGGTTTCCTTGATTGAATTAGACCTCAACCCAAATTAATTTGGAAGTGAAAACCAGGTTTCTGCCCATGAGTATACAAACACACGTCTCCTCATATCTCTCTCTTGATATTGCTCTGTTAGCTAAACATTTTAAACTGTAACAATAAGCTTTACTTATATATAGCTTTTACTTTGGTTTCAATGGGACTTTAAACTGATGCAAGAAAAATAATTGTAGCACTATGGAGCAGTTTTATTTTCTGTGGACTCCCTTGTTTAAAAGCTAGCACTGTTCTTTCCCGCGTGTGATGGCACTGTGTTGGATATCTTTGTGCATTACTGCCACCCGTTGATCGATAGAATAGTGTGAAACCATTGGTGTATCGTGTCACCCATGTACAGTCATGACTAAAAGTTTTGAGAGTGACACAAATATTAATTTTCACAAGGTATGCTGCCTCAGTTTTTACGTTGGCAATTTGCATATACTCCAGAATGTTATGAAGAGTGATCAGATGAATTGCAATTAATTGCAAAGTCCATCTTTGCAATGAAAATGAACGTAATCCCTAAAACACATTTCCACTGCATTTTTAACATAGGTGAGAGTGTTGATGAGGACGAGGCTGGAGATTATGTCATGCTGATTGAGTTAGAATAAAAGACTGGAAGCTTTAAAAGGAGGGTGGTGCCTGAGATCATTGTTCTTCCTCTGTTAATCAGTGTTATCTGCAAGGAAACACGTGCAATTATCATTGCTTTGCACAAAAAGGGCTTCACAGGCAAGGATATTGCTGCTAGTAAATCAACCATTTATCAGAGCATCAAGAACTTCAAGAAGGTTCAGATGTTGTGAAGAAGGCTTCAGGGCGCCCAAGAAAGTCAAGCAAGCACCAGGACCGTCTCCTAAAGTAGATTCAGCAGCGGGATCGGTGCACCACCAGTGCAGAGCTCGCTCAGGAATGGCAGCAGACAGGTGTGAGTGCATCTGCACGCACAATGAGGCGAAGACTTTTTTCATGTGTACAAGCATGAATGGTCTCACTCACAATTTTGCCGAAAAACACAGCCACGAATAAAGAATTGTACCAAAACATCCTTGAGAGTAACTTCTCCCAACCATCCAAGAACAGTTTGGTGACCAACAATGCCTTTTACAGCATCATGGAGAACCTTGCGATAAGGCCAAAGTGATAACGAAGTGGCTCGGGGAACAAACATCGACATTTTGGGTCCATAACCAGGAAACTCCCCAGACCTTAATCCCATTGGGAACTTTTGGTCAATCCTCAAGAGGCATGAGGCACAAACAAAAACCCACACATTCTGACAAACTCCAAGCATTGAGTATGCAGGAATGGGCTGCCATCTGTCAGGATGTGGCCCAACAGTTGAGTGACAGCAGGCCACGGCAAATTGCAAACGTCTTGAAAAAGAAGGATCAACACTGTAAAAATGGACTCTTTGCATAAACTTTATGTAATTGTCAATAAAAGCCTTTGACACTTCAGTGTACCATAGAGTATCGGAGAAAAAGATTTTAAAACACTGACGTAGCAAACTTTGTGAAAACCAATGATTGTCATTCTCAAAACCTTTGGCCATGGGTGACACGATACACCAATGGTTTCACACTATTCTACCGATCAACGGGTGGCAGTAATAAAGATAGCAACACGGTGCCATCACAGGCGGGAAAGATGAGTGCTAGCTTTTAAACAAGGATGTAAACAATGCAGGTTTTAAAGTGTGTTGCATTCATCACGTTTGTTTAACGACAAGGATTGACCCAAACACAATTGAGAAACACAAAATGTAAACATATATTTTAGTTTGTTGCATTCTGCTGTACTTTTTAAACTCAATAACTTCTTCAAACTGTCACAGAAACTGAAACTATGCTTAACCATCATACAGAATGAGACATTAACCTGTAAGGTGTTGCTTGAACGCTGGAGATTAAAAAATTTTTATTACAAATTTGAGACTTGTTTGCCATGCATGTTTTTGGTGCTTCAATGTAAATGTTGATGCTACATTCACACTATTCTTCTCTTTATGCAGGTATATTCTCGCCAGTTTCTACACAAAATATGATCCCACGCATTTCCTCATCAACACAAGCTCCCTTCTTAGTGTCCTCCTCCCAAAGTTGCCTCAGTTTCACGGAGTACGGATATTTGGGATCAACAAATACTGACAGTACCGACTGAACACTGGATGTTAACCACCAACAATGGACTTCTAGTTTTCTGGTCCTGCTGAACTACTTTTATGTTTAGAGGTTAAGGGGAAGAGAACCAGTTGGATTTGTCTCAACTGTACAGACTGTGTGGAGTAATATATGATTGAAGTTGCAGTTTGAGCTGCCTCTTGTAGCCTGAAAAAAAGTAAATGCACTGCTGCTGTTATGAAAGTAATTATTTTCTTTACTGACATTCCTGATGTATATTTGACACTTTGGCTTCAAGAAGGCGCAAATTTGAACCGCTTTCGATTGTGATGTTTATTCATTACTCGTCTGTCTCAGATGATTTCTGTTACAAACTGCACTGGCTGCACGTCTGTAAAACTGTCAGGTTGTTGCCATAAATGTGAATGGATTCATTGCGGCAGTGTGGTTTATGTTCTGAATGACACTTGCACGTTTCTGTTTTCTTTCATGCCTTATCTTGATTTACTGTGAAGGATTTCTATGCAGCATGCATTTACACGCTATCACACATGATCATGTAATTTACTGTTTTCTAAAGCTTTACGTTGTTTCGCACTTATAAAATGAGCAGTAAGAGCTACACGGTGTGAATGCGTGGTCGTCTTATCTCTACTCCCCAGGGAAAAACAGCAAATTCCTTTTTGTAAGCATCAATTGTGGACCAGTTTGTAAGCTGTGGGGAACTCCAGACACTTTACATGATGCCACACCATGAGGGGGCTGTCACAGCATGTATAATATGCTTGTATCCAAGGGATTCTCCCTCCTCCTTTTGCATGCAATGTGGTCATGTTTGCTTTGCAGTGAGGTTTCCCTGTTGGTGATGCATTTCTTTGGGGAAGTCATTGGAAAAGCATCAGTTGAGTATGACTATCTGATCCTGGGAAACGCATGCAAATAGTGCTATCCGTAATCAGCTGTTGTATACATGACTAATCAGTTATTGGGGTGTTCCCTGTGTTCACATTCGGGGAGGAAATTCACATTAGTGTAAAGAAGCCAGTGGTGGGATGCGGAGGGCAGTTGGGCTAAATGTCATTAGATATGGCTCACTGGAACTCGACAGTGGGAAAGAAAATTATGAATACAGTGGTGTAGTTGTTGGCGCCAACATATACTAAAATGTAACTGATGCAAGATATATTGCCATCTTGCTTGAACAGCATAGCTTGGTCATCCCAGTTTTGCTTCCACTTCCAATTCAATGTGAACTCAGAAAACTTGGCTCGAGGTACTCAATATGCTGTCTATTTAAAAGTGAGAGACTTTAGTGCACAGGACTCCGAGTGTGACTCATGCATTATGAGTGAATGCCAGTCATCACTTTGTCGTTTAACATCTGGAAACAGAGTTACATGGAGAGATAAACAGCAGATATGAGAAAGGTCAGAAGTTTTAACTTTGTTCTGGGGACCTAAAATCCAGTCATATTTAACGGAAGATGTGTAACACAGACGGTAAATGCAAAAAAAATCACTAATGGGATCAGGGGGGGATTTTTTGATTACTGACGGAAAGACAAAAGATATCATTCATAATGCTGACACATATTCAGTTTGCTGTCATTTCTAATCAAATGAAGCATCTGCAAGAGCAGAATGAATAACAATCTCTTTAAAGCTATGTACAATCTAGACTGGTTGATTAGATGATAGGACATTGATCAAAAACAGTAACGGCAATGTGTTAAGTCATTAATCAAACAAATGTGCATTTTCAGCTTCTCAAATGCAAGGATTCTCTTATTTCATTGTACGCTGAATAACTAGCCATTCTTTTAACTAAGATGTTCCAATGTCCAGGTTCCTTTCTTTTTATTAAGATTGTTTGAACAAAACTCTTTCAACCATTTTGAAATTGTATAGATGGAATAGATGTTAATAGGAATCTGGTAATGCTTCAAATATCTTAAATTATTCTAATGAAAATCTATCAATACATCTTGTGGTGGAAGAAGTAGTACTTGCAGCAAAATGCACTTACAAGTAGCAACAGTATACAAAAAAAAAGTAATTCAGCAGCAGAATGACCCACAACAGTGATTTTGATTATTATAAAGTAGATGCATCGCATCTTATGTTTCAGCTGATTAAAGTAAAGCCACTGTTGGGTAGTTTAATATTAAATGTATCATATTCTATAAATGTATCTCATTTTGTATGTAAAACCCTGATCTGCAAAGTAACTACAGCTGTCAGATAAATGTAGCGGAGTAAAAATAACTTTTTCCCTCTGAAATTTAGTGTACAGTACTTGAGTGAAGAAATCATTTTTGCACCCACTATAAAAAAATAAAACCAGGCTTATTGGTTTACCCAAAGCCATGTGCTCATGCAATTAACGTCTTGCCACTTTTAGTTCTAATAATCGTATACAAATATGCTAATTCCTCCATACCAGAGTTAAAGTATATTTTTATTCAAAATACTTTGGGGACACTCATTTGTGTTCATTAAAAATGAAAACACTGAAATACAAACAAACATTTCCTCCCTGAGCCGAAAGATAGAATAATAACCACCACCGTATCGTGCAGCAGTTCAAAAAGTGGAGAACATATCACATGGTGTACATGAAATCTGAACGCCCTCATTGCTGTGGTGAATCCATTTAGGAATAAGGGCTGTGAACACAACTTGCTTCGAAAACTAAAACTTAAAATCCTTTTCTAAGATAAAGACAACACAAACTACCAACACAGTCAAAAGTTAAATTGCTTTTGACCTCTGAAAATGGTCCTAATCGCAACTCGTCTCCATATTTGCAACCTCGATTTTAACAGAGGCCGTTGTCCCCCCCCCCAAAAAGAAAGATTTGGCTGTAGTGCACATTCTTTGAAACTACATTACTTTGATATTTTTTATGCTGATAACAGATCTGACCACACTGTTCTGCCTGTTTTTTTGTTTAGAGCCTGGACTCAAGGTGGCTCTTCTGACCGATGTCACAATCCAGAGTGTTCTTAATCCAGCCTCCACAGTAATCCCTTAGTCTGGACGTTTGCATTGAAGCCATGGAGAGACGTTCTCCGGCCACCTTTACGAAAGGCAATGATATAATTGTCTCTGTTTTGTACATCTCTTAATACAGCGCTGTCTCACTCTGGTATCATCATTGGCTTAATATTGTCGTCTTCGTCGTCTGTGTCAAATAACTCGTCCTCAAAAAATGATCCTCCAAAGCCGTATTCCTGCACGTGAACAGACACCTCATTTGACATCAAGTGAGGTGACCCTTCAATGAAATCAGCAAACCTGTGGAGTAAATGGACAGCAACAATATCCGTTAGTGTACAAACCATGTTCTGGTCTTTAGGAGTACCTACATACTACACATACAACTAAAAGGTGATTTTTGGCTACGTTTAAATGAAAGACTAAGGAGGAGTTATTTTAGATAGATTCATATACCATTAATCAAAAGATATGATAGAGATAGTTAAATCAATAAAAACACAAATTCTCACCTTCATTAATCAATACCTACAAAGCAATAATACTTAATTTATCCAGCAATTGTTGACCAATGCATCATAATTTAATTAGTTTAAGTAACAGTTTAATCCTTATCGGTGACTATATTTTTTGTATAAATATTTCTGAAAACGTGCAACATTAGTAATAGGCTGATACATCTATGTTCACTGCACTGATCATTATAAACTGCCAAGTAATATAAAAGCATGATAAAGCAAAATAATTACAAATTTAAAAATCTGTGTGAGATTATTGTGATATCTGACTAAGTATCAATTTAGGCAAGAAAATATAGTGCATATACAAAATATGAAACCCTTTTGGAAGTTTTAATGGTTTACAATATTGAATCAAAATAGATTTGAGGTGAAATCAGATATCTAAGTAATTACAAAATACAAACCAATTTAGATTCTTCCAAAAAGAGAAACTTTTGCCAACCTTTTACATGATGTCCAATCAGCGTTGAAGGTAAAAGTAGTGAAGTGAGGCATTTAATACCTGTGCTGGCAGTTCCTACATGTACCAGGATGCACTGCCCTAGAGACTCTGATGCTTGGAGGGTCCCTGCCGTCCATTTCCTCTCGCACAGCTAATGCAATGGCGACACAGAAATCGAAGAAAAGTGGAAATAGCCTGTAGTTCTTTCTGTCATCCATCCAACAACGTCAGTCAACAGGGTTTCTGCACATTTTTAAAGTACAAATTGAATGACTTAAGACTTTAATACCTACCTAAAAAGAAAAATACCATGCTGTGGGCATGCAGCAAACGACAAACTAGACTACAGTTTGAATTTGAGTGATAGAAATATTCAGTGTACAATAGCTAACATAACTGCATTCTCATTAACAAAACTTAATGGTATTGTGGTAGATCCAGTTCAATAGGAAACAATGCCCCCAGCATTCACCATCAAACATACAACTGCACTGTAGAGACAACTTGGGTGCAAACTTATCAGGGTTGAGAACAACCAGGACACCAAACAACACGCCCATGTGGGCCTCGCCTTCTTCTATTAGACATTTTAGACCCTGAATATCCACAACTGAATTTAAGGTGTTTTAAGACCTTTTAAGGATCTGCAGGGTCCCTGGTCAAGTGACAGCACTGGATGCAGAAAGAACAGATTGTGTAGCTGAAAACTCAGCTTTCTCTGTCAAATATAGCACGCTCTGATAATCTATTGCTTTAATCTACTAAATTTACCATCAACACTGATTGGAGATTCACATAAAAGGTGGCAAATGTTCCCTTTGAATAACCTTTGTGTAGTAGTAATGGGGCTTCAATTGATTCAGCCAATAGGTGAATTTGCCATCTATAAATTAAATTAAATTATTTCCCCTGTTAACTTAACAGGGGGAATACTTTTTATCAGCTTAGTATAGAGTCACAGTATCTCTTCATGGTAATAGCCGGACCCAAACATAAGTTGACAAATTGGGTTAAAGCAGCTTAATATGATGCGTTTTAATAAATTATAAACTTCTAGGAACAGAACATCATGATAGGCACCTTTTCGGTGACTGAAGCCTGGACACTGTCTTCCATGGGCTGAACTCTGGGCTGTTGCATTGCTTCCTCAGCATCTCCAGAGCACGCAAAGTCTCTTCTTCCCCCTGCTTTTGATACTCTTCATCAGTCAACAGGCGACGTGGTTCCGGCTTCCAACGAACATACCCTTTGACTTTCCTACACAACACAGCAAGAACTCAGTAAATAAAAAATAAAAAGAATTTAAATAAACAACAAATTACTCTTGAAATATAGTAGATTATCATGGGATTTTGTACAGTATCAAAAACACAAGTGTTATTATTAATATAATAATGGTTATAATAATGTGATACTTCTGTTTACACCCATTATCTACATTACACTTTATGCGCTAACAGGACCACAATATTTTAAAAGTTTATTTTGAGTTTCATATTATGGTACTCTTATGCCACCTTCTGTCAGAACTGTGAACACCCACCTCCATGCAGCAACTGTCAGAAAGACTGGGTACTCCAGATGTTTCGAGAACAAAGCTGCCACGATGATGGCGAATGCAACTTGCTGAATTTGAATCCCAAAATAAATCAAAAGTAGGCCAAATAGCTGCAGCGTCCATGACAAGATGTTAATGCTCTTCGCATCCACCAGAGGACCGTAACGGTAACACACAGCAAAAGTGATGAATCCCACCACTGTCACATAACCTAAGAAAAACACAAAAACAGACATATTGACACTTCCGTGTTTAGGAAGAACAAACCCAACATGATTAGATATACATATAGAAACTTTACAGATCATCATAGATAAATCAAATCAAATAAGACGGAGGAGACAGAGAAACTCAGGGCCTGTTAAAAGAAAATCTGCCAGTAGGGAGGTTAGGTTCAGAGTCAGTCACCAAGGTAACAAAACCAGAGTTTAACTTGCATTTCTTTTTTTAAACTGAAAACCCAGAATTTCCCTCATCTCAGGGTTAACTAACTCAGAGTTTACGCGCAACCTGCTTTTTTAAAAACAGGCTCCAGGTGACATCTTGCACCTGCCATCAGTGAACGCTTATGTGAATGGATGAATGTTGTAGTGTAAAGCACTTTAAGAGGCCAGAGTTTTGTTTATTAAGATAAACAAATATACTACTTAATATTTTTATTCTTATATTCTTAAGAATTAAAAGTGAATTGCTCTTTGAAAGGCTGCACTCATATTGTTATGCTATTATATTATCATTGTATCCGTTGCAATAAATGGTCTTTAAATGACAATATTGCTCATCACAATTACTTATGGGACAATAAATCATCCAACAAAAGTAGTTATACTGAAAGGTCTCAACCCTTTGACTTATAAAAGTTATTTTCAAGGTGTCAAATATAGTGAATGCTTATCTTACATACTCACTGGTCCAAAAATAGCTATTTAATATGCTATATTAAGTCATGCTTTAGTCTGATGTTTCTATCTATAACGTTTATGTGAACAAAAGGGTCGGTACCTAATGCCACGTTCCAGTGTTCTCGCAGAATTACGCCGAGGTTCCTGAAGACAAGTTGGATGGCGTACAAAGAAAACGACCAGCCACCAACAATCAAGACATAAAAAGGGCTTTTCTGCAGCAACAACCAACACAAAAGAGTACAATAATTAAGTAAGAGGCCAGAATTATTCAACTCATAAAACCATGGATATTTGTGGGCAATGAAATTCCTTACCTTTGGCAAAAAGCGTGCCAAAATGAAAAAGATGATGATGAGTGAGGCAATCATGCCAGTGCTCATTCCAGCAGAGTAGAAGAAAACTTGACTCCTTCATTTGAAAACGAGGAAAAAGTAGTCAAAAACATATAATGCTGTAAAATCCTAACAGTGTTACACGAGTTGGGAAAACTACCTGCTGAGTGAGCCTGCAAAGGTAAACAAAGACGCTCCAGCGAGGAAAACCAAAAACAGATAGATATCAAACTCTGAAAGGAAAAAAAGGATATTGTGTTAAATTTAATATGTCAATACCCAGCCAATTAAGTGTGTATTTGTTTTCCACTTACTACGAAGGGGCTTGACAGTGTACTTGGTTTTGTCAGCAGGATCGATCTTGAAGCACGTCTTCTTGCTGAACAGATTGATGTTAATAGTGGTTTCATTGTGCCGCTCACGTAACAAGCTCTGAAACCAGCCCCAGACACTGAAGCGATCCAACTCCTGCAGTTCCTCCTCACCCACCACAGTTTCCACCTTGAACACGTTTGAACTCCACACTTTGACCTATCAGAAATATTCAGTTATTATGGACCTAATCAACTGAGTTTCCCCATTACTAACTGTTAATATAAAGTGCTGTAAGATATAACCTTTGTAGGTTACTGTTTACACAATATCCCAGAAGAGGCTTCCCGTTTTTCTTGATGTCACTGATCACAGCATTATTTAACTTTAAAACCACATAACATTTGGCCCCAAGATACCCAGACTAAGGGTGAGAACACTTTTATAACAGCATTTGTTTTAACATTATCTAATTATTGTATGATTGAGAAAGTGCATTAAATACACAATAAACATTTCTGAATTTGGCTAACCCCCATTTGTGTAACTTACCTGAATTCTTGTCCATGCTTGCCTCCAACTCGGAACCACCAAGTTTTCGTAACAGAACCTGTTGGACCCTGACATTACGTACTGCTCTCCATCCTGGAGATCAGTTACGGGATGTTTATTACCTGTGTTTGATAAGAAGAGACATGCATGTAATACTAAGATTGCATCACATGTTGCTTGATAAGTTGGGCTGTTTACTGTAACCTGTGACATGGGCAACACATTTAAAAGATGACTGTTTTCAAGGGTTGTGTATTTTTTTTGTTATTGTCAATAAGTCTGTCCCTCAATATGTCCTGACTTCCCTACCCTGTCTTCCCCATGTCCTGCAATTCTAATTCAGACTAAATTTTGAAATATGGGTCACAAATATATACTTTCATTTTTAAAAAGGCAGCAAGACTGGGGAAGCTACTATGTGAAGTATAACTAGTGGTTTCATTATCACCTGTGTGTTTTTATTATTGTTATATATATACACATTTAGTACAATCCTAATAAACAGATATTAAAAACAGCCAGTCTGTTTTTAACTGCACATAAGTAACGTTTCATGTCAACTGAGATATTATACTTTTTCGAGCTCGATCCAGTCAAATCAACACCCAATACTATATTATAAGGTTAAAAGAGTACAGTAACGCATACCACAAACGTGACAGGTGTTAATATATAATTGTTAATACGTCAATGTTTTCACTAACGTTACCTGAATGTCTTTTCAGTGACACACAGGTTCTATAATTAGCGTGACAGCGGGTCGGGCTCAGCAGTATTTCAGGTTTCAGAGATTTGTTTACAGCCAAATTAAAACATATAACTTACATGATACCAACTGATTAAACGTCTCCCCTACACAGACACAGAATCAGAGAGAAAGGCTGAGCATTAAGTCACTTCTGTACAGTTTCACTTACGTCTAAAAAGCCCAACACAAGCTAACATGAGTTAGCCTGACCGATGTAACTTGTTTAAGATATGTATCACGTTAATGGAGGTCTCCGTTATTGCTGCCATCGCTGCTTCTTACCCGTATCCTGGTATCCTGACGTCTGAGGTAAACAGAGAAGTACCACCATGAATACCAGTAATTTAGCACTTAAGGAGGGGAAACCGTTTGTCATTTTCATGCATCCCGCCATGATGAGCCTTCTCGTTGTTTTGTCCCGCCCTTTCCGCCTCTGACGTTCGGTTGAGTTACAGGCCGTCGAGCCAATCACAGAGTCACACTAGATGCTGTCATCGTTGCTGTGCGTTCAACGTCTCTCCAAGTGGACTGTCAAGATAAACTTATGACTAGACCAGTCTATACACTATATTTTGTATAATTAGCTTATATGTTGGTATTTTTTTGTTTGTTTAAAAATTGAAGCCAGACAATATAGAATAAATATGTCCCGCACACTGTCTTTTTCACTTTTTCAATTCAATTCAATTCAATTCAGTTTATTTTGTATAGCCCAATATCACAAATTACAAATTTGCCTCAGAGGGCTTTACAATCTGTACACATACGACATCCCTGTCCCAGGACCTCACATCGGATCAGGAAAAACTCCCCAAAAATAACCTTTGACAGGGAAAAAAGGGAAGAAACCTTCAGGAGAGCAACAGAGGAGGATCCCTCTCCCCGGATGGACAGAAGCAATAGATGTCATGTGTACAGAATGAACAGCATTACAAAGTTACATAAACACATTACATGAATATGACAATGTATGAATGGAACTCCAATCTATGAAACAGAAGGAGGTAGAGAGGAGTTAATAAGGTGCAATGGAGAGATGTAAATTCATCCATAAGGAGAGAGAGAAGAGGAGATAGGTGCTCATTGTATCCTAAAACATCCCCCAGCAGCCTATAAGCCTATAGCAGCATATCAAGGGGCTCGACCAGGGCAAACCTGATTCAGCCCTAACTATAAGCGCTATCAAACAGGAACGTCTTAAGTCTATTCTTGAATGAGGTGACTGTGTCTGCCTCCCGGACTGAAAGTGGAAGCTGGTTCCATAAAAGAGGAGCTTGATAACTGAAGGCTATGGCTCCCATCCTACTTTTTAGGACTCTAGGAACCACAAGTAGCCCCGCATTTAGTGAGCGCAGCTCTCTAGTGGGGCAATATGGTACTACAAGCTCCTTAAGATATGATGGTGCATCACCAATCAAGGCTTCGTAGCCTAACTAACACTTGTGTTCAGAGATATTTATTGACAATGTTTTGGTATATCGACCCCCATTAGGTTACTTTACAAAACAGTGGAAGAGCATGTCTTAAACAAGTTGGTGAACCCATGTAGATCAATCAGGTCACACTACACAATGAAATCACTCAATCAAAAAAGAATCATGAACATCACTGCACCAAAGGCCAACAATATCAGAGTAAAAAAACAAAATTTCATAAAGAAAAAGTGTGTTGAAAATAGTTTAAAATGCACATCGACATAATGAAGAAAAGCTGCCATACCAAGATAAATCTTTATAACATGCAGTTCAGAATTGTTTGGAGCTTGTCAAATAGTTAGATTTGAAAATCTGGGATTTACGGTCAATCAAAACAAGTTTCAATTTACAAAATGTTGACTCAATCAAATTAAAACATTTTATTGCCGAAAGCTGGGTCTACTGCATTATAATGAAATGTTGCATTTGACAGATTCTCCCAAACATAATTTAAGAGCAAAGTAAAAAAACACCCAACCATAAATAAGCCCTGTGTTACCCTCTTGTGGACAGTCAGAGGAGATTCCATCAATTTGAGGACATTGAGACAAACCAACATACGTTTTATATAATTTTATTTTCAACTTTTAATAGGCTACATGTACAAGCAACACCTACACAGAAGCCACCACCACCGACACACAATAATGTAAAATAAGAGAAGCGAAACAAACACACAAACACACTAACACAAAGGTTGCCAGAGTAGCAAAAAATTGCCCATGCATGACCAGATACACTGTGTATACAGTGTCCTCGGGTGCTGTGACTGAAATGTCCAAACAGGCCGAAACTGTCTGCACATTGCCAAAGGCTAGGGTTGAACAATGAAGATGAGCAAATAAACTTTACACAAAGCCACAACATCCACAACTATAGATTGACCTTCAAAATCAGGTAAAAAAACTCCTTATGGTCCCTAACTTTTGTGATGCTGATGTGCTAAACTAAGATGAGGAACATGCTGAACATAATGAATGCTCAACATCAGTATTTTATCATTGTAATTGTGAGCATGTTAGCCTATAGCTCAAAGTACGACTGTGCCTATACAGCCTCACAAAGCTGCAAGTCCGGTTGCAGACTCTTATTCTTGTTACTTCACTACTGCCCATGAGCTCCAGGCCTACGTGGTGAACTAATGGCTTAACCACATGACACTGCATTTTAGCTGTGTTATCATTGTGGTCCCACAGCTTACAGGAGGATTAAACGGAACCTTTCTGCTATGTCCTTTTTCATAAACCAGACAAATTAAAATGTTATTTAAAATTCAGTTCCTGAGCTTGACTTGAACTATGCAGGGAACATTTACAGTAAGCTGATATTATAGGTCCATTATGGTTTCCTCAGAGATGTGGCCCACTGAGGTGTTTGTTTTTGACACTTGTGGTACAATAAGCGTACACGGTACAGGGAGACCAACTGGTCAACAATTCGGTCCACTGCATTTATCCTATCAGCATGAATGTGAGAAGAAATGCAGCATGAGTCAGATGTCCCCACTGCTATTATAAATCATAGCACAAAGAATCAGAAAGAAAGCTCTGCAAATTCAGTAACTCAATAGTTCATATATACTTTTCTCTTTTGATCATTTGTTTAAAATAGAACATTGTTGCATTCAAGCAATATCAATGTGAGCTTTAAATACTGAATTATTTTGTAGTATTCACAAAGACTTTTGATTTTTACCACATGAACATAACTTTGAGCGTGGAGTTCACTTTGTCCAGTCTAAACATAACATATTCAAAATGAGGATATACTTACTTTGTCAAAATGAGCACATTGACCATTTAAAAGCCCTTTTAGAAAGGTCCCTGCATTTGGTCGGGTGACATTTGAAGTATTTGAGTATATTACTCAAGGAGACCATTATTCATCAATCTGAGGATGTTACTCAATGTGTAGAAGAGGAAATCTTTGAAAAACTCAGTTTCTTACAGGCCTTTGACAAGTGTGACACTGTTTAATTTTGTAACAGCATTTGAATCACCATGAATAATGTCTCTGTTTTGGGAGATGAGAGACTGGGGAGATCACCTGATTCATATATTTCACAATGCCTTCATTCCTGTTGTGTATAGTGTCTATTAAACACACATACCTATGTTATTACTAAAGAGAAAGACTAAACATCCAGCCAACAAAAAAATGTGTTCTGAGCATAAGCTTAACTGATTTATTTATTTTCATTTACAGGTTAATGAACAGGTGTTGCGCAGTGGTAGAAAGTTACAACCTATTCGTCGGCCTACTTAAGTAAAATGTTACTTAATTTCAGTATTTTCTTCAATACATTTCAGTGTAAAATATTATACGTACTCCACTCCATTTGTGTGACAACCTTAGTTAATCGTTCCTTTGCAGATTCTGATTAATAATACAATATCATACAATATTTACCTCTGAAATGTAGTTAAAGTAGCAGAAATGTGAATTACTTAAGTGCAAATACCTCACAATTGTAAATTAAGTAGCCTATACTACTTGAGTTACACTACTTGAGTAAATGTACTCTTACTTTTAGTTACTGTGTAATACGCTTGTTACTTTTACTTTAGTAAAATATCTGGATATTTCTTCCACCACTGCGAATGACTTCTTTTCACTAGTACCAGCGAGCAGACGCAGTTAACATTTTGGGAAAGTTGTGTCTTCAACGAGGAGACCTTGAAGGCACCATAATGAGTTGTGGTCAATAAATGGAGAAGTAGAGGAGGTGGGAAGTGAAGGAGCCAAGGGAGGAGCGACTATAAACGGCAGGAGTTAACATTTCAACACTTGGTCGTCGTCTTCGCCTCTCATCGCAGGGTTTTACA
This sequence comes from Cyclopterus lumpus, assembly GCF_009769545.1. Lineage (NCBI taxonomy): Eukaryota > Metazoa > Chordata > Actinopteri > Perciformes > Cyclopteridae > Cyclopterus > Cyclopterus lumpus. Next base: position 16,228,041 of record NC_046972.1, read on the forward strand.
GACTTCTTCTCTAAGGTAAGATGGGTTTATTCGCTGTTGTTACCGTTTCGGTTTTTAACACTATTCAACAAAACACGTGCGTTAGTCAAAAAGAGGACGTTTTCAGTTTCACCGTCGGGGATGATACGTTTCTATCGTTTGTGTTTGTGGAAGATTAACTTAGTTATCAAACTCCACAAATTCAATAAGAGAAACTGTCTCTGGATGATGTAAGTTTTTGGCCTGTGACAAAGCAGATATTGTTGGTCATGTATCGGTGATTAACGGTCCGGGGCTGGACTGCACCGACGGGGCTGCGCTTCTTCCTCAAATCGGCACTTTGAATCACTTGCATTCAAAGGCCTGAACATATTGTAACAGACTGTCTCATGTGTTTTGGTATTGGAGAGGATATGCCCCTTCGGGGTTGCCGTAGAGAGGAAAAGTAACTGGACTGGGGAGGGACAAATAAAATTAAGAGTGAAGCCGTGGGCTGAACGGCATGCCTGATCTCCCGACTCCGTTTATTACCGGTTATAAGTGAACCTCACACACGAACCCAGAACGCTCGGTTACAATATCATTTAATAGTATTAAAGGATAGCCCTGCCCATATTTAAGGGCTGGTTTACTGAGTGCCATCGCCTTGGTTGTAATTAAATTCAGTCAAACAATTATAAGATGTGTGGTTCACTGACCTACTGGTCTGGCTTCATAGAAACTAAAGTGTCTAGTTTGTCACAGCCGTCAAGTTCACGATTTAAGGCCTTTTATAGATTAACTATACAACGAAAAATCAAATGACTCATATCTTCCAGTCTGCTTCTGCACATATTACAGCAGATGTAATGCTCATGACACTGCATGGAAAAAGTGAATGTGACAAAGTGTGTTTGAATATATGTTTATGTTTTCATCCAGGAAACAGATCAGTATCAGCCATGGCTGTAGAGGGGGGAATGAAATGTGTCAAGTTCCTGCTTTTCTTTTTCAACTTCATTTTTTGGGTGAGTATCAGCTAACCACCTCTTTAAATGTTTACTAACTAAGGCAGCAGAGTGGATGCAGATGGCACCTAAACATATTGTTAGTGGGAAGTGAAGGGAGCTTGTGCTGGCTGAAACTGAAGCCACAAAGAAGCAAACAGGAAACATGGCCACTTTGTGATGTCCGGTGTTGATTTGAGTTAACAAGATACACCAGCGTATCTTTTTGTTCAGCTGTAATATAGACTAGTTGTGTGGCATTTCTCCTTTTTCCAGCCCTTGTGACTTTGAGCGTGAACTCTGGTCTTGTTACCCATACTTTGACATAATTATCTGTAACATATTCATCTGTAAAATCAGCTGATGAGCAAACACACAACCTTTGGCATCCTCTCTTGATTTATTCTACCTGAACACTAACTGGCTTACATCATTGTTTAATATACATTAGATGAACATGAGGGCATTTGTCTCAAATATCCTGGATCAAGCTGAGTGTTTCCTCGTTTTGTGTTTGTGAGCTTTACAGCGAGAGAGGTGGTGATGGAATGTGAATCTTATGACCAGGTTGAACGAACGGCATCATGTGACTTTACTCCGCTCCTTTGCTGCTACTGGCAATGTTACATCGTCAACTCTGTAGCACTGAGCAAAACTCTTGATAATCGTCTCAGGAGGAAGTACAGAATGACAAACAGTTTATTTAGTTCCTTTACTCTGTGCACATGTATAAGGTCTAAACAAAAAATACTTTCATTGCTGATGATAACAGTTGTATACAACTTATTTCTTGTTGGTGGTGTTTTTGTATCTTTAGACTGTTGGTTAGACAAAATAAGACATTTGAAGATGCCAAAAACCAACAAAACCAAAACAGCAGTAGTAATTTAATACACTATATTGTAGTTGTAAGCAGATATAAGTGTGTACTTCTGTGTTTGTAGAATACAAATATACTGGAGGCTAATGATACAACAGTTAATTATATAACAGTTCATGACATTGTAAAATCACGACATATAAATTGTAATAATATGAAATATTTCATAAAATAAGTTATAATTGGGGACAAATACTGTGTTAATAAACACATACAAAGATATATTTGATCTACTCACAACTACATTATAGTGTGTTTTTTAAATTATGTGTTAGATGTTTATACTGCTTATGAATGTTAAGCAGGAGGGGTTAAAGCAACTTGTTATCTCTTTGATTAATTTTGCGGTTATTTCTCAATTAGATTAGTCAATAAAATGTTGAACAATTATTCAACAAATGTTTCATCAAGAAATAAAAGTCAAACTTAATGAAAAACATAACCTTTTTTTCCCACTCTATTCTATTGTATTCTCATTTTTATATTGGGTCTTTGCTCTGTTTGCCTGATCTTTTTATTCTTTTATGTTTTCCTAAGTCAAACATTAGTCACTTTATTTGACTCAAGCTCAAATATTTACACTGGTGTTGGCACTAAGGAGAGGTCCTTAGCAGCAGCGAGGGCTTATCATGGAAAACATACAACTAACTTGACAGACAAATCATCTGACATAAAGGCTACTCTCAGTCTAAATATATAATGTTGATAAGAGCATTTCTAATAAGAATAATAAAGGGAACTCTGCGAACAAAGACCTCCACCAAGGCCAAATGCCCTATCTCGTGGTGTTTAAGAACAATAATGTGTCTAAGCCCCGTGATTCGGATCCGCTTTTAAATCTAACAGGATCTTCATTGGCCTATGTTACACCCTTCCACCACGTTTCATTAAAATGGGGCCAGTGGTTCTTTCTGTAATCCTGTGGACAAACAGAGAGACAAACCAAACAAAGAACTTTTCTTCTTGACATAGGTATGTAGTAAGACTAGTTAGCAGGAAGAGTTTGATTGATCCTGGGGTTTCTGTTCATTTGTTTACAGCGAGTCGACTATGCTGCTTTTAAAAAGATGGTAGGAAAAAACTGCTATCGAGAATTGACTCAGTTAATAAAGTAACTACAATAACAATAAACTGCATTATTTATTTATCCTGTACTGCTTCCTGCCGAGGTGATTTTGTTTTTGCGTGATGACTCATATTTCAAGTCATAAAAAAGTCTGATTATTGATAACATCAGCCTTATCAAGGTTATACATATGTCTTGATTACTTATCAGCAAGCTAAAATAATTGTTAAGTCAAACAAAATAATATTGATAGGCCGCAATGTTAATCCTTCAAGCAGGGATATGCGGTAATATTTTTAAGCATTATAAAATAATGTGATCATTTCACGTGTGAACATCAACGTTAGTTGGAGCTCAGTTCGTTAAGCTCATTGCAACATTATAGGGAATTCACAAACAATGAGCCAAAAGTCACAGTCACTTGATTTTCCAAACTGATTAATATATTCACTCCTCTTGCCTTGCGGTCAGCCTTTTCCTCTCCTTATTCTGTCTTTATGTATCACTTGACCAGTGATGTCCTCTTCCAGACACCCTAATTTGATGATGCTTTATCATCATATGAGTTGCTGTTTGAGTTAGCACTTGAAGGTCTGTTTAATGTCCAATAAAATAAATAGAGTTGAGGGGCTGCAATTTTCCTGATTGATTAATCAGCCTGTTACTTTCTTAATTAATCATTTGGCATTACAAAAATATTTAATAAATGATATTATGCATATATTTCTGGTGATTGACTCGATCAATTTATTGTCTCATTGCTCTACTGGTTAAATCCCTTCCTGTCCTCAAATCGAATCCCACGACACATTTGTATCTGACCTGAGTGGACAGCCTGCCGTAAAAGTAAACAACACGCAGTCAGTTCACCGTGAGGTTTGTTTGAGAGCCAGCTGATCCCAGTCAAACAGTTCGCCCACTCACTGTTTGTAAAAGATTATATAGATAAGTTATTCTCACCCCACCCAAAACAGTAACACGATGTATCATCTGATCATTTCACGTCTGCTTCCAGGAACTGAAGAATGTTGCAACTTCCTCTCATCATTTTAGAATTAGGGCTTACTCGTTTTGTTTGAGGGATGTCTTCATATGGAAGCAAAGTTTGAATCTTATAAGCAAGTAAATATTTTTTTCTTACATTTAGCCACAACTGAATTCCCAATGTTGAAATTTAAATATCTCTTATAGACTAGAAAATGTTTTTCTTTGACCCTTAACCATCACTCTAAATTTAGTGTGGTTTTATTTCTGGTAGGTATTTTAAGCCGTATGGCCTTATAAGTGGCAATGTTGGTCTTTCATTCTCCCACTTTGGTCCAGACTAAAATATCATAATAAAACCCATGGCTTAAAATATACAATACAAAGAGTAATAATTGTCTGTGTTTATAGATGGAGATGCCAGTAAAAATTTGACAGATGTCTATGACAGGTTGTCAATGGGGAAAATGTTTTTTGGTCCTGAGGGGATTTTTCACCCAAAAAAAGGCTTCTTTTTCTTTTTTTTACCTGGAAAGAAATCTTTCCTAGACATTTTCAAGAGGGGAGTTCAAAGCATATGAATTCACACAAATGTCCATCATAATCAGATATTTAAGTTTTATAAATACAATTTCAACATTACATTAAATATTTAGCAGCATTTCAATTTCAAAATCAGCTACCAATAAACTCAAAATGATTACGGCCTCTCTTTACTTCCATTGTGTTACCAGATCATCTGTCAGCTAAAAAAACCTTTGTATTACATGAAAAGAGATCCCAGAAATTCCAACTTAATTTAACCACCCTCTCTTTCCTGCAGCTATGTGGCATAGCATTGATTGTCGTGGGAATCCTGGTTCAAGTGGGATTTCACGAAACCTTGATCATCCGCGATGTGTCGGCCTCAGCAGCTCCCGTTGTCATCATTGCAATCGGCGTTGTGATTTTCTTCATCGCCTTCTTTGGCTGCTGTGGTGCCTGGAAAGAGAGCAACTGCATGATCACCATGGTAATTAACCTTGTGTGGTGTCTGTTAAACCAGACAGCAAAAAGGGTTGAATTAACTTTGCGGTACAAATGAATAATGTGTGTACAACATGTATTATGTAGCTTAGTAGTAATAGTAGTTATGTTGATGTAAGTCATTTTAATTTCTGTTTTCCCCAGTTTGCCATTCTTCTCTTCCTGATCATTGTTGTTGAGATTGCAGCAGTAATCGTTGGATACGTCTTCAGAAACAAAGTGAGTGTAGAATTTCACAGTTTTGTTTGTGTGTGTATGTAAGAACACGCAGAATGTGAGGTTAACTTCCATGTTGTGTCTCCCATGTAGCTGTCAAATATCGTCCAGGATAGTCTCACTGACATGATTTCTGGTTACAAGAACGGCACAGATGAATTCAGAAGCACCTTGGATAAACTGCAGGAGGATGTGAGTTTGTAACTTCTCCTATTCACTGTTTGCTGACAACACCTTTACATAACACTGCTGCATCCTGTTGGTCTGCGCTGCATGACATGATACTGTTATTCTTTGCACAATCTGTTGACACAAGCTATGTCCTTTTACTGTATATTGCTGGCCGGTCCAATTTCAATGTTTTCCGCTTGACTCATTTGCAGTTGAAATGCTGTGGTGTAAACAGTTCCTCTGATTGGAGCAGTTTTAGAGCTGATGGAAACTCTGTGCCTGACTCATGCTGCTTGACTCTCTCAACCAACTGTGGAATCAATGCCATGACGAACGCTGCCATAGTGCACCAGAAGGTAACCCCCCAGTTGATGTACTGTTTTGAAGTCAGTGAACATGAGATAGTTAAAATTACACAGATAATACGTATAACACACAGCTGAAAGACCTTTATGCGAAGCAGCAGGAAATGTAGGGTTTGTATTCGCAGTAACTTAATACAGTTGTGATTTGTCCGACAGTGAACTGTTCACATACATCGTTTACTGTCTGCTATCAAATAAAAGGCATATAGTGCCTCAGACAAATTATAAATAACAGAAACAAATGACTGCTTGTATCAATATTGGTCATTGAGTGTTGGACTTTCTTTTTTTACATTAAAAACATTCTGATAACAATCCTTAAAAACATTTTTTAAAGACTTTTACAGATGAAAAACTAGTCAGTGCTATCTATAAACTATGCGATAGTGGCCATGTTTCAAGCTTCTGTTAAACCTATCTTCATCTCTCTATCTTAATTCTTCTTTGAAATTATCGGCAGACATACAGACCAATACATATAAACCTGCGCTATTCAACACATCAGCTGATTTATTTGTTGGGCTAAAGTGAGAAGAGAAAGGTTATGCAAACCTGCAGAGAATTACAACCAACATTGCAGTTATACTTTGCTTTTAATCCTCGTTCAGCTCATTATCAGTCTAGTCAGCAATAGCAAAGACACACACAAGTTTGTGTGCATGTAAATTAGACATCTCTGTGGTATAACTGACCTCAAAATATGTTCGCTGACTTTTTGGAAAACACTAAGGAATGTATTGGTATATGACTCGCCCATGTAACAGCTAGAATATTTAGTGTAAGAACACTTTTATGTCCATATTTTGTCACCTATATACAATATGCAAAGCCAGTTTTGTTTGCAAAGTGAGGGGTAAATACTTATTGAGGGTGTTAATACGGTCACAAAAAAAGAAAAAAGATTTGAAGGAAAATAAATAGTTTGATTTTGCAATAAGTTATTTTTACACATACAGCATTGGGGGGTGTTTGAACTATGAGAGGAAGTGAAGCCAAAGTCAACGTTTTACCATAAAGCAACTCAAATAACTCAACCATGGAAATTTCCATATTGAATCTAACTTTAGTTTGTTGTTGTTTTAGGGTTGTCATGATGCGTTGGAGGCTTTTCTGAAGAAAAACATCCTGTGGGTGATAGTTGTAGCTCTTGTCATTGCTGGCCTGCAGGTACGTAACATCAATAGAAGTACAAAAAAAATCTGTCCAGACACTAAGGAAGTAGTGCATTAATGCTAACAAGTAAACGTTTACAACATTTAACCTTCTAATATTTCATATGAAAGATGAAAGATAGTGTTAGTGTTTTTGTAGTAATTTAATTAATTTTTAATGTCGCTGGGACTTTATTTTGCTTCTAAAAGTGCTACAGAATTGATTTTATTCTAAGTCTGTCAAACAAGTTTATTGCCAGCAGATGAAAAAAAAACGATCTGTCCTCTCCCTCTTGTGTGTGATCGTTTTAAATTCCAGATTTTGGGCATCGTGTTCTCCTGCTTGTTGATAAGAGGCATCCGCAGCGGCTACGAAGTCATGTGATTCAGCTTCACACCCGAGTAGGAGTTGTCTGTTCGAGTTATGCTTATTGGGATCTTCATTTGGAAACTTTTAATATGTTCATCCTATATTTCAGATATATTGCACAAAACAATAGATTTTCGATCATATTTTTATAGGTTAACAATATCTCTACTTTGATACTGTGTATACGTTTTATGTTTCTGTTGATTGTGAGGCATATTAACACTTTTACTGGTTCTGTTGAGAAGACTTAAGATCTGTTTTTATGGTTTGCTGTTTTCCAGTTTTCTTTAAAGACTTTTAAATTATTTCTGTATTAATTGAAGCGTAAATACAAACGTAGAAAATAAATGCATCATGAAAGTTATTTATTTCAGACTCAGTTCCATCACAATGTATATAATTGGCACAGCAACACAACATTCAAAACTGTTGAGCAAATTTTTATATATATATATATATATATATATATATATATATATATATATATATATATATATATATATAAAAAACACAGAAAAGAACTTTTGCAACTCGTATTTCAGATGTATTGTGCCAGACCTTGCGAAAAGGCACAGGAAGGAAATTATATTTCCTATTTTACACTTAACACCAAACACTTGAAATTCTGTGCTGAAGTGTATAAATAAATTGAATTAAATGAAAGTGCCATCACTACTTTTTTTCCAGACAGCTTGTGACTGCTGTGCTGCACAACAAAAAGTAATTTGAATTTTTTCTTCTTTTTCTTTTTTCTTTTATTTAACCAGGAAAAGCTTACAAGAATTACAAGAAGTTGTTCAGCTTCTAAACACAGACAAGCCTAAATGTTTTTGCAATTGCAAACATAATAATTGGGCTTTTCTTTCAATCTCAATAAAGGATCCGTCAACAATTTTTCTTTTTAGAAGGTGCCTTTGTGTAATCTACTGATTTTTCATGTCGACCATTTGTTCCGTGTTTGACAACATAATTTCCTTCCCTCAAAACTATTGCAAGTTTTTAAATTCCCCTCTGACCAGCATTACTACTTGTAAAGAAATAACAGTGGAGCACAGTGAGGTAAATGCATGAGAAGCTACATGTGTATATTGAAGACATTTAACATGCTCACATAAAAGCGATTTCTTTTCCCTGTATAATGAGGAATGAGACTGAACAACTCTACAGATCCACAAGTCAAATATTAACAGCACATAAATTGCTGCTGAAATTGTACTGAACAATATCCTCTTTGTCTCTGTAGGTGTGTAACGTGTTAGCTTAGCAGTAAACAAACGACGAGCCTTAGCTTAACAAGCTTGAGATACAGTGACAGGTCCCACCTTAACGCCACTTAATATGGTTCAGTGCATCAAAATCAATTTGAAGTCCCTTTTGAGGGTCTGAATTACACAAGAACCACTAAGCAAGATTTATTTTTACATTTTTGAGTCTTGTGCTCATTTAGTAGAATCCCATACCACTCACCTGATGAAGACAATAGATTAATCATAGTTCTCCCAAATAAATCCTGTTTACTGGGAATATATTTGGCAAAGCCTTCTAGAATTTCCAGGTTCCTTAAGTTTTGGGCTTACATATATATTTTTATTCAACCTCAAATCTTTTTGCCAAAAACAAGAAAAGAATGTTTCTTCCAGGGCAAAAGAGAGATGTTGACAACTCTTAGGAAGCTGTGCACAAAAGAGAACCTAATCACAAAAGCAGATTGTTGCTGGCTTCCTGTCAGTGTCGGCTGGCCCCGTTCGGGTAGTTGGCAGAGAGAAATACAATGCAGTGCAAGAGGAGTGACACCTCGGAGTCTGCAGAAAATAAAACAAGACACATAAAAAACAGTATTAGCTTTTAGAATAGACACATGTTTATAGGAAGGGTTTAAGGAAACGTACGCCAGTTAGGCATAGCGAGAATTAGATGAGAAGATCAATACCAATTTTATATCTATGAATTACATGAGAACTCCACATAAAAGTCGATAAATTGCCCCAAGTGATGGCAATTAAGTCAGCATTGGACAGGTCTGAAGACTACAAGTACATTGTGGGTAATGCAGGAGTCAGGTATTGACAAGGAAAAAGAATGCATGGAATAAAAACGATATCTCTGGTTCTGCTGCATCGATTTCATAACTGTCCATTGTGAGTCTGACAATTTAATGAGTGCTATGCCAAATCTGCGACACTCTTTTAAAAGAATGCTACATTTCTAATTCAGAGCAATAACATAGCAGAAAACAACTACTTGCAAGATAGATAGATTTCTTTGTAGCAGCAGAAAACATATATAAAAGATATAGGCCGATTGCACCAAAAATAATTATTTAAATTAGGTTAAATCATGCAAACTTATTTTTCCCTTACTGTATTTTTTTATTGCTCAATAAATTTGGCCAATACATTTTTTCCAAAAGAGGAGAAACGAGTTCTGTGCCAAGCCATCATAAGTAACGTGAGGCTAACTACATTATTTTGCACATAAAACTGCAAAACCTTGTTTTTTGTACCAACTAAACAAATAAGATATACCATGTGAATTAGTGAGCTTTGGAGGTGCTGGTGACTGCACCTCCTTTGGACACAAGGCCAGCTGCTTTCCCGTTTCTCCATGTTAAGCTCAGCTCATCATATTCATATTTAAAGTACAGACATATTTAAAGATTCCAGAGAGTGGTTTCAACCATCTAATTCTCAGCAAAAAAGACAATAAGCATAATTCCTTTTTACTTTAAATATTAGATACAACAGACATGTCACCAAATTACAAAGATACTGCACATCCAAAAGAAAATACCTTTCAGTGAGGAGGACAACTGAAGCCATTGGGATAACCACTCGCGGCATTGATTAATGCCAAGACTATTAGAATGGAGACCCCGAACATAACAAGCCTGAAAGAGAGACACATATTGTGTATTTATAACACAGCTTAAATGAGGAATATTCAATGTTCATCATGTAAATCAATATGAAATGTTTCAAGTTGTGTGGAGTGACTGACCTGTCTGAGTTCGGAGTCGCTCAACTGGTGCGGGCCCATCCTGCTGAGGGCCCGGTCCAGCAGGAGCAGCTCCATGGTGTGGCTGTTCAGCCGCCGGCCCATCAGGAAACCCGGGAGGCGAGGAGTCAGGAAGAGCAGGGGGCTGACGTGTCTCTGATGGGCCGTGAAGACAGACAGGAGAGATATTCTAGTGATGTGCAGGTTCATCGAGCCTCAAGCATTTCATATCAACTGCAAGAGTGTTTGTTTGTGCAGACGTTGTGTGACGTTGGTGAAGAGTGGAGGGGTGTAACTGACCATCTGATCCACACTCATCCTGTTTATACCCAGAGGCGGTCCAGAAAACAGGGTCCGGACTGCGAGGATTTCAGACACTTTAGGATTTGCTCCTCTTTGCACCTGAAAATGCAGAGAAGTCAGTTCATACTACTTTCGTGGAATACTGGACACAGGTTCAACCTTGTTTATATATTACATTTTTGACCAAATACCTCAGATTATATTTTGTATAAATAATTACATTAGTAATGTGGAATATAACGACTTGGTGGGTAAAGGCAAATAATAGAACAGTTAGAAGAGTCGGGTAAGTAAATTCCATCACGATAGTGCAATGTAACTTTTAAAACGAGGACAATTCAACCCCTATGCCCCGCTAGATTATCCAAAATCTAAGACGATAACTAGTTTCATATCACGATTTTGATTAAATATCGATATATTGCCCAGCCCTTGTGGAAAGCAAGTACATTTACTCAAAAACTTTCCTTTACAATTTTGGCATACTTTTATTATGCATTTCTAGGTTAATGCTATTCTATACTTAAACTAACACTGCATATCAGTGGCAAATATTGTTCTTTTAACTTTACTACAGTTTACAGGCAGCTATAAGTTATTAGTTACTTTCAGATTAAGATTAACATTAAAACATATGATGAGTTTATAAAATATAATTAGGGTCTGGTTATGGTCCTTTGTGTCATTTCAGATGTCTATACATTTTTTACCAGTTCCAACAAAAAAAATTATTCTCCTCTAAATTTAACAGACGGTGTCATACTAAATAACAATTTGACGAGAGATTATGCAAAAGTATTCAATATACTGTATATAAAGAACTGGAAACTAGTTCCACCTTCATTCACTACAACAATAAAATGCTACAAATTACAATCCTATAATGGAATACACAATACTATATCAGTTATAGGGGGCATTTGGTGAGGAATGAGGCACTTTACCTTTTGATACTTTAAATACACGTAGATGATAATACTTGAAAAGGTGCGTATGCATAGTTTAAGCACAAGACAGTACATAAATTAGTTGATAAATGAGACCCCTGGGTCAGGTAACTTACAATTTTTTTACAAAAAGTTACTGCATCAATTTATGCTCTATAATTATACTCAGGCATTTTTTCAACAGAAGAGTGTAATTTATAGCCGGTGGTAAGAAAGCAAATGGGCTAATGTGCTGCAGTAATAAGTCCTTAAGCCAGGAAATAGTTAGTAAGTTTACACTTCTGGTTCCCTGGTCTAAAAGTCAGTGTTTTTTTTAAAATTTTTTATTGTTTTTTTGTTGTTGCCTGAAATAGGGTATGGGTTAACACATGATGCAAAATGTGCTAGCAAAAACCCCTTTTTTAAAGCTTTTAAGTGTCTTAAAAAAAGATGGTTGCTAAAAAGTGACTAATGAGACGACTAAACATCAACACCCTGATCGTCTAAGACTGACTGCTTAGCTTCATGGTGGTGCTTCTTACTTCTGGGGGATTGTATTTACAGTTCCAAAATCATAAAAGTGGTGTTACTTTGTGAAGATCATCTTGCCACAAAGCTTATTTTTGGCTGTAATCCAAAATCACACAGAAAAATCGCATTTGCTTTTTGTTGAGGGAACTTTTAGGGTAGGCTTACAAAAACACGGAATCCTTGAGTGCTTTAATTGTGTGAAAGGAGAAGATCTGATCTTTTCTGCACACTGCCACACCCCACTACAGTATTCCTGTCACCAAAACGCTCTGATGCGTTCACTTACTTTAGCACACAGATCCTTCAGGCCACTCTGTAGCTGGCCGTCTTTGACCTGCTGGCTCGTGTTCTCGAGCCCTTTGAGCACTGGCCTGTGCTGCCGAACCCTGTTGGAATGGTACAATGCCCGAAACTCTACTTGCTGCTTCGGAGTCCAGAAATAAGGGACCAGGAGCTGCCGGGGGAAAAAGTACCTGGCAGTGAACAGGACAGGATGGTAGCAGAGAGAGGAGGGACATATGGAAGGATGGTAAAATATAGATCAACTGGGACACGATGAGAAGGAAATTCCAACACTAATATTGAGGGACATAAATTAACACCACTATCAATAATTCCAAATTGCTTTGCTCAATATGAATCAAAAGAGTGCCAATTTAAATGAAACAATGGTAATTTTAAACTAAACTTACATCAAGACAAAAACCAGGTAGTTGGCAAAGGGAGGGATCGATATCGCCACCAGCGGAATGGCCTTCATTATGTCTCTGCGAAACTGTGAAACAAATGTAAATTGAGTAACACTTCAGTGAGATAACAAACATTTTCATAGCTGAAATTAAACAATAAAGGCAACACGAGTGAGTAAATAACATACAGGACATAATTCTATTATTATTATTATTACATAATTATATTACATAGTTATATTACTGCTGCTGAACTTCAGATTTAATCTGATTACTTTGTCATTTCAATAATTTGTCTAAAACCATTTGTAAAATCTTCTTTTAGATCTTCAGCTGGCATCTTCCAAAGTAACAGTCTCCGTAATTACATTTTACTTTAAAAGACTTGTGAAACTGTCTTTTAAAGCTCAAGGGGACCTTCTGTAAAATTTAACTACAATGCACACATCAGGAGATGCTGCTGTTTTTGTATCATTAAATTGCAACTTGACACTTGAGTTGTTTAGAAAAGTGTACAAACATGATCAATAATCAATCAAATCACAATCCCTGTATCACGATGGTTTGACTCAAAATCTTTTTATACATTGACAATACGTGACAATAATTGGATATGATTAATGGTGGTGGAGGAGACCCACCTGTCTGAGCTTCTCCAGCTCCCTGTAAGGCAAATCCTTCAACTGCACTCCATCAGAAAACATCTTTGTTTTTATCCTCTGCACATCTTTGGCATCTTGGAGCAGCAGCTTGAATCCTGGAATGATTCAATGAAAAAAAAATAAACGAGGCACTGCGTCAGGGGGAGCATGTCAGACATGTTCTTTCCACAGTGCTATTCCATTCCCTCTCTACCAACTAATTTACAATCAATCAGAAACATTTTAGAGATTGTTTAAGTATATTGATGGCATGTCCTTCGTAGGGAAAACAAAACCACTGGTTGAAGCGAGCCCACACTAAGGCCATTCAAAGATGATGTTGCATTAGCCAGCTGTAAATCAATGTGTCGAAGACAAACTAAATTAATTATGTGCACTAAACAAGATATGAAAATATCATGTTGGTACAGTTCTGGACCCCCAGGTGAGCTTTTACAAAATACGTAGTATATTTTTAAGAAGTCGTTACAGTGACTTTATTGTTTTAGAAACTACTGTAAAAAGCTATAGACTGTTTAAACTTGCACCTTCTGCCTGGTACAGTCGCCTAAACTGTAGATCAAAGAATTGGCAGACAAAATAGTTGGCAAACCCCAAAAGCCCTTGACTCAACTTTCTACAGAAAGGATGACAAAGAAAGTTTCAGTCAGATTGCTCCCATCCTCTCTGCAGCCAGTTTGAGCACCAGGAGGCATTATACAGTCCTTCTGGCAGCTAACAATGTATTTTAAAAATCCCTCATCCCAGGTGCCATAATATTCTTAACTCAGCAAAGTGACATGAGGATTTAATCCACAAATATTAATTGTTTTAATGTAATACGACCGTGCATTTTGTTTATATTAACTGCTATTTATGTAGTTGTTTCTTGTATTTGGTAAGCCAAAGACACATTTCCTCCCTGGTGGAAAGATATATTATATTCAAAATTATGTTTATGATATGTATATGACTAAAATGTGGAAGAAACTGATGGCGGTGTAAAAGCTATGCAAGGTGGTGACCTGGACATTGTGAACAAAAGGAGTTGCGTGTCTTCCTCAAGGACACTTAGACATGTGAACAGGTGGAGGCCAGAATTGTACCACCAAGCCCCCGCTGCGCCAGAGTCATTTAAAAATGTGGACACACTTTAAGTTTATGTTCAGCGTGTGGTGCTACAGATATACATTTAGATTGGGACTATCTGAATTTAGAAGAGTACAGTACATAAAACAAAACAGTGTTTCTCCTGGTGAACAAAAAAAGAATTAACAATGCAACATTCAGACTCCACATAAGATGCAAACAAAACTAGGTACAATCATGAAGTGCATTACACAGGACAACTATACAAGAGTTAAAAACTTGAAATGTATAAATATAAGAAGAGTGATTACACAAAGTGAATTTGACATTGTGTTCCTGTTTATGAACTAAAATGTGTTCAACAACCTTAAATCAATTAATTTTCCATTCATTTTGTTCCACTTTGGAACTTTACTTACTGTTAAAAACATGTAGCTACACATATAGTATTCAAGATACCAAAGGCGAGTCAACGTATGATCCTACCTTCCATAAAAGTGTGATAGAGCTGATAGAAGCGGGGAAATCGCCTTTTAAGGAACTCTTCATATTTGGCATTTACACTCTGGACCTTGGAGACGACATATTGACCAATACCGCGTCTCACTTTGGATGATGAGTAGTGTCTGCACAGGGGAAACCTGTCGAGAAGAAGAGGTGAACATGATCAATTAAATCATACTAAAAGACCAGCAATTAAATGCCATAAATCTCTTCTTTTTCTTCTTCATTGAGCACACAATAACATGCATTCAAGATCTTGCAGGAATTATAATATCAAACAATATTTTGTATTTATTTAAATAAAAGTAATACATTAAAATACAATATTAAAATAGTGGAATTTATGACATTGTATATGTCAAAGAGGAAGGAAGACATCACAAATAATTTACATAAACCAAAAAAATATGAAACGAGATATTTCGCCACAAATCGTTCCTTCTATTTTACTACAGTACATTGTTTTATTTGATGACAAATCTAGATATTTTAAATCATGGATAACCCTATAGTATACACCAAATAAATGAGGGCTCTATTTCTCCACTTGCTACGATGAATATATGTAGCTATACAAAAAAAGTAATCATCAAAATAGACAAACTTGATTTATCCATAAAAAAAGAAATGTCAAAAGTCAGAATGTGATTTAATTTTAGTCATAAGCTTTCTATATCCATCTTTTTGAAACACAAAAAAACCTCCACACTCAGTCACAGGTAACTATTATGCTTCTAATGACACAGCAAAGTACTATGATTTAAATATAAAGTGGACAACTCATTTTACATCATATAACGCTAGCTTATCCGTTTAAATATGTCTTATCAAACACAAACGTTTGAGCATGTGGTGATATGCAGCTAGCTTAAGTTAGCAAGGCTTCAAGTTATATGCGACTAAGACAAAGTGACAAATCGTAGACAAATTAAGTATACAGCATTTTAAACATACCTGGACTGACTTGACACATACGGAAAGTAAATGCCATTTGTTATCGTGTTTGTCCTGAGACCACACAGTCGGGTCAAAGACAAATTGCTACACAGGCTGGAGCTGAACAGCGCCATGTTTGACACACTGAAGTTCCGCGTACGTCACCGTAATGACGCCCAATATGGCAACGCCAAAAGCAGTTCAGTTACCGTAACTACTGCTGTGTCCATGAGGACTCAAGGATTTACTAATAAATATGAATATATCTGTGGAATTACTATTGTAGTATTATTGTATATGGTAGTGGTATGGTAACTTAAGACCAGTGGGGGGAATTAACATTATTCAAGTACTCTACTTAACCATATAAGTGTTGAAGCAGATCAAATCTACGACAACAATAAAGTACCACTTACATATTACATCATCAAGAATAATAACAACACTAAACAACTGACGGATTATTAGTACTTTTTATGTATTAGTTAGTATTATGGTGCTTCAAATAAATGTTCTTACTAATACCGCTCTACTTTTACTTACATATTGTTGTACTGCTACTGTGTTGAATACGTCTTCCGCAACTGCAGATAAACTGTCCTTGCTCATTTATTTCACATCTTTGAATTCCACTTAAGTTATTTGACAGATTTTAAGCAGGACAGCCGTTTTGATCTGAACCGGAAATCACGTGACTTAACGAGGTTCGCTAAAAGAAGTTCGTGGCGGAGCGACGTAATTAGCCGCGACCTGTACGAGTGATCCCAAGCTGGAGGGAAGCAGACGCGAAACAAAGGTCCTTATAATACTGGTATGCGTGGACATTACATTTGTCAACAGACTGTAATCAAACCCACTGTTAAGAACTACACTTTTTTTATTACTTGAATCTGAATTAGAGTTTATTTGACTAGCTACTTTAACGAGGCGTCTTGCCACGTTTTTGCTAGCCAACTTGGCGAACGTGACTGGCCAACGTTTTCATACATGCGCTGTTAAAAGGCAATATTTTACTATTAACTAACTATTTACAGTGCAGCGAATGTTTTCTTGAAAATCTGTCGCCGTTGCACGAAACTAAACGTCCTTAAAATGTACCAGCATTTGTAACTATTTTTAAAAGGCGCCTGATTGAAAAAGCCGCCCTGTGACGCTATTGATCGCTTTTTAGAGTAAAACCAATAGCCAGTAACTAATAAATAATCTGGTGCTAAAGTCATTAGGAAGTTAAATCAAAGCCAGTGCCTTCTACATTTTTACTAAAAGATTTGGGCTTCCAGGTGCGAATAAATTGCTTCAAATTCAGTTTCCCCGTGCGGCTAATGGGATTAGCAAGAACGAAACTAACTATTAGTTAGTAGCTAGGGTTTTTTTGTGTTTTTTTTTAAATATATATTTTTTTAATGAATACACTATCTGTTTACACAATGACCCTGTCTTACTATTCCTGTGTTGCAATAAAACTACATGTGCTTAAGACTTTTGGTATAATATTGAAAACAAGCCTACACCAGCAAAAAAAAAAAAAACACTTTCGGAGAGAAATTATTTGGCACACCTGGAGAGTTGGACATAATCCTGCAGATGAATCAATCTGATTGGTTGTAAAGGTTCTGCAGTTTAAAAAAAAGTGTTTGTTTGTTTTGTCTACATTGTTTTTTTTCATTTTGTATCTGACTTTTCCAGTTGGTGTATCTTCAGTAAATCCCAGCTAGAGATGGCGACCATCAGATTTGGAACCACTAGCTCTCCATGCAACACTGCAGCTGCCGAGAGAGCACACTTGGTCGTGGAAACCGGTAATATTCAAGACTGACATTGACTTTGTATGTAATCTACTTGGTGTAAACGCAGCATTATACATTTTCAACATCTAAGAGGAAAAAGGAAACTGTGACCCGGAAAAACTTCTGCAGTGCCCTTTTGACAAGAACCACCTCATCCGGAGCTGCCGCTTCCCTTACCATCTTATAAAGTGCAGAAAGGTGAGTCAAGTGCTTGTTTATTGCCAACACCAGCAAGTATGGCAAATAGTGTAGATTAACTAACAGAGTGCAAGGATTTTTGTCATGCATAGTTGCACTTTAAATCTCCTTTTCTCTCATGGATGTAGAATCATCCGAAATTGGCTAGTGAGCTAAAAACCTGCCCTTTTAATGCACGCCACCTGGTCCACAAGCATGAGCTGGCACACCACACTGAAACCTGTGAGGACAGGATATCCGTGGACACTGTAGTTGGTAATACAACTACTATATTGTCCCTTTTACCCTGCAGAGTCAACATGTGCTTACAGTGTTCCTGACTGCACTATTTCTATTTTTATGTTTACAGAGGGAAGCACAAATGGGCATTGTAAATGGCAGGTCCCAGTCAGTACTTGGGTAAACCCGGACATGTCTGAGGATTGGGACACAGGTATAATTATTGACCACAACTTTGATTTTTGTATGACTGAACAAACATGTTATAATGTGTTTTTAATTAGTGAGCTTTGAAGTTGCTGGTAGGTGGATTGTCTAAGAGTCAGGCTATTTAATTCTGTAAGCTAACCATTGCCTGCTTTATATTAAGCGTACAGACATGAGGGCTATTTTTCGACTTATTTCAACTATCGTCAAGAAAGCGTATTTGTATGCTTTTTAAAGGGACAATTGGTGCTTGTTTGAACTATTGAATATGTGGTATTCTTTTTCTCCCTCTGCATACTTTGTATACATTGAATCTGTCTTAAGGTAACAGTTTTGTCTTGCAGAGGCTGATGATGATGCTACTCCATTTGTGTGGGGTGTAAACACGGTCCTTAATCAAAAGTAGGTGGTCTGCTCCCTTGTTTAGGACTTGTTTGTCCATATTTTCATTGTACTTAACTTTTGTCTTTTTCTGCAGACTGGAGGCGAGGCCCAACAACTTTGGTCCAACTTTTAGACCTCCTAATGCCCTCCCATGGTCTGCGATACATAAGCCATAGTGTATATAATTATGCACAGATATTTCTTTTAAAGTTTGTTCTTATCAAGTTTGTTCCAACACGTTTTTAAAGGTGCATTGTGTAGAACTTGGAGCATCTACTGGTAAGGTTGCCGATTGCAACCAATTGAAACTTTAAGTCAATAAAGCTCCCTAAATGCTACACGCATTTTCTTTTAATTTGCGGCACTCTAATTAGTGCCCTGGTGTGGCAAGTACTCTAAATACAGAATATAGTAACAGTGTACACGCTTTAAAACTAACGCCTAATTTGTTTTGGGCTTTGTTTGCCTTCCCTGCTGTTACAGTAACAAATGGCCCTAGTTGAATATCGTGTGCTTTTTATATTAAAGGCGTTTGTTTCAAATCATTGTGTGGTTGATTATGAAAATGTTTGCTTAAATCAATCGCATCTGCACAGTTTAAAAATGTTCTTAGTTTGTCAATATATTAAGGAAGATAAATTCTATTTAGTCTCTGTGACCATATTTCAAAATGAAAGAATCTAAAATGGGAAAAGCTGAAGAAAAATGGGTAATAAAACGTACATAGGCATGCTTCAAAATATCTAATTGATTTGGTGTTCAACACAATGAATTACATTAGTCTTTGAGCATGGGAGCAGCCTTGTAAACATGGTACCACTGTCGTCACATGACCACTGGATGGCAATGCTCGTCACTATCCTTTTGAAACTTAATTCCTTTAGTTTATCACCTTGAATAAATTGCTCCTGTGGTAACTACTTAAGTAAAAGTACTAATACTGCACTGTAAAATATTCTGCAAGTATCAGGAAAATGTACTATTAATCGTAAATGTACTCAATGTGGCAAAATGTCCCCTGACTGTTATACTATCCATGCATAAGTTTAAAAAGGGGTTTTATCTTTTGCAGTTTGAGGTTGGGCTATTTTTTTTTTTTTAACTTGTTCATTATGAAATTTGGTTTGGCCCAAAGAGATAACTTCACAATGCTTTGTTTTTGTCGAAAGAACCATCCCGACTTTAAAATATTTCAAATGATTTGTTAAGTTGGAATCAATGTTTTTGCATGAAAAATGGTCAAAGTAATAGCTAAATTTATTTTAACTTTACTTGTACTGTTGGGTAATTTATAGCAAGACTCTTTATAAGCTATTCATGGTTTATATGCAAACATCTTCATTTATAAAGTAACTAACACTTTCAGAGTAATGAAGAACAAAAAATAACAATCTCCCTCTGAAATATCAAGGAGGAGAAAGTGTCATGAAAGTAAAGTTAAAGTACCTCATTTGTCCTTAAATACTGCATGTGTGATTACCTACATTCCACCAGTGGGCAGTTGACATTAAAGTTTGTCTTGAGAAAATGTTTCCAGGTGAGAGCTGAGTAACCTCAGTGTGACTGACAAGTGTCAGGATAATCAAGGCCGGCCAGCCAGAGCACTCTGTCATATCTAAGGGGCATTATTGATTTCATGTGATGACTGTCTATTTTAGTTGTAGCTATTATTAGAAGTGTTCTGTGCTGCCCTGTCACTATATGTAAGGATGAGTATGGCTCCTCAGAGCAGAGTATATGCAGGACCTCGGTCTGCACAGCACCCTTGCGTCTATCGAGGAAGCACTGCCTTCTCTTAGACGTACTGTATTTGTGTTACCTGTCTGAGACATGTGGACGCTTGTCTTAGTTATGAACTCTGTCATGTATTCCCCACTGAACAAACATCAGTAATGTTAATTGGTGTTTTGGAGAACCCAAACCTAACTATGTGCCATACCTGCGAGAAGGAACTGATTTTAAATTACATAAATGTGATTAGAGCTGTAACAAGTGTTTCTAAAAGCCAGCTATATACATACTGTACCTCTTCAGATGTTCTTCGATTTCTAAAGGCAGTGGGTGTTTATCACTGATATTTCCTCTTGAGAATCTATTGTGGAAGATGCTTTTCGGATTTACAACAGAAGGTCTTCAAAACATATTAAAGAACCACAAGGCAATGCAAAAATAAGGTTTTAACGGAAGGCAATGAAATCGAAGATGATAAACAACCACAACAACTGTCAGTTTTATATTATTACATTACTGGATTGTACATGGAAAGCACATTGTTTACTGCTTTGTGTTATTGTTCGGTTTGTTTAAAAAGTAACAAATTATACTTTATCAGCTGATTTTTATTGTAGGAAAATTCTTAATCTGAAAAGTAAAAGGTACAATATTTACAGGTTAAAGCAGGTGTCATAAGTGCAACCTTTTTAGGCTTTATTAATCACTCTGTTAATGTGTTCCCTCACATTTATGGTGGTGCATCTCAGTCCAACAGATTCACAATGTAAGCTATTTTAGCCTCACGTCGTAGCAAAATGGCAAGGCACTAAAAGCTAACGGACACTGGGTGAGGAACTCAAGGCAGGTGTTGGAAGTTTGCCTGTTTTTGACCATTATCGTACATGTTATTAACAGGTGCACTTTAGTGATGAAATAATCTAGTATCAACATTGAGCAGAAAATATGCACATTCATGACACACACACACACACACACACACACACATACACACACATACACACACACTATACAATGATGAAGTAGTCTGAGTCACTTGAGACCGGACTGGGAATTCAACCAGATTCTAAATCGAGACCAGCACATAACTAGGAGGGAGGTGACTGGGGGTAAATTTGTTCAGCAACTGGTCTGTTGCCAACTAAATCATTTATACTTGAGTCAGGCTTACAAGCTGCTGGCACAGCAACTTACAATTGATACACACAATGGAAGAATAAACAAGAGACTAACTTATTTAATATTAAGTAAGAAATATTGTTTGCAAATAGGGACAGATACTAAAGATGACAAAAGCAGTTGGAATATGCAAACTTAAATTTTATTTCATGTTTATTTGCAGTAAAATATAACTTCTAAGTATGTAAAAATACCCCCAAACAAATTACATTCCCCCCAAACTGCAGAACACAGTTTATTACATGGCATTACATGGCATTTATCTGACGCTTTTATCCAAAGCGACTTACAATCATACACCGGAGACACAGCTACGGGGAGCAATTCAGGGTTAAGTGTCTTGCTCAAGGACACATCGACTAGGGCTAGCAGAGCCAGGGATCGAACCGCTGATCCGCTGATTGAAAGACGGACCACTGTTAACCACTGACCCACAGTTTATGTGGCAACAACACCAGCAGGTTTAAAACAGATTCAAAATAATCTACATATCCAGTGTTCAATAGACAGTCTATTAGCTGCACAATGTCAATTCATGATACATGAATTATAACACTAAATAATTCAGTAGGTTTAACCTACTGTACGATCACCAAATCATATGGTGGCATTAGATATACAGCAAACTGGAGCTCTCAGGGACTCATGCTGTCGATATTGATGTGTGGACTTACCAAACATCAGTTTGGAGGCTGAGTGTATTTGAGTGGTTCTGTGAAAAAAATTGAAAACTTCCTGGAGCACCTGAAGTATTTAATCATAACCGTAATCGGTAAACTGAAGATATAATAATGCTTTGCACGATATTTTATGTGCAACTTACAGTCAAAAAATGTTTATTAAAAAAGCAAGATGATTTTATCCTTGAAATGATGGTGCATATATGGTTTGTATTCAGTTTGTAACTGCTTTTTTGGGCACCTTCTTATATGTAAACAGTCACATTTTGGTCCATTAACTGGTCTGTCTGCAGAGTAGACAAGTTCCTGGAAAAACAAACTAAGAAGAGAAATTTGTGATAGCTCCACGTACATGTTGCTTCTGCAAGTTTTACAACTCATTCGCTTTATAACTCAGATGTAGGCCTTTTCCTCTAGAGCTGCATAATCCTTTAGGATTATTTTTCTTCCGTATTCTCGGTCTGTTCTCTTTCGCTCTCACATGAACTCCAGATTATTTATATCACAGCTCCCATCTCACACTCAAAACGAAAGCGTATCTATGAAGATTTTTTCCACAATCTGTGGCGGGGGAACAAGATCTTCCAATTTAAGGTAAAATATACGCTGGTAGCCTTGAGTGCATAGAGTCCTGAGCTCAGGCAGCTTCCCAAGAATTCTGGACAAATAATTTGGCCGCAACGAGTCAGAGCCGCTTCCAGAGATGTGATCTTTAAGGCAAGTGACGAGCTGGTTCTGCAAGTCCTCCACACGTTTTGGCTCCTTGAGACCATGTCGGTCTGCAGAAGAAAATAAGACACAGGTTTGAGTCTGAGAGACAAGTGACAAATCTGATCAATAGAATTATTATCAGGTTTTAATCTAATATTTTCCATTTTCCATTTTGCTCATTTGATTTGAATCAGACTGCAACCCCAGGCTGATTTTGGAAAATCTTTATATAAAACATTACCTACTAATAAGTGGAATACTAACTGCTAAAGCGGGCACACACTGGTGTTGTCAGAAGTGTTAATGCTGCTGCTGTGAAACAATCCCTTGGCTTTACATGTAAACTTACATTGTGGTTATGTTTAGTGTGCTCTGATATATTACTTATCCTCTGCACTATAGAGTACATGATGTTGTGTTACATTCAGTCATATACACCTGTCGTGCCAATCCTGTGTTGTGCAACAGCCTTGTATTGTCCACCAATGAAACCCTGTGCAAACTGTTGTTCTTGTTGAATACAAATAACTGAAACTATAAATCTGAGAAAAAAAGAGTGTGTTAAAAGCCTGATAATCTACACTTCTAACGGTGGATGTGTAAAATTGTGTTAAAGTATGACTGAAGCTCTTACCAGCAATAATGACGAGGGCTGTGAGACAGGAGCAGGAGGAAATGTCGAGCTTCATGCGATGGAGACTTTGAGAAAACTCCAAGATGGAGTCAATCCAGTCGCCAAAGCCTTGGACGCACTGCGTTTTGTGAAGCACGGCCCCATTACAGAAGATGAGCGTGTTCATTTCCGCATTGGAACTTTAAAAAGAAAAAGCAACACAGTTTCATGATTTTTATCCAAGGCATCAGATAAATTACACGTAAGCTGTATAATAAACATGATGGCATTTTTATAGGGGGCTGCACTCACCGATAAGCAAGACGCAAGATGAAGAGTTCAACAAACGCAGATTCCAACAGCAGTTCCTGGTCTTCTGAGCAGAACTCAGAGAACCCTGGGATGCTCTTCGCCCACTTCCTTATGGTCTCAATGGAGGACGTGAGTAAGTCGTAAAACTGTTTGATGTCACTTACGTCAACTTTCTGGTCCAGACTGATTTGGGTCTCACCAAACTGAAATTGCAGACAGCAGAGAAGTTCAAACCGATGCCTAAGTGGGTGATAAATATTTCCAAAGCATAATAAAAAAAGGATTTTGTTTTTTATTGTTTATTGTTTTTTAATTTTTTTACCTTGGAATAATCCAGTTTCCCAATGCCAGGGTTTGAGTCGATGTGGGCCCTCACAAGTGAAGCAATCATGCTCACTGGAGACACAGTGGTTGTCACATCCTGGACAACTTTAGGCTTTGAAGGCAGGCGACCTCTTCGTCCTTTCAGGCTGTCCGTTCTCACAACTACAAATATTGGTGACATCAACTGTTATTTTCAGTTCAGAATCAGAATCGTAGTTACACATACAAGTGTAAGAAGTTACACATATAAGGAATGTGGCTCGGTGAATGGTGCTTAACAATAAACACAGTGTAATAATATGAGACGTATTTAAAAATAATAATAATAGAAAATATAAAAGTTTACATAGAAATATGGTAAACAAACGAACAACATTACGTTAGAACATTCATCTTCACCATTCTAATTCTAGGCCATTCATCTGGGTTTTTACTGAACTCACCTTCCCTCACCATGCCCACAACGAGACACTTTTGGAAACGGCAGAACTGACATCGATTCCGCCTCCTCTTGTCTACGGGACAGTCTTTGTTGGCGAGGCAAACATACTTGGAATTTTTTTGTACTGTACGCTGTGAAATAAAAAGAAAAAATACTCTTAACCTCAGAGACTGACACAATACATGCAATCATCTTTCCATAGAAATAGGGTGACTGCATGCATTGACAAGTCCGATCTTATTACCTTGAAAAACCCTTTGCATCCCTCACAGGTGCGAACCCCATAGTGCTGACAGGAGGCGTTGTCCCCACACACAGCACAGCAGCCCTCATTTCCACTGGGATTTTGAAATTTGGGTGATAAGCTCCCATTTAGCTGGTCTGTGCCATTGAGAATGCATGCTTGCTCCATCGCCAAGGCAGGGAAGTTCAGTGCTGACGGTTGAGGGTGGGTCAAAGTGAAAGGATCCTGCTCTTGTAAGTGTGGTTGACCCAAATGAGACATGTCCTCCTCAGACCCAAAAGGGAAGAAAGTGGACTCTAGTGGCACTGAGGTGTTCCCTGCCACCCAGTATCCTGGACTGGGTGAGTATGGCCCAAAGGCTGAATCCCAGTTGGACGCATGCTGACTCTGGAACCGGGGGGTTGAAGGAGACGAAGTCGATGTAGGGCTGCCAAAATAATCGGACCCACAAGGGGACACAGCTTCATCCTGGTAACTCAGTGTGAGCGCTCCAGGGTAGCAACCGTAAACCTGGAGGTCATCCAGCTTCAAGGGGGTCTCCTGGCCAGACAATGGGGTTACATGGGCAGGGGTTGCAGTAAACTGACATGAATATGCATCAAAGTCGCCCCTTTGAGTGTCCACCAGGGAGCTGATGCTTGGCAGGGATGGAGCAGAGAGGCGGTCTCGTGGGCTGCTCATATTCACAGTCAGCCTGGAGATAAAGTCTGTGCTCTGAAGCTCCGAGCTGCCAAGGCTGTTCTCATAAAGCTGAGATCCATGCTGGGGGTGTATGCAGGTCATGGTTGCATGACTGAAAAAGACGTAATCAAAACTGTTAGAGACAAACTGTTTCCGATTTTTAACTTTATCTTTAACTGGGAAACCACTAGCAATGCTAGAGTTTGTGCATTATGTATGTGTGTAACAGTTAATAGGGGTCCCTCAATACACTACACAGTGTGTTCATTTTCCACTACTAATAAATGTGTCACAGCTCACACTCAAGTCTGCCCCTCTTTGGGTCCAGAGCAATAAACCCACAAAGAGTGAAGTCAATTGGACGAACAGTTGTCGAGAAAATCAAAGGACAGACATGCATGCATACATACAGACAGAGGCTCTATCCATTTTAGTTTAATTTAAAAATGTTATTAAAATGTTACTTTAAGCTAAGTTAGGTTACTATAATCCAATTTCCAACCAGAGACTGTGGGGGTCTCCTGGGTTTGTGTGGACCCTGGTGGAGTTGCAGAGAAAACCAAGAGGGTATTCTGGTCTAAAAAAGCATCCGTCGTAAATCATTGTATCATATAGTCAGCACATGACTACAAGATACATAAAGTGGGGGTTTGACTTTCAGAATGGGGTTCACTGTTAGATACATGCATGGAAAACAGTTTAGTTTCCAAATTTGTATAACTTAGAATTTGCATATTGATTTTACACTGTTCATACTGTATATCTTTACTTTAATTTCTTTAATTTCTATTCTTACTGTTTATACCGTAGTTATTCTATACCTCACTGTTAATTCTAAATATCACTCTGCACTTTACTGCTTTCCCACTTCTGTTTAGATGCCGTACTGCATTTAGTTGTCTCAGTACTGTGTGCAATGACTATAAAGTTGATCCAATTTGAATATGATACTTCTTGGTCTATTGCAAAGAAGTTTTCACATATCATGAATTTGCCTTGGTGTTTTGGTGTGTCCATAGCAATACAAAATAGTGTGAGAAAATAAAAAGAAAGTACTTAAATAACATTCACAGTACAATGTCATACTATACACATGTGCACAATAAAAGTTTTGAAATAAAGACCTGCACGGTTTTGTGCAGGGGCGTGCTAAACATTGACATAAGTTAATCCAATATATTTGTACAAAGTAGATGCGGACTGTGACAAATGGGTGTAACACTGTGAGCTGTAAATACTTCACTTTGCTTTCTTCTGAAAAACATGGAGAAGGGGCGGCTACTTTCTCTTCGATTTATACTAATTGTAATGCCCATGTGTCACTTGTAAAATGTAAAATAAATTAGGAGTTTCCGCATTCATGTATAATGTATTTTTTTTTTAAATTAACACAT
Source organism: Cyclopterus lumpus (assembly GCF_009769545.1). Taxonomy (NCBI): domain Eukaryota; kingdom Metazoa; phylum Chordata; class Actinopteri; order Perciformes; family Cyclopteridae; genus Cyclopterus; species Cyclopterus lumpus. Next base: position 16,254,954 of record NC_046972.1, read on the forward strand.
TTCCTACCTGTTAGGACCGTCTAGTAGTGTTTTGAACTGTCTGTACTCCACAAACAGCCGTCAGTCATCTTCAGTGTTTCCCAGCTGACGAGCAAGTCCCTCCGCAACACATTTATACTATCCGCTATTCTACCCATGACGCTAGCGAGGTTTCCACACAAGGCTGGGCGGTGGGCGGGGAGATTTCCAGCCTCCGTCCAATCACAGCGCGCGTTCGAGAGAATAGACTCTGGATGACGCACTTCGGGATTCCGTTGACGCGCGTGTGCCGAAGAACCGCAGCACTGTTCTCCTAAAATACACACACGCAGAGGAAGACACACAGTTAAACAACTCAATAAAACTCAATATAACTTCATACTTGGTGCACGAGGAATTTGACAAACCGCCAGTTTGCATCAGTGTCTCTTTAATACAGTTCTTGCTGATTAACTGAAACATGATTTTTTGATTTATGAACAGGAAGTCACAGAATCAGACGCATAGTCAAAGTCAAAGTCAGCTTTTCCTCGACATGTACTATACAGAGCAGTTGAAAAATAAGTCAAAGGGCCAAAGGGTGCAAGGGGCTCCAGGTTTGCTATGTGTGAGCTGGTATGTGCTAATTTAATTGAAAATGTATTTGGAAATATGCAAAAAAGCACAATATCCTCTGACATCCTGTGGGTCCTGCTGTGAAGGCCTCTCTCGAAGAGTTGTCAAAAGTTGGTTGTTTTCTGTTTTGCATATTTCTACATGTATTCATGTTTAATCAAATTATCACACAGCGGGTAGTATTTGTGCATAGGAAAACTGTACACATTGCACAGGAAGTGGGAAGGGTTTAAAAGGAGCAGGAACAGATTACTTTATCCAGTTATGTACTAAAGCCATGTTCTAAAGAATGAATTATGGTATTCCCATAATTGTGTAGAGGGTGGAAAAGCTTTTCGCAACATTGTGCAACAGAGAAAGAAGGCCGCACACACATCAAATGAAATTGCTAAGAAATTCAGAATATTTTATTAAAGGGACATTGTGATCCTCGTTCTTATGTCTGTTCACAGTCGTAGTGACAAGAAGATCAAGAGTTATGTGGCTACACATTTTTGGCTTGTGAGCCCTGCAGTGGAAACTAATCACCATTGGAATGACTCGGCATCTGCAATGTCATGCCAGCATTGGATGATCCTCCCTGCTGTACACAAACTGATTTCACTGGTTATCTGATCTGGGTTAACAGATACAGGGCACATTTTGTGACAGCAACATACTTTGGGTTGCAGTTTCGGGCAGTTATTTGTTAGAGTTGTCACTATAGTAAAGGTTAATTGTTGGTCAGTTATGATATAGATTTGACTGTGTATCTGTCTGTGTTTAAGTAAAGTCTGATGTGAGAGTTTCAACGTTCTGTGATGTGCAAGAAATGTGGCCTTTATGTGCCACTGTTCTCCCACACATGCACACACACTGTACTTGTTATGTATTATCACATGAGCATAACCAGAGCTCAACCCACCACCTGTTGCTCCTCCAGAGTGCTATTTTTGAGTTGAGAAGATGTTTGTCATTGTGGAGAAATCCTCTAGTTCTTCAGGTCAACCTTGTCAAACCCTGAAAACAAGTCTGTGCTTGTTTCTGATGATATTTCACCAGCTCATTTTAAATCTGCAAGCAACCACCAGGAGAACTGTGAGGGGGATCAAAGGGATTTTAGATAGGCCGACTCCGCCGCTCTAACTGTTAAGGCCAGAAAGTATAGTTACAGTTGTTAAAGTAATTTTGTCTATTAGATTCCTGGTTTGCATACATATGTAAATGTGGTGATGCTATTAGTGATGCGTTGCACTGCTTGTGCACAGTTATTAATTGTTGATTTTAGCCTCATTCAAAGATTAGTAAATTAACAGAGACTATGGTTAGTTTCTTAGTGGCATCTTTCGTTATTTTCATACATTATTGTATAATTCCGAGTGTCATGGCATAAACTGATCATTTTGCTATTAGATATGCAGATATATCTGATGTAAGGCAATCGATCAGCTTTTCACCGACTTGAAACACACTGTATGAATGCAACACCTGATCCTTTACTCCATCTATGTCTGTTTCAGGACTTACATATAGGTTGGTGTCTGACTCAGCTCATATTCTGCACCCAAAATATCAGCTTCTCCAGCGGGTAGAATAGGAAACTCCAGCACAAGGTGATCGGGTTCAAACATGCCTTTGTAGACACTGGTTTCTTCATGCTAAGCTGTCACATATAGATGTTTTATTGGGTGTGCTGGGTGGGGATTATTTGTAGCCTTGCCACATGATATGAAGTCATGTTTGTGTATGTGTGTGAATCTGTATATATTCCCCTGTGTGTTTTATTTACATGTGCACTTGATCTAATAATCAGTTGTTCTTATACATTGATATAGAAACACCTGCCTGATGCAATGACATGCAAAAGCCTTGTTAAATGCTTAAAAAGTTTGATTTTAGTGAAACCGGTGTATTTGGAAGCTGTATTTTTTTGGTGGTGTTTTATTAGACATAATTAGATTGAGAGGTATTTCTAATATTTTGCCAATGTCATTTACATTGACATGACATTGGCATGACATTGGCATGACATTGGCATGACATTGGCATGTGATTGAGACGAAACAGCAATATGACAAACTACAGGCTCCACAATTACCATAAAGTTGAACAGATAAACACATAAAATAGCTAAAACTGACAAGCTTTACAACGGTAGCATTTAAAGGACTGTTTTTCCATAACAAGGAACAGGAGTTTCTAGTAAAGAATAACATCAAAGCTGAACACTACCTTCAAATGGTAAACCAAAATGATCTTTAAAAAACAACAAAATAACATCTTTGGATTATTTGGGTTGCAGGACTGTAAAATGAAATTGACATTCTCAGTCATACTTACACTATGATAAAAAAAACAACAACAAGATAATAGAGTGAGAAAACTTACTCTTCTCATGGACCACAGGAGACTAATACTACTTCCTGTTAAAGGGGGATAATCTGTCAGGGTAACAGGACTGAGTGAATAACCGGGAACATGACAATGTATCATGAATTTCTGATTACATTTATTTTATTTAAAAGTTGAAAATAGTGTCACACGATAAAACAAAAAAATATTTCTGAAGGAATCTAATCATAAGTAATGATGATGTGTAGTGTTAGTGAAAGTTTCTGCATTCGTTATATTTCTCCACTGATCATTAAATGTTCTCTGCCAGGAGCTAATGAGATCAGTCGTGTGTGCATGAGTGACTGTGTCCGTGTGTGACTAAGTGTGTGTGTGCATCTCTCTCTCCCAGGCTAATTCATAGATTGTATAGAAGAAGTGGGCATAGTCCCTGTCAAGTCACCCACTGGTTTGTGGACTGCCATTTTAAAGCCTTGAGTTCGACGTTTTGGTCATTGCAATCTTTGCTTTTTGAAAGTGGAGCAAAGTAAAACCAAATGCTGAAAAATAATTTTTTAGACATTCAAAACGGTTACAATTAACTTCCATGAACTGAAAAAACGCTGTAAAAGGGTTCAAGTTCTAAGACGGAAACACAGAGACCGGATAACGCTGTGGTAGCAACTAGTTTCAAGGATACTTGAAACTAGTGATTTGCACCATAAACTCATGTTTACAATGTTTACTGTGGTAATATATCATGTGTGAAGTAGGTATTTTCTCAGAGAAATCTGACATTTTTTTTACGTCCAGAGGAGTCGCCCCCTGCTGGCTATTAGAGAGAATGCAAGTTTATAGGCACTTCGGCATTGGCTTCACTTTACACACCCTTGGGTTGCCAGATGGGTCTAATCTCACACCCCAAGGACCTCATATGGTTGCTGTGATTCCCACTTTTTAAAATCTAGTTTTCCTCAAACAAATTAGGATAAATTAACAAAGTAAACTCAATAAAGAAGCCGACACAGACAGCTGCATTTAATCAAATGAGAGCGTATCAGATTATAGCAGTGGGTGTTGCAGACACACCTGGCGAAGATCTGCACTCTACTGGGTGCACTTTTCTTCTCTACTCTACTTCTATATCACAATATGGAATATGTTGCAAACTAGAATTTACAGACCATGAAATCCACATATTTGAAGAAGCTGCTTTACCAATGACGAAGATATGACTAGGCCTCCTTGAGACTCTTCCTCTTTTTTTTAACCAAACATACCAGGCATTTTTGTCGCACTTATATTCTACCATGAGGCACATGTCCTTATCAGGTTCCACTTTCCAGTCTCAAATGAAAAGAGCATCAGTCATCACATATTAAAGATATTCTACATATCACATAAATGAGGGACTAGTCTTCCTCTTCAAAGCATGTACGGTTTGTTTAACTCATTGTTATGTATAATATTCATTACTATGTATAAATCAGCTGTAATACGTTATATTACCGTGTACTGCGAGACAATTTATTACTTCGGCACAGGAGTAAAGGACATCTTATCTCTACTGTCTGTTGTCACTTTAGAGTTCTCAAATTATGCTGACGTTTGCACCAAGGGGGGGGGAGGGCAGTTTCACATACTCCTCATGCTCCATCTGGTGGTGCAACCCGGGGGCATGACATTCAAAAATAACTCTAAAGCAGTGATCATTAAAGCTGCAATAAAATGTGGCCCGCGAGGACTTTTTCATAAGAAGCCGATGATATTATCAACAGTCAAAATATCTTTTGTGAAATATGCAGAATGAATGAATAAATAGATTTATTAATGGCATATGTTTAGTTTGACCTAAACTGGGATCCTAACCCAATACACATACAACGTGGCTCAAAAGTAGACCAAAGTCACAAGGTACCAAATGTGATTTGTTTTTACATTCCAAGCTTATGTTAAGGTTTTCAAATAAAGTGTCTGATTTTTGGACTGAGAACTGAGACAAAGAGATTGTGTCACTACTGGTATTCTTTAATGCAGCACAACTGTTGTTTCTGACTGTGTCCTACACAATGCCACCACTGGGGGAGCAGTTGATTGAGCAGGTACAATGAGACACTCTGGAACTGTTCAGTTTCCGGTTGCATTTAAAAAAATCAATTTCTTAAATTAGACATTGATTATGTTGTCATCTACTGGCTCGGAAAAAAGGTTTTCCCAGAACCAAACTATCTTGACCCCTGCTTTACAGGTTAATATAGGTTTTGGTCTTGACTGCACTTGTTAAAACCCATTTTTATAGAACTGCTTTTAAGTGATGTCGTCCTTTTATGCAGTTTCCCCTTGTTTCCCCTATTTTAGTTTGTCTGTTCTGCTTTATTTTGTATTTGTAATTTTCTATTCCTCTATTGTGTTCATTGCCTCATGTATTTTCTGAAATGTTTACTTGTATTGATGTTTTGTTTTTACCTTGCTTATATGTAGAGCACTTTGTAAACTCTGTTTTTAAAGGTGCTATATAAATAAATGTATTATTATTATTACTTGTTGCAAAAATAGAGCTGATTCAGCAATAAATCCCACTTGGAATAAGTAGCGGAAGGACCACTCTTTCTCCCCCTATTTACAGTCTCTGTATATTATTGTATATCATATTATATTGTTGATACTGATGCATGTATCTTGCATTTTACTGTTTATTTTGCATGACAAAATGACATTAATGGTTGATCGTCCAAAAAACACAACATTACACAAACATTACCTAACCTACCTCCTAAGATAAAAATTGGGAACAATTTAAAATTTATATGAATCATCTTTGATGCAGTAAAATTAAAATAAATATGAAATATCTGGAAATGAGACTGTACTATTACTCCTATTCCAATACAAATGATTTATTTCACAATGTTTATTCTGACCACAGAAAACTCTGTTTGTGAACCAATTTACCACTGGAGGGCAGCATCCTGTCATGACTGAATAGTCTCATCAGAGTAAATGTCATACTTACTGGACAGACAAATAAGCTAGATTTACATCAGCAGATGTAAAACATCAACAGTTTTAGCAAAAATATTAAGCAATACTAGTTTATGTTGGTTAAAACATAAATATAACATTTAATGATTAAAAGAAGGATACAATAATGACTAAAATTAGGAATTAAAAGGGAATTAAAAGAAAAAAGAAAGAAATAACTATAAAATAACCATAACAATAAAAAAAGAAATATATATATGTATGTGTAATATATATATATATATATATATATATATATATATATATATATATATATATATATATGTAAACAATAAAATACAGATGGGAAACATGCTGTATGTCAGCGGCTGACTTAAAATGTAGGAAGAGAGAGGATGACTACGATGTACAAAATTAACTTAACTAAAACTTTATCTCTAAGTGAGAGGATAATTATGTTGAAAATATGGCTGATAAGTCGCAGTTGAGATCCACAGAATTGACAGAAAATTGTTTGAAAGAATCGAAGATGTAAACGATTTACACATCTGATGTTATATATATATATATATATTATTATTATTTGGTACCCAATGTGTGTGTGTGTGTGTGTGTATATATATATATATATATATATATATATATATATAATATTTATTTATTTGGTACCCAATGTGTGTGTGTGTGCGTGTATGATAGGCTCCAGCGCCCCCGCGACCCTAATGAGGATAAGCGGTATTGAAAATGGATGGATGGATGGATGGATGGATATATATATATATATATATATATATATATATATATATATATATATATATATATATATATATATATATATATATATATATATATATATATATATATATATATATAAATACTAACGTGACACACTAACCAATGGACCTTCTACTGAACTAAATCCCCAAACTCATGATTAACTCTCCACGATAGCTGTCAGTGCTGAACAATAACTTACCATCCAGATTACATTAATCAAAAATGACGCAAGGCTCGGCTGTGCTGTCATCATAGACATTTAATCACAGCGGAGTTTGAATAATGAGCCTTGTCTTCATGCTTGTCGATGTCACCCGGGTGAACAAAATCTTTTCTGTCATCCGTTTGCAGGTCACAAGAATGTCCCCCTTTGAGCCTTCCCACTCTCACATTCCTCTCTCATCGCCTACTCACACACACACACACACACACACACACACACACACACACACACACACACACACACACACGCACACAAACAAACACGGCACTGGGTTCCACTGGGTTCCTTCTCAGATATTAGACCTGTTTTAAGAATATTTGCACCATTGCAACACAGGAAAAATAAATGCATAGCAATTCTTAGTTCCAGTACATTATACACTAATGAAAATAATATGTGTATGAATATTATATTCCACTCCTGACAATGGGTCCCCCTAAATGTTAGACACCGTTCCTTTATTGGAGTAGTAGGAATCTGTAAGACTATACTTTAAGTATATTCAGTGTAGTATATTTATATATATTTACCACACTTAAAGTAAAGTGTTACAGATTCCTTCTGAACTGAGCTCTTGGCCCCTTTTGAGGGCAGACTACTTCAAATCGTCTGTTGCATAGAGTTACGCTTATACTGCACAATTTGAATTTGTACAGGTTGTCATAGTTCCAATTTCACATTTTCTCTCATATAAAATGATGAAATTTCAAATAAAAGGTGACAGTCCGATTGTTTCTAGATTTATCAAATGTATTTCAAAACAATATATACTGAAGTCAAGGCATTATAACTAGGTTTTAACTAAGGGCCAGCTATGAAACATCAAACATCTGAAATAGTTACATTTTCCGACATTCTGTACCAAACTTGGTGACAATTGCTCAACATTTGCAGGAGAAGCAGCAAAAAAAAAGATTTGGACACAATTCTAAATTGGGTTTATTTCTTATAGGAAAAGGCTTGCAAAACCCACAGAGTCAAGAGGTTGAGGGTGCTGGTGTTGTCTCCATTGAGTAATAATTTTTTTGCATAGTTAGGTAGTTTAATTTAGGCCAGGCCCCTTCCAAAGGGTCACAGATAAATCTGCTTTTTTACTGAAATATTTGTCTAGTTATACCTCTTGAGGATCTTCAAAACATGTTGGGAATCACTTTCTTAAACAGTCTATAGCATAAATAATAGTTACATGTCAAATCTGGAAAGTATTATTGCTGTGAAATAAAAAGTACAACATATTTAGCTAAAAATGTATATAAAATGCAAATATCTCAAAATTGTACTTAAGTACACTTGAATGAATGTAGTTAGTTACTGTCAACCATAGTCATACAATGTTTAGAAATACACTTTTAGGAAAACAACAAGTATACAGGAAGCCCCTCTGCTTTAATTCACACTCCACTCGGATCTCTGTCATCTGGGTTTCCGGTGGACATGGTTGTGGTCATAACTGCGGTCTCTGAGGTGTGGACAAGGATTTGGAGTGTTTCCTTGGTTATAGGAAACATTCAGGAAGCATTACGTGAGGCCCCAAACCACTTGGTCAAGCCAGAAAGCCAGTAGGGCAGCGCTGTGAGAACACCTCCAGGAACTCCCTATCTCTTCACAGGCCTGCACGGCCACGGCCACGGACTGCTGGTGCTCTTGTTTTGATTCCTCTCTACGCCTGGGGACAGCAGCCATCAGTGACTCACACATGCTGGCTCTCGGCTGACTGAGGTCCTTTTTTTCATCTTCAATGAGTTCCCTCTTGTTTTTCCAGATACAGTCCACGGATGAAATAGCTGTGTTATTGTCTCAAAGTTTCCTGGACCTGTTCAAGGTCAGGAGCCAGTTGTTGAAAAGTAA